>NC_090649.1:49866921-50567073 GCF_040937935.1 Hyperolius riggenbachi | reverse complement strand
GGTATCTCCAGCTTTTCTTCTACAAACTGCTAAGGCCCCCTTCCGCTACTGGATCCCATACCGGAAGCGCCAATGTTTCCTGCTGCAGATGCTTAGTGAGGTGTCAACAATTCTGACTTTAATGCAAACTCTTATTGTTCGTGAAATGAAAGGTTCCACCTATTTTGTGGGAAAAAAATTGGCCCTTAGCCAAATGCGGATTTACTGAAAAATTTTAAAAATGATCCGTAACATCACTTTCCAACTTAAACAGCTGCTAATTACCATTTTCTGCTGTAGGAGATAAAGGCCTGCTGAGGTACCACGATTCTGCTGACAGCATTGGGGGATGTAGCTCAGAGGTAGAGCGCATGCTTCGCATGTATGAGGCCCTGGGTTCAATCCCCGTCATCTCCAGCTTTTCTTCTACAAACTGCAAAGTCCCCCTTGCGCTAATGGATCCCATACCGGAAGCGCCAATGTTTCCTGTTACAGATGCTTAGTGAGGTGTCAATATTTCTGACTTTCATGCAAACGCTATGCACCTTGGAATAGAGCCAATAAAATGCACTTCAGCCTCGTACACACTATGCAATTTCCCGCCAGATAGATGGGTCGAATAGATCATTTCCGATCGTTTTTCTGATCGATTTGCATTGAAGTGATCAGAAAATCGATCGGAAATCCGATCGGATCTGTCGAAGATTATCTATCGACCCATCTGTCTGATGGGAAATTGCATGGTGTGTACCAGACTTTTTCTTTTAGGCCACACAGGAGGATGATTTAAGATTCAATGCAGGATTTAATCCAGGCCTTTGCAAGCAATTAAGCAGCATCAAGAGTCAGGAAGTGATGGAGGAGATAAAGATGACAAGAAGAGGTTAGGAAATGAATGATTGGCATGAATGAGAGTTTAACATCCAATATTACCCCTTAAGCAACCTGCTTGAGAAGCCAAGTTTTTAGAGGATCTTATCAAGCTTTAACATAATTTCAGGCAGAGAAACCTGTACCATTGATAGAACTTGCCATTTACCAGGTACTCAATGACAGCAGGTAGATTCTGAAAAGTGGTGTGCCGTACGAATCTACTCATTGTGCATCCCCATAGCGAACGTCAAAGGGGATGTAGCTCAGTGGTAGAGCGCATGCTTTGCATGTATGAGGCCCTGGGTTCAATCCCTGGCATCTCCAGCTTTTCTTCTACAAACTGCTAAGGCCCCCTTCCGCTACTGGATCCCATACCGGAAGCGCCAATGTTTCCTGCTGCAGATGCTTAGTGAGGTGTCAACAATTCTGACTTTAATGCAAACTCTTATTGTTCGTGAAATGAAAGGTTCCACCTATTTTGTGGGAAAAAAATTGTCCCTTAGCCATACTGAAAATTTTTAAAAATGATCCGTAACATCACTTTCCAACTTAAACAGCTGCTAATTACCATTTTCTGCTGTAGGAGATAAAGGCCTGCTGAGGTACCACGACGCTGCTGACAGCATTGGGGGATGTAGCTCAGAAGTAGAGCGCATGCTTCGCATGTATGAGGCCCCGGGTTCAATCCCTGGCATCTCCAGCTTTTCTTCTACAAACTGCAAAGTCCCCCTTGCGCTAATGGATCCCATACCGGAAGCGCCAATGTTTCCTGTTACAGATGCTTAGTGAGGTGTCAATATTTCTGACTTTCATGCAAACGCTATGCACCTTGGAATAGAGCCAATAAAATGCACTTCAGCCTCGTACACACTATGCAATTTCCCGCCAGATAGATGGGTCGAATAGATCATTTCCGATTGTTTTTCTGATCGATTTGCATTGAAGTGATCAGAAAATCGATCGGAAATCCGATCGGATCTGTCGAAGATTATCTATCGACCCATCTGTCTGATGGGAAATTGCATGGTGTGTACCAGACTTTTTCTTTTAGGCCACACAGGAGGATGATTTAAGATTCAATGCAGGATTTAATCCAGGCCTTTGCAAGCAATTAAGCAGCATCAAGAGTCAGGAAGTGATGGAGGAGATAAAGATGACAAGAAGAGGTTAGGAAATGAATGATTGGCATGAATGAGAGTTTAACATCCAATATTACCCCTTAAGCAACCTGCTTGAGAAGCCAAGTTTTTAGAGGATCATATCAAGCTTTAACATAATTTCAGGCAGCGAAACCTGTACCATTGATAGAACTTGCCATTTACCAGGTACTCAATGACAGCAGGTAGATTCTGAAAAGTGGTGTGCCGTACGAATCTACTCATTGTGCATCTCCATAGCGAACGTCAAAGGGGATGTAGCTCAGTGGTAGAGCGCATGCTTTGCATGTATGAGGCCCCGGGTTCAATCCCCGGCATCTCCAGCTTTTCTTCTACAAACTGCTAAGGCCCCCTTCCGCTACTGGATCCCATACCGGAAGCGCCAATGTTTCCTGCTGCAGATGCTTAGTGAGGTGTCAACAATTCTGACTTTAATGCAAACTCTTATTGTTCGTGAAATGAAAGGTTCCACCTATTTTGTGGGAAAAAAATTGGCCCTTAGCCAAATGCGGATTTACTGAAAAATTTTAAAAATGATCCGTAACATCACTTTCCAACTTAAACAGCTGCTAATTACCATTTTCTGCTGTAGGAGATAAAGGCCTGCTGAGGTACCACGATGCTGCTGACAGCATTGGGGGATGTAGCTCAGAGGTAGAGCGCATGCTTCGCATGTATGAGGCCGCGGGTTCAATCCCCGGCATCTCCAGCTTTTCTTCTACAAACTGCAAAGTCCCCCTTGCGCTAATGGATCCCATACCGGAAGCGCCAATGTTTCCTGTTACAGATGCTTAGTGAGGTGTCAATATTTCTGACTTTCATGCAAACGCTATGCACCTTGGAATAGAGCCAATAAAATGCACTTCAGCCTCGTACACACTATGCAATTTCCCGCCAGATAGATGGGTCGAATAGATCAGGTCCGATCTGATTTCCGATCGTTTTTCTGATCGATTTGCATTGAAGTGATCAGAAAATCGATCGGAAATCCGATCGGATCTGTCGAAGATTATCTATCGACCCATCTGTCTGATGGGAAATTGCATGGTGTGTACCAGACTTTTTCTTTTAGGCCACACAGGAGGATGATTTAAGATTCAATGCAGGATTTAATCCAGGCCCTTGCAAGCAATTAAGCAGCATCAAGAGTCAGGAAGTGATGGAGGAGATAAAGATGACAAGAAGAGGTTAGGAAATGAATGATTGGCATGAATGAGAGTTTAACATCCAATATTACCCCTTAAGCAACCTGCTTGAGAAGCCAAGTTTTTAGAGGATCTTATCAAGCTTTAACATAATTTCAGGCAGAGAAAAATTTCTGTCCGTGTAAAAAATTTTACATTGGACAGACTACAAGATCTATTAAGACTCGGGTAGGGGAGCATGTGAGTACCATCAAAGCAGGAAAGAGTTGTACCAAGTTGGTGACACATATGCGTGATGAACACGGGAAGTCCAGTAAAGGGTTAACTTTTGCGGTATTGGAGAAAGTAGAGGTTCCAACTAGAGGAGGGAACAGGGACCTGTTACTCCTCAGAAGAGAAACACGTATCATTTTACAGACTGGGGCTTTGGGCCCAGGAGGCCTAAACGACAAAATTGAATTAGCTTGCATGCTGGACCCTTAATCTTCTGCAAGTGGGGAGGTTTCCTGATATATGCATCTTTGGGGACTGTTTAGTATCTTGTCTGTTGAATTGTCTGGTATCTTTAATTTACTTTGAGGGGGGATACCTGTTAAGTTTGCAGCTACTAATGATTTTTAAGTGCCTTACCCTTTAATGCAATAATAGTGTTTATTCTCTTGATGATTTTAAAACTGTTGTAACATAAGATATGTCCAGGTAATCGTGAGAACTGTCTCTTAGATTTGCCAGTTTTAATTGTCACTATGTCACTTTAACACTTAAGGTGATCGTTTGGGGTGGGTAAGATGCGTTACTGGTGACGTTTGGGATTGGCTGGATTGATGCCTCCCAACGTAAGCATACTGGACCCATTATATAGACAGGAGAGATAGTAGTGCACATCTCCCCTAAAACAGATGCAGCCTGGTCAAAATAACCACGACACTTGTTGCCATGGTTACCGGACGCCTAGTTACGGAGTTCACAGACTCGGTGGGCGTGTCGTCGCTCTTGGTAGCGCGGGCGCTGTGGACTGTGGTCCCAGTGCGCAGGACAGCTGCATATGTAGACTGCTGGGCGGAACTTACCCGCTTGGCATTATGGGATCAGTAGTCTCAGCCCAGTAGGCATGACTGCCCGCCCCCTGCGTTCTCCCTCTCCAATCACACAGGCGCCTACAGCACCCGGAAGAGGCGGGATTTCACCCCGTGGTAAAACCGGATGTCTGCAGTGCGCCTTTGACAGTGGTACGCAGCGTGACCAAGCGTCTGTTTAGACGCGAAACGGCCGTCGCCGGATCCACTTAGTGCCCTGGCTCCCGCACCTCCACCGATCATCACCCTGTAGACCACTCACACGAGGTTTTTTGGTTGTGATAACCCATGGATGTCTGCTTTGGTCTGCAATAAACGACAATTGGATGGAAGGTGCCCGGATTTCCTTTCTTTTTCTTCAGTGATATCTCTGCATAGTGGTCTGTCTTCTCCGTAGAGCACACATCCAGGCAGCAAGACACAGGTAACCTAGATGATGTGGTGAGGTTTTTCTGCTTTCTGCTACGCATACACGGAAGCTCATTTTGCAGGGAGTGCCACTCCAAAATTCCCCGCTTTTTCTTCCTTTTACCCATTGATAGAACTTGCCATTTACCAGGTACTCAATGACAGCAGGTAGATTCTGAAAAGTGGTGTGCCGTACGAATCTACTCATTGTGCATCTCCATAGCAAATGTCGAAGGGGATGTAGCTCAGTGGTAGAGCGCATGCTTTGCATGTATGAGGCCCCGGGTTCAATCCCCGGCATCTCCAGCTTTTCTTCTACAAACTGCTAAGGCCCCCTTCCGCTACTGGATCCCATACCGGAAGCGCCAATGTTTCCTGCTGCAGATGCTTAGTGAGGTGTCAACAATTCTGACTTTAATGCAAACTCTTATTGTTCGTGAAATGAAAGGTTCCACCTATTTTGTGGGAAAAAAATTGGCCCTTAGCCAAATGCGGATTTACTGAAAAATTTTAAAAATGATCCGTAACATCACTTTCCAACTTAAACAGCTGCTAATTACCATTTTCTGCTGTAGGAGATAAAGGCCTGCTGAGGTACCACGATTCTACTGACAGCATTGGGGGAAGTAGCTCAGAGGTAGAGCGCATGCTTCGCATGTATGAGGCCCTGGGTTCAATCCCCGGCATCTCCAGCTTTTCTTCTACAAACTGCAAAGTCCCCCTTGCGCTAATGGATCCCATACCGGAAGCGCCAATGTTTCCTGTTACAGATGCTTAGTGAGGTGTCAATATTTCTGACTTTCATGCAAACGCTATGCACCTTGGAATAGAGCCAATAAAATGCACTTCAGCCTCGTACACACTATGCAATTTCCCGCCAGATAGATGGGTCGAATAGATCATTTCCGATCGTTTTTCTGATCGATTTGCATTGAAGTAATCAGAAAATCGATCGGAAATCCGATCGGATCTGTCGAAGATTATCTATCGACCCATCTGTCTGATGGGAAATTGCATGGTGTGTACCAGACTTTTTCTTTTAGGCCACACAGGAGGATGATTTAAGATTCAATGCAGGATTTAATCCAGGCCTTTGCAAGCAATTAAGCAGCATCAAGAGTCAGGAAGTGATGGAGGAGATAAAGATGACAAGAAGAGGTTAGGAAATGAATGATTGGCATGAATGAGAGTTTAACATCCAATATTACCCCTTAAGCAACCTGCTTGAGAAGCCAAGTTTTTAGAGGATCTTATCAAGCTTTAACATAATTTCAGGCAGAGAAACCTGTACCATTGATAGAACTTGCCATTTACCAGGTACTCAATGACAGCAGGTAGATTCTGAAAAGTGGTGTGCCGTACGAATCTACTCATTGTGCATCTCCATAGCGAACGTCAAAGGGGATGTAGCTCAGTGGTAGAGCGCATGCTTTGCATGTATGAGGCCCCGGGTTCAATCCCCGGCATCTCCAGCTTTTCTTCTACAAACTGCTAAGGCCCCCTTCCGCTACTGGATCCCATACCGGAAGCGCCAATGTTTCCTGCTGCAGATGCTTAGTGAGGTGTCAACAATTCTGACTTTAATGCAAACTCTTATTGTTCGTGAAATGAAAGGTTCCACCTATTTTGTGGGAAAAAAATTGGCCCTTAGCCAAATGCGGATTTACTGAAAATTTTTAAAAATGATCCGTAACATCACTTTCCAACTTAAACAGCTGCTAATTACCATTTTCTGCTGTAGGAGATAAAGGCCTGCTGAGGTACCACGATGCTGCTGACAGCATTGGGGGATGTAGCTCAGAGGTAGAGCGCATGCTTCGCATGTATGAGGCCCCGGGTTCAATCCCCGGCATCTCCAGCTTTTCTTCTACAAACTGCAAAGTCCCCCTTGCGCTAATGGATCCCATACCGGAAGCGCCAATGTTTCCTGTTACAGATGCTTAGTGAGGTGTCAATATTTCTGACTTTCATGCAAACGCTATGCACCTTGGAATAGAGCCAATAAAATGCACTTCAGCCTCGTACACACTATGCAATTTCCCGCCAGATAGATGGGTCGAATAGATCAGGTCCGATCTGATTTCCGATCGTTTTTCTGATCGATTTGCATTGAAGTGATCAGAAAATCGATCGGAAATCCGATCGGATCTGTCGAAGATTATCTATCGACCCATCTGTCTGATGGGAAATTGCATGGTGTGTACCAGACTTTTTCTTTTAGGCCACACAGGAGGATGATTTAAGATTCAATGCAGGATTTAATCCAGGCCCTTGCAAGCAATTAAGCAGCATCAAGAGTCAGGAAGTGATGGAGGAGATAAAGATGACAAGAAGAGGTTAGGAAATGAATGATTGGCATGAATGAGAGTTTAACATCCAATATTACCCCTTAAGCAACCTGCTTGAGAAGCCAAGTTTTTAGAGGATCTTATCAAGCTTTAACATAATTTCAGGCAGAGAAAAATTTCTGTCCGTGTAAAAAATTTTACATTGGACAGACTACAAGATCTATTAAGACTCGGGTAGGGGAGCATGTGAGTACCATCAAAGCAGGAAAGAGTTGTACCAAGTTGGTGACACATATGCGTGATGAACACGGGAAGTCCAGTAAAGGGTTAACTTTTGCGGTATTGGAGAAAGTAGAGGTTCCAACTAGAGGAGGGAACAGGGACCTGTTACTCCTCAGAAGAGAAACACGTATCATTTTACAGACTGGGGCTTTGGGCCCAGGAGGCCTAAACGACAAAATTGAATTAGCTTGCATGCTGGACCCTTAATCTTCTGCAAGTGGGGAGGTTTCCTGATATATGCATCTTTGGGGACTGTTTAGTATCTTGTCTGTTGAATTGTCTGGTATCTTTAATTTACTTTGAGGGGGGATACCTGTTAAGTTTGCAGCTACTAATGATTTTTAAGTGCCTTACCCTTTAATGCAATAATAGTGTTTATTCTCTTGATGATTTTAAAACTGTTGTAACATAAGATATGTCCAGGTAATCGTGAGAACTGTCTCTTAGATTTGCCAGTTTTAATTGTCACTATGTCACTTTAACACTTAAGGTGATCGTTTGGGGTGGGTAAGATGCGTTACTGGTGACGTTTGGGATTGGCTGGATTGATGCCTCCCAACGTAAGCATACTGGACCCATTATATAGACAGGAGAGATAGTAGTGCACATCTCCCCTAAAACAGATGCAGCCTGGTCAAAATAACCACGACACTTGTTGCCATGGTTACCGGACGCCTAGTTACGGAGTTCACAGACTCGGTGGGCGTGTCGTCGCTCTTGGTAGCGCGGGCGCTGTGGACTGTGGTCCCAGTGCGCAGGACAGCTGCATATGTAGACTGCTGGGCGGAACTTACCCGCTTGGCATTATGGGATCAGTAGTCTCAGCCCAGTAGGCATGACTGCCCGCCCCCTGCGTTCTCCCTCTCCAATCACACAGGCGCCTACAGCACCCGGAAGAGGCGGGATTTCACCCCGTGGTAAAACCGGATGTCTGCAGTGCGCCTTTGACAGTGGTACGCAGCGTGACCAAGCGTCTGTTTAGACGCGAAACGGCCGTCGCCGGATCCACTTAGTGCCCTGGCTCCCGCACCTCCACCGATCATCACCCTGTAGACCACTCACACGAGGTTTTTTGGTTGTGATAACCCATGGATGTCTGCTTTGGTCTGCAATAAACGACAATTGGATGGAAGGTGCCCGGATTTCCTTTCTTTTTCTTCAGTGATATCTCTGCATAGTGGTCTGTCTTCTCCGTAGAGCACACATCCAGGCAGCAAGACACAGGTAACCTAGATGATGTGGTGAGGTTTTTCTGCTTTCTGCTACGCATACACGGAAGCTCATTTTGCAGGGAGTGCCACTCCAAAATTCCCCGCTTTTTCTTCCTTTTACCCATTGATAGAACTTGCCATTTACCAGGTACTCAATGACAGCAGGTAGATTCTGAAAAGTGGTGTGCCGTACGAATCTACTCATTGTGCATCTCCATAGCAAATGTCGAAGGGGATGTAGCTCAGTGGTAGAGCGCATGCTTTGCATGTATGAGGCCCCGGGTTCAATCCCCGGCATCTCCAGCTTTTCTTCTACAAACTGCTAAGGCCCCCTTCCGCTACTGGATCCCATACCGGAAGCGCCAATGTTTCCTGCTGCAGATGCTTAGTGAGGTGTCAACAATTCTGACTTTAATGCAAACTCTTATTGTTCGTGAAATGAAAGGTTCCACCTATTTTGTGGGAAAAAAATTGGCCCTTAGCCAAATGCGGATTTACTGAAAAATTTTAAAAATGGTCCGTAACATCACTTTCCAACTTAAACAGCTGCTAATTACCATTTTCTGCTGTAGGAGATAAAGGCCTGCTGAGGTACCACGATTCTGCTGACAGCATTGGGGGATGTAGCTCAGAGGTAGAGCGCATGCTTCGCATGTATGAGGCCCCGGGTTCAATCCCCGGCATCTCCAGCTTTTCTTCTACAAACTGCAAAGTCCCCCTTGCGCTAATGGATCCCATACCGGAAGCGCCAATGTTTCCTGTTACAGATGCTTAGTGAGGTGTCAATATTTCTGACTTTCATGCAAACGCTATGCACCTTGGAATAGAGCCAATAAAATGCACTTCAGCCTCGTACACACTATGCAATTTCCCGCCAGATAGATGGGTCGAATAGATCATTTCCGATCGTTTTTCTGATCGATTTGCATTGAAGTGATCAGAAAATCGATCGGAAATCCGATCGGATCTGTCGAAGATTATCTATCGACCCATCTGTCTGATGGGAAATTGCATGGTGTGTACCAGACTTTTTCTTTTAGGCCACACAGGAGGATGATTTAAGATTCAATGCAGGATTTAATCCAGGCCTTTGCAAGCAATTAAGCAGCATCAAGAGTCAGGAAGTGATGGAGGAGATAAAGATGACAAGAAGAGGTTAGGAAATGAATGATTGGCATGAATGAGAGTTTAACATCCAATATTACCCCTTAAGCAACCTGCTTGAGAAGCCAAGTTTTTAGAGGATCTTATCAAGCTTTAACATAATTTCAGGCAGAGAAACCTGTACCATTGATAGAACTTGCCATTTACCAGGTACTCAATGACAGCAGGTAGATTCTGAAAAGTGGTGTGCCCAGGGGCGTAGCAATAGGGGTTGCAGAGGTAGCGACCGCATCGGGGCCCTTGGGCCAGAGGGGCCCTGAAGGACCCTCCCTCAACTACAGTATTAGCTCTCTATTGGTCCTGTGCTCATAATAATCACTTCTATAGATACACTGAAAAGTGGTAATCATAAACCAGCTGTTCCCCATCCCCTTCTTGCACCTCTGGCACTGTGGTTGCCATTGGCAGGTTTTGGTGCGCCGTATCAATTGTTATGTATAGAGTGCTTGGGGGGCCCCATTGTAAAACTTGCATCGGGGCCCACAGCTCCTTAGCTACGCCACTGGGTGTGCCGTACGAATCTACTCATTGTGCATCTCCATAGCGAACGTCAAAGGGGATGTAGCTCAGTGGTAGAGCGCATGCTTTGCATGTATGAGGCCCCGGGTTCAATCCCTGGCATCTCCAGCTTTTCTTCTACAAACTGCTAAGGCCCCTTTCCGCTACTGGATCCCATACCGGAAGCGCCAATGTTTCCTGCTGCAGATGCTTAGTGAGGTGTCAACAATTCTGACTTTAATGCAAACTCTTATTGTTCGTGAAATGAAAGGTTCCACCTATTTTGTGGGAAAAAAATTGTCCCTTAGCCATACTGAAAAATTTTAAAAATGATCCGTAACATCACTTTCCAACTTAAACAGCTGCTAATTACCATTTTCTGCTGTAGAAGATAAAGGCCTGCTGAGGTACCACGACGCTGCTGACAGCATTGGGGGATGTAGCTCAGAGGTAGAGCGCATGCTTCGCATGTATGAGGCCCCGGGTTCAATCCCTGGTATCTCCAGCTTTTCTTCTACAAACTGCAAAGTCCCCCTTGCGCTAATGGATCCCATACCGGAAGCGCCAATGTTTCCTGTTACAGATGCTTAGTGAGGTGTCAATATTTCTGACTTTCATGCAAACGCTATGCACCTTGGAATAGAGCCAATAAAATGCACTTCAGCCTCGTACACACTATGCAATTTCCCGCCAGATAGATGGGTCGAATAGATCATTTCCGATCGTTTTTCTGATCGATTTGCATTGAAGTGATCAGAAAATCGATCGGAAATCCGATCGGATCTGTCGAAGATTATCTATCGACCCATCTGTCTGATGGGAAATTGCATGGTGTGTACCAGACTTTTTCTTTTAGGCCACACAGGAGGATGATTTAAGATTCAATGCAGGATTTAATCCAGGCCTTTGCAAGCAATTAAGCAGCATCAAGAGTCAGGAAGTGATGGAGGAGATAAAGATGACAAGAAGAGGTTAGGAAATGAATGATTGGCATGAATGAGAGTTTAACATCCAATATTACCCCTTAAGCAACCTGCTTGAGAAGCCAAGTTTTTAGAGGATCATATCAAGCTTTAACATAATTTCAGGCAGAGAAACCTGTACCATTGATAGAACTTGCCATTTACCAGGTACTCAATGACAGCAGGTAGATTCTGAAAAGTGGTGTGCCGTACGAATCTACTCATTGTGCATCTCCATAGTGAACGTCAAAGGGGATGTAGCTCAGTGGTAGAGCGCATGCTTTGCATGTATGAGGCCCCGGGTTCAATCCCCGGCATCTCCAGCTTTTCTTCTACAAACTGCTAAGGCCCCCTTCCGCTACTGGATCCCATACCGGAAGCGCCAATGTTTCCTGCTGCAGATGCTTAGTGAGGTGTCAACAATTCTGACTTTAATGCAAACTCTTATTGTTCGTGAAATGAAAGGTTCCACCTATTTTGTGGGAAAAAAATTGGCCCTTAGCCAAATGCGGATTTACTGAAAAATTTTAAAAATGATCCGTAACATCACTTTCCAACTTAAACAGCTGCTAATTACCATTTTCTGCTGTAGGAGATAAAGGCCTGCTGAGGTACCACGATGCTGATGAAAGCATTGGGGGATGTAGCTCAGAGGTAGAGCGCATGCTTCGCATGTATGAGGCCCCGGGTTCAATCCCTGGCATCTCCAGCTTTTCTTCTACAAACTGCAAAGTCTCCCTTGCGCTAATGGATCCCATACCGGAAGCGCCAATGTTTCCTGTTACAGATGCTTAGTGAGGTGTCAATATTTCTGACTTTCATGCAAACGCTATGCACCTTGGAATAGAGCCAATAAAATGCACTTCAGCCTCGTACACACTATGCAATTTCTCGCCAGATAGATGGGTCGAATAGATCAGGTCCGATCTGATTTCCGATCGTTTTTCTGATCGATTTGCATTGAAGTGATCAGAAAATCGATCGGAAATCCGATCGGATTTGTCGAAGATTATCTATCGACCCATCTGTCTGATGGGAAATTGCATGGTGTGTACCAGACTTTTTCTTTTAGGCCACACAGGAGGATGATTTAAGATTCAATGCAGGATTTAATCCAGGCCCTTGCAAGCAATTAAGCAGCATCAAGAGTCAGGAAGTGATGGAGGAGATAAAGATGACAAGAAGAGGTTAGGAAATGAATGATTGGCATGAATGAGAGTTTAACATCCAATATTACCCCTTAAGCAACCTGCTTGAGAAGCCAAGTTTTTAGAGGATCTTATCAAGCTTTAACATAATTTCAGGCAGAGAAACCTGTACCATTGATAGAACTTGCCATTTACCAGGTACTCAATGACAGCAGGTAGATTCTGAAAAGTGGTGTGCCGTACGAATCTACTCATTGTGCATCTCCATAGCGAACGTCAAAGGGGATGTAGCTCAGTGGTAGAGCGCATGTTTTGCATGTATGAGGCCCCGGGTTCAATCCCCGGCATCTCCAGCTTTTCTTCTACAAACTGCTAAGGCCCCCTTCCGCTACTGGATCCCATACCGGAAGCGCCAATGTTTCCTGCTGCAGATGCTTAGTGAGGTGTCAACAATTCTGACTTTAATGCAAACTCTTATTGTTCGTGAAATGAAAGGTTCCACCTATTTTGTGGGAAAAAAATTGGCCCTTAGCCAAATGCGGATTTACTGAAAAATTTTAAAAATGATCCGTAACATCACTTTCCAACTTAAACAGCTGCTAATTACCATTTTCTGCTGTAGGAGATAAAGGCCTGCTGAGGTACCACGATGCTGCCACGATGCTGCTGACAGCATTGGGGGATGTAGCTCAGAGGTAGAGCGCATGCTTTGCATGTATGAGGCCCTTGGTTCAATCCTTGGCATCTCCAGCTTTTCTTCTACAAACTGCAAAGTCCCCCTTGCGCTAATGGATCCCATACCGGAAGCGCCAATGTTTCCTGTTACAGATGCTTAGTGAGGTGTCAATATTTCTGACTTTCATGCAAACGCTATGCACCTTGGAATAGAGCCAATAAAATGCACTTCAGCCTCGTACACACTATGCAATTTCCCGCCAGATAGATGGGTCGAATAGATCAGGTCCGATCTGATTTCCAATCGTTTTTCTGATCGATTTGCATTGAAGTGATCAGAAAGTCGATCGGAAATCCGATCGGATCTGTCGAAGATTATCTATCGACCCATCTGTCTGATGGGAAATTGCATGGTGTGTACCAGACTTTTTCTTTTAGGCCACACAGGAGGATGATTTAAGATTCAATGCAGGATTTAATCCAGGCCTTTGCAAGCAATTAAGCAGCATCAAGAGTCAGGAAGTGATGGAGGAGATAAAGATGACAAGAAGAGGTTAGGAAATGAATGATTGGCATGAATGAGAGTTTAACATCCAATATTACCCCTTAAGCAACCTGCTTGAGAAGCCAAGTTTTTAGAGGATCATATCAAGCTTTAACATAATTTCAGGCAGAGAAACCTGTACCATTGATAGAACTTGCCATTTACCAGGTACCCAATGACAGCAGGTAGATTCTGAAAAGTGGTGTGCCGTACGAATCTACTCATTGTGCATCTCCATAGCGAATGTCAAAGGGGATGTAGCTCAGTGGTAGAGCGCATGCTTTGCATGTATGAGGCCCCGGGTTCAATCCCTGGCATCTCCAGCTTTTCTTCTACAAACTGCTAAGGCCCCCTTCCGCTACTGGATCCCATACCAGAAGCGCCAATGTTTCCTGCTGCAGATGCTTAGTGAGGTGTCAATATTTCTGACTTTCATGCAAACTCTTATTGTTCGTGAAATGAAAGGTTCCACCTATTTTGTGGGAAAAAAATTGGCCCTTAGCCAAATGCGGATTTACTGAAAAATTTTAAAAATGATCCGTAACATCACTTTCCAACTTAAACAGCTGCTAATTACCATTTTCTGCTGTAGGAGATAAAGGCCTGCTGAGGTACCACGATGCTGCTGACAGCATTGGGGGATGTAGCTCAGAGGTAGAGCGCATGCTTTGCATGTATGAGGCCCCGGGTTCAATCCCCGGCATCTCCAGCTTTTCTTCTACAAACTGCAAAGTCCCCCTTGCGCTAATGGATCCCATACCGGAAGCGCCAATGTTTCCTGTTACAGATGCTTAGTGAGGTGTCAATATTTCTGACTTTCATGCAAACGCTATGCACCTTGGAATAGAGCCAATAAAATGCACTTCAGCCTCGTACACACTATGCAATTTCCCGCCAGATAGATGGGTCGAATAGATCATTTCCGATCGTTTTTCTGATCGATTTGCATTGAAGTGATCAGAAAATCGATCGGAAATCCGATCGGATCTGTCGAAGATTATCTATCGACCCATCTGTCTGATGGGAAATTGCATGGTGTGTACCAGACTTTTTCTTTTAGGCCACACAGGAGGATGATTTAAGATTCAATGCAGGATTTTATCCAGGCCTTTGCAAGCAATTAAGCAGCATCAAGAGTCAGGAAGTGATGGAGGAGATAAAGATGACAAGAAGAGGTTAGGAAATGAATGATTGGCATGAATGAGAGTTTAACATCCAACATTACCCCTTAAGCAACCTGCTTGAGAAGCCAAGTTTTTAGAGGATCTTATCAAGCTTTAACATAATTTCAGGCAGAGAAACCTGTACCATTGATAGAACTTGCCATTTACCAGGTACTCAATGACAGCAGGTAGATTCTGAAAAGTGGTGTGCCGTACGAATCTACTCCTTGTGCATCTCCATAGCGAACGTCAAAGGGGATGTAGCTCAGTGGTAGAGCGCATGCTTTGCATGTATGAGGCCCCGGGTTCAATCCCTGGCATCTCCAGCTTTTCTTCTACAAACTGCTAAGGCCCCCTTCCGCTACTGGATCCCATACCGGAAGCGCCAATGTTTCCTGCTGCAGATGCTTAGTGAGGTGTCAACAATTCTGACTTTAATGCAAACTCTTATTGTTCGTGAAATGAAAGGTTCCACCTATTTTGTGGGAAAAAAATTGGCCCTTAGCCAAATGCGGATTTACTGAAAAATTTTAAAAATGATCCGTAACATCACTTTCCAACTTAAACAGCTGCTAATTACCATTTTCTGCTGTAGGAGATAAAGGCCTGCTGAGGTACAACGATGCTGCTGACAGCATTGGGGGATGTAGCTCAGAGGTAGAGCGCATGCTTTGCATGTATGAGGCCCCGGGTTCAATCCCTGGCATCTCCAGCTTTTCTTCTACAAACTGCAAAGTCCCCCTTGCGCTAATGGATCCCATACCGGAAGCGCCAATGTTTCCTGTTACAGATGCTTAGTGAGGTGTCAATATTTCTGACTTTCATGCAAACGCTATGCACCTTGGAATAGAGCCAATAAAATGCACTTCAGCCTCGTACACACTATGCAATTTCCCGCCAGATAGATGGGTCGAATAGATCAGGTCCGATCTGATTTCCGATCGTTTTTCTGATCGATTTGCATTGAAGTGATCAGAAAATCGATCGGAAATCCGATCGGATCTGTCGAAGATTATCTATCGACCCATCTGTCTGATGGGAAATTGCATGGTGTGTACCAGACTTTTTCTTTTAGGCCACACAGGAGGATGATTTAAGATTCAATGCAGGATTTAATCCAGGCCTTTGCAAGCAATTAAGCAGCATCAAGAGTCAGGAAGTGATGGAGGAGATAAAGATGACAAGAAGAGGTTAGGAAATGAATGATTGGCATGAATGAGAGTTTAACATCCAACATTACCCCTTAAGCAACCTGCTTGAGAAGCCAAGTTTTTAGAGGATCATATCAAGCTTTAACATAATTTCAGGCAGAGAAACCTGTACCATTGATAGAACTTGCCATTTACCAGGTACTCAATGACAGCAGGTAGATTCTGAAAAGTGGTGTGCCGTACGAATCTACTCATTGTGCATCTCCATAGCAAACGTCAAAGGGGATGTAGCTCAGTGGTAGAGCGCATGCTTTGCATGTATGAGGCCCTGGGTTCAATCCCTGGCATCTCCAGCTTTTCTTCTACAAACTGCTAGAGCCCCCTTCCGCTACTGGATCCCATACCGGAAGCGCCAATGTTTCCTGCTGCAGATGCTTAGTGAGGTGTCAACAATTCTGACTTTAATGCAAACTCTTATTGTTCGTGAAATGAAAGGTTCCACCTATTTTGTGGGAAAAAAATTGGCCCTTAGCCAAATGCGGATTTACTGAAAAATTTTAAAAATGATCCGTAACATCACTTTCCAACTTAAACAGCTGCTAATTACCATTTTCTGCTGTAGGAGATAAAGGCCTGCTGAGGTACAACGATGCTGCTGACAGCATTGGGGGATGTAGCTCAGTGGTAGAGCATGTATGAGGCCCCGGGTTCAATCCCCGGCATCTCCAGCTTTTCTTCTACAAACTGCTAAGGCCCCCTTCCGCTACTGGATCCCATACCGGAAGCGCCAATGTTTCCTGCTGCAGATGCTTAGTGAGGTGTCAACAATTCTGACTTTAATGCAAACTCTTATTGTTCGTGAAATGAAAGGTTCCACCTATTTTGTGGGAAAAAAATTGGCCCTTAGCCAAATGCGGATTTACTGAAAAATTTTAAAAATGATCCGTAACATCACTTTCCAACTTAAACAGCTGCTAATTACCATTTTCTGCTGTAGGAGATAAAGGCCTGCTGAGGTACCACGATGCTGCTGACAGCATTGGGGGATGTAGCTCAGAGGTAGAGCGCATGCTTTGCATGTATGAGGCCCCGGGTTCAATCCCCGGCATCTCCAGCTTTTCTTCTACAAACTGCAAAGTCCCCCTTGCGCTAATGGATCCCATACCGGAAGCGCCAATGTTTCCTGTTACAGATGCTTAGTGAGGTGTCAATATTTCTGACTTTCATGCAAACGCTATGCACCTTGGAATAGAGCCAATAAAATGCACTTCAGCCTCGTACACACTATGCAATTTCCCGCCAGATAGATGGGTCGAATAGATCATTTCCGATCGTTTTTCTGATCGATTTGCATTGAAGTGATCAGAAAATCGATCGGAAATCCGATCGGATCTGTCGAAGATTATCTATCGACCCATCTGTCTGATGGGAAATTGCATGGTGTGTACCAGACTTTTTCTTTTAGGCCACACAGGAGGATGATTTAAGATTCAATGCAGGATTTAATCCAGGCCTTTGCAAGCAATTAAGCAGCATCAAGAGTCAGGAAGTGATGGAGGAGATAAAGATGACAAGAAGAGGTTAGGAAATGAATGATTGGCATGAATGAGAGTTTAACATCCAACATTACCCCTTAAGCAACCTGCTTGAGAAGCCAAGTTTTTAGAGGATCTTATCAAGCTTTAACATAATTTCAGGCAGAGAAACCTGTACCATTGATAGAACTTGCCATTTACCAGGTACTCAATGACAGCAGGTAGATTCTGAAAAGTGGTGTGCCGTACGAATCTACTCATTGTGCATCTCCATAGCGAACGTCAAAGGGGATGTAGCTCAGTGGTAGAGCGCATGCTTTGCATGTATGAGGCCCCGGGTTCAATCCCTGGCATCTCCAGCTTTTCTTCTACAAACTGCTAAGGCCCCCTTCCGCTACTGGATCCCATACCGGAAGCGCCAATGTTTCCTGCTGCAGATGCTTAGTGAGGTGTCAACAATTCTGACTTTAATGCAAACTCTTATTGTTCGTGAAATGAAAGGTTCCACCTATTTTGTGGGAAAAAAATTGGCCCTTAGCCAAATGCGGATTTACTGAAAAATTTTAAAAATGATCCGTAACATCACTTTCCAACTTAAACAGCTGCTAATTACCATTTTCTGCTGTAGGAGATAAAGGCCTGCTGAGGTACAACGATGCTGCTGACAGCATTGGGGGATGTAGCTCAGAGGTAGAGCGCATGCTTTGCATGTATGAGGCCCCGGGTTCAATCCCTGGCATCTCCAGCTTTTCTTCTACAAACTGCAAAGTCCCCCTTGCGCTAATGGATCCCATACCGGAAGCGCCAATGTTTCCTGTTACAGATGCTTAGTGAGGTGTCAATATTTCTGACTTTCATGCAAACGCTATGCACCTTGGAATAGAGCCAATAAAATGCACTTCAGCCTCGTACACACTATGCAATTTCCCGCCAGATAGATGGGTCGAATAGATCAGGTCCGATCTGATTTCCGATCGTTTTTCTGATCGATTTGCATTGAAGTGATCAGAAAATCGATCGGAAATCCGATCGGATCTGTCGAAGATTATCTATCGACCCATCTGTCTGATGGGAAATTGCATGGTGTGTACCAGACTTTTTCTTTTAGGCCACACAGGAGGATGATTTAAGATTCAATGCAGGATTTAATCCAGGCCTTTGGAAGCAATTAAGCAGCATCAAGAGTCAGGAAGTGATGGAGGAGATAAAGATGACAAGAAGAGGTTAGGAAATGAATGATTGGCATGAATGAGAGTTTAACATCCAACATTACCCCTTAAGCAACCTGCTTGAGAAGCCAAGTTTTTAGAGGATCATATCAAGCTTTAACATAATTTCAGGCAGAGAAACCTGTACCATTGATAGAACTTGCCATTTACCAGGTACTCAATGACAGCAGGTAGATTCTGAAAAGTGGTGTGCCGTACGAATCTACTCATTGTGCATCTCCATAGCAAACGTCAAAGGGGATGTAGCTCAGTGGTAGAGCGCATGCTTTGCATGTATGAGGCCCTGGGTTCAATCCCTGGCATCTCCAGCTTTTCTTCTACAAACTGCTAGAGCCCCCTTCCGCTACTGGATCCCATACCGGAAGCGCCAATGTTTCCTGCTGCAGATGCTTAGTGAGGTGTCAACAATTCTGACTTTAATGCAAACTCTTATTGTTCGTGAAATGAAAGGTTCCACCTATTTTGTGGGAAAAAAATTGGCCCTTAGCCAAATGCGGATTTACTGAAAAATTTTAAAAATGATCCGTAACATCACTTTCCAACTTAAACAGCTGCTAATTACCATTTTCTGCTGTAGGAGATAAAGGCCTGCTGAGGTACAACGATGCTGCTGACAGCATTGGGGGATGTAGCTCAGTGGTAGAGCATGTATGAGGCCCCGGGTTCAATCCCCGGCATCTCCAGCTTTTCTTCTACAAACTGCTAAGGCCCCCTTCCGCTACTGGATCCCATACCGGAAGCGCCAATGTTTCCTGCTGCAGATGCTTAGTGAGGTGTCAACAATTCTGACTTTAATGCAAACTCTTATTGTTCGTGAAATGAAAGGTTCCACCTATTTTGTGGGAAAAAAATTGGCCCTTAGCCAAATGCGGATTTACTGAAAAATTTTAAAAATGATCCGTAACATCACTTTCCAACTTAAACAGCTGCTAATTACCATTTTCTGCTGTAGGAGATAAAGGCCTGCTGAGGTACCACGATGCTGCTGACAGCATTGGGGGATGTAGCTCAGAGGTAGAGCGCATGCTTTGCATGTATGAGGCCCCGGGTTCAATCCCCGGCATCTCCAGCTTTTCTTCTACAAACTGCAAAGTCCCCCTTGCGCTAATGGATCCCATACCGGAAGCGCCAATGTTTCCTGTTACAGATGCTTAGTGAGGTGTCAATATTTCTGACTTTCATGCAAACGCTATGCACCTTGGAATAGAGCCAATAAAATGCACTTCAGCCTCGTACACACTATGCAATTTCCCGCCAGATAGATGGGTCGAATAGATCATTTCCGATCGTTTTTCTGATCGATTTGCATTGAAGTGATCAGAAAATCGATCGGAAATCCGATCGGATCTGTCGAAGATTATCTATCGACCCATCTGTCTGATGGGAAATTGCATGGTGTGTACCAGACTTTTTCTTTTAGGCCACACAGGAGGATGATTTAAGATTCAATGCAGGATTTAATCCAGGCCTTTGCAAGCAATTAAGCAGCATCAAGAGTCAGGAAGTGATGGAGGAGATAAAGATGACAAGAAGAGGTTAGGAAATGAATGATTGGCATGAATGAGAGTTTAACATCCAACATTACCCCTTAAGCAACCTGCTTGAGAAGCCAAGTTTTTAGAGGATCTTATCAAGCTTTAACATAATTTCAGGCAGAGAAACCTGTACCATTGATAGAACTTGCCATTTACCAGGTACTCAATGACAGCAGGTAGATTCTGAAAAGTGGTGTGCCGTACGAATCTACTCATTGTGCATCTCCATAGCGAACGTCAAAGGGGATGTAGCTCAGTGGTAGAGCGCATGCTTTGCATGTATGAGGCCCCGGGTTCAATCCCTGGCATCTCCAGCTTTTCTTCTACAAACTGCTAAGGCCCCCTTCCGCTACTGGATCCCATACCGGAAGCGCCAATGTTTCCTGCTGCAGATGCTTAGTGAGGTGTCAACAATTCTGACTTTAATGCAAACTCTTATTGTTCGTGAAATGAAAGGTTCCACCTATTTTGTGGGAAAAAAATTGGCCCTTAGCCAAATGCGGATTTACTGAAAAATTTTAAAAATGATCCGTAACATCACTTTCCAACTTAAACAGCTGCTAATTACCATTTTCTGCTGTAGGAGATAAAGGCCTGCTGAGGTACAACGATGCTGCTGACAGCATTGGGGGATGTAGCTCAGAGGTAGAGCGCATGCTTTGCATGTATGAGGCCCCGGGTTCAATCCCTGGCATCTCCAGCTTTTCTTCTACAAACTGCAAAGTCCCCCTTGCGCTAATGGATCCCATACCGGAAGCGCCAATGTTTCCTGTTACAGATGCTTAGTGAGGTGTCAATATTTCTGACTTTCATGCAAACGCTATGCACCTTGGAATAGAGCCAATAAAATGCACTTCAGCCTCGTACACACTATGCAATTTCCCGCCAGATAGATGGGTCGAATAGATCAGGTCCGATCTGATTTCCGATCGTTTTTCTGATCGATTTGCATTGAAGTGATCAGAAAATCGATCGGAAATCCGATCGGATCTGTCGAAGATTATCTATCGACCCATCTGTCTGATGGGAAATTGCATGGTGTGTACCAGACTTTTTCTTTTAGGCCACACAGGAGGATGATTTAAGATTCAATGCAGGATTTAATCCAGGCCTTTGGAAGCAATTAAGCAGCATCAAGAGTCAGGAAGTGATGGAGGAGATAAAGATGACAAGAAGAGGTTAGGAAATGAATGATTGGCATGAATGAGAGTTTAACATCCAATATTACCCCTTAAGCAACCTGCTTGAGAAGCCAAGTTTTTAGAGGATCTTATCAAGCTTTAACATAATTTCAGGCAGAGAAACCTGTACCATTGATAGAACTTGCCATTTACCAGGTACTCAATGACAGCAGGTAGATTCTGAAAAGTGGTGTGCCGTACGAATCTACTCATTGTGCATCTCCATAGCAAACGTCAAAGGGGATGTAGCTCAGTGGTAGAGCGCATGCTTTGCATGTATGAGGCCCTGGGTTCAATC
Source organism: Hyperolius riggenbachi (assembly GCF_040937935.1). Taxonomy (NCBI): domain Eukaryota; kingdom Metazoa; phylum Chordata; class Amphibia; order Anura; family Hyperoliidae; genus Hyperolius; species Hyperolius riggenbachi. The sequence continues at coordinate 50,545,571 of NC_090649.1, read as the reverse complement.
TCTGGCATCTCCAGCTTTTCTTCTACAAACTGCTAGAGCCCCCTTCCGCTACTGGATCCCATACCGGAAGCGCCAATGTTTCCTGCTGCAGATGCTTAGTGAGGTGTCAACAATTCTGACTTTAATGCAAACTCTTATTGTTCGTGAAATGAAAGGTTCCACCTATTTTGTGGGAAAAAAATTGGCCCTTAGCCAAATGCGGATTTACTGAAAAATTTTAAAAATGATCCGTAACATCACTTTCCAACTTAAACAGCTGCTAATTACCATTTTCTGCTGTAGGAGATAAAGGCCTGCTGAGGTACAACGATGCTGCTGACAGCATTGGGGGATGTAGCTCAGTGGTAGAGCATGTATGAGGCCCCGGGTTCAATCCCCGGCATCTCCAGCTTTTCTTCTACAAACTGCTAAGGCCCCCTTCCGCTACTGGATCCCATACCGGAAGCGCCAATGTTTCCTGCTGCAGATGCTTAGTGAGGTGTCAACAATTCCGACTTTAATGCAAACTCTTATTGTTCGTGAAATGAAAGGTTCCACCTATTTTGTGGGAAAAAAATTGGCCCTTAGCCAAATGCGGATTTACTGAAAAATTTTAAAAATGATCCGTAACATCACTTTCCAACTTAAACAGCTGCTAATTACCATTTTCTGCTGTAGGAGATAAAGGCCTGCTGAGGTACAACGATGCTGCTGACAGCATTGGGGGATGTAGCTCAGTGGTAGAGCGCATGCTTTGCATGTATGAGGCCCCGGGTTCAATCCCCGGCATCTCCAGCTTTTCTTCTACAAACTGCTAAGGCCCCCTTCCGCTACTGGATCCCATACCGGAAGCGCCAATGTTTCCTGCTGCAGATGCTTAGTGAGGTGTCAACAATTCTGACTTTAATGCAAACTCTTATTGTTCGTGAAATGAAAGGTTCCACCAATTTTGTGGGAAAAAAATTGGCCCTTAGCCAAATGCGGATTTACTGAAAAATTTTAAAAATGATCCGTAACATCACTTTCCAACTTAAACAGCTGCTAATTACCATTTTCTGCTGTAGGAGATAAAGGCCTGCTGAGGTACAACGATGCTGCTGACAGCATTGGGGGATGTAGCTCAGTGGTAGAGCGCATGCTTTGCATGTATGAGGCCCCGGGTAGTGTTGGGCGAACAGTGTTCGCCACTGTTCGGGTTCTGCAGAACATCACCCTGTTCGGGTGATGTTCGAGTTCGGCCGAACACCTGACGGTGCTCGGCCAAACCGTTCGGCCACATGGCCGAACTAAGAGCGCATGACCGAACGTTCCCCGAACGTTCGGCTAGCGCTGTGATTGGCCGAACGGGTCACGTGGTTCGGACCCGAACGCGCTCTGATTGGCCGAACGGTCACGTGGTTCGGGTAAATAAATACCCGAACCACGTCATATCTCCGCCATTTGTCTGTGGGTTTAGCTTTGGGTAGGCAGGCAGGGTAGTTCGCGCTCCAGCCACGCTAGCCAGGGTCCCCCCTGTCATTGTGTCATTGCTGGGAACAGTAGTACACCGCTTGCTCAGCCACACTATATAGCATTCTGTTTACTGCCACTCTGTGTACCTCGCTCAGCCACACTATATAGCATTCTGTTTACTGCCACTCTGTGTCTGCTGGGAATAGTAGTACACCGCTTGCTCAGCCACACTATATAGCATTCTGTTTACTGCCACTCTGTGTACCTCGCTCAGCCACACTATATAGCATTCTGTTTACTGCCACTCTGTGTCTGCTGGGAATAGTGGTACACCGCTCGCTCAGCCACACTATATAGCATTCTGTTCACTGTTCTGTGTCTGTTTGGAATAGTGGTACACCGCTCGCTCAGCCACACTATATAGCATTCTGTTTACTGTTCTGTGTCTGCTGGGAATAGTGGTACACCGCTCGCTCAGCCACACTATATAGCATTCTGTTTACTGTTCTGTGTCTGCTGGGAATAGTGGTACACCGCTCGCTCAGCCACACTATATAGCATTCTGTTTACTGTTCTGTGTCTGCTGGGAACAGTAGTACACCGCTCGCTCAGCCAGAGTATATAGCATTGTGTTTACTGCCACTCTGTGTACACCGCTCAGCCAGACTATATACCATTGTTTACTGACACTCTGTGTACACCGCTCAGCCAGACTATATACCATTGTTTACTGACACTCTGTGTACACCGCTCAGCCAGACTATATACCATTGTTTACTGCCACTCTGATTCTGCTGGGAACAGTAGTACACCGCTCGCTCAGCCAGACTATATAGCATTGTGTTTACTGCCACTCTGTGTACACCGCTCAGCCAGACTATATACCATTGTTTACTGACACTCTGTGTACACCGCTCAGCCAGACTATATACCATTGTTTACTGCCACTCTGATTCTGCTGGGAACAGTAGTACACCGCTCGCTCAGCCAGACTATATAGCATTGTGTTTACTGCCACTCTGTGTACACCGCTCAGCCACACTATATAGCATTGCGTACTCTGCCAGTCAGTGTGTATATTGCTGGGATCAGTAATACTCCACTCACCGTCAACCACTATATGAGCTCAACATGAGTTCCCCAGAGACCTCCGCTGTGAGCAGCACTCCCAACAACAGCAACAGCCAACGCCCCACGCAAGCTATAACATCCACCCCAGCAGCCAGTGGTCAGCAGCAGCCCTCCCCGGAGGAGAACGTTGTGTCCATCAGTCCGTCGCCAGAGCGATTAATGAGGGCTGCCATTGAGGAGATGATGGGGCCTGATGTGGAGGAGGAGGTCTGGCTCAGGCCAGCATCCCAAGTTAATGTTGAGGACGATGAGGGGTCTGTGTCTGGGGATGTTGGGGTGGCAGAGGTGGTGGGTGGGTCAGACTCAGGAGAAGAGTTGTATGATGAGGATGATGATCGGGACCATCTGTATGTGCCTCAGAGTCCGACCCCGGAAAACATGTTGTATCGTGTGTTTAGGTACTAAAATCTGCGTTCCCTCCCAGTAGTGTTGGGCGAACAGTGTTTGCCACTGTTTGGGTTCTGCAGAACATCACCCTGTTCGGGGTGACTATATAGCAGACTATATAGCATTGTGTTTAATGCCACTCTGTGTACACGGCTCAGCCACACTATATAGCATTGTGTTTACTTCCACTCTGTGTCTGCTGGGAACAGTAGTACACCGCTCACCCGCCACTGTATAGCATTGTGCTCTGTGTCACTGCTGACAATAGTGGTACACCGCTCACCCACCACTGTATAGCATTTCTGTACTGCCACTGTACTGCTGCCAGTCAGCGTGTACTTTAAGGATAAGTGAAATGAGGAAGAAATCCGGTGAAAGAGGGAGGGGCAAGGGAAGAGGTGTTTCCCCTGACGGTTCACGTACAGGCCACAGGGGAGCACCCAAGAAAACCCACTCAATACTGCCCATGTTGTCCAGGACAACAACCCTCACAGATCCAAAAGAACAGGACCAGATAATTACTTGGATGACCTCTCAAGCGTCCAGCAGTGGGTTAAGCAGCACCAGCACATCACGCACGAGGTCCGAGTCCTCAGCCAGTTAAAGTCTGGGCTTTCTTTGAAGACTGCACTGAGGATGTTACCATGGCGATTTGCAAGGTGTGCAAGACCCGCCTGAGCAGGGGGAAAAGTATTAACAACCTCTCCACCACCAGCATGAGCCGCCACATTCTATCCAAACATCCCACTCTGTGGGCAAACGCGGCAGGACAGGGTACCACCAGCAACACTGCCTCCCTTGGGTTCACCAGACTCACCACCAGACCCGCCTCAGCAGCAGCAGTAGCCCAGCCATTGCGTGGTTCACAACATTCACAAACATCAGACGATGCTGACACTGTCACTTTCCGGACTAGTGCTCTTGAGGTCTCCCAGTGTTCATCAAACACAACAACCAACAGCCCTTCGGTGTGCAGCGCTACGGTTGAGTTGTCTGTCTCTGAGATGTTTGAGCACAAGAGGAAATTGCCAGCAAATGACCCCCGGGCCGTGGCAGTAACAGCCAGCCAGCATAGCCAAGCTTCTGGCCTGCGAAATGCTGCCATATCGAGTGGTGGAGACAAACAGCTTCAAGGGCATGATGTCAGTGGCCATCCCACGTTACGTGGTTCCCAGCCGCTACCACTTTGCGCGCTCTGCAGTGCCTGAGTTGCATGAGCACGTGGTCAGCTAAATAACCCGAAGCTTGAAGAATGCCGTTGCCTGCAAGGTTCACCTCACCACTGACACCTGGACGAGTGCGTTCGGCCAGGGTCGATACATCTCCCTTACCGCGCACTGGGTGAACCTTGTGGAGCCTGGCAGCGATTCCTCACCTGCTACGGCGCGGGTGTTGCCCACGCCGCAAACAGCTGGATAACAACAGCAGCACCTACCTCTCTGACTCCTTCTCCTCCAACGCATCTCAAAGCTGTACCTCATCCGGAAATGCTAACCCAGCACCAGCAGCAGTAGGATCGTGGAAGCAGTGCAGCACAGCTGTTGGCATGCGTCAGCAAGCGTTGCTGAAGCTGATCTGCCTTGGGGATAAGCAGCACACAGGGGAGGAAATTTGGAGGGGAATAAAGGAACAGACGGATTTGTGGCTGGCACCGCTGGACCTGAAACCGGGCATGAAGCTAGACACCTGGCACGAACTGGCAATGTACGCAATAGAGGTGCTGGCTTGCCCGGCAGCCAGCGTTATGTCGGAACGCTGTTTCAGTGCTGCCGGAGGCATCATCACAGATCGGCGTATCCGCCTCTCCACAGAAAATGCAGACCGTCTGACTCAAATTAAAATGAATCAATCCTGGATTGGAAACGACTACGCAACACTCCTGGACCCCAACCAAGTAACATGACCGATGAACATCTGGGATGGTTTAGCGTTTCCGGTCCCTGTTTATTGAACCTCTCATCTGTATTACATTTATGACTGCATGGCGGCAAAAAGCATTGCTGCTATATCCGCACGCTTTTTGTCCTCATGCAAGGCCTGGGTTGTTGTGTCTCACAAAGCGTGGCCTTCTCCTCCTGCGCCTCCTCCTGTTCCATCACGTGTGCTGCTGCTGCTGCTGCTGCTGCTGGGTTACCGTTGCCGGTCCCTGTTTATGGAACCTCTTATCTTTATTACATTTATGACTACATGGCGGTACAAAGCATGCTATCCGCACGCTTTTTGTCCTCATGCAAGGCCTGGGTTGTTGTGTCTCACAAAGCGTGGCCTTCTCCTCCTGCGCCTCCTCCTGTTCCATCACGTGTGCTGCTGCTGCTGCTGCTGCTGCTGGGTTACCGTTGCCGGTCCCTGTTTATGGAACCTCTTATCTTTATTACATTTATGACTACATGGCGGTACAAAGCATGCTATCCGCACGCTTTTTGTCCTCATGCAAGGCCTGGGTTGTTGTGTCTCACAAAGCGTGGCCTTCTCCTCCTGCGCCACCCTCCTCCTGTTCCATCACGTGTGCTGCTGCTGGGTTAGCATTACCGGTCCCTTTTCCTGGAACCTCTTATATGTATTACATTTATGACTGCATGCCGACAAAAAGCATGTTACCTGTGCAAAGAAAACAGACATTTCCCGCATTTAAAAGACAGTTTTCCCTTTGAAACTTTAAAATCGATTTTCTCAAAAACTATAAGCTCTTTTTGCTAAATTTTTTTTCCTCTTGTACCCACTCCCAAGGTGCACATACCCTGTAAATTTGGGGTATGTAGCATGTAAGGAGGCTTTACAAACCACAAAAGTTCGGGTCCCCATTGACTTCCATTATGTTCGGAGTTCAGGTCGAACACCCGAACATCGCGGCCATGTTCGGCCTGTTCGGCCCGAACCCGAACATCTAGATGTTCGCCCAACACTAGCCCCGGGTTCAATCCCCGGCATCTCCAGCTTTTCTTCTACAAACTGCTAAGGCCCCCTTCCGCTACTGGATCCCATACCGGAAGCGCCAATGTTTCCTGCTGCAGATGCTTAGTGAGGTGTCAACAATTCTGACTTTAATGCAAACTCTTATTGTTCGTGAAATGAAAGGTTCCACCTATTTTGTGGGAAAAAAATTGGCCCTTAGCCAAATGCGGATTTACTGAAAAATTTTAAAAATGATCCGTAACATCACTTTCCAACTTAAACAGCTGCTAATTACCATTTTCTGCTGTAGGAGATAAAGGCCTGCTGAGGTAACACGATGCTGCTGACAGCATCGGGGGATGTAGCTCAGAGGTAGAGCGCATGCTTCGCATGTATGAGGCCCCGGGTTCAATCCCCGGCATCTCCAGCTTTTCTTATACAAACTGCAAAGTCCCCCTTGCGCTAATGGATCCCATACCGGAAGCGCCAATGTTTCCTGTTACAGATGCTTAGTGAGGTGTCAATATTTCTGACTTTCATGCAAACGCTATGCACCTTGGAATAGAGCCAATAAAATGCACTTCAGCCTCGTACACACTATGCAATTTCCCGCCAGATAGATGGGTCGAATAGATCAGGTCCGATCTGATTTCCGATCGTTTTTCTGATCGATTTGCATTGAAGTGATCAGAAAATCGATCGGAAATCCGATCGGATCTGTCGAAGATTATCTATCGACCCATCTGTCTGATGGGAAATTGCATGGTGTGTACCAGACTTTTTCTTTTAGGCCACACAGGAGGATGATTTAAGATTCAATGCAGGATTTAATCCAGGCCTTTGCAAGCAATTAAGCAGCATCAAGAGTCAGGAAGTGACGGAGGAGATAAAGATGACAAGAAGAGGTTAGGAAATGAATGATTGGCATGAATGAGAGTTTAACATCCAATATTACCCCTTAAGCAACCTGCTTGAGAAGCCAAGTTTTTAGAGGATCTTATCAAGCTTTAACATAATTTCAGGCAGAGAAACCTGTACCATTGATAGAACTTGCCATTTACCAGGTACTCAATGACAGCAGGTAGATTCTGAAAAGTGGTGTGCCGTACGAATCTACTCATTGTGCATCTCCATAGCGAACGTCAAAGGGGATGTAGCTCAGTGGTAGAGCGCATGCTTTGCATGTATGAGGCCCTGGGTTCAATCCCTGGCATCTCCAGCTTTTCTTCTACAAACTGCTAGAGCCCCCTTCCGCTACTGGATCCCATACCGGAAGCGCCAATGTTTCCTGCTGCAGATGCTTAGTGAGGTGTCAACAATTCTGACTTTAATGCAAACTCTTATTGTTCGTGAAATGAAAGGTTCCACCTATTTTGTGGGAAAAAAATTGGCCCTTAGCCAAATGCGGATTTACTGAAAAATTTTAAAAATGATCCGTAACATCACTTTCCAACTTAAACAGCTGCTAATTACCATTTTCTGCTGTAGGAGATAAAGGCCTGCTGAGGTACCACGATGCTGCTGACAGCATCGGGGGATGTAGCTCAGAGGTAGAGCGCATGCTTCGCATGTATGAGGCCCCGGGTTCAATCCCCGGCATCTCCAGCTTTTCTTCTACAAACTGCAAAGTCCCCCTTGCGCTAATGGATCCCATACCGGAAGCGCCAATGTTTCCTGTTACAGATGCTTAGTGAGGTGTCAATATTTCTGACTTTCATGCAAACGCTATGCACCTTGGAATAGAGCCAATAAAATGCACTTCAGCCTCGTACACACTATGCAATTTCCCGCCAGATAGATGGGTCGAATAGATCAGGTCCGATCTGATTTCCGATCGTTTTTCTGATCGATTTGCATTGAAGTGATCAGAAAATCGATCGGAAATCCGATCGGATCTGTCGAAGATTATCTATCGACCCATCTGTCTGATGGGAAATTGCATGGTGTGTACCAGACTTTTTCTTTTAGGCCACACAGGAGGATGATTTAAGATTCAATGCAGGATTTAATCCAGGCCTTTGCAAGCAATTAAGCAGCATCAAGAGTCAGGAAGTGATGGAGGAGATAAAGATGACAAGAAGAGGTTAGGAAATGAATGATTGGCATGAATGAGAGTTTAACATCCAATATTACCCCTTAAGCAACCTGCTTGAGAAGCCAAGTTTTTAGAGGATCTTATCAAGCTTTAACATAATTTCAGGCAGAGAAACCTGTACCATTGATAGAACTTGCCATTTACCAGGTACTCAATGACAGCAGGTAGATTCTGAAAAGTGGTGTGCCGTACGAATCTACTCATTGTGCATCTCCATAGCGAACGTCAAAGGGGATGTAGCTCAGTGGTAGAGCGCATGCTTTGCATGTATGAGGCCCTGGGTTCAATCCCTGGCATCTCCAGCTTTTCTTCTACAAACTGCTAGAGCCCCCTTCCGCTACTGGATCCCATACCGGAAGCGCCAATGTTTCCTGCTGCAGATGCTTAGTGAGGTGTCAACAATTCTGACTTTAATGCAAACTCTTATTGTTCGTGAAATGAAAGGTTCCACCTATTTTGTGGGAAAAAAATTGGCCCTTAGCCAAATGCGGATTTACTGAAAAATTTTAAAAATGATCCGTAACATCACTTTCCAACTTAAACAGCTGCTAATTACCATTTTCTGCTGTAGGAGATAAAGGCCTGCTGAGGTACAACGATGCTGCTGACAGCATTGGGGGATGTAGCTCAGAGGTAGAGCGCATGCTTTGCATGTATGAGGCCCCGGGTTCAATCCCTGGCATCTCCAGCTTTTCTTCTACAAACTGCAAAGTCCCCCTTGCGCTAATGGATCCCATACCGGAAGCGCCAATGTTTCCTGTTACAGATGCTTAGTGAGGTGTCAATATTTCTGACTTTCATGCAAACGCTATGCACCTTGGAATAGAGCCAATAAAATGCACTTCAGCCTCGTACACACTATGCAATTTCCCGCCAGATAGATGGGTCGAATAGATCAGGTCCGATCTGATTTCTGATCGATTTGCATTGAAGTGATCAGAAAATCGATCGGAAATCCGATCGGATCTGTCGAAGATTATCTATCGACCCATCTGTCTGATGGGAAATTGCATGGTGTGTACCAGACTTTTTCTTTTAGGCCACACAGGAGGATGATTTAAGATTCAATGCAGGATTTAATCCAGGCCTTTGCAAGCAATTAAGCAGCATCAAGAGTCAGGAAGTGATGGAGGAGATAAAGATGACAAGAAGAGGTTAGGAAATGAATGATTGGCATGAATGAGAGTTTAACATCCAATATTACCCCTTAAGCAACCTGCTTGAGAAGCCAAGTTTTTAGAGGATCATATCAAGCTTTAACATAATTTCAGGCAGAGAAACCTGTACCATTGATAGAACTTGCCATTTACCAGGTACTCAATGACAGCAGGTAGATTCTGAAAAGTGGTGTGCCGTACGAATCTACTCATTGTGCATCTCCATAGCGAACGTCAAAGGGGATGTAGCTCAGTGGTAGAACGCATGCTTTGCATGTATGAGCCCCCGGGTTCAATCCCCGGCATCTCCAGCTTTTCTTCTACAAACTGCTAAGGCCCCCTTCCGCTACTGGATCCCATACCGGAAGCGCCAATGTTTCCTGCTGCAGATGCTTAGTGAGGTGTCAACAATTCTGACTTTAATGCAAACTCTTATTGTTCGTGAAATGAAAGGTTCCACCTATTTTGTGGGAAAAAAATTGGCCCTTAGCCAAATGCGGATTTACTGAAAAATTTTAAAAATGATCCGTAACATCACTTTCCAACTTAAACAGCTGCTAATTACCATTTTCTGCTGTAGGAGATAAAGGCCTGCTGAGGTACCACGATGCTGCTGACAGCATCGGGGGTTGTAGCTCAGAGGTAGAGAGCATGCTTCGCATGTATGAGGCCCTGGGTTCAATCCCCGGCATCTCCAGCTTTTCTTCTACAAACTGCAAAGTCCCCCTTGCGCTAATGGATCCCATACCGGAAGCGCCAATGTTTCCTGTTACAGATGCTTAGTGAGGTGTCAATATTTCTGACTTTCATGCAAACGCTATGCACCTTGGAATAGAGCCAATAAAATGCACTTCAGCCTCGTACACACTATGCAATTTCCCGCCAGATAGATGGGTCGAACAGATCAGGTCCGATCTGATTTCCGATCGTTTTTCTGATTGATTTGCATTGAAGTGATCAGAAAATCGATCGGAAATCCGATCGGATCTGTCGAAGATTATCTATCGACCCATCTGTCTGATGGGAAATTGCATGGTGTGTACCAGACTTTTTCTTTTAGGCCACACAGGAGGATGATTTAAGATTCAATGCAGGATTTAATCCAGGCCTTTGCAAGCAATTAAGCAGCATCAAGAGTCAGGAAGTGATGGAGGAGATAAAGATGACAAGAAGAGGTTAGGAAATGAATGATTGGCATGAATGAGAGTTTAACATCCAATATTACCCCTTAAGCAACCTGCTTGAGAAGCCAAGTTTTTAGAGGATCTTATCAAGCTTTAACATAATTTCAGGCAGAGAAACCTGTACCATTGATAGAACTTGCCATTTACCAGGTACTCAATGACAGCAGGTAGATTCTGAAAAGTGGTGTGCCGTACGAATCTACTCATTGTGCATCTCCATAGCGAACCTCAAAGGGGATGTAGCTCAGTGGTAGAGCGCATGCTTTGCATGTATGAGGCCCCGGGTTCAATCCCTGGCATCTCCAGCTTTTCTTCTACAAACTGCTAGAGCCCCCTTCCGCTACTGGATCCCATACCGGAAGCGCCAATGTTTCCTGCTGCAGATGCTTAGTGAGGTGTCAACAATTCTGACTTTAATGCAAACTCTTATTGTTCGTGAAATGAAAGGTTCCACCTATTTTGTGGGAAAAAAATTGGCCCTTAGCCAAATGCGGATTTACTGAAAAATTTTAAAAATGATCCGTAACATCACTTTCCAACTTAAACAGCTGCTAATTACCATTTTCTGCTGTAGGAGATAAAGGCCTGCTGAGGTACCACGATGCTGCTGACAGCATCGGGGGATGTAGCTCAGAGGTAGAGCGCATGCTTCGCATGTATGAGGCCCCGGGTTCAATCCCTGGCATCTCCAGCTTTTCTTCTACAAACTGCAAAGTCCCCCTTGCGCTAATGGATCCCATACCGGAAGCGCCAATGTTTCCTGTTACAGATGCTTAGTGAGGTGTCAATATTTCTGACTTTCATGCAAACGCTATGCACCTTGGAATAGAGCCAATAAAATGCACTTCAGCCTCGTACACACTATGCAATTTCCCGCCAGATAGATGGGTCGAATAGATCAGGTCCGATCTGATTTCCGATCGTTTTTCTGATTGATTTGCATTGAAGTGATCAGAAAATCGATCGGAAATCCGATCGGATCTGTCGAAGATTATCTATCGACCCATCTGTCTGATGGGAAATTGCATGGTGTGTACCAGACTTTTTCTTTTAGGCCACACAGGAGGATGATTTAAGATTCAATGCAGGATTTAATCCAGGCCTTTGGAAGCAATTAAGCAGCATCAAGAGTCAGGAAGTGATGGAGGAGATAAAGATGACAAGAAGAGGTTAGGAAATGAATGATTGGCATGAATGAGAGTTTAACATCCAATATTACCCCTTAAGCAACCTGCTTGAGAAGCCAAGTTTTTAGAGGATCTTATCAAGCTTTAACATAATTTCAGGCAGAGAAACCTGTACCATTGATAGAACTTGCCATTTACCAGGTACTCAATGACAGCAGGTAGATTCTGAAAAGTGGTGTGCCGTACGAATCTACTCATTGTGAATCACCATAGTGAACGTCAAAGGGGATGTAGCTCAGTGGTAGAGCGCATGCTTTGCATGTATGAGGCCCCGGGTTCAATCCCCGGCATCTCCAGCTTTTCTTCTACAAACTGCTAAGGCCCCCTTCCGCTACTGGATCCCATACCGGAAGCGCCAATGTTTCCTGCTGCAGATGCTTAGTGAGGTGTCAACAATTCTGACTTTAATGCAAACTCTTATTGTTCGTGAAATGAAAGGTTCCACCTATTTTGTAGGAAAAAAATTGGCCCTTAGCCAAATGCGGATTTACTGAAAAATTTTAAAAATGATCCGTAACATCACTTTCCAACTTAAACAGCTGCTAATTACCATTTTCTGCTGTAGGAGATAAAGGCCTGCTGAGGTACCACGATGCTGCTGACAGCATCGGGGGATGTAGCTCAGAGGTAGAGCGCATGCTTCGCATGTATGAGGCCCTGGGTTCAATCCCCGGCATCTCCAGCTTTTCTTCTACAAACTGCAAAGTCCCCCTTGCGCTAATGGATCCCATACCGGAAGCGCCAATGTTTCCTGTTACAGATGCTTAGTGAGGTGTCAATATTTCTGACTTTCATGCAAACGCTATGCACCTTGGAATAGAGCCAATAAAATGCACTTCAGCCTCGTACACACTATGCAATTTCCCGCCAGTTAGATGGGTCGAATAGATCAGGTCCGATCTGATTTCCGATCGTTTTTCTGATTGATTTGCATTGAAGTGATCAGAAAATCGATCGGAAATCCGATCGGATCTGTCGAAGATTATCTATCGACCCATCTGTCTGATGGGAAATTGCATGGTGTGTACCAGACTTTTTCTTTTAGGCCACACAGGAGGATGATTTAAGATTCAATGCAGGATTTAATCCAGGCCTTTGCAAGCAATTAAGCAGCATCAAGAGTCAGGAAGTGATGGAGGAGATAAAGATGACAAGAAGAGGTTAGGAAATGAATGATTGGCATGAATGAGAGTTTAACATCCAATATTACCCCTTAAGCAACCTGCTTGAGAAGCCAAGTTTTTAGAGGATCTTATCAAGCTTTAACATAATTTCAGGCAGAGAAACCTGTACCATTGATAGAACTTGCCATTTACCAGGTACTCAATGACAGCAGGTAGATTCTGAAAAGTGGTGTGCCGTACGAATCTACTCATTGTGCATCTCCATAGCGAACGTCAAAGGGGATGTAGCTCAGTGTTAGAGCGCATGCTTTGCATGTATGAGGCCCTGGGTTCAATCCCCGGCATCTCCAGCTTTTCTTCTACAAACTGCTAAGGTCCCCTTCCGCTACTGGATCCCATACCGGAAGCGCCAATGTTTCCTGCTGCAGATGCTTAGTGAGGTGTCAACAATTTTGACTTCAACGTCAAAGGGGATGTAGCTCAGTGGTAGAGTGCATGCTTTGCATGTATGAGGCCCCGGCTTCAATCCCCGGCATCTCCAGCTTTTCTTCTACAAACTGCAAAGGCCCCCTTCCGCTACTGGATCCCATACCGGAAGCGCCAATGTTTCCTGCTGCAGATGCTTAGTGAGGTATCAACAATTCTGACTTTAATTCAAACTCTTATTGTTCGTGAAATGAAAGGTTCCACCTATTTTGTGGGAAAAAAATTGGCCCTTAGCCAAATGCGGATTTACTGAAAAATTTTAAAAATGATCCGTAACATCACTTTCCAACTTAAACAGCTGCTAATTACCATTTTCTGCTGTAGGAGATAAAGGCCTGCTGAGGTACCACGATGCTGCTGACAGCATTGGGGGATGTAGCTCAGAGGTAGAGCGCATGCTTTGCATGTATGAGGCCCTGGGTTCAATCCCCAGCATCTCCAGCTTTTCTTCTACAAACTGCAAAGTCCCTCTTGCGCTAATGGATCCCATACCGGAAGCGCCAATGTTTCCTGTTACAGATGCTTAGTGAGGTGTCAATATTTCTGACTTTCATGCAAACGCTATGCACCTCGGAATAGAGCCAATAAAATGCACTTCAGCCTCGTACACACTATGCAATTTCCCGCCAGATAGATGGGTCGAATAGATCAGGTCCGATCTGATTTCCGATCGTTTTTCTGATCGATTTGCATTGAAGTGATCAGAAAATCGATCGGAAATCCGATCGGATCTGTCGAAGATTATCTATCGACCCATCTGTCTGATGGGAAATTGCATGGTGTGTACCAGACTTTTTCTTTTAGGCCACACAGGAGGATGATTTAAGATTCAATGCAGGATTTAATCCAGGCCTTTGCAAGCAATTAAGCAGCATCAAGAGTCAGGAAGTGATGGAGGAGATAAAGATGACAAGAAGAGGTTAGGAAATGAATGATTGGCATGAATGAGAGTTTAACATCCAATATTACCCCTTAAGCAACCTGCTTGAGAAGCCAAGTTTTTAGAGGATCATATCAAGCTTTAACATAATTTCAGGCAGAGAAACCTGTACCATTGATAGAACTTGCCATTTACCAGGTACTCAATGACAGCAGGTAGATTCTGAAAAGTGGTGTGCCGTACGAATCTACTCATTGTGCATCTCCATAGCGAACGTCCAAGGGGATGTAGCTCAGTGGTAGAGCGCATGCTTTGCATGTATGAGGCCCTGGGTTCAATCCCCGGCATCTCCAGCTTTTCTTCTACAAACTGCTAAGGCCTCCTTCCGCTACTGGATCCCATACCGGAAGCGCCAATGTTTCCTGCTGCAGATGCTTAGTGAGGTGTCAACAATTCTGACTTTAATGCAAACTCTTATTGTTCGTGAAATGAAAGGTTCCACCTATTTTGTGGGAAAAAAATTGTCCCTTAGCCAAATGCGGATATACTGAAAAATTTTAAAAATGATCCGTAGCATCACTTTCCAACTTAAACAGCTGCTAATTACCATTTTCTGCTGTAGGAGATAAAGGCCTGCTGAGGTACCACGACGCTGATGACAGCATTGGGGGATGTAGCTCAGAGGTAGAGCGCATGCTTCGCATGTATGAGGCCCCGGGTTCAATCCCCAGCATCTCCAGCTTTTCTTCTACAAACTGCAAAGTCCCCCTTGCGCTAATGGATCCCATACCGGAAGGACCAATGTTTCCTGTTACAGATGCTTAGTGAGGTGTCAATATTTCTGACTTTCATGCAAACGCTATGCACCTTGGAATAGAGCCAATAAAATGCACTTCAGCCTCGTACACACTATGCAATTTCCCGCCAGATAGATGGGTCGAATAGATCAGGTCCGATCTGATTTCCGATCGTTTTTCTGATCGATTTGCATTGAAGTGATCAGAAAATCGATCGGAAATCCGATCGGATCTGTCGAAGATTATCTATCGACCCATCTGTCTGATGGGAAATTGCATGGTGTGTACCAGACTTTTTCTTTTAGGCCACAAAGGAGGATGATTTAAGATTCAATGCAGGATTTAATCCAGGCCTTTGCAAGCAATTAAGCAGCATCAAGAGTCAGGAAGTGATGGAGGAGATAAAGATGACAAGAAGAGGTTAGGAAATGAATGATTGGCATGAATGAGAGTTTAACATCCAATATTACCCCTTAAGCAACCTGCTTGAGAAGCCAAGTTTTTAGAGGATCTTATCAAGCTTTAACATAATTTCAGGCAGAGAAACCTGTACCATTGATAGAACTTGCCATTTACCAGGTACTCAATGACAGCAGGTAGATTCTGAAAAGTGGTGTGCCGTACGAATCTACTCATTGTGCATCTCCATACTGAACGTCAAAGGGGATGTAGCTCAGTGGTAGAGCGCATGCTTTGCATGTATGAGGCCCCGGGTTCAATCCCTGGCATCTCCAGCTTTTCTTCTACAAACTGCTAAGGCCCCCTCCCACTACTGGATCCCATACCGGAAGCGCCAATGTTTCCTGCTGCAGATGCTTAGTGAGGTGTCAACAATTCTGACTTTAATGCAAACTCTTATTGTTCGTGAAATGAAAGGTTCCACCTATTTTGTGGGAAAAAAATTGGCCCTTAGCCAAATGCGGATTTACTGAAAAATTTTAAAAATGATCCGTAACATCACTTTCCAACTTAAACAGCTGCTAATTACCATTTTCTGCTGTAGGAGATAAAGGCCTGCTGAGGTACCACGATGCTGCTGACAGCATTGGGGGATGTAGCTCAGAGGTAGAGCGCATGCTTTGCATGTATGAGGCCCCGGGTTCAATCCCCGGCATCTCCAGCTTTTCTTCTACAAACTGCAAAGTCCCCCTTGCGCTAATGGATCCCATACCGGAAGCGCCAATGTTTCCTGTTACAGATGCTTAGTGAGGTGTCAATATTTCTGACTTTCATGCAAACGCTATGCACCTTGGAATAGAGCCAATAAAATGCACTTCAGCCTCGTACACACTATGCAATTTCCCGCCAGATAGATGGGTCGAATAGATCAGGTCCGATCTGATTTCCGATCGTTTTTCTGATTGATTTGCATTGAAGTGATCAGAAAATCGATCGGAAATCCGATCGGATCTGTCGAAGATTATCTATCGACCCATCTGTCTGATGGGAAATTGCATGGTGTGTACCAGACTTTTTCTTTTAGGCCACACAGGAGGATGATTTAAGATTCAATGCAGGATTTAATCCAGGCCTTTGCAAGCAATTAAGCAGCATCAAGAGTCAGGAAGTGATGGAGGAGATAAAGATGACAAGAAGAGGTTAGGAAATGAATGATTGGCATGAATGAGAGTTTAACATCCAATATTACCCCTTAAGCAACCTGCTTGAGAAGCCAAGTTTTTAGAGGATCTTATCAAGCTTTAACATAATTTCAGGCAGAGAAACCTGTACCATTGATAGAACTTGCCATTTACCAGGTACTCAATGACAGCAGGTAGATTCTGAAAAGTGGTGTGCCGTACGAATCTACTCATTGTGCATCTCCATAGCGAACGTCAAAGGGGATGTAGCTCAGTGGTAGAGCGCATGCTTTGCATGTATGAGGCCCCGGGTTCAATCCCTGGCATCTCCAGCTTTTCTTCTACAAACTGCTAGAGCCCCCTTCCGCTACTGGATCCCATACCGGAAGCGCCAATGTTTCCTGCTGCAGATGCTTAGTGAGGTGTCAACAATTCTGACTTTAATGCAAACTCTTATTGTTCGTGAAATGAAAGGTTCCACCTATTTTGTGGGGAAAAAATTGGCCCTTAGCCAAATGCGGATTTACTGAAAAATTTTAAAAATGATCCGTAACATCACTTTCCAACTTAAACAGCTGCTAATTACCATTTTCTGCTGTAGGAGATAAAGGCCTGCTGAGGTACCACGATGCTGCTGACAGCATCGGGGGATGTAGCTCAGAGGTAGAGCGCATGCTTCGCATGTATGAGGCCCCGGGTTCAATCCCCGGCATCTCCAGCTTTTCTTCTACAAACTGCAAAGTCCCCCTTGCGCTAATGGATCCCATACCGGAAGCGCCAATGTTTCCTGTTACAGATGCTTAGTGAGGTGTCAATATTTCTGACTTTCATGCAAACGCTATGCACCTTGGAATAGAGCCAATAAAATGCACTTCAGCCTCGTACACACTATGCAATTTCCCGCCAGATAGATGGGTCGAATAGATCAGGTCCGATCTGATTTCCGATCGTTTTTCTGATTGATTTGCATTGAAGTGATCAGAAAATCGATCGGAAATCCGATCGGATCTGTCGAAGATTATCTATCGACCCATCTGTCTGATGGGAAATTGCATGGTGTGTACCAGACTTTTTCTTTTAGGCCACACAGGAGGATGATTTAAGATTCAATGCAGGATTTAATCCAGGCCTTTGCAAGCAATTAAGCAGCATCAAGAGTCAGGAAGTGATGGAGGAGATAAAGATGACAAGAAGAGGTTAGGAAATGAATGATTGGCATGAATGAGAGTTTAACATCCAATATTACCCCTTAAGCAACCTGCTTGAGAAGCCAAGTTTTTAGAGGATCTTATCAAGCTTTAACATAATTTCAGGCAGAGAAACCTGTACCATTGATAGAACTTGCCATTTACCAGGTACTCAATGACAGCAGGTAGATTCTGAAAAGTGGTGTGCCGTACGAATCTACTCATTGTGCATCTCCATAGCGAACGTCAAAGGGGATGTAGCTCAGTGGTAGAGCGCATGCTTTGCATGTATGAGGCCCCAGGTTCAATCCCTGGCATCTCCAGCTTTTCTTCTACAAACTGCTAGAGCCCCCTTCCGCTACTGGATCCCATACCGGAAGCGCCAATGTTTCCTGCTGCAGATGCTTAGTGAGGTGTCAACAATTCTGACTTTAATGCAAACTCTTATTGTTCGTGAAATGAAAGGTTCCACCTATTTTGTGGGAAAAAAATTGGCCCTTAGCCAAATGCGGATTTACTGAAAAATTTTAAAAATGATCTGTAACATCACTTTCCAACTTAAACAGCTGCTAATTACCATTTTCTGCTGTAGGAGATAAAGGCCTGCTGAGGTACCACGATGCTGCTGACAGCATTGGGGGATGTAGCTCAGTGGTAGAGCGCATGCTTTGCATGTATGAGGCCATGGGTTCAATCCCCGGCATCTCCAGCTTTTCTTCTACAAACTGCTAAGGCCCCCTTCCGCTACTGGATCCCATACCGGAAGCGCCAATGTTTCCTGCTGCAGATGCTTAGTGAGGTGTCAACAATTCTGACTTTAATGCAAACTCTTATTGTTCGTGAAATGAAAGGTTCCACCTATTTTGTGGGGAAAAAATTGGCCCTTAGCCAAATGCGGATTTACTGAAAAATTTTAAAAATGATCCGTAACATCACTTTCCAACTTAAACAGCTGCTAATTACCATTTTCTGCTGTAGGAGATAAAGGCCTGCTGAGGTACCACGATGCTGCTGACAGCATCGGGGGATGTAGCTCAGAGGTAGAGCGCATGCTTCGCATGTATGAGGCCCCGGGTTCAATCCCCGGCATCTCCAGCTTTTCTTCTACAAACTGCAAAGTCCCCCTTGCGCTAATGGATCCCATACCGGAAGCGCCAATGTTTCCTGTTACAGATGCTTAGTGAGGTGTCAATATTTCTGACTTTCATGCAAACGCTATGCACCTTGGAATAGAGCCAATAAAATGCACTTCAGCCTCGTACACACTATGCAATTTCCCGCCAGATAGATGGGTCGAATAGATCAGTTCCGATCGTTTTTCTGATTGATTTGCATTGAAGTGATCAGAAAATCGATCGGAAATCCGATCGGATCTGTCGAAGACTATCTATCGACCCATCTGTCTGATGGGAAATTGCATGGTGTGTACCAGACTTTTTCTTTTAGGCCACACAGGAGGATGATTTAAGATTCAATGCAGGATTTAATCCAGGCCTTTGCAAGCAATTAAGCAGCATCAAGAGTCAGGAAGTGATGGAGGAGATAAAGATGACAAGAAGAGGTTAGGAAATGAATGATTGGCATGAATGAGAGTTTAACATCCAATATTACCCCTTAAGCAACCTGCTTGAGAAGCCAAGTTTTTAGAGGATCTTATCAAGCTTTAACATAATTTCAGGCAGAGAAACCTGTACCATTGATAGAACTTGCCATTTACCAGGTACTCAATGACAGCAGGTAGATTCTGAAAAGTGGTGTGCCGTACGAATCTACTCATTGTGCATCTCCATAGCGAACGTCAAAGGGGATGTAGCTCAGTGGTAGAGCGCATGCTTTGCATGTATGAGGCCCCGGGTTCAATCCCTGGCATCTCCAGCTTTTCTTCTACAAACTGCTAGAGCCCCCTTCCGCTACTGGATCCCATACCGGAAGCGCCAATGTTTCCTGCTGCAGATGCTTAGTGAGGTGTCAACAATTCTGACTTTAATGCAAACTCTTATTGTTCGTGAAATGAAAGGTTCCACCTATTTTGTGGGAAAAAAATTGGCCCTTAGCCAAATGCGGATTTACTGAAAAATTTTAAAAATGATCCGTAACATCACTTTCCAACTTAAACAGCTGCTAATTACCATTTTCTGCTGTAGGAGATAAAGGCCTGCTGAGGTACCACGATGCTGCTGACAGCATTGGGGGATGTAGCTCAGTGGTAGAGCGCATGCTTTGCATGTATGAGGCCCCGGGTTCAATCCCCGGCATCTCCAGCTTTTCTTCTACAAACTGCTAAGGCCCCCTTCCGCTACTGGATCCCATACCGGAAGCGCCAATGTTTCCTGCTGCAGATGCTTAGTGAGGTGTCAACAATTCTGACTTTAATGCAAACTCTTATTGTTCGTGAAATGAAAGGTTCAACCTATTTTGTGGGAAAAAAATTGGCCCTTAGCCAAATGCGGATTTACTGAAAAATTTTAAAAATGATCCGTAACATCACTTTCCAACTTAAACAGCTGCTAATTACCATTTTCTGCTGTAGGAGATAAAGGCCTGCTGAGGTACCACGATGCTGCTGACAGCATCGGGGGATGTAGCTCAGAGGTAGAGCGCATGCTTCGCATGTATGAGGCCCCGGGTTCAATCCCCGGCATCTCCAGCTTTTCTTCTACAAACTGCAAAGTCCCCCTTGCGCTAATGGATCCCATACCGGAAGCGCCAATGTTTCCTGTTACAGATGCTTAGTGAGGTGTCAATATTTCTGACTTTCATGCAAACGCTATGCACCTTGGAATAGAGCCAATAAAATGCACTTCAGCCTCGTACACACTATGCAATTTCCCGCCAGATAGATGGGTCGAATAGATCAGGTCCGATCGTTTTTCTGATTGATTTGCATTGAAGTGATCAGAAAATCGATCGGAAATCCGATCGGATCTGTCGAAGATTATCTATCGACCCATCTGTCTGATGGGAAATTGCATGGTGTGTACCAGACTTTTTCTTTTAGGCCACACAGGAGGATGATTTAAGATTCAATGCAGGATTTAATCCAGGCCTTTGGAAGCAATTAAGCAGCATCAAGAGTCAGGAAGTGATGGAGGAGATAAAGATGACAAGAAGAGGTTAGGAAATGAATGATTGGCATGAATGAGAGTTTAACATCCAATATTACCCCTTAAGCAACCTGCTTGAGAAGCCAAGTTTTTAGAGGATCTTATCAAGCTTTAACATAATTTCAGGCAGAGAAACCTGTACCATTGATAGAACTTGCCATTTACCAGGTACTCAATGACAGCAGGTAGATTCTGAAAAGTGGTGTGCTGTACGAATCTACTCATTGTGCATCTCCATAGCGAACGTCAAAGGGGATGTTGCTCAGTGGTAGAGCGCATGCTTTGCATGTATGAGGCCCCGGGTTCAATCCCTGGCATCTCCAGCTTTTCTTCTACAAACTGCTAGAGCCCACTTCCGCTACTGGATCCCATACCGGAAGCGCCAATGTTTCCTGCTGCAGTTGCTTAGTGAGGTGTCAACAATTCTGACTTTAATGCAAACTCTTATTGTTCGTGAAATGAAAGGTTCCACCTATTTTGTGGGAAAAAAATTGGCCCTTAGCCAAATGCGGATTTACTGAAAAATTTTAAAAATGATCCGTAACATCACTTTCCAACTTAAACAGCTGCTAATTACCATTTTCTGCTGTAGGAGATAAAGGCCTGCTGAGGTACCACGATGCTGCTGACAGCATCGGGGGATGTAGCTCAGAGGTAGAGCGCATGCTTCGCAAGTATGAGGCCCTGGGTTCAATCCCCGGCATCTCCAGCTTTTCTTCTACAAACTGCAAAGTCCCCCTTGCGCTAATGGATCCCATACCGGAAGCGCCAATGTTTCCTGTTACAGATGCTTAGTGAGGTGTCAATATTTCTGACTTTCATGCAAACGCTATGCACCTTGGAATAGAGCCAATAAAATGCACTTCAGCCTCGTACACACTATGCAATTTCCCGCCAGTTAGATGGGTCGAATAGATCAGGTCCGATCTGATTTCCGATCGTTTTTCTGATTGATTTGCATTGAAGTGATCAGAAAATCGATCGGAAATCCGATCGGATCTGTCGAAGATTATCTATCGACCCATCTGTCTGATGGGAAATTGCATGGTGTGTACCAGACTTTTTCTTTTAGGCCACACAGGAGGATGATTTAAGATTCAATGCAGGATTTAATCCAGGCCTTTGCAAGCAATTAAGCAGCATCAAGAGTCAGGAAGTGATGGAGGAGATAAAGATGACAAGAAGAGGTTAGGAAATGAATGATTGGCATGAATGAGAGTTTAACATCCAATATTACCCCTTAAGCAACCTGCTTGAGAAGCCAAGTTTTTAGAGGATCTTATCAAGCTTCAACATAATTTCAGGCAGAGAAACCTGTACCATTGATAGAACTTGCCATTTACCAGGTACTCAATGACAGCAGGTAGATTCTGAAAAGTGGTGTGCCGTACGAATCTACTCATTGTGCATCACCATAGTGAACGTCAAAGGGGATGTAGCTCAGTGGTAGAGCGCATGCTTTGCATGTATGAGGCCCCGGGTTCAATCCCCGGCATCTCCAGCTCTTCTTCTACAAACTGCTATGGCCCCCTTCCGCTACTGGATCCCATACCGGAAGCGCCAATGTTTCCTGCTGCAGATGCTTAGTGAGGTGTCAACAATTTTGATTTCAACGTCAAAGGAGATGTAGCTCAGTGGTAGAGTGCATGCTTTGCATGTATGAGGCCCCGGGTTCAATCCCCGGCATCTCCAGCTTTTCTTCTACAAACTGCAAAGGCCCCCTTCCGCTACTGGATCCCATACCGGAAGCGCCAATGTTTCCTGCTGCAGATGCTTAGTGAGGTATCAACAATTCTGACTTTAATGCAAACTCTTATTGTTCGTGAAATGAAAGGTTCCACCTATTTTGTGGGAAAAAAATTGGCCCTTAGCCAAATGCGGATTTACTGAAAAATTTTAAAAATGATCCGTAACATCACTTTCCAACTTAAACAGCTGCTAATTACCATTTTCTGCTGTAGGAGATAAAGGCCTGCTGAGGTACCACGATGCTGCTGACAGCATTGGGGGATGTAGCTCAGAGGTAGAGCGCATGCTTCGCATGTATGAGGCCCCGGGTTCAATCCCCGGCATCTCCAGCTTTTCTTCTACAAACTGCAAAATCCCCCTTGCGCTAATGGATCCCATACCGGAAGCGCCAACGTTTCCTGTTACAGATGTTTAGTGAGGTGTCAATATTTCTGACTTTCATGCAAACGCTATGCACCTTGGAATAGAGCCAATAAAATGCACTTCAGCCTCGTACACACTATGCAATTTCCCGCCAGATAGATGGGTCGAATAGATCAGGTCCGATCTGATTTCCGATCGTTTTTCTGATCGATTTGCATTGAAGTGATCAGAAAATCGATCGGAAATCCGATCGGATCTGTCGAAGATTATCTATCGACCCATCTGTCTGATGGGAAATTGCATGGTGTGTACCAGACTTTTTCTTTTAGGCCACACAGGAGGATGATTTAAGATTCAATGCAGGATTTAATCCAGGCCTTTGCAAGCAATTAAGCAGCATCAAGAGTCATGAAGTGATGGAGGAGATAAAGATGACAAGAAGAGGTTAGGAAATGAATGATTGGCATGAATGAGAGTTTAACATCCAA
Organism: Hyperolius riggenbachi; assembly: GCF_040937935.1. Taxonomy (NCBI): domain Eukaryota; kingdom Metazoa; phylum Chordata; class Amphibia; order Anura; family Hyperoliidae; genus Hyperolius; species Hyperolius riggenbachi. The sequence goes on along the minus strand of NC_090649.1, from coordinate 50,522,349 downwards.
TATTACCCCTTAAGCAACCTGCTTGAGAAGCCAAGTTTTTAGAGGATCATATCAAGCTTTAACATAATTTCAGGCAGAGAAACCTGTACCATTGATAGAACTTGCCATTTACCAGGTACTCAATGACAGCAGGTAGATTCTGAAAAGTGGTGTGCCGTACGAATCTACTCATTGTGCATCTCCATAGCGAACGTCAGTGGTAGAGCGCATTCTTTGCATGTATGAGGCCCCGGGTTCAATCCCCGGCATCTCCAGCTTTTCTTCTACAAACTGCTAAGGCCCCCTTCCGCTACTGGATCCCATACCGGAAGCGCCAATGTTTCCTGCTGCAGATGCTTAGTGAGGTGTCAACAATTCTGACTTTAATGCAAACTCTTATTGTTCGTGAAATGAAAGGTTCCACCTATTTTGTGGGGAAAAAATTGGCCCTTAGCCAAATGCGGATTTACTGAAAAATTTTAAAAATGATCCGTAACATCACTTTCCAACTTAAACAGCTGCTAATTACCATTTTCTGCTGTAGCAGATAAAGGCCTGCTGAGGTACCACGACACTGCTGACAGCATTGGGGGATGTAGCTCAGAGGTAGAGCGCATGCTTCGCATGTATGAGGCCCCGGGTTCAATCCCCGGCATCTCCATCTTTTCTTCTACAAACTGCAAAGTCCCCCTTGCGCTAATGGATCCCATACCGGAAGCGCCAATGTTTCCTGTTACAGATGCTTAGTGAGGTGTCAATATTTCTGACTTTCATGCAAACGCTATGCACCTTGGAATAGAGCCAATAAAATGCACTTCAGCCTCGTACACACTATGCAATTTCCCGCCAGATAGATGGCTCGAATAGATCAGGTCCGATCTGATTTCCGATCGTTTTTCTGATCGATTTGCATTGAAGTGATCAGAAAATCGATCGGAAATCCGATCGGATCTGTCGAAGATTATCTATCGACCCATCTGTCTGATGGGAAATTGCATGGTGTGTACCAGACTTTTTCTTTTAGGCCACACAGGAGGATGATTTAAGATTCAATGCAGGATTTAATCCAGGCCTTTGCAAGCAATTAAGCAGCATCAAGAGTCAGGAAGTGATGGAGGAGATAAAGATGACAAGAAGAGGTTAGGAAATGAATGATTGGCATGAATGAGAGTTTAACATCCAATATTACCCCTTAAGCAACCTGCTTGAGAAGCCAAGTTTTTAGAGGATCATATCAAGCTTTAACATAATTTCAGGCAGAGAAACCTGTACCATTGATAGAACTTGCCATTTACCAGGTACTCAATGACAGCAGGTAGATTCTGAAAAGTGGTGTGCCGTACGAATCTACTCATTGTGCATCTCCATAGCGAACGTCAAAGGGGATGTAGCTCAGTGGTAGAGCGCATGCTTTGCATGTATGAGGCCCCGGGTTCAATCCCCGGCATCTCCAGCTTTTCTTCTACAAACTGCTAAGGCCCCCTTCCGCTACTGGATCCCATACCGGAAGCGCCAATGTTTCCTGCTGCAGATGCTTAGTGAGGTGTCAACAATTCTGACTTTAATGCAAACTCTTATTGTTCGTGAAATGAAAGGTTCCACCTATTTTGTGGGAAAAAAATTGGCCCTTAGCCAAATGCGGATTTACTGAAAAATTTTAAAAATGATCCGTAACATCACTTTCCAACTTAAACAGCTGCTAATTACCATTTTCTGCTGTAGGAGATAAAGGCCTGCTGAGGTACCACGACACTGCTGACAGCATTGGGGGATGTAGCTCAGAGGTAGAGCGCATGCTTCGCATGTATGAGGCCCCGGGTTCAATCCCTGGCATCTCCAGCTTTTCTTCTACAAACTGCAAAGTCCCCCTTGCGCTAATGGATCCCATACCGGAAGCGCCAATGTTTCCTGTTACAGATGCTTAGTGAGGTGTCAATATTTCTGACTTTCATGCAAACGCTATGCACCTTGGAATAGAGCCAATAAAATGCACTTCAGCCTCGTACACACTATGCAATTTCCCGCCAGATAGATGGGTCGAATAGATCAGGTCCGATCTGATTTCCGATCGTTTTTCTGATCGATTTGCATTGAAGTGATCAGAAAATCGATCGGAAATCCGATCGGATCTGTCGAAGATTATCTATCGACCCATCTGTCTGATGGGAAATTGCATGGTGTGTACCAGACTTTTTCTTTTAGGCCACACAGGAGGATGATTTAAGATTCAATGCAGGATTTTATCCAGGCCTTTGCAAGCAATTAAGCAGCATCAAGAGTCATGAAGTGATGGAGGAGATAAAGATGACAAGAAGAGGTTAGGAAATGAATGATTGGCATGAATGAGAGTTTAACATCCAATATTACCCCTTAAGCAACCTGCTTGAGAAGCCAAGTTTTTAGAGGATCATATCAAGCTTTAACATAATTTCAGGCAGAGAAACCTGTACCATTGATAGAACTTGCCATTTACCAGGTACTCAATGACAGCAGGTAGATTCTGAAAAGTGGTGTGCCGTACGAATCTACTCATTGTGCATCTCCATAGCGAACGTCAAAGGGGATGTAGCTCAGTGGTAGAGCGCATGCTTTGCATGTATGAGGCCCCGGGTTCAATCCCCGGCATCTCCAGCTTTTCTTCTACAAACTGCTAAGGCCCCCTTCCGCTACTGGATCCCATACCGGAAGCGCCAATGTTTCCTGCTGCAGATGCTTAGTGAGGTGTCAACAATTCTGACTTTAATGCAAACTCTTATTGTTCGTGAAATGAAAGGTTCCACCTATTTTGTGGGAAAAAAATTGGCCCTTAGCCAAATGCGGATTTACTGAAAAATTTTAAAAATGATCCGTAACATCACTTTCCAACTTAAACAGCTGCTAATTACCATTTTCTGCTGTAGGAGATAAAGGCCTGCTGAGGTACCACGACACTGCTGACAGCATTGGGGGATGTAGCTCAGAGGTAGAGCGCATGCTTCGCATGTATGAGGCCCCGGGTTCAATCCCTGGCATCTCCAGCTTTTCTTCTACAAACTGCAAAGTCCCCCTTGCGCTAATGGATCCCATACCGGAAGCGCCAATGTTTCCTGTTACAGATGCTTAGTGAGGTGTCAATATTTCTGACTTTCATGCAAACGCTATGCACCTTGGAATAGAGCCAATAAAATGCACTTCAGCCTCGTACACACTATGCAATTTCCCGCCAGATAGATGGGTCGAATAGATCAGGTCCGATCGGATCTGTCGAAGATTATCTATCGACCCATCTGTCTGATGGGAAATTGCATGGTGTGTACCAGACTTTTTCTTTTAGGCCACACAGGAGGATGATTTAAGATTCAATGCAGGATTTAATCCAGGCCTTTGCAAGCAATTAAGCAGCATCAAGAGTCAGGAAGTGATGGAGGAGATAAAGATGACAAGAAGAGGTTAGGAAATGAATGATTGGCATGAATGAGAGTTTAACATCCAATATTACCCCTTAAGCAACCTGCTTGAGAAGCCAAGTTTTTAGAGGATCATATCAAGCTTTAACATAATTTCAGGCAGAGAAACCTGTACCATTGATAGAACTTGCCATTTACCAGGTACTCAATGACAGCAGGTAGATTCTGAAAAGTGGTGTGCCGTACGAATCTACTCATTGTGCATCTCCATAGCGAACGTCAAAGGGGATGTAGCTCAGTGGTAGAGCGCATGCTTTGCATGTATGAGGCCCCGGGTTCAATCCCCGGCATCTCCAGCTTTTCTTCTACAAACTGCTAAGGCCCCCTTCCGCTACTGGATCCCATACCGGAAGCGCCAATGTTTCCTGCTGCAGATGCTTAGTGAGGTGTCAACAATTCTGACTTTAATGCAAACTCTTATTGTTCGTGAAATGAAAGGTTCCACCTATTTTGTGGGAAAAAAATTGGCCCTTAGCCAAATGCGGATTTACTGAAAAATTTTAAAAATGATCCGTAACATCACTTTCCAACTTAAACAGCTGCTAATTACCATTTTCTGCTGTAGGAGATAAAGGCCTGCTGAGGTACCACGACACTGCTGACAGCATTGGGGGATGTAGCTCAGAGGTAGAGCGCATGCTTCGCATGTATGAGGCCCCGGGTTCAATCCCTGGCATCTCCGGCTTTTCTTCTACAAACTGCAAAGTCCCCCTTGCGCTAATGGATCCCATACCGGAAGCGCCAATGTTTCCTGTTACAGATGCTTAGTGAGGTGTCAATATTTCTGACTTTCATGCAAACGCTATGCACCTTGGAATAGAGCCAATAAAATGCACTTCAGCCTCGTACACACTATGCAATTTCCCGCCAGATAGATGGGTCGAATAGATCAGGTCCGATCGGATCTGTCGAAGATTATCTATCGACCCATCTGTCTGATGGGAAATTGCATGGTGTGTACCAGACTTTTTCTTTTAGGCCACACAGGAGGATGATTTAAGATTCAATGCAGGATTTAATCCAGGCCTTTGCAAGCAATTAAGCAGCATCAAGAGTCAGGAAGTGATGGAGGAGATAAAGATGACAAGAAGAGGTTAGGAAATGAATGATTGGCATGAATGAGAGTTTAACATCCAATATTACCCCTTAAGCAACCTGCTTGAGAAGCCAAGTTTTTAGAGGATCATATCAAGCTTTAACATAATTTCAGGCAGAGAAACCTGTACCATTGATAGAACTTGCCATTTACCAGGTACTCAATGACAGCAGGTAGATTCTGAAAAGTGGTGTGCCGTACGAATCTACTCATTGTGCATCTCCATAGCGAACGTCAAAGGGGATGTAGCTCAGTGGTAGAGCGCATGCTTTGCATGTATGAGGCCCCGGGTTCAATCCCTGGCATCTCCAGCTTTTCTTCTACAAACTGCTAAGGCCCCCTTCCGCTACTGGATCCCATACCGGAAGCGCCAATGTTTCCTGCTGCAGATGCTTAGTGAGGTGTCAACAATTCTGACTTTAATGCAAACTCTTATTGTTCGTGAAATGAAAGGTTCCACCTATTTTGTGGGAAAAAAATTGGCCCTTAGCCAAATGCGGATTTACTGAAAAATTTTAAAAATGATCCGTAACATCACTTTCCAACTTAAACAGCTGCTAATTACCATTTTCTGCTGTAGGAGATAAAGGCCTGCTGAGGTACCACGACACTGCTGACAGCATTGGGGGATGTAGCTCAGAGGTAGAGCGCATGCTTCGCATGTATGAGGCCCCGGGTTCAATCCCTGGCATCTCCAGCTTTTCTTCTACAAACTGCAAAGTCCCCCTTGCGCTAATGGATCCCATACCGGAAGCGCCAATGTTTCCTGTTACAGATGCTTAGTGAGGTGTCAATATTTCTGACTTTCATGCAAACGCTATGCACCTTGGAATAGAGCCAATAAAATGCACTTCAGCCTCGTACACACTATGCAATTTCCCGCCAGATAGATGGCTCGAATAGATCAGGTCCGATCTGATTTCCGATCGTTTTTCTGATCGATTTGCATTGAAGTGATCAGAAAATCGATCGGAAATCCGATCGGATCTGTCGAAGATTATCTATCGACCCATCTGTCTGATGGGAAATTGCATGGTGTGTACCAGACTTTTTCTTTTAGGCCACACAGGAGGATGATTTAAGATTCAATGCAGGATTTAATCCAGGCCTTTGCAAGCAATTAAGCAGCATCAAGAGTCAGGAAGTGATGGAGGAGATAAAGATGACAAGAAGAGGTTAGGAAATGAATGATTGGCATGAATGAGAGTTTAACATCCAATATTACCCCTTAAGCAACCTGCTTGAGAAGCCAAGTTTTTAGAGGATCATATCAAGCTTTAACATAATTTCAGGCAGAGAAACCTGTACCATTGATAGAACTTGCCATTTACCAGGTACTCAATGACAGCAGGTAGATTCTGAAAAGTGGTGTGCCGTACAAATCTACTCATTGTGCATCTCCATAGTGAACGTCAAAGGGGATGTAGCTCAGTGGTAGAGCGCATGCTTTGCATGTATGAGGCCCCGGGTTCAATCCCCGGCATCTCCAGCTTTTCTTCTACAAACTGCTAAGGCCCCCTTCCGCTACTGGATCCCATACCGGAAGCGCCAATGTTTCCTGCTGCAGATGCTTAGTGAGGTGTCAACAATTCTGACTTTAATGCAAACTCTTATTGTTCGTGAAATGAAAGGTTCCACCTATTTTGTGGGAAAAAAATTGGCCCTTAGCCAAATGCGGATTTACTGAAAAATTTTAAAAATGATCCGTAACATCACTTTCCAACTTAAACAGCTGCTAATTACCATTTTCTGCTGTAGGAGATAAAGGCCTGCTGAGGTACCACGACACTGCTGACAGCATTGGGGGATGTAGCTCAGAGGTAGAGCGCATGCTTCGCATGTATGAGGCCCCGGGTTCAATCCCTGGCATCTCCAGCTTTTCTTCTACAAACTGCAAAGTCCCCCTTGCGCTAATGGATCCCATACCGGAAGCGCCAATGTTTCCTGTTACAGATGCTTAGTGAGGTGTCAATATTTCTGACTTTCATGCAAACGCTATGCACCTTGGAATAGAGCCAATAAAATGCACTTCAGCCTCGTACACACTATGCAATTTCCCGCCAGATAGATGGGTCGAATAGATCAGGTCCGATCTGATTTCCGATCGTTTTTCTGATTGATTTGCATTGAAGTGATCAGAAAATCGATCGGAAATCCGATCGGATCTGTCGAAGATTATCTATCGACCCATCTGTCTGATGGGAAATTGCATGGTGTGTACCAGACTTTTTCTTTTAGGCCACACAGGAGGATGATTTAAGATTCAATGCAGGATTTAATCCAGGCCTTTGCAAGCAATTAAGCAGCATCAAGAGTCAGGAAGTGATGGAGGAGATAAAGATGACAAGAAGAGGTTAGGAAATGAATGATTGGCATGAATGAGAGTTTAACATCCAATATTACCCCTTAAGCAACCTGCTTGAGAAGCCAAGTTTTTAGAGGATCTTATCAAGCTTTAACATAATTTCAGGCAGAGAAACCTGTACCATTGATAGAACTTGCCATTTACCAGGTACTCAATGACAGCAGGTAGATTCTGAAAAGTGGTGTGCCGTACGAATCTACTCATTGTGCATCTCCATAGCGAACGTCAAAGGGGATGTAGCTCAGTGGTAGAGCGCATGCTTTGCATGTATGAGGCCCCAGGTTCAATCCCTGGCATCTCCAGCTTTTCTTCTACAAACTGCTAGAGCCCCCTTCCGCTACTGGATCCCATACCGGAAGCGCCAATGTTTCCTGCTGCAGATGCTTAGTGAGGTGTCAACAATTCTGACTTTAATGCAAACTCTTATTGTTCGTGAAATGAAAGGTTCCACCTATTTTGTGGGAAAAAAATTGGCCCTTAGCCAAATGCGGATTTACTGAAAAATTTTAAAAATGATCTGTAACATCACTTTCCAACTTAAACAGCTGCTAATTACCATTTTCTGCTGTAGGAGATAAAGGCCTGCTGAGGTACCACGATGCTGCTGACAGCATTGGGGGATGTAGCTCAGTGGTAGAGCGCATGCTTTGCATGTATGAGGCCATGGGTTCAATCCCCGGCATCTCCAGCTTTTCTTCTACAAACTGCTAAGGCCCCCTTCCGCTACTGGATCCCATACCGGAAGCGCCAATGTTTCCTGCTGCAGATGCTTAGTGAGGTGTCAACAATTCTGACTTTAATGCAAACTCTTATTGTTCGTGAAATGAAAGGTTCCACCTATTTTGTGGGGAAAAAATTGGCCCTTAGCCAAATGCGGATTTACTGAAAAATTTTAAAAATGATCCGTAACATCACTTTCCAACTTAAACAGCTGCTAATTACCATTTTCTGCTGTAGGAGATAAAGGCCTGCTGAGGTACCACGATGCTGCTGACAGCATCGGGGGATGTAGCTCAGAGGTAGAGCGCATGCTTCGCATGTATGAGGCCCCGGGTTCAATCCCCGGCATCTCCAGCTTTTCTTCTACAAACTGCAAAGTCCCCCTTGCGCTAATGGATCCCATACCGGAAGCGCCAATGTTTCCTGTTACAGATGCTTAGTGAGGTGTCAATATTTCTGACTTTCATGCAAACGCTATGCACCTTGGAATAGAGCCAATAAAATGCACTTCAGCCTCGTACACACTATGCAATTTCCCGCCAGATAGATGGGTCGAATAGATCAGTTCCGATCGTTTTTCTGATTGATTTGCATTGAAGTGATCAGAAAATCGATCGGAAATCCGATCGGATCTGTCGAAGACTATCTATCGACCCATCTGTCTGATGGGAAATTGCATGGTGTGTACCAGACTTTTTCTTTTAGGCCACACAGGAGGATGATTTAAGATTCAATGCAGGATTTAATCCAGGCCTTTGCAAGCAATTAAGCAGCATCAAGAGTCAGGAAGTGATGGAGGAGATAAAGATGACAAGAAGAGGTTAGGAAATGAATGATTGGCATGAATGAGAGTTTAACATCCAATATTACCCCTTAAGCAACCTGCTTGAGAAGCCAAGTTTTTAGAGGATCTTATCAAGCTTTAACATAATTTCAGGCAGAGAAACCTGTACCATTGATAGAACTTGCCATTTACCAGGTACTCAATGACAGCAGGTAGATTCTGAAAAGTGGTGTGCCGTACGAATCTACTCATTGTGCATCTCCATAGCGAACGTCAAAGGGGATGTAGCTCAGTGGTAGAGCGCATGCTTTGCATGTATGAGGCCCCGGGTTCAATCCCTGGCATCTCCAGCTTTTCTTCTACAAACTGCTAGAGCCCCCTTCCGCTACTGGATCCCATACCGGAAGCGCCAATGTTTCCTGCTGCAGATGCTTAGTGAGGTGTCAACAATTCTGACTTTAATGCAAACTCTTATTGTTCGTGAAATGAAAGGTTCCACCTATTTTGTGGGAAAAAAATTGGCCCTTAGCCAAATGCGGATTTACTGAAAAATTTTAAAAATGATCCGTAACATCACTTTCCAACTTAAACAGCTGCTAATTACCATTTTCTGCTGTAGGAGATAAAGGCCTGCTGAGGTACCACGATGCTGCTGACAGCATTGGGGGATGTAGCTCAGTGGTAGAGCGCATGCTTTGCATGTATGAGGCCCCGGGTTCAATCCCCGGCATCTCCAGCTTTTCTTCTACAAACTGCTAAGGCCCCCTTCCGCTACTGGATCCCATACCGGAAGCGCCAATGTTTCCTGCTGCAGATGCTTAGTGAGGTGTCAACAATTCTGACTTTAATGCAAACTCTTATTGTTCGTGAAATGAAAGGTTCAACCTATTTTGTGGGAAAAAAATTGGCCCTTAGCCAAATGCGGATTTACTGAAAAATTTTAAAAATGATCCGTAACATCACTTTCCAACTTAAACAGCTGCTAATTACCATTTTCTGCTGTAGGAGATAAAGGCCTGCTGAGGTACCACGATGCTGCTGACAGCATCGGGGGATGTAGCTCAGAGGTAGAGCGCATGCTTCGCATGTATGAGGCCCCGGGTTCAATCCCCGGCATCTCCAGCTTTTCTTCTACAAACTGCAAAGTCCCCCTTGCGCTAATGGATCCCATACCGGAAGCGCCAATGTTTCCTGTTACAGATGCTTAGTGAGGTGTCAATATTTCTGACTTTCATGCAAACGCTATGCACCTTGGAATAGAGCCAATAAAATGCACTTCAGCCTCGTACACACTATGCAATTTCCCGCCAGATAGATGGGTCGAATAGATCAGGTCCGATCGTTTTTCTGATTGATTTGCATTGAAGTGATCAGAAAATCGATCGGAAATCCGATCGGATCTGTCGAAGATTATCTATCGACCCATCTGTCTGATGGGAAATTGCATGGTGTGTACCAGACTTTTTCTTTTAGGCCACACAGGAGGATGATTTAAGATTCAATGCAGGATTTAATCCAGGCCTTTGGAAGCAATTAAGCAGCATCAAGAGTCAGGAAGTGATGGAGGAGATAAAGATGACAAGAAGAGGTTAGGAAATGAATGATTGGCATGAATGAGAGTTTAACATCCAATATTACCCCTTAAGCAACCTGCTTGAGAAGCCAAGTTTTTAGAGGATCTTATCAAGCTTTAACATAATTTCAGGCAGAGAAACCTGTACCATTGATAGAACTTGCCATTTACCAGGTACTCAATGACAGCAGGTAGATTCTGAAAAGTGGTGTGCTGTACGAATCTACTCATTGTGCATCTCCATAGCGAACGTCAAAGGGGATGTTGCTCAGTGGTAGAGCGCATGCTTTGCATGTATGAGGCCCCGGGTTCAATCCCTGGCATCTCCAGCTTTTCTTCTACAAACTGCTAGAGCCCACTTCCGCTACTGGATCCCATACCGGAAGCGCCAATGTTTCCTGCTGCAGTTGCTTAGTGAGGTGTCAACAATTCTGACTTTAATGCAAACTCTTATTGTTCGTGAAATGAAAGGTTCCACCTATTTTGTGGGAAAAAAATTGGCCCTTAGCCAAATGCGGATTTACTGAAAAATTTTAAAAATGATCCGTAACATCACTTTCCAACTTAAACAGCTGCTAATTACCATTTTCTGCTGTAGGAGATAAAGGCCTGCTGAGGTACCACGATGCTGCTGACAGCATCGGGGGATGTAGCTCAGAGGTAGAGCGCATGCTTCGCAAGTATGAGGCCCTGGGTTCAATCCCCGGCATCTCCAGCTTTTCTTCTACAAACTGCAAAGTCCCCCTTGCGCTAATGGATCCCATACCGGAAGCGCCAATGTTTCCTGTTACAGATGCTTAGTGAGGTGTCAATATTTCTGACTTTCATGCAAACGCTATGCACCTTGGAATAGAGCCAATAAAATGCACTTCAGCCTCGTACACACTATGCAATTTCCCGCCAGTTAGATGGGTCGAATAGATCAGGTCCGATCTGATTTCCGATCGTTTTTCTGATTGATTTGCATTGAAGTGATCAGAAAATCGATCGGAAATCCGATCGGATCTGTCGAAGATTATCTATCGACCCATCTGTCTGATGGGAAATTGCATGGTGTGTACCAGACTTTTTCTTTTAGGCCACACAGGAGGATGATTTAAGATTCAATGCAGGATTTAATCCAGGCCTTTGCAAGCAATTAAGCAGCATCAAGAGTCAGGAAGTGATGGAGGAGATAAAGATGACAAGAAGAGGTTAGGAAATGAATGATTGGCATGAATGAGAGTTTAACATCCAATATTACCCCTTAAGCAACCTGCTTGAGAAGCCAAGTTTTTAGAGGATCTTATCAAGCTTCAACATAATTTCAGGCAGAGAAACCTGTACCATTGATAGAACTTGCCATTTACCAGGTACTCAATGACAGCAGGTAGATTCTGAAAAGTGGTGTGCCGTACGAATCTACTCATTGTGCATCACCATAGTGAACGTCAAAGGGGATGTAGCTCAGTGGTAGAGCGCATGCTTTGCATGTATGAGGCCCCGGGTTCAATCCCCGGCATCTCCAGCTCTTCTTCTACAAACTGCTATGGCCCCCTTCCGCTACTGGATCCCATACCGGAAGCGCCAATGTTTCCTGCTGCAGATGCTTAGTGAGGTGTCAACAATTTTGATTTCAACGTCAAAGGGGATGTAGCTCAGTGGTAGAGTGCATGCTTTGCATGTATGAGGCCCCGGGTTCAATCCCCGGCATCTCCAGCTTTTCTTCTACAAACTGCAAAGGCCCCCTTCCGCTACTGGATCCCATACCGGAAGCGCCAATGTTTCCTGCTGCAGATGCTTAGTGAGGTATCAACAATTCTGACTTTAATGCAAACTCTTATTGTTCGTGAAATGAAAGGTTCCACCTATTTTGTGGGAAAAAAATTGGCCCTTAGCCAAATGCGGATTTACTGAAAAATTTTAAAAATGATCCGTAACATCACTTTCCAACTTAAACAGCTGCTAATTACCATTTTCTGCTGTAGGAGATAAAGGCCTGCTGAGGTACCACGATGCTGCTGACAGCATTGGGGGATGTAGCTCAGAGGTAGAGCGCATGCTTCGCATGTATGAGGCCCCGGGTTCAATCCCCGGCATCTCCAGCTTTTCTTCTACAAACTGCAAAATCCCCCTTGCGCTAATGGATCCCATACCGGAAGCGCCAACGTTTCCTGTTACAGATGTTTAGTGAGGTGTCAATATTTCTGACTTTCATGCAAACGCTATGCACCTTGGAATAGAGCCAATAAAATGCACTTCAGCCTCGTACACACTATGCAATTTCCCGCCAGATAGATGGGTCGAATAGATCAGGTCCGATCTGATTTCCGATCGTTTTTCTGATCGATTTGCATTGAAGTGATCAGAAAATCGATCGGAAATCCGATCGGATCTGTCGAAGATTATCTATCGACCCATCTGTCTGATGGGAAATTGCATGGTGTGTACCAGACTTTTTCTTTTAGGCCACACAGGAGGATGATTTAAGATTCAATGCAGGATTTAATCCAGGCCTTTGCAAGCAATTAAGCAGCATCAAGAGTCATGAAGTGATGGAGGAGATAAAGATGACAAGAAGAGGTTAGGAAATGAATGATTGGCATGAATGAGAGTTTAACATCCAATATTACCCCTTAAGCAACCTGCTTGAGAAGCCAAGTTTTTAGAGGATCATATCAAGCTTTAACATAATTTCAGGCAGAGAAACCTGTACCATTGATAGAACTTGCCATTTACCAGGTACTCAATGACAGCAGGTAGATTCTGAAAAGTGGTGTGCCGTACGAATCTACTCATTGTGCATCTCCATAGCGAACGTCAGTGGTAGAGCGCATTCTTTGCATGTATGAGGCCCCGGGTTCAATCCCCGGCATCTCCAGCTTTTCTTCTACAAACTGCTAAGGCCCCCTTCCGCTACTGGATCCCATACCGGAAGCGCCAATGTTTCCTGCTGCAGATGCTTAGTGAGGTGTCAACAATTCTGACTTTAATGCAAACTCTTATTGTTCGTGAAATGAAAGGTTCCACCTATTTTGTGGGGAAAAAATTGGCCCTTAGCCAAATGCGGATTTACTGAAAAATTTTAAAAATGATCCGTAACATCACTTTCCAACTTAAACAGCTGCTAATTACCATTTTCTGCTGTAGCAGATAAAGGCCTGCTGAGGTACCACGACACTGCTGACAGCATTGGGGGATGTAGCTCAGAGGTAGAGCGCATGCTTCGCATGTATGAGGCCCCGGGTTCAATCCCCGGCATCTCCATCTTTTCTTCTACAAACTGCAAAGTCCCCCTTGCGCTAATGGATCCCATACCGGAAGCGCCAATGTTTCCTGTTACAGATGCTTAGTGAGGTGTCAATATTTCTGACTTTCATGCAAACGCTATGCACCTTGGAATAGAGCCAATAAAATGCACTTCAGCCTCGTACACACTATGCAATTTCCCGCCAGATAGATGGCTCGAATAGATCAGGTCCGATCTGATTTCCGATCGTTTTTCTGATCGATTTGCATTGAAGTGATCAGAAAATCGATCGGAAATCCGATCGGATCTGTCGAAGATTATCTATCGACCCATCTGTCTGATGGGAAATTGCATGGTGTGTACCAGACTTTTTCTTTTAGGCCACACAGGAGGATGATTTAAGATTCAATGCAGGATTTAATCCAGGCCTTTGCAAGCAATTAAGCAGCATCAAGAGTCAGGAAGTGATGGAGGAGATAAAGATGACAAGAAGAGGTTAGGAAATGAATGATTGGCATGAATGAGAGTTTAACATCCAATATTACCCCTTAAGCAACCTGCTTGAGAAGCCAAGTTTTTAGAGGATCATATCAAGCTTTAACATAATTTCAGGCAGAGAAACCTGTACCATTGATAGAACTTGCCATTTACCAGGTACTCAATGACAGCAGGTAGATTCTGAAAAGTGGTGTGCCGTACGAATCTACTCATTGTGCATCTCCATAGCGAACGTCAAAGGGGATGTAGCTCAGTGGTAGAGCGCATGCTTTGCATGTATGAGGCCCCGGGTTCAATCCCCGGCATCTCCAGCTTTTCTTCTACAAACTGCTAAGGCCCCCTTCCGCTACTGGATCCCATACCGGAAGCGCCAATGTTTCCTGCTGCAGATGCTTAGTGAGGTGTCAACAATTCTGACTTTAATGCAAACTCTTATTGTTCGTGAAATGAAAGGTTCCACCTATTTTGTGGGAAAAAAATTGGCCCTTAGCCAAATGCGGATTTACTGAAAAATTTTAAAAATGATCCGTAACATCACTTTCCAACGTAAACAGCTGCTAATTACCATTTTCTGCTGTAGGAGATAAAGGCCTGCTGAGGTACCACGACACTGCTGACAGCATTGGGGGATGTAGCTCAGAGGTAGAGCGCATGCTTCGCATGTATGAGGCCCCGGGTTCAATCCCTGGCATCTCCAGCTTTTCTTCTACAAACTGCAAAGTCCCCCTTGCGCTAATGGATCCCATACCGGAAGCGCCAATGTTTCCTGTTACAGATGCTTAGTGAGGTGTCAATATTTCTGACTTTCATGCAAACGCTATGCACCTTGGAATAGAGCCAATAAAATGCACTTCAGCCTCGTACACACTATGCAATTTCCCGCCAGATAGATGGGTCGAATAGATCAGGTCCGATCTGATTTCCGATCGTTTTTCTGATCGATTTGCATTGAAGTGATCAGAAAATCGATCGGAAATCCGATCGGATCTGTCGAAGATTATCTATCGACCCATCTGTCTGATGGGAAATTGCATGGTGTGTACCAGACTTTTTCTTTTAGGCCACACAGGAGGATGATTTAAGATTCAATGCAGGATTTTATCCAGGCCTTTGCAAGCAATTAAGCAGCATCAAGAGTCATGAAGTGATGGAGGAGATAAAGATGACAAGAAGAGGTTAGGAAATGAATGATTGGCATGAATGAGAGTTTAACATCCAATATTACCCCTTAAGCAACCTGCTTGAGAAGCCAAGTTTTTAGAGGATCATATCAAGCTTTAACATAATTTCAGGCAGAGAAACCTGTACCATTGATAGAACTTGCCATTTACCAGGTACTCAATGACAGCAGGTAGATTCTGAAAAGTGGTGTGCCGTACGAATCTACTCATTGTGCATCTCCATAGCGAACGTCAAAGGGGATGTAGCTCAGTGGTAGAGCGCATGCTTTGCATGTATGAGGCCCCGGGTTCAATCCCCGGCATCTCCAGCTTTTCTTCTACAAACTGCTAAGGCCCCCTTCCGCTACTGGATCCCATACCGGAAGCGCCAATGTTTCCTGCTGCAGATGCTTAGTGAGGTGTCAACAATTCTGACTTTAATGCAAACTCTTATTGTTCGTGAAATGAAAGGTTCCACCTATTTTGTGGGAAAAAAATTGGCCCTTAGCCAAATGCGGATTTACTGAAAAATTTTAAAAATGATCCGTAACATCACTTTCCAACTTAAACAGCTGCTAATTACCATTTTCTGCTGTAGGAGATAAAGGCCTGCTGAGGTACCACGACACTGCTGACAGCATTGGGGGATGTAGCTCAGAGGTAGAGCGCATGCTTCGCATGTATGAGGCCCCGGGTTCAATCCCTGGCATCTCCAGCTTTTCTTCTACAAACTGCAAAGTCCCCCTTGCGCTAATGGATCCCATACCGGAAGCGCCAATGTTTCCTGTTACAGATGCTTAGTGAGGTGTCAATATTTCTGACTTTCATGCAAACGCTATGCACCTTGGAATAGAGCCAATAAAATGCACTTCAGCCTCGTACACACTATGCAATTTCCCGCCAGATAGATGGGTCGAATAGATCAGGTCCGATCGGATCTGTCGAAGATTATCTATCGACCCATCTGTCTGATGGGAAATTGCATGGTGTGTACCAGACTTTTTCTTTTAGGCCACACAGGAGGATGATTTAAGATTCAATGCAGGATTTAATCCAGGCCTTTGCAAGCAATTAAGCAGCATCAAGAGTCAGGAAGTGATGGAGGAGATAAAGATGACAAGAAGAGGTTAGGAAATGAATGATTGGCATGAATGAGAGTTTAACATCCAATATTACCCCTTAAGCAACCTGCTTGAGAAGCCAAGTTTTTAGAGGATCATATCAAGCTTTAACATAATTTCAGGCAGAGAAACCTGTACCATTGATAGAACTTGCCATTTACCAGGTACTCAATGACAGCAGGTAGATTCTGAAAAGTGGTGTGCCGTACGAATCTACTCATTGTGCATCTCCATAGCGAACGTCAAAGGGGATGTAGCTCAGTGGTAGAGCGCATGCTTTGCATGTATGAGGCCCCGGGTTCAATCCCCGGCATCTCCAGCTTTTCTTCTACAAACTGCTAAGGCCCCCTTCCGCTACTGGATCCCATACCGGAAGCGCCAATGTTTCCTGCTGCAGATGCTTAGTGAGGTGTCAACAATTCTGACTTTAATGCAAACTCTTATTGTTCGTGAAATGAAAGGTTCCACCTATTTTGTGGGAAAAAAATTGGCCCTTAGCCAAATGCGGATTTACTGAAAAATTTTAAAAATGATCCGTAACATCACTTTCCAACTTAAACAGCTGCTAATTACCATTTTCTGCTGTAGGAGATAAAGGCCTGCTGAGGTACCACGACACTGCTGACAGCATTGGGGGATGTAGCTCAGAGGTAGAGCGCATGCTTCGCATGTATGAGGCCCCGGGTTCAATCCCTGGCATCTCCGGCTTTTCTTCTACAAACTGCAAAGTCCCCCTTGCGCTAATGGATCCCATACCGGAAGCGCCAATGTTTCCTGTTACAGATGCTTAGTGAGGTGTCAATATTTCTGACTTTCATGCAAACGCTATGCACCTTGGAATAGAGCCAATAAAATGCACTTCAGCCTCGTACACACTATGCAATTTCCCGCCAGATAGATGGGTCGAATAGATCAGGTCCGATCGGATCTGTCGAAGATTATCTATCGACCCATCTGTCTGATGGGAAATTGCATGGTGTGTACCAGACTTTTTCTTTTAGGCCACACAGGAGGATGATTTAAGATTCAATGCAGGATTTAATCCAGGCCTTTGCAAGCAATTAAGCAGCATCAAGAGTCAGGAAGTGATGGAGGAGATAAAGATGACAAGAAGAGGTTAGGAAATGAATGATTGGCATGAATGAGAGTTTAACATCCAATATTACCCCTTAAGCAACCTGCTTGAGAAGCCAAGTTTTTAGAGGATCATATCAAGCTTTAACATAATTTCAGGCAGAGAAACCTGTACCATTGATAGAACTTGCCATTTACCAGGTACTCAATGACAGCAGGTAGATTCTGAAAAGTGGTGTGCCGTACGAATCTACTCATTGTGCATCTCCATAGCGAACGTCAAAGGGGATGTAGCTCAGTGGTAGAGCGCATGCTTTGCATGTATGAGGCCCCGGGTTCAATCCCTGGCATCTCCAGCTTTTCTTCTACAAACTGCTAAGGCCCCCTTCCGCTACTGGATCCCATACCGGAAGCGCCAATGTTTCCTGCTGCAGATGCTTAGTGAGGTGTCAACAATTCTGACTTTAATGCAAACTCTTATTGTTCGTGAAATGAAAGGTTCCACCTATTTTGTGGGAAAAAAATTGGCCCTTAGCCAAATGCGGATTTACTGAAAAATTTTAAAAATGATCCGTAACATCACTTTCCAACTTAAACAGCTGCTAATTACCATTTTCTGCTGTAGGAGATAAAGGCCTGCTGAGGTACCACGACACTGCTGACAGCATTGGGGGATGTAGCTCAGAGGTAGAGCGCATGCTTCGCATGTATGAGGCCCCGGGTTCAATCCCTGGCATCTCCAGCTTTTCTTCTACAAACTGCAAAGTCCCCCTTGCGCTAATGGATCCCATACCGGAAGCGCCAATGTTTCCTGTTACAGATGCTTAGTGAGGTGTCAATATTTCTGACTTTCATGCAAACGCTATGCACCTTGGAATAGAGCCAATAAAATGCACTTCAGCCTCGTACACACTATGCAATTTCCCGCCAGATAGATGGCTCGAATAGATCAGGTCCGATCTGATTTCCGATCGTTTTTCTGATCGATTTGCATTGAAGTGATCAGAAAATCGATCGGAAATCCGATCGGATCTGTCGAAGATTATCTATCGACCCATCTGTCTGATGGGAAATTGCATGGTGTGTACCAGACTTTTTCTTTTAGGCCACACAGGAGGATGATTTAAGATTCAATGCAGGATTTAATCCAGGCCTTTGCAAGCAATTAAGCAGCATCAAGAGTCAGGAAGTGATGGAGGAGATAAAGATGACAAGAAGAGGTTAGGAAATGAATGATTGGCATGAATGAGAGTTTAACATCCAATATTACCCCTTAAGCAACCTGCTTGAGAAGCCAAGTTTTTAGAGGATCATATCAAGCTTTAACATAATTTCAGGCAGAGAAACCTGTACCATTGATAGAACTTGCCATTTACCAGGTACTCAATGACAGCAGGTAGATTCTGAAAAGTGGTGTGCCGTACAAATCTACTCATTGTGCATCTCCATAGTGAACGTCAAAGGGGATGTAGCTCAGTGGTAGAGCGCATGCTTTGCATGTATGAGGCCCCGGGTTCAATCCCCGGCATCTCCAGCTTTTCTTCTACAAACTGCTAAGGCCCCCTTCCGCTACTGGATCCCATACCGGAAGCGCCAATGTTTCCTGCTGCAGATGCTTAGTGAGGTGTCAACAATTCTGACTTTAATGCAAACTCTTATTGTTCGTGAAATGAAAGGTTCCACCTATTTTGTGGGAAAAAAATTGGCCCTTAGCCAAATGCGGATTTACTGAAAAATTTTAAAAATGATCCGTAACATCACTTTCCAACTTAAACAGCTGCTAATTACCATTTTCTGCTGTAGGAGATAAAGGCCTGCTGAGGTACCACGACACTGCTGACAGCATTGGGGGATGTAGCTCAGAGGTAGAGCGCATGCTTCGCATGTATGAGGCCCCGGGTTCAATCCCTGGCATCTCCAGCTTTTCTTCTACAAACTGCAAAGTCCCCCTTGCGCTAATGGATCCCATACCGGAAGCGCCAATGTTTCCTGTTACAGATGCTTAGTGAGGTGTCAATATTTCTGACTTTCATGCAAACGCTATGCACCTTGGAATAGAGCCAATAAAATGCACTTCAGCCTCGTACACACTATGCAATTTCCCGCCAGATAGATGGGTCGAATAGATCAGGTCCGATCGGATCTGTCGAAGATTATCTATCGACCCATCTGTCTGATGGGAAATTGCATGGTGTGTACCAGACTTTTTCTTTTAGGCCACACAGGAGGATGATTTAAGATTCAATGCAGGATTTAATCCAGGCCTTTGCAAGCAATTAAGCAGCATCAAGAGTCAGGAAGTGATGGAGGAGATAAAGATGACAAGAAGAGGTTAGGAAATGAATGATTGGCATGAATGAGAGTTTAACATCCAATATTACCCCTTAAGCAACCTGCTTGAGAAGCCAAGTTTTTAGAGGATCATATCAAGCTTTAACATAATTTCAGGCAGAGAAACCTGTACCATTGATAGAACTTGCCATTTACCAGGTACTCAATGACAGCAGGTAGATTCTGAAAAGTGGTGTGCCGTACGAATCTACTCATTGTGCATCTCCATAGCGAACGTCAAAGGGGATGTAGCTCAGTGGTAGAGCGCATGCTTTGCATGTATGAGGCCCCGGGTTCAATCCCCGGCATCTCCAGCTTTTCTTCTACAAACTGCTAAGGCCCCCTTCCGCTACTGGATCCCATACCGGAAGCGCCAATGTTTCCTGCTGCAGATGCTTAGTGAGGTGTCAACAATTCTGACTTTAATGCAAACTCTTATTGTTCGTGAAATGAAAGGTTCCACCTATTTTGTGGGAAAAAAATTTGCCCTTAGCCAAATGCGGATTTACTGAAAAATTTTAAAAATGATCCGTAACATCACTTTCCAACTTAAACAGCTGCTAATTACCATTTTCTGCTGTAGGAGATAAAGGCCTGCTGAGGTACCACGACACTGCTGACAGCATTGGGGGATGTAGCTCAGAGGTAGAGCGCATGCTTCGCATGTATGAGGCCCCGGGTTCAATCCCTGGCATCTCCAGCTTTTCTTCTACAAACTGCAAAGTCCCCCTTGCGCTAATGGATCCCATACCGGAAGCGCCAATGTTTCCTGTTACAGATGCTTAGTGAGGTGTCAATATTTCTGACTTTCATGCAAACGCTATGCACCTTGGAATAGAGCCAATAAAATGCACTTCAGCCTCGTACACACTATGCAATTTCCCGCCAGATAGATGGGTCGAATAGATCAGGTCCGATCGGATCTGTCGAAGATTATCTATCGACCCATCTGTCTGATGGGAAATTGCATGGTGTGTACCAGACTTTTTCTTTTAGGCCACACAGGAGGATGATTTAAGATTCAATGCAGGATTTAATCCAGGCCTTTGCAAGCAATTAAGCAGCATCAAGAGTCAGGAAGTGATGGAGGAGATAAAGATGACAAGAAGAGGTTAGGAAATGAATGATTGGCATGAATGAGAGTTTAACATCCAATATTACCCCTTAAGCAACCTGCTTGAGAAGCCAAGTTTTTAGAGGATCATATCAAGCTTTAACATAATTTCAGGCAGAGAAACCTGTACCATTGATAGAACTTGCCATTTACCAGGTACTCAATGACAGCAGGTAGATTCTGAAAAGTGGTGTGCCGTACGAATCTACTCATTGTGCATCTCCATAGCGAACGTCAAAGGGGATGTAGCTCAGTGGTAGAGCGCATGCTTTGCATGTATGAGGCCCTGGGTTCAATCCCCGGCATCTCCAGCTTTTCTTCTACAAACTGCTAAGGCCCCCTTCCGCTACTGGATCCCATACCGGAAGCGCCAATGTTTCCTGCTGCAGATGCTTAGTGAGGTGTCAACAATTCTGACTTTAATGCAAACTCTTATTGTTCGTGAAATGAAAGGTTCCACCTATTTTGTGGGAAAAAAATTGGCCCTTAGCCAAATGCGGATTTACTGAAAAATTTTAAAAATGATCCGTAACATCACTTTCCAACTTAAACAGCTGCTAATTACCATTTTCTGCTGTAGGAGATAAAGGCCTGCTGAGGTACCACGACACTGCTGACAGCATTGGGGGATGTAGCTCAGAGGTAGAGCGCATGCTTCGCATGTATGAGGCCCCGGGTTCAATCCCTGGCATCTCCAGCTTTTCTTCTACAAACTGCAAAGTCCCCCTTGCGCTAATGGATCCCATACCGGAAGCGCCAATGTTTCCTGTTACAGATGCTTAGTGAGGTGTCAATATTTCTGACTTTCATGCAAACGCTATGCACCTTGGAATAGAGCCAATAAAATGCACTTCAGCCTCGTACACACTATGCAATTTCCCGCCAGATAGATGGGTCGAATAGATCAGGTCCGATCGGAAATCCGATCGGATCTGTCGAAGATTATCTATCGACCCATCTGTCTGATGGGAAATTGCATGGTGTGTACCAGACTTTTTCTTTTAGGCCACACAGGAGGATGATTTAAGATTCAATGCAGGATTTAATCCAGGCCTTTGCAAGCAATTAAGCAGCATCAAGAGTCAGGAAGTGATGGAGGAGATAAAGATGACAAGAAGAGGTTAGGAAATGAATGATTGGCATGAATGAGAGTTTAACATCCAATATTACCCCTTAAGCAACCTGCTTGAGAAGCCAAGTTTTTAGAGGATCATATCAAGCTTTAACATAATTTCAGGCAGAGAAACCTGTACCATTGATAGAACTTGCCATTTACCAGGTACTCAATGACAGCAGGTAGATTCTGAAAAGTGGTGTGCCGTACGAATCTACTGATTGTGCATCTCCATAGCGAACGTCAAAGGGGATGTAGCTCAGTGGTAGAGCGCATGCTTTGCATGTATGAAGCCCCGGGTTCAATCCCCGGCATCTCCAGCTTTTCTTCTACAAACTGCTAAGGCCCCCTTCCGCTACTGGATCCCATACCGGAAGCGCCAATGTTTCCTGCTGCAGATGCTTAGTGAGGTGTCAACAATTCTGACTTTAATGCAAACTCTTATTGTTCGTGAAATGAAAGGTTCCACCTATTTTGTGGGAAAAAAATTGGCCCTTAGCCAAATGCGGATTTACTGAAAAATTTTAAAAATGATCCGTAACATCACTTTCCAACTTAAACAGCTGCTAATTACCATTTTCTGCTGTAGGAGATAAAGGCCTGCTGAGGTACCACGACACTGCTGACAGCATTGGGGGATGTAGCTCAGAGGTAGAGCGCATGCTTCGCATGTATGAGGCCCCGGGTTCAATCCCTGGCATCTCCAGCTTTTCTTCTACATACTGCAAAGTCCCCCTTGCGCTAATGGATCCCATACCGGAAGCGCCAATGTTTCCTGTTACAGATGCTTAGTGAGTTGTCAATATTTCTGACTTTCATGCAAACGCTATGCACCTTGGAATAGAGCCAATAAAATGCACTTCAGCCTCGTACACACTATGCAATTTCCCGCCAGATAGATGGGTCGAATAGATCAGGTCCGATCTGATTTCCGATCGTTTTTCTGATCGATTTGCATTGAAGTGATCAGAAAATCGATCGGAGATCCGATCGGATCTGTCGAAGATTATCTATCGACCCATCTGTCTGATGGGAAATTGCATGGTGTGTACCAGACTTTTTCTTTTAGGCCACACAGGAGGATGATTTAAGATTCAATGCAGGATTTAATCCAGGCCTTTGCAAGCAATTAAGCAGCATCAAGAGTCAGGAAGTGATGGAGGAGATAAAGATGACAAGAAGAGGTTAGGAAATGAATGATTGGCATGAATGAGAGTTTAACATCCAATATTACCCCTTAAGCAACCTGCTTGAGAAGCCAAGTTTTTAGAGGATCATATCAAGCTTTAACATAATTTCAGGCAGAGAAACCTGTACCATTGATAGAACTTGCCATTTACCAGGTACTCAATGACAGCAGGTAGATTCTGAAAAGTGGTGTGCCGTACGAATCTACTCATTGTGCATCTCCATAGCAAACGTCAAAGGGGATGTAGCTCAGTGGTAGAGCGCATGCTTTGCATGTATGAGGCCCCGGGTTCAATCCCCGGCATCTCCAGCTTTTCTTCTACAAACTGCTAAGGCCCCCTTCCGCTACTGGATCCCATACCGGAAGCGCCAATGTTTCCTGCTGCAGATGCTTAGTGAGGTGTCAACAATTCTGACTTTAATGCAAACTCTTATTGTTCGTGAAATGAAAGGTTCCACCTATTTTGTGGGAAAAAAATTGGCCCTTAGCCAAATGCGGATTTACTGAAAAATTTTAAAAATGATCCGTAACATCACTTTCCAACTTAAACAGCTGCTAATTACCATTTTCTGCTGTAGCAGATAAAGGCCTGCTGAGGTACCATGACACTGCTGACAGCATTGGGGGATGTAGCTCAGAGGTAGAGCGCATGCTTCGCATGTATGAGGCCCCGGGTTCAATCCCCGGCATCTCCAGCTTTTCTTCTACAAACTGCAAAGTCCCCCTTGCGCTAATGGATCCCATACCGGAAGCGCCAATGTTTCCTGTTACAGATGCTTAGTGAGGTGTCAATATTTCTGACTTTCATGCAAACGCTATGCACCTTGGAATAGAGCCAATAAAATGCACTTCAGCCTCGTACACACTATGCAATTTCCCGCCAGATAGATGGGTCGAATAGATCAGGTCCGATCTGATTTCCGATCGATTTGCATTGAAGTGATCAGAAAATCGATCGGAAATCCGATCGGATCTGTCGAAGATTATCTATCGACCCATCTGTCTGATGGGAAATTGCATGGTGTGTACCAGACTTTTTCTTTTAGGCCACACAGGAGGGTGATTTAAGATTCAATGCAGGATTTAATCCAGGCCCTTGCAAGCAATTAAGCAGCATCAAGAGTCAGGAAGTGATGGAGGAGATAAAGATGACAAGAAGAGGTTAGGAAATGAATGATTGGCATGAATGAGAGTTTAACATCCAATATTACCCCTTAAGCAACCTGCTTGAGAAGCCAAGTTTTTAGAGGATCTTATCAAGCTTTAACATAATTTCAGGCAGAGAAACCTGTACCATTGATAGAACTTGCCATTTACCAGGTACTCAATGACAGCAGGTAGATTCTGAAAAGTGGTGTGCCGTACGAATCTACTCATTGTGCATCTCCATAGCGAACGTCAAAGGGGATGTAGCTCAGTGGTAGAGCGCATGCTTTGCATGTATAAGGCCCCGGGTTCAATCCCCGGCATCTCCAGCTTTTCTTCTACAAACTGCTAAGGCCCCCTTCCGCTACTGGATCCCATACCGGAAGCGCCAATGTTTCCTGCTGCAGATGCTTAGTGAGGTGTCAACAATTCTGACTTTAATGCAAACTCTTATTGTTCGTGAAATGAAAGGTTCCACCTATTTTGTGGGAAAAAAATTGGCCCTTAGCCAAATGCGGATTTACTGAAAAATTTTAAAAATGATCCGTAACATCACTTTCCAACTTAAACAGCTGATAATTACCATTTTCTGCTGTAGGAGATAAAGGCCTGCTGAGGTACCACGATGCTGCTGACAGCATTGGGGGATGTAGCTCAGAGGTAGAGCGCATGCTTCGCATGTATGAGGCCCCGGGTTCAATCCCCGGCATCTCCAGCTTTTCTTCTACAAACTGCAAAGTCCCCCTTGCGCTAATGGATCCCATACCGGAAGCGCCAATGTTTCCTGTTACAGATGCTTAGTGAGGTGTCAATATTTCTGACTTTCATGCAAACGCTATGCACCTTGGAATAGAGCCAATAAAATGCACTTCAGCCTCGTACACACTATGCAATTTCCCGCCAGATAGATGGGTCGAATAGATCAGGTCCGATCTGATTTCCGATCGATTTGCATTGAAGTGATCAGAAAATCGATCGGAAATCCGATCGGATCTGTCGAAGATTATCTATCGACCCATCTGTCTGATGGGAAATTGCATGGTGTGTACCAGACTTTTTCTTTTAGGCCACACAGGAGGGTGATTTAAGATTCAATGCAGGATTTAATCCAGGCCCTTGCAAGCAATTAAGCAGCATCAAGAGTCAGGAAGTGATGGAGGAGATAAAGATGACAAGAAGAGGTTAGGAAATGAATGATTGGCATGAATGAGAGTTTAACATCCAATATTACCCCTTAAGCAACCTGCTTGAGAAGCCAAGTTTTTAGAGGATCTTATCAAGCTTTAACATAATTTCAGGCAGAGAAACCTGTACCATTGATAGAACTTGCCATTTACCAGGTACTCAATGACAGCAGGTAGATTCTGAAAAGTGGTGTGCCGTATGAATCTACTCATTGTGCATCTCCATAGCGAACGTCAAAGGGGATGTAGCTCAGTGGTAGAGCGCATGTTTTGCATGTATGAGGCCCCGGGTTCAATCCCCGGCATCTCCAGCTTTTCTTCTACAAACTGCTAAGGCCCCCTTCCGCTACTGGATCCCATACCGGAAGCGCCAATGTTTCCTGCTGCAGATGCTTAGTGAGGTGTCAACAATTCTGACTTTAATGCAAACTCTTATTGTTCGTGAAATGAAAGGTTCCACCTATTTTGTGGGAAAAAAATTGGCCCTTAGCCAAATGCGGATTTACTGAAAAATTTTAAAAATGATCCGTAACATCACTTTCCAACTTAAACAGCTGCTAATTACCATTTTCTGCTGTAGGAGATAAAGGCCTGCTGAGGTACCACGATGCTGCTGACAGCATTGGGGGATGTAGCTCAGAGGTAGAGCGCATGCTGCGCATGTATGAGGCCCCGGGTTCAATCCCCGGCATCTCCAGCTTTTCTTCTACAAACTGCAAAGTCCCCCTTGCGCTAATGGATCCCATACCGGAAGCGCCAATGTTTCCTGTTACAGATGCTTAGTGAGGTGTCAATATTTCTGACTTTCATGCAAACGCTATGCACCTTGGAATAGAGACAATAAAATGCACTTCAGCCTCGTACACACTATGCAATTTCCCGCCAGATAGATGGGTCGAATAGATCAGGTCCGATCTGATTTCCGATCGTTTTTCTGATCGATTTGCATTGAAGTGATCAGAAAATCGATCGGAAATCCGATCGGATCTGTCGAAGATTATCTATCGACCCATCTGTCTGATGGGAAATTGCATGGTGTGTACCAGACTTTTTCTTTTAGGCCACACAGGAGGATGATTTAAGATTCAATGCAGGATTTAATCCAGGCCTTTGCAAGCAATTAAGCAGCATCAAGAGTCAGGAAGTGATGGAAGAGATAAAGATGACAAGAAGAGGTTAGGAAATGAATGATTGGCATGAATGAGAGTTTAACATCCAATATTACCCCTTAAGCAACCTGCTTGAGAAGCCAAGTTTTTAGAGGATCTTATCAAGCTTTAACATAATTTCAGGCAGAGAAACCTGTACCATTGATAGAACTTGCCATTTAACAGGTACTCAATGACAGCAGGTAGATTCTGAAAAGTGGTGTGCCGTACGAATCTACTCATTGTGCATCTCCATAGCGAACGTCAAAGGGGATGTAGCTCAGTGGTAGAGCGCATGCTTTGCATGTATGAGGCCCCGGGTTCAATCCCCGGCATCTCCAGCTTTTCTTCTACAAACTGCTAAGGCCCCCTTCCGCTACTGGATCCCATACCGGAAGCGCCAATGTTTCCTGCTGCAGATGCTTAGTGAGGTGTCAACAATTCTGACTTTAATGCAAACTCTTATTGTTCGTGAAATGAAAGGTTCCACCTATTTTGTGGGAAAAAAATTGGCCCTTAGCCAAATGCGGATTTACTGAAAAATTTTAAAAATGATCCGTAACATCACTTTCCAACTTAAACAGCTGATAATTACCATTTTCTGCTGTAGGAGATAAAGGCCTGCTGAGGTACCACGATGCTGCTGACAGCATTGGGGGATGTAGCTCAGAGGTAGAGCGCATGCTTCGCATGTATGAGGCCCCGGGTTCAATCCCCGGCATCTCCTCCCATACCGGAAGCGCCAATGTTTCCTGTTACAGATGCTTAGTGAGGTGTCAATATTTCTGACTTTCATGCAAACGCTATGCACCTTGGAATAGAGCCAATAAAATGCACTTCAGCCTCGTACACACTATGCAATTTCCCGCCAGATAGATGGGTCGAATAGATCAGGTCCGATCTGATTTCCGATCGATTTGCATTGAAGTGATCAGAAAATCGATCGGAAATCCGATCGGATCTGTCGAAGATTATCTATCGACCCATCTGTCTGATGGGAAATTGCATGGTGTGTACCAGACTTTTTCTTTTAGGCCACACAGGAGGGTGATTTAAGATTCAATGCAGGATTTAATCCAGGCCCTTGCAAGCAATTAAGCAGCATCAAGAGTCAGGAAGTGATGGAGGAGATAAAGATGACAAGAAGAGGTTAGGAAATGAATGATTGGCATGAATGAGAGTTTAACATCCAATATTACCCCTTAAGCAACCTGCTTGAGAAGCCAAGTTTTTAGAGGATCTTATCAAGCTTTAACATAATTTCAGGCAGAGAAACCTGTACCATTGATAGAACTTGCCATTTACCAGGTACTCAATGACAGCAGGTAGATTCTGAAAAGTGGTGTGCCGTATGAATCTACTCATTGTGCATCTCCATAGCGAACGTCAAAGGGGATGTAGCTCAGTGGTAGAGCGCATGTTTTGCATGTATGAGGCCCCGGGTTCAATCCCCGGCATCTCCAGCTTTTCTTCTACAAACTGCTAAGGCCCCCTTCCGCTACTGGATCCCATACCGGAAGCGCCAATGTTTCCTGCTGCAGATGCTTAGTGAGGTGTCAACAATTCTGACTTTAATGCAAACTCTTATTGTTCGTGAAATGAAAGGTTCCACCTATTTTGTGGGAAAAAAATTGGCCCTTAGCCAAATGCGGATTTACTGAAAAATTTTAAAAATGATCCGTAACATCACTTTCCAACTTAAACAGCTGCTAATTACCATTTTCTGCTGTAGGAGATAAAGGCCTGCTGAGGTACCACGATGCTGCTGACAGCATTGGGGGATGTAGCTCAGAGGTAGAGCGCATGCTGCGCATGTATGAGGCCCCGGGTTCAATCCCCGGCATCTCCAGCTTTTCTTCTACAAACTGCAAAGTCCCCCTTGCGCTAATGGATCCCATACCGGAAGCGCCAATGTTTCCTGTTACAGATGCTTAGTGAGGTGTCAATATTTCTGACTTTCATGCAAACGCTATGCACCTTGGAATAGAGACAATAAAATGCACTTCAGCCTCGTACACACTATGCAATTTCCCGCCAGATAGATGGGTCGAATAGATCAGGTCCGATCTGATTTCCGATCGTTTTTCTGATCGATTTGCATTGAAGTGATCAGAAAATCGATCGGAAATCCGATCGGATCTGTCGAAGATTATCTATCGACCCATCTGTCTGATGGGAAATTGCATGGTGTGTACCAGACTTTTTCTTTTAGGCCACACAGGAGGATGATTTAAGATTCAATGCAGGATTTAATCCAGGCCTTTGCAAGCAATTAAGCAGCATCAAGAGTCAGGAAGTGATGGAAGAGATAAAGATGACAAGAAGAGGTTAGGAAATGAATGATTGGCATGAATGAGAGTTTAACATCCAATATTACCCCTTAAGCAACCTGCTTGAGAAGCTAAGTTTTTAGAGGATCTTATCAAGCTTTAACATAATTTCAGGCAGAGAAACCTGTACCATTGATAGAACTTGCCATTTAACAGGTACTCAATGACAGCAGGTAGATTCTGAAAAGTGGTGTGCCGTACGAATCTACTCATTGTGCATCTCCATAGCGAACGTCAAAGGGGATGTAGCTCAGTGGTAGAGCGCATGCTTTGCATGTATGAGGCCCCGGGTTCAATCCCCGGCATCTCCAGCTTTTCTTCTACAAACTGCTAAGGCCCCCTTCCGCTACTGGATCCCATACCGGAAGCGCCAATGTTTCCTGCTGCAGATGCTTAGTGAGGTGTCAACAATTCTGACTTTAATGCAAACTCTTATTGTTCGTGAAATGAAAGGTTCCACCTATTTTGTGGGAAAAAAATTGGCCCTTAGCCAAATGCGGATTTACTGAAAAATTTTAAAAATGATCCGTAACATCACTTTCCAACTTAAACAGCTGCTAATTACCATTTTCTGCTGTAGGAGATAAAGGCCTGCTGAGGTACCACGATGCTGCTGACAGCATTGGGGGATGTAGCTCAGAGGTAGAGCGCATGCTTCGCATGTATGAGGCCCTGGGTTCAATCCCCAGCATCTCCAGCTTTTCTTCTACAAACTGCAAAGTCCCCCTTGCGCTAATGGATCCCATACCGGAAGCGCCAATGTTTCCTGTTACAGATGCTTAGTGAGGTGTCAATATTTCTGACTTTCATGCAAACGCTATGCACCTTGGAATAGAGCCAATAAAATGCACTTCAGCCTCGTACACACTATGCAATTTCCCGCCAGATAGATGGGTCGAATAGATCAGGTCCGATCTGATTTCCGATCGTTTTTCTGATCGATTTGCATTGAAGTGATCAGAAAATCGATCGGAAATCCGATCGGATCTGTCGAAGAATATCTATCGACCCATCTGTCTGATGGGAAATTGCATGGTGTGTACCAGACTTTTTCTTTTAGGCCACACAGGAGGATGATTTAAGATTCAATGCAGGATTTAATCCAGGCCCTTGCAAGCAATTAAGCAGCATCAAGAGTCAGGAAGTGATGGAGGAGATAAAGATGACAAGAAGAGGTTAGGAAATGAATGATTGGCATGAATGAGAGTTTAACATCCAATATTACCCCTTAAGCAACCTGCTTGAGAAGCCAAGTTTTTAGAGGATCTTATCAAGCTTTAACATAATTTCAGGCAGAGAAACCTGTACCATTGATAGAACATGCCATTTAACAGGTACTCAATGACAGCAGGTAGATTCTGAAAAGTGGTGTGCCGTACGAATCTACTCATTGTGCATCTCCATAGCGAACGTCAAAGGGGATGTAGCTCAGTGGTAGAGCGCATGCTTTGCATGTATGAGGCCCCGGGTTCAATCCCCGGCATCTCCAGCTTTTCTTCTACAAACTGCTAAGGCCCCCTTCCGCTACTGGATCCCATACCGGAAGCGCCAATGTTTCCTGCTGCAGATGCTTAGTGAGGTGTCAACAATTCTGACTTTAATGCAAACTCTTATTGTTCGTGAAATGAAAGGTTCCACCTATTTTGTGGGAAAAAAATTGGCCCTTAGCCAAATGCGGATTTACTGAAAAAATTTAAAAATGATCCGTAACATCACTTTCCAACTTAAACAGCTGCTAATTACCATTTTCTGCTGTAGGAGATAAAGGCCTGCTGAGGTACCACGATGCTGCTGACAGCATTGGGGGATGTAGCTCAGAGGTAGAGCGCATTGTTCGCATGTATGAGGCCCCGGGTTCAATCCCCAGCATCTTCAGCTTTTCTTCTACAAACTGCAAAGTCCCCCTTGCGCTAATGGATCCCATACCGGAAGCGCCAATGTTTCCTGTTACAGATGCTTAGTGAGGTGTCAATATTTCTGACTTTCATGCAAACGCTATGCACCTTGGAATAGAGCCAATAAAATGCACTTCAGCCTCGTACACACTATGCAATTTCCCGCCAGATAGATGGGTCGAATAGATCAGTTCCGATCGTTTTTCTGATCGATTTGCATTGAAGTGATCAGAAAATCGATCGGAAATCCGATCGGATCTGTCGAAGATTATCTATCGACCCATCTGTCTGATGGGAAATTGCATGGTGTGTACCAGACTTTTTCTTTTAGGCCACACAGGAGGATGATTTAAGATTCAATGCAGGATTTAATCCAGGCCTTTGCAAGCAATTAAGCAGCATCAAGAGTCAGGAAGTGATGGAGGAGATAAAGATGACAAGAAGAGGTTAGGAAATGAATGATTGGCATGAATGAGAGTTTAACATCCAATATTACCCCTTAAGCAACCTGCTTGAGAAGCCAAGTTTTTAGAGGATCATATCAAGCTTTAACATAATTTCAGGCAGAGAAACCTGTACCATTGATAGAACTTGCCATTTACCAGGTACTCAATGACAGCAGGTAGATTCTGAAAAGTGGTGTGCCGTACGAATCTACTCATTGTGCATCTCCATAGCGAACGTCAAAGGGGATGTAGCTCAGTGGTATAGCGCATGCTTTGCATGTATGAGGCCCCGGGTTCAATCCCTGGCATCTCCAGCTTTTCTTCTACAAACTGCTAAGGCCCCCTTCCGCTACTGGATCCCATACCGGAAGCGCCAATGTTTCCTGCTGCAGATGCTTAGTGAGGTGTCAACAATTCTGACTTTAATGCAAACTCTTATTGTTCGTGAAATGAAAGGTTCCACCTATTTTGTGGGAAAAAAATTGGCCCTTAGCCAAATGCGGATTTACTGAAAAATTTTAAAAATGATCCGTAACATCACTTTCCAACTTAAACAGCTGCTAATTACCATTTTCTGCTGTAGGAGATAAAGGCCTGCTGAGGTACCACGACACTGCTGACAGCATTGGGGGATGTAGCTCAGAGGTAGAGCGCATGCTTCGCATGTATGAGGCCCCGGGTTCAATCCCTGGCATCTCCAGCTTTTCTTCTACAAACTGCAAAGTCCCCCTTGCGCTAATGGATCCCATACCGGAAGCGCCAATGTTTTCTGTTACAGATGCTTAGTGAGGTGTCAATATTTCTGACTTTCATGCAAACGCTATGCACCTTGGAATAGAGCCAATAAAATGCACTTCAGCCTCGTACACCCTATGCAATTTCCCGCCAGATAGATGGGTCGAATAGATCAGGTCCGATCTGATTTCCGATCGTTTTTCTGATCGATTTGCATTGAAGTGATCAGAAAATCGATCGGAAATCCGATCGGATCTGTCGAAGATTATCTATCGACCCATCTGTCTGATGGGAAATTGCATGGTGTGTACCAGACTTTTTCTTTTAGGCCACACAGGAGGATGATTTAAGATTCAATGCAGGATTTAATCCAGGCCTTTGCAAGCAATTAAGCAGCATCAAGAGTCAGGAAGTGATGCAGGAGATAAAGATGACAAGAAGAGGTTAGGAAATGAATGATTGGCATGAATGAGAGTTTAACATCCAATATTACCCCTTAAGCAACCTGCTTGAGAAGCCAAGTTTTTAGAGGATCATATCAAGCTTTAACATAATTTCAGGCAGAGAAACCTGTACCATTGATAGAACTTGCCATTTACCAGGTACTCAATGACAGCAGGTAGATTCTGAAAAGTGGTGTGCCGTACGAATCTACTCATTGTGCATCTCCATAGCGAACGTCAAAGGGGATGTAGCTCAGTGGTAGAGCGCATGCTTTGCATGTATGAGGCCCCGGGTTCAATCCCCAGCATCTCCAGCTTTTCTTCTACAAACTGCTAAGGCCCCCTTCCGCTACTGGATCCCATACCGGAAGCGCCAATGTTTCCTGCTGCAGATGCTTAGTGAGGTGTCAACAATTCTGACTTTAATGCAAACTCTTATTGTTCGTGAAATGAAAGGTTCCACCTATTTTGTGGGAAAAAATTTGGCCCTTAGCCAAATGCGGATTTACTGAAAAAATTTAAAAATGATCCGTAACATCACTTTCCAACTTAAACAGCTGCTAATTACCATTTTCTGCTGTAGGAGATAAAGGCCTGCTGAGGTACCACGACACTGCTGACAGCATTGGGGGATGTAGCTCAGAGGTAGAGCGCATGCTTCGCATGTATGAGGCCCTGGGTTCAATCCCCAGCATCTCCAGCTTTTCTTCTACAAACTGCAAAGTCCCCCTTGCGCTAATGGATCCCATACCGGAAGCGCCAATGTTTCCTGTTACAGATGCTTAGTGAGGTGTCAATATTTCTGACTTTCATGCAAACGCTATGCACCTTGGAATAGAGCCAATAAAATGCACTTCAGCCTCGTACACACTATGCAATTTCCCGCCAGATAGATGGGTCGAATAGATCAGGTCCGATAGTTTTTCTGATCGATTTGCATTGAAGTGATCAGAAAATCGATCGGAAATCCGATCGGATCTGTCGAAGATTATCTATCGACCCATCTGTCTGATGGGAAATTGCATGGTGTGTACCAGACTTTTTCTTTTAGGCCACACAGGAGGATGATTTAAGATTCAATGCAGGATTTAATCCAGGCCTTTGCAAGCAATTAAGCAGCATCAAGAGTCAGGAAGTGATGGAGGAGATAAAGATGACAAGAAGAGGTTAGGAAATGAATGATTGGCATGAATTAGTGTTGGGCGAACAGTGTTCGCCACTGTTCGGGTTCTGCAGAACATCACCCTGTTCGGGTGATGTTCGAGTTCGGCCGAACACCTCATGGTGTTCGGCCTTTTAAGTTCGGGTTCGCCCCGAACTTCTGTATGCCCCCGAACAGGGCCGAACAGGGCACCTGTTCGGGCGAACAGGGCCCTGTTCGGCCGAACAGGCCGCAATACGGCCCCCCTATGGGGTCGCAGGCATAAGGGGGGAGCATGCCCCGATCGCGGGGGGGGTCGGAAATTCCCCCCACCCCCTCCGCTAGCGCTCCCCCCTCTGCCCGCTTCCCCATTCAAAAGTTTCAAGAAGTACCTGTATAGCGGATGGCCTGGCAGTGGCACTGTGGAGTGAGGAGGAGGAGGAGTCCGGAGAGTGACGAGTTGAGGGAGGCCGGGCAGCGGGCGTGAGGTCAGAGAAAGGGCGAGTTCCGCCCTTTCTCTGACCTCACGCCCGCTGCCCGGCCTCCCTCAACTCGTCACTCTCCGGACTCCTCCTCCTCCTCACTCCACAGTGCCACTGCCAGGCCATCCGCTATACAGGTACTTCTTGAAACTTTTGAATGGGGAAGCGGGCAGAGGGGGGAGCGCTAGCGGAGGGGGTGGGGGGAATTTCCGACCCCCCCCGCGATCGGGGCATGCTCCCCCCTTATGCCTGCGACCCCATAGGGCCCCCAAAATAGGGATGTTCGGGAAGTTCGGGGTTCGGCCCGAACATGCCGAACATCTCGGCCATGTTCGGCGAACTTTCCCGAACCCGAACATCCAGGTGTTCGCCCATCACTAGCATGAATGAGAGTTTAACATCCAATATTACCCCTTAAGCAACCTGCTTGAGAAGCCAAGTTTTTAGAGGATCATATCAAGCTTTAACATAATTTCAGGCAGAGAAACCTGTACCATTGATAGAACTTGCCATTTACCAGGTACTCAATGACAGCAGGTAGATTCTGAAAAGTGGTGTGCCGTACGAATCTACTCATTGTGCATCTCCATAGCGAACGTCAAAGGGGATGTAGCTCAGTGGTAGAGTGCATGCTTTGCATGTATGAGGCCCCGGGTTCAATCCCCGGCATCTCCAGCTTTTCTTCTACAAACTGCTAAGGCCCCCTTCCGCTACTGGATCCCATACCGGAAGCGCCAATGTTTCCTGCTGCAGATGCTTAGTGAGGTGTCAACAATTCTGACTTTAATGCAAACTGTTATAAACTGTTCTTATCACCTTGCTTCGACACCATCGTCTCACAGACTGTGAGATCACTTGACTCTCCACACACAGCAAGCAGGATATAGACTTTCCCAGGCTTTCCCAATGTTTACGTTATTTATTCAGGAAACAGGAATACAGATAGATACATTCATCTCCTGGCAAAGCAGACTTCCATGTTGCGTTACAGCTGCTTGAGTATCTATCCTACTGACGATACCCAGGTCTTCTTGTATCTACTCTATGTTACATCTAGACTACCTATGTACAGCATACATTATATCAGATTACAGAAAGGAATAACATGTTTAAAAGTCCCAGTCAGACTTGCGAGCTAGTGTGAAAGTAAAGAGCAGAAGTGAGCTCTCGTAGCTCCCTCAACCTTTAATAGCGACTAGGAAAGAGTTAAATATGACATCACCTTCGCCACCCCCTAGACCAGTTTATTGGTGGACCCACTCGTGATGTCATCATACACACCTACTTGATTAATAATCAATGAGGCATTTGACCCAGATGCAGGACCGTGGATGTTTAGTAAACATAGCCAATGTTTTCTGTTCCTGTGGTTGAGGTCAGAGTAGTCCGATGGCCTTCTCTTAGGAACATGTTCTCAGTATCTGCGTGTATCTTCTGCTACACGCAGACCCTGAGATGCCTCTGTCTATTTTAAAGGCATACCCTGCGGACAAGCCTTTTACATAAAACTCAGGCCAAGTAACTGAGGCCTACTTAAATTATAACAATCCCCCCTAAAACGGCTTGACCCGCAGATCCCAGCATCTGAACCTCCCAGTACCTGGTTTCTTTCTTGTATGTTTCACTTTTCGATGTTCGTGCTCACACAACTTCTCTGCTCTAGGCGGTTACCCCTGGAAGAGAGAGAGCAAGACCTCTTGGTCTTCCTGTAACCAGGCTGTCTGGGGAAGCCCTACTTCTAAGTCCCTCAATACCACATGCTCAGCATTTGCGTCACTTGCGTATCACTCACAAACTTGCATGACCACAGAAAAGTGAAACTCGTTTGGTTGTTACAAAACGGAGCAGTGCCAGGTGCCTTCTAAAAGAGCGCCTTTATACAATCAGCTCCTAGTTACATAGTTACATAGTTACTTTGGTTGAAAAAAGACATACGTCCATCGAGTTCAACCAGTACAAAGTACAACTCCACCCTGCTCCCTCACATATCCCTGTTGATCCAGAGGAAGGCGAAAAAACCCTTACAAGGTAAAAATTCCTTGTACTACTAAATTCCTAGGTACTACTAAACCTATACCCGTAACCCTGTATTTCCCTTAATTCGAAAATATTGGTTCATGAGATGGTTTATGAGGCACCAATCTCTGGACCGTGTTAATTTGTTTGCGTAATTTTACACACAAACTCACCTGTATAATGATTCCCAAGATTGCCACCCCCATCACTACGACCAGTGGATGTAGGAAGAA
Source organism: Hyperolius riggenbachi (assembly GCF_040937935.1). NCBI lineage: Eukaryota > Metazoa > Chordata > Amphibia > Anura > Hyperoliidae > Hyperolius > Hyperolius riggenbachi. Next base: position 50,486,357 of record NC_090649.1, on the reverse strand, counting down.
ATTCTGAATTGCAGAGGCCCAGTCCGAATGTCCCTGGAATATTGCCAGAAACCGTTTCCACCAGGTCAGACTGGAACTCACCTGATTATATTTGTGTTCAACCTCTTTAAGATCGCCTTGATCATGACGAAATATCACCTCTAATTTAGTGTTCTGGTTGTTTAACCGTTTTAACAAAGTGTGATCTTGTGTCAAAACCTGTACCCATTTGTCCCATGGCGTGTTATCCCTCAGGATGGGCACCTCCTGTGGAGCTTTGAACTGTAGAGTTCTCCTCACAATTTGAGGAATCACGTAGTCAAACCTAGATGACTTGATCCGTATGGGATCTCCGCTCACACAATATGTTCCCCTTAAAAGACCAACCCTATCGGAACAATTATGAAAATGTACAATGAATGTGTCATTAGACCTCATGTTTAAAAAACACACTTTTCCTTCAGCCACCGGAGATATTGGTTTGGCATTAGGAGGGATCTTTTGGATGGCAGCTGCGCACTCTGTGTTATTGAGCCAGCAGGCGTCCTCACTAAATCGGACTTGCCCCGGCAAACACAGGTACCTCTCTGAGAATTGCCAGCATGATGACAAATCTACTTGTTTCACCTCCCCGTCTAGCACCAAAAATCGTTGACCTCTCAGGTCATGGTGTAAGACATGTGTTGAGGAAACAGGTGTACCCAGGGATACTACTGGAAAAACTACCTGAGTTTCTCCGCCGGTAGGAACTAAGGAAGTAGCGGTGCATAAAAAATTGTCGCACCCCATCCATTTGTTTATCCACACCTCTCGGTGCCTCCATGCAAAAGATCCTTCCCCCGGAAAATCGACAAATCGCTCCTTGTCAAGTCTCAGCTGTAAAGGAGTTTTACCTTCTGATAAGGCTTGAGCCATTATCTTAAAATCTGCTGTTAACTCGGTTTGCATTGACAGGCATGCTGTCTCCCATGCAGTACCCCTAGCATGTTCAATCATCTTCTGAAGAATTATTTGAATGTGCCTTTGAGTGTACCCCTGAACTCTATAGGTGTTGTGTGTTAACTGTTCCAAAACCAAGTTCAGATGGTGTTGGGTACCCACATTCTGTTGTCCCAATGTGCCTAATTGTTGAATGACCTCCGTCATCCCTTCTATGTCTACACTGTTTGCTACCCCCATTCCAGCGCCCATTCCTCCCAAGAGTGTATCTGTTAAATCTCGGGACCTTCTTCTGGCTACGCTATTCCCCGTGGAATGTGCCCATGACATAAAAGACTGTACCAGGGTGGCAGTGACAGTGCTACAGTTAGGGTATATATTAGATATTACCCACTCTTCTAAATTAATCTGCCAAGTGATCAATTGAAGCTGGGCCTCCATGATAACTGGAGTCGCCCTCAGTTGATTTAACTGGAAAGGGCCACTTTTTACAACCTGATGTGTCTCACATGACGGTAGGTGGGGTTCCTGAGTAGTCCCTGGCAGGGTGACTACCTGAGCTTTAGGCGTTGTGGGAACCCCCACTTTTACTGTCACGGTTCCCCTTCTCATTATGCAAGATCTATTTGGACCCTGTAACGAAAAATCTGCAACGCCGGATGGATTGCGGAAATATGGTCGCATCCAGTCCGGCAAGCGGACCTTCCAACGCGGGATGCGGAAATTCGTCCGCATCCGCTGCGCACATCCGTCCGAGCACTCTGCTCCAAACTCACCAACATGCTGTTCACCAGGGTTCTGCCATCTTGCCTCTAGGGGGTGCGGCCGCACACCAGACACGCCTTTATACTCTTAGAAAGCGTGTCAGCTGACCTGGAGGTCAGCTGACATTTTAGCCTGCTCTGATTGGTTGCTGCCTGGGGTGGAGACTTCTCTCCCAGGCAGTATATAAGGAAGTGCTTTTCAGTCACACTTTGTCTGTGTTTGCGATACCCTGTGTCAGCACTCAGACCTTAGACTAGATCCCAGGTGTTGAAACCAAGGACTTCACACCTAGACTAGGAGATTATTATTATTGTTATTGATTCTCTGTGTATGATTCTGTGCCTGTCTTGACTTCTCTTCTGCTTCCTGATTCTGTACTCTGCCAGCCCGTACCGTTAACGACTATTGGCTTGGTTCCTGACTATTCTCTCGTCTCACGTCTCTGTACTGTTGCCGCCTGTACTGTTGCCGAACCTCTTTCTGTCTGACCTTGCTCCCTTCAGTGGAACGTCTCCTACTGTTGGGTTATTATCTGAGGCTTGCCTCCCTGAGACGCCGGCCCTAGCAGACCGTTACTGCCAGAGGCCGAGATTCCTCCACTGCCACTTTGGGGGATCTCACACACGGGGTTCCCATTCAGAGGTAACCACACCTCTGAGGAATTGCCGTGTGGTGGATATTTCCACAACTTTGTGAATATTTACTGCTTTGTATATTTTCATGTTGTTCGTGTGTCCACTGCTTTACATCTACCCGCATTATTAGCAATTCCGCAGATTGCTATATAATCGGGTCTATCCTTGTATTATTGGCGATACTGCGGATCCCCAATAATCAAGGTTCGGGGTGTGACACTGGTCTGAGTAGATCATTTCAGGCACTTACCGTGTTAGTGAGCCTTCCGCTGATTTACCATCAGGAAGATACTTACTATTTCACTCTAACATATCTGCATTAGTGGTGATTCTGTATATCACCACTTAATCAGATATTTGTGCCTCTTGCTGACACCAATCGTTACAGAAACACAGACCATAAAGAAGTAAGATGGAGGGGGTGATAAACCAGCTTCAGACTGTAAGGGCAGAGTTAGAACAGCTGAAGATTACTGTAACTGCACAGCAGGCTCAGATTACTCAGTTAAATGAGACTGTCCAAAGGTTGCAATCACCACTTAACGTTCTACCTCCCCCGGCTCTTAGCGAGCCTAAAATGAACATTCCTGAGAAATTTTCAGGCACAAGGTCAGATTTCCAGAATTTCCGTCACAGAGTGCTGTCTTACTTTGAGATGAAACCTGTGTCCTCGGGAACCGAGGCTCAGAAGGTCACTCTTATCAAGACTCTATTGCATGCAGATTCCCAGACGTGGGCTTATGGCTTACCTGATGAGCATCCTGCTCTGTCTTCTGTCCAGGAGTTTTTTAAGGCCATGGCGGTCATCTACGATGATCCAGATAGTGCCGCCACGGCCGAACGTAAGCTCAAAAACCTTAGACAAGGACGCAGTACTGCTGAGGAGTATGCGTCAGAGTTTAGGAAGTGGGCTGTGTCCTCTAGATGGGAGCGATATGCACTCTTGGATAGATACCTAGATGGGTTGTCAGAAGCAGTAACTGACGTGATGGTTAGTCATCCGGAACCCAAAGATCTAGATGAGGCTATTACGCTGTCTATTAAAATAGATAGGCGTCTGAGGTACAACAAGAAGGGCAGGTACCCCATGTACTCTAGGACTTCTGGGGCCAGTAGCTCGGCAGCAGTTGAGACTGAGGAGCCGATGCAGTTAGGCCACGGGCGCCTCACGGAGGCGGAAAGGTCAAGAAGACGCAGAGAGGGTCTTTGCATGTACTGCGGGGAAAAGGGCCACATTGCACAAAACTGTGGTAGGAAGTCGGGAAACTCCTCGGCTTAGGTGTGGTAGGGGGTACCACCCTAAGCGGAATTGTTTTACCTCCAAAACAAGAAAAAATTTTATTGCCCTGTTCCCTAAATTGGGAAGGGAAGAACTTTCCTACCACAGCATTTGTAGATTCCGGGTCAACAGCTAACTTTTTAGATTTAAGCTTTGCTTTAAGTTTAAATATCCCTGTACTTCCGGTAGGAAGACATTTATATGTTACAGCGATTGATGACACTCCTTTGCAAGGAAAGTCCCCACTGTGTCAGACACCTCCCCTCTCGCTGCAAGTGGGAGCTCTGCACAGGGAGGTCATACAGTTTTTCGTTTTAAAGATGTCTACCTCTACGGTGATACTAGGGTTGCCCTGGTTACGATTACATTCTCCTCAGTTTGATTCTGGGAATGGGCAGTTGACTACTTGGTCGCCTTATTGTACACAACATTGTTTACAGAATGTAGTTTTGTGTTCTACTAAGATTCAAGTGGAGGGAGTACCTCCACAATATCAGGAATATGCTGATGTCTTTTGTCCTAGGGCAGCAGATCAATTACCCCCCCATAGACCTTTTGATTGCCCAATAGATTTGAAACCAGGAACCATGCCACCCAGGGGCCACCTATACAACCTCTCGTCCCCGGAAAAATTGGCCATGGACGAGTACATTCAGGAGAATTTGCAGAAGGGTTTCATCCGCCCTTCAAGATCTCCTGCAGGAGCGGGATTCTTTTTCGTTCAGAAAAAAGATGGTGGCTTGCGCCCCTGTATTGACTACAGGGGTCTAAATAAGATCACGATTAAGAATCGGTATCCACTACCGCTAATCGACGATTTATTTACACAGGTTCCCGGGGCTTCTGTTTTCACTAAGTTGGATCTAAGGGGGGCCTACAATTTGATCCGTATCAGGGAGGAAGATGAATGGAAGACGGCATTCAACACTCCCAAGGGGCATTACGAATACTTGGTGATGCCCTTTGGGTTGTGTAACGCTCCTGCAGTTTTTCAGGAGTTCGTCAACGAGATTTTTAGGGAGGTACTGGGTCGCTTTGTAATCGTCTACTTAGATGATATCTTAATATTTTCTAAAAATATCACGGAACACCGCCAACATGTGAAGTATGTGTTACAAAGACTCAGGGAGAATCAATTGTTTGCGAAATTAGAGAAATGTGTTTTTGAGGTAAAGGAGATTGCCTTTCTTGGTTACATTATCTCTACATCAGGGTTGTCCATGGATCCCAAAAAGGTCTCTGCTGTAAGGGATTGGCCACAACCATCTGGGCTTAAAGCACTACAGAGATTCTTGGGATTCGCAAATTATTATAGAAAATTTATCAAGGGGTTCTCTTCGGTGGTGTCTCCGCTTACTAATTTGACAAAAAAAGGGGCTGATGCCACTCATTGGTCAGAAGAAGCAGTTGTGGCATTTTCCTCTCTGAAAGAGGCATTCTGTTCTGCTCCCATATTACGTCATGTAGATGTTGCTTACCCATTTATAGTGGAGGTGGATGCCTCGGAGGTTGGAGTAGGAGCAGTATTGTCTCAACGTTCAGGACTTCAGGGCAAGCTTCATCCCTGTGCTTTTTTTTCCAGAAAATTCTCTCCTGCCCAGAGAAATTATGATGTTGGAAACAGGGAATTATTAGCCATCAAGCTTGCTTTTGAGGAGTGGCGCCACTGGTTAGAGGGGGCGGAGCATGTAATTACTGTGTACACGGATCATAAAAATTTACAGTACATTGAAAAAGCTAAAAGACTCACCCCCAGACAGGCTAGATGGGCTCTCTTTTTCTGCCGTTTTAATTTTATAATTACATTCACACCAGGGAGTAAGAACGTTAAAGCGGACGCCCTTTCTCGTTGTTTTGAACCTGAAACTGCTCCATCTCCTTCCTCAGAAAGTATTCTGTCGAAAGAGATCATCCTGGCAGCCACTGAGATAGTTGAAGACCTTCCTAGCCTCTTAAGTCCTTTTCAATTAGAAGTGCCAGAAGGGAAACCAAGAGGGGTTCTTTATGTCCCTTGTACTTTACGTCCCAAAGTGCTGCAGTTGTTTCATGGACACAAGAATGCTGGACACCCTGGCATTACCCGAACCCAAGAATTGTTGTGTAGATCTGTCTGGTGGCCATCTCTACAACAAGATTGCAAGGAATTTGTTAAGACCTGTACCGTCTGTGCCAGGAGCAAACCCTCCCGACTGGCTCCAGTTGGAACTTTGCAGTCTCTGCCCTCCCCTCAGGAGCCATGGACACATATTTCCATGGACTTCGTGGGAGAACTTCCAGATTCCAATGGAAAGACTGTCATATGGGTGGTCACAGACAGATTCAGTAAGATGGCCCACTTTGTGCCTTTGAGTGGTTTCCCTACTGCTCAAAAATTAGCAGATCTTTTTATTCAAAATATCTTTAAATTACACGGCATTCCAGAGAATGTTGTCTCAGACAGAGGGGTCCAGTTTGTCTCTAGGTTCTGGCGGGCCTTCTGTAAGGGGATGGGTATGTCGTTGTCCTTTTCATCAGGTTACCATCCACAGACCAACGGCCAGACAGAGAGGACCAATCAATCTTTGGAACAGTTCCTGAGATGTTATGTGGCGGACGCCCAACACCAGTGGGCGGAGTTTCTACCATTTGCTGAGTTCGCACATAACAATCTCAGGAATGAGTCCTCTGGTTATGCGCCTTTTCAAATTGTCAATGGGAAATCTCCCAAATTTTCTCCTTTGCCAGTGTCGACCTCTCCATTCCCTGTCCTGGAGGAGTGGCAGGAATCTTTCAAGAGGATTTGGGCTAATGTCGGAGAAAATTTAAAAAAGGCTTTCATCATACAGAAGAGGCAGGCAGATAAGAGACGGTCTGCGGAGTGGGAGTTTAAACCAGGAGACAGAGTTTGGATATCAACTCGTCATATAGCTCTGAGGCAGCCATCCGCGAAACTGGGGTCCAGGTATATTGGACCATATCCAATTTCCGAAAGGGTTAATCGTGTTACTTACAGAGTCAGGTTACCGCAGTCTCTAAAGGTGGGGAAAGCCTTTCATGTGTCACTCCTGAAACCAGCTGTTCAGGTGGATTCCCCCCCTCCTCACCCTGTCATGGTTGATGGTGAGCCTGAATGGGAGGTTGAGGAGATCTTGGACTCCAGACGAGTTCAGGGTTCAGTGCAGTATTTGGTGCATTGGAGAGGGTACGGTCTAGAGGAAAGATCCTGGGTCAAAGCAGGTGATTTACATGCTGATAAACTTAGGAGACGGTTCCATGAGCTCCATCCTGACAGGCCAGGTGGGACGTGTCCGGAGTCCACGCCTAGAGGGAGGGGTACTGTAACGAAAAATCTGCAACGCCGGATGGATTGCGGAAATATGGTCACATCCAGTCCGGCAAGCGGACCTTCCAACGCGGGATGCGGAAATTCGTCCGCATCCGCTGCGCACACCCGTCCGAGCACTCTGCTCCAAACTCACCAACATGCTGTTCACCAGGGTTCTGCCATCTTGCCTCTAGGGGGTGCGGCCGCACACCAGACACGCCTTTATACTCTTAGAAAGCGTGTCAGCTGACCTGGAGGTCAGCTGACATTTTAGCCTGCTCTGATTGGTTGCTGCCTGGGGTGGAGACTTCTCTCCCAGGCAGTATATAAGGAAGTGCTTTTCAGTCACACTTTGTCTGTGTTTGCGATACCCTGTGTCAGCACTCAGACCTTAGACTAGATCCCAGGTGTTGAAACCAAGGACTTCACACCTAGACTAGGAGATTATTATTATTGTTATTGATTCTCTGTGTATGATTCTGTGCCTGTCTTGACTTCTCTTCTGCTTCCTGATTCTGTACTCTGCCAGCCCGTACCGTTAACGACTATTGGCTTGGTTCCTGACTATTCTCTCGTCTCACATCTCTGTACTGTTGCCGCCTGTACTGTTGCCGAACCTCTTTCTGTCTGACCTTGCTCCCTTCAGTGGAACGTCTCCTACTGTTGGGTTATTATCTGAGGCTTGCCTCCCTGAGACGCCGGCCCTAGCAGACCGTTACTGCCAGAGGCCGAGATTCCTCCACTGCCACTTTGGGGGATCTCACACACGGGGTTCCCATTCAGAGGTAACCACACCTCTGAGGAATTGCCGTGTGGTGGATATTTCCACAACTTTGTGAATATTTACTGCTTTGTATATTTTCATGTTGTTCGTGTGTCCACTGCTTTACATCTACCCGCATTATTAGCAATTCCGCAGATTGCTATATAATAGGGTCTATCCTTGTATTATTGGCGATACTGCGGATCCCCAATAATCAAGGTTCGGGGTGTGACACTGGTCTGAGTAGATCATTTCAGGCACTTACCGTGTTAGTGAGCCTTCCGCTGATTTACCATCAGGAAGATACTTACTATTTCACTCTAACATATCTGCATTAGTGGTGATTCTGTATATCACCACTTAATCAGATATTTGTGCCTCTTGCTGACACCAATCGTTACAGACCCTTAAACTCTAGGGACTGTGGGATGCAAAAACCATATGTCCATGGTCCTTCATCCTCCTGGACTAAGGGCGCTATTTTTAAACCCCCCCTTTTTAGTCCCATCACCCTTCCGTCATAGAGAGTCCCCGGGGTGCTACCTGATGTATCCCAGGATTCTACCTCTCTACTCCAAAAGGTCCCCGGATCCATCCAACTCACGTCCCATGCTAACCCTTGTGGCCCTCCCCAGAAGAATACGGTAGGTACTCTTTCTTCTGGGAAATTGATTAGCATATCAATGACAAACGCTGTTCCCAACTGTCCTGTTTGGACCTTTGCCCCCCTTATGTCCTGGGGCAAAATGCGTACCTTAGGTCGGGAAGAATGTACTCTCTGCAATCGTTCGATTAAGAGTACCTCCTCACTTACCCATCTAGCATGAGGATAAGTGCTTGAATATGGACTGTGTGGTATTGTCTCATGTTGTGACCCCTGTAGTGAGGATGTTATCTGTGTGGACCCTCCCCTACTCGGGATTGCTCTCTCCACCCTCTTGGTCCCCCGAGACTGTGGCTGGATCTCGATTTTTACTTCTTGTTTCGAGAACCACCAACCCTCGGCTTTCCAGCCTTTACGTGTGTATAGTTGTTTCAGAGGCACTCTCTGTTGGTAGCTCCAGAGTGTGATGTTGTCCCCTGCGTCTCTCTGGTAAAAGAATTGACGCCTCCTGCTCGTTCCTCTCCAATCTGGAACCATCTCACTCTGCATAACCAAGACAAGGTACCCCTGAATCACACACTCCACCTTTTGCATGTACCCATTGTACTGCAAGGTACCTTTTAACAAAACTTTGGATCGGTGCATCGATTCTGGGAGTGTGACATTCAATGGCAGATTTACACTGCCGTTCACGTCACCCTTCCAGCACACCTGACCCTTCAGACCTTTCACCCACATTGTGCCATGAAATTTGTCTGCACCTGGCACTTGTGTTCTCATTAACCCCTTATTATACCCGAGAATGTCCTCTCTTCGTTCTCCTAGGACGAAATGGCAACCTAGGATCACCATCAGCATGGTACACTTCATTATAAAAGCACCACCCTGGGAAAGAAAAACATTAGCACTTTGCATTATGCTTTGCTCCGACAGTTTTGTTAGTCTCTTTCCGATTTCAGGAATCTCGTGGTTTACTCTCTTTCCAATTTCAGGAATCTCGTGTCTTAGTCTCTTTCCGATCTCAGGAATCTCGCTGTTCTCCAAGCTTAGATTGGCATCTGGAACCTTTCGCGTATCCGACTGACATCTCCAGCTTTGCTGCCAGCACGGCATCTGTCTCAAATCCATATTGCCAAACACCTGAAATCGAAATACAAACAAATCAATTCTTATTAATGATTTGGGATTCGCCCTGCGGCTTGTACTCTTTACACTTTAAATTGATCAATATATATCGTAATTGATCTCGTTGCTTTATGGTTCTCATGAACTCTGTTTACTCTTATTGGTAGATTGGAGTTAAACTTCACCCCCCTACCTCAGTACTATCCTCAGTACTTACCTGTTTAAAATATGCTCCCGCGGACTTCACCTATGGAAGCTCGCTTCACCTTTGGAAGCTCTCACCCCATTGCAGCTCACTCCACATCCCCCCTTATCTGTCCATGCGCGGCCGTCGCATGCACAGATTACGGATGCCACACCTGATGCTGCTTTGCAGGTGAGCCTGCAATGCTCTTACTCATTATCGCATTTACTTATCTAGAACTTCATCGCGATACCAGCTCTGCTAGAAGTTCTGTGTGTTGTACCCTCTGACCAATGTTTGCCGTGCCACCACCTAAACTACCAAAAAAAACTGGCTGCCTCCCTGTAGGAAGGAGCACTTTGCACTTAAACTACACAGGGTGCAGGGCTAAGCATACCAACGTCACATGCCTGTATGCAGATCCCTGAATGCCCACATGGAAGGTAGTCACCTGGCAAACAGCGTACTGATACACTGTCACTCTGTAAACGGCAATTCTATCATCTGTATAATTGCCCCATGAACTGTTGTCAGTCCTTGTTCTTTGTGCTACAATTGATAGGAGCTGGAAAAAAAATATTTGACCAATCAGTGGACGAAAAAAAAACGCACACAAAACAGCTCCAGCCCAGCATAGACCTCTCAGTCCAGCTCTGGCCCTATTCACGACAACACCGGAAAAAAACGTTACCGCTCTGCAGAAGCGGCGACGGAAACCCGAATTGGTCAACTCCCTTTTTTCCAACTCCGGCACCCCCTTTGATGCGCTGTCCCCCTTTCCTTCTATTGGGAACTCATGCTGCACCACCCATTAAGGTGCCTCACTTACAGGAATAATCCCATAAGCAACACAGTACAGACCCATTTCCGATCTGTACTGCTCCGTGTGTCCCTGCACCGAGCTGGGAAACACTTCCTATTCTGGCATTCCTGTCCATAGACTCTGGGAAAAACTCTGGGGAAATACGTTGCAACCCGAGACACACAGTAGCATGTCTCTGTATCTCTCCCCCCCTCCCTTCCAGCTGCTCTGCCCGGAGCCGCGAGCACAGCCTGATGTGACGTGGATCCCCCAGCCCCTCCTCCCCCCTGCCATGACGTGTGGGGGCCATGACTCACGGGGGCGGGCTCTCTCCACTGCCGCCATTTTGAGTCCTGGACTGCCAGCCAAGATGGCTGCTCCCATAGCAGCCTCTCGTTCCTATAGACCTAGGAGAGAGAGCAAACACAAATAGAACATACTTTTTTTATGCATCGTTACACACAGCTTCTATCCACAGTGCACAAAAATCAGCCTCAGCATTCCTTCACGTCTCAGCTGTAATCCGAACTGCAAGCAAACATACGGATCCCCAGAGACGTAGGAATCTTTCTCACTCTATCACAGACATAATTAAGAACCGCCCGAGCGAGCTATACGACTCCAAACCACTGTAACCGACTGGAAATGCGAGAAACGTGCAGAACATCTCACAAACAGAAAGACACTCGCTTTCCTTCTCTCTCCCTCTATCCCCTCTCTCCCCAACTCATCTGCAGCTCATCTCAGCCATAACTCGGAACTATTACAGCGCTATTACTGAGACGAACAACAGACGAGCTGGATGAACAACATAACAGATGCAGATATTTACAAGCATGTTAGCAATGTTAACGCGCGGAGGAAAGACACACAAAAACCTCACCCATTATCTCAGCTGTCCCTCTGCGAAATTCCACAGCTACCCAGAGACAAGGGCTGTCCACCCAGCTCCCCGAGAAAAACGTACTTCTAAGTTTCACAACTGTTCTCTCCTGTCTACTCTGCTACCTCTGCCGCGGGGGACCCCCCCCCCTTATCTATCATCCTGCCCCGTCTCTGGACAGGGAGAGAAAAACAAAACATCTGCCACACAGAAAACTTGAATCCGAAGAAGAAAAAAAAAAAACCAAGCACATAAACCAGACTCCCCCCTCCCACCATGCATGGGAGAGATGAGAAGCCCGCAGCCTCCCCACTGCAATTAACACAGAATATACACATTAACACATTACCCTCCTCTCATACAATAAAGATAATGCAACACAACAACGTAAAACATACTTGCCTGAGCAGAAGACTTTGTAAGCCTGCGAATTCGACCAGCTTTTGGCAACTTTCCACGACACTGAGTGGATCCCTGGAACTACTGAGCGTCAGCTCTGTGTACCCACACTGGCTCAGCGGATCAATCTCCAGCGGCAGCTGCCAGCCGGCCTCGGAGCCTTCCAGTCACCTGTGATCCGGTTTAGGCTAGGACTGATGTGCACTTTCAGTCTAAGTTTAACATCCACGAGTGTCGCCGCTGGTTCTCTCGAATTGTAGCCCGTGTGTGCTCGGCTCCCACACACTACTCACACCAGCTTATCAGTCTCAGCTTGATAAGCTTTACAGTCCGTGTCCGTCTATTCCGCTTGTTTTGCTGTGGAATATCTTGAAACCATTTTCCATCGGCCCCGGCCCCGTCTGCCTGTATAGCTAGGCAGGGAAGGATTTCAGGCACCACTGTTATAAACTGTTCTTATCACCTTGCTTCGACACCATCGTCTCACAGACTGTGAGATCACTTGACTCTCCACACACAGCAAGCAGGATATAGACTTTCCCAGGCTTTCCCAATGTTTACGTTATTTATTCAGGAAACAGGAATACAGATAGATACATTCATCTCCTGGCAAAACAGACTTCCATGTTGCGTTACAGCTGCTTGAGTATCTATCCTACTGACGATACCCAGGTCTTCTTGTATCTACTCTATGTTACATCTAGACTACCTATGTACAGCATACATTATATCAGATTACAGAAAGGAATAACATGTTTAAAAGTCCCAGTCAGACTTGCGAGCTAGTGTGAAAGTAAAGAGCAGAAGTGAGCTCTCGTAGCTCCCTCAACCTTTAATAGCGACTAGGAAAGAGTTAAATATGACATCACCTTCGCCACCCCCTAGACCAGTTTATTGGTGGACCCACTCGTGATGTCATCATACACACCTACTTGATTAATAATCAATGAGGCATTTGACCCAGATGCAGGACCGTGGATGTTTAGTAAACATAGCCAATGTTTTCTGTTCCTGTGGTTGAGGTCAGAGTAGTCCGATGGCCTTCTCTTAGGAACATGTTCTCAGTATCTGCGTGTATCTTCTGCTACACGCAGACCCTGAGATGCCTCTGTCTATTTTAAAGGCATACCCTGCGGACAAGCCTTTTACATAAAACTCAGGCCAAGTAACTGAGGCCTACTTAAATTATAACACAAACTCTTATTGTTCGTGAAATGAAAGGTTCCACCTATTTTGTGGGAAAAAAATTGTCCCTTAGCCAAATGCGGATATACTGAAAAATTTTAAAAATGATCCGTAACATCACTTTCCAACTTAAACAGCTGCTAATTACCATTTTCTGCTGTAGGAGATAAAGGCCTGCTGACAGGGTCGGACTGGGACCTTGGGGGCCCACCATAGAAATTTGAACTTGGGGCCCACACATCCCTAGAGATCACCCGAACCTCAGATTTTAGGTTCGCGAACTTCCGCAAAAGGTTTGGTTCGCGTGAAGTTTTGCGACCCGCAATAGACTTCAATGGGGATGCTAACTTTGAAAACTAGAAACATTTATGCTGGCCACAAAAGTGATGGAAAAGATGTTTCAAGGGGGATGAGTGGGTTAAATGCCAAAAGTCCCGGGGAAAAATCTGGATTTGACGCAAAGCAGCATTTTAAGGGCAGAAATCACACTGAATGCTAAATTGCAGGCCTAAAGTGCTTTCAAACATCTTGCCTGTGTATACATCAATCAGGGAGTGTAATTAGTGTACTGCTTCACACTGACACACCAAACTCACTGTGTAACGCACCGCAAACAGCTGTTTGTGTAGTGACGGCCGTGCTGGACTGGTGCGCAACATGGCCAGAGTGCAGGCCGTGGCGGTTTTCAAGCCCATATGGTCGCCGGGCTGTGGTAGCTCAATGATAGAACAACAGTGACTGTCCAGCTGATCAAATTTGGTCTGTCCACAATGAAACAACAACCTTATCTTCTTGTATGTAGGTAGGCATAGGTAGGAGTCCCAGTAGTTAGCTAGGCATAGGTAGGAGTCCCAGTATAGGTAGGTAGGCATAGGTAGGTGTCCCAGTATAGGTAGATAGGCATAGGTAGGTGCCCCAGTAGTTAGCTAGGCATAGGTAGGTGTCCCAGTATAGGTAGGAAGGAATAGGTAGGTGTCCCAGTATAGGTAGATAGGCATAGGTAAGTGTCCCAGTATAGGTAGATAGACATAGGTAGGTGCCCCAGTAGTTAGCAAGGCATAGGTAGGAGTCCCAGTATAGGTAGGTAGGCATAGGTAGGTGTCCCAGTATAGGTAGATAGGCATAGGTAGGTGCCCCAGTATAGGTAGATAGGCATAGGTAGGTGCCCCAGTAGTTAGCTAGGCATAGGTAGGTGTCCCAGTATAGGTAGGAAGGAATAGGTAGGTGTCCCAGTATAGGTAGATAGGCATAGGTAAGTGTCCCAGTATAGGTAGATAGACAGACATAGGTAGGTGCCCCAGTAGTTAGCTAGGCATAGGTAGGAGTCCTAGTATAGGTAGGTAGGTGCCCTAGTATAGGTAGGTAGGCATAGGTAGGTGTCCCCGTAGTTAGGTAGGCATAGGTTGGTGTCCCAGTATAGATAGTTAGGCAGGGCCTGGCTGGCACAGTAATAGCAATTATCAAGGTCCAGCTGCAACAGATAGGGTTGTATAATGCTGTGTCAGTGGGCAACACAAAAAAAAAAACAAAGCAAAAAACAACACATCAGGAGAACATTAGCTCTCAAAAGAGCTGTTGAGGGGTGCTATTTTAGCAATAACAATCAGCCAGGAGCAAGCTAATAAGTCTACAAGAGCCTAACTAATCTTTCCCTATGAGAGTCTGCCAGCAGCTGTCCCTTCACTAAATACTGCAGGTGCACGAGTGAGTGTAATAGCCAGCGCTACCTGCCTTTTATAAGGGGGGGGGGAGTGGCTCCAGGAGAGAGTGTAGCCTAATTGGCTACAATGTGCCTGCTGACTGTGATGTAGAGGGTCAAAGTTGACCCTAATGGCGCACTATGGGGGCAAACCGAACTTCCGCAAAAGTTCGCCTTCGCTGGCGGACGCGAACCACCGAAAGTTTGCCTGGAACCGTTCGAGCCATCTCTACACATCCCACGATTGTGGTGGAAAAAAAAAGGAGCGAGGCCATGCACCAGAAGGTGGGCGTGGTCATGAAGCTTCATGGACAGGACGAAATGTAAATAGCAGCGTTGTAATTCAGAGACACTGCTGCCCAGCATAACTTTGCATAGAGTCCCGCTCCTTTAATATAAAGTAATGTCCTATTTACCATACATATGACATTGATTAGATCGTGAGCTCCTTTGAGGACAGTCAGTGACATGACTATGTACTCTGTACAATGCTGCAGAAGATGTCAGTGCTATATAAATACATAATAATAATATGGCAGGACATTACACTATGACTATGGTAGGATTAGAGTGTGAGCTCCTCTGAGGACAGTCAGTGACATGACTATGTACTCTGTACAATGCTGCAGGAGATGTCAGTGCTATATAAATACATAATAATAATATGGTAGGACATTAGAGTGTGACTATGGTAGGGAATAGATAGTGAGCTCCTCTGAGGACAGTCAGTGACATGACTATATACTCTGTAAAGTGCTGCAGATGATGTCAGCGCTGTAAAAATACGTAATAATAATATGGTAGGACATAGACTATGCCTAGAAAGGAAAATGAGCGAGAGAAGTGGAAAGGAGTGAGATTGGGGCACAAGCATAACAATTGCAACCAAAACTCCCGGCGGTCTCCATGGTTACCATGCTGAGTAGAGGCGGAGCGTTATACATTAACTGCTCTCTGGGTTCCACAGGACAGGTCCTCTTCACTCCGCTTTGGTTTAGCTCATCGCTGTAGCGTACAGTCAATTACTATGTAGCTCTCGTTGACATGTGACATGTATAAAGAGCCACATGGTGATCGGCTGCACAGCATGGTGATGAGCTATACTGAAGAGGAGCGAAGAGGACCTGTCCTGCAGCTTGGAGAAGATAATGTACACGTTGTTGCTGCTCTAATGGGTGATAAGGGGAGGGGGGACACTGACATCTTGTATACCTTTTAATTGTTTTATTTTTTTTTGGGGAGGGGGGGGAATGGAGGTAATGGAAGCCACCATCATGTGGGTGGCAAACAGTAGCTTTTTTGCTGGGGGTGAGGGGGGCTGGAGAACTGTAGTAACATCCCTGGGTGGGGTTGAAGGGGGGAGAAGTGCACTATAGGAAAGAAGAGATGGAAGAGGGATTAGAGGAAAAAGGGGGGGAGGGGGGAAGACAGGGGGAGAGAGAGAGAGAGCAGGGACAAGATGGACGGAGGGGAAAGGAAAAGAGAGGGGGAGAGAGAGTCCAAGCTGGAGGGAGAGGAAAAGATTGGGGGGGGGAGGGAGAAAGGTACACTAAAGCAAAACTGCTAACAAAGCTAACAGCCTTCCTATACACCTTTACAAGTCCCAGTGCTGCAGTGCAGGTGATCAACATCCTTGTTATCACACAAAAAGAATCTTCGCACAGGACATGAAGTTACAGCAGTGTGCCTGCATACCTTCTGTGCAGTACTGATGCAGGGTGCCTGGTTCCAGAGCAGGAACACAAGCAGCTGTGAGGTCCTCCTGGCTCCCGGAGCTTCTGTGTCTCTGTGTGTGTTCATGTCCCGGCTGGAGGGGCGGGGCTGCTGCTTGGACACTTCACTTTCTCCTCTCCCCTGCCAGCCAAGCAAGTGTCTAATAACGGCAGGGAGAGAGAGAGCAGGGCTGTCACAGGCAGCAAGGAGCTCCAGCTGATAGGAGCATTCAGATCAGGCAGGAGAAGTGCGTACTTTTAGCTGTGCACAGGACAAACCGGGAATTGTCCGCACAGTTTAGCTACAAGCCTGCCTGGAGCTTTGAAGTTAGAATCATACCGCCCCAGGCTCCCAGCCCAGCATCACATGGGGGGGGGGGGCGGAGCTACCATGGCACAGCAGCCTCTCAGCGTGAATGATTCAAACGCTGAGAGGAAAATCTTTGTGCTGCAGGCAGCTATTTGTGCACACCAGGCTGGAGGCAGGGCCCACTGGAGATGTGGAGGCGGGGACTACCGAGCAAATCCTCGGTACTTCGGTGGGTCAGTCCGAGGCTGCCTGCTGAGGTACCACGACGCTGCTGACAGCATTGGGGGATGTAGCTCAGAGGTAGAGCGCATGCTTCGCATGTATGAGGCCCCGGGTTCAATCCCCGGCATCTCCAGCTTTTCTTCTACAAACTGCAAAGTCCCCCTTGCGCTAATGGATCCCATACCGGAAGCGCCAATGTTTCCTGTTACAGATGCTTAGTGAGGTGTCAATATTTCTGACTTTCATGCAAACGCTATGCACCTTGGAATAGAGCCAATAAAATGCACTTCAGCCTTGTACACACTATGCAATTTCCCGCCAGATAGATGGGTCGAATAGATCAAGTCCGATCTGATTTCCGATCGTTTTTCTGATCGATTTGCATTGAAGTGATCAGAAAATCGATCGGAAATCCGATCGGATCTGTCGAAGATTATCTATCGACCCATCTGTCTGATGGGAAATTGCATGGTGTGTACCAGACTTTTTCTTTTAGGCCACACAGGAGGATGATTTAAGATTCAATGCAGGATTTAATCCAGGCCTTTGCAAGCAATTAAGCAGCATCAAGAGTCAGGAAGTGATGGAGGAGATAAAGATGACAAGAAGAGGTTAGGAAATGAATGATTGGCATGAATGAGAGTTTAACATCCAATATTACCCCTTAAGCAACCTGCTTGATAAGCCAAGTTTTTAGAGGATCATATCAAGCTTTAACATAATTTCAGGCAGAGAAACCTGTACCATTGATAGAACTTGCCATTTACCAGGTACTCAATGACAGCAGGTAGATTCTGAAAAGTGGTGTGCCGTACGAATCTACTCATTGTGCATCTCCATAGCGAACGTCAAAGGGGATGTAGCTTAGTGGTAGAGCGCATGCTTTGCATGTATGAGGCCCCGGGTTCAATCCCCGGCATCTCCAGCTTTTCTTCTACAAACTGCTAAGGCCCCCTTCCGCTACTGGATCCCATACCGGAAGCGCCAATGTTTCCTGCTGCAGATGCTTAGTGAGGTGTCAACAATTCTGACTTTAATGCAAACTCTTATTGTTCGTGAAATGAAAGGTTCCACCTATTTTGTGGGAAAAAAATTGGCCCTTAGCCAAATGCGGATTTACTGAAAAATTTTAAAAATGATCCGTAACATCACTTTCCAACTTAAACAGCTGCTAATTACCATTTTCTGCTGTAGGAGATAAAGGCCTGCTGAGGTACCACGACACTGCTGACAGCATTGGGGGATGTAGCTCAGAGGTAGAGCGCATGCTTCGCATGTATGCGGCCCCGGGTTCAATCCCTGGCATCTCCAGCTTTTCTTCTACAAACTGCAAAGTCCCCCTTGCGCTAATGGATCCCATACCGGAAGCGCCAATGTTTTCTGTTACAGATGCTTAGTGAGGTGTCAATATTTCTGACTTTCATGCAAACGCTATGCACCTTGGAATAGAGCCAATAAAATGCACTTCAGCCTCGTACACACTATGCAATTTCCCGCCAGATAGATGGGTCGAATAGATCAGGTCCGATCTGATTTCCGATCGTTTTTCTAATCGATTTACATTGAAGTGATCAGAAAATCGATCGGAAATCCGATCGGATCTGTCGAAGATTATCTATCGACCCATCTGTCTGATGGGAAATTGCATGGTGTGTACCAGACTTTTTCTTTTAGGCCACACAGGAGGATGATTTAAGATTCAATGCAGGATTTAATCCAGGCCTTTGCAAGCAATTAAGCAGCATCAAGAGTCAGGAAGTGATGGAGGAGATAAAGATGACAAGAAGAGGTTAGGAAATGAATGATTGGCATGAATGAGAGTTTAACATCCAATATTACCCCTTAAGCAACCTGCTTGAGAAGCCAAGTTTTTAGAGGATCATATCAAGCTTTAACATAATTTCAGGCAGAGAAACCTGTACCATTGATAGAACTTGCCATTTACCAGGTACTCAAGGACAGCAGGTAGCTCAGTGGTAGAGCGCATGCTTTGCATGTATGAGGCTCCGGGTTCAATCCCCGGCATCTCCAGCTTTTCTTCTACAAACTGCTAAGGCCCCCTTCCGCTACTGGATCCCATACCGGAAGCGCCAATGTTTCCTGCTGCAGATGCTTAGTGAGGTGTCAACAATTCTGACTTTAATGCAAACTCTTATTGTTCGTGAAATGAAAGGTTCCACCTATTTTGTGGGAAAAAATTGGCCCTTAGCCAAATGCGGATTTACTGAAAAATTTTAAAAATGATCCGTAACATCACTTTCCAACTTAAACAGCTGCTAATTACCATTTTCTGCTGTAGGAGATAAAGGCCTGCTGAGGTACCACGACGCTGCTGACAGCATTGGGGGATGTAGCTCAGAGGTAGAGCGCATGCTTCGCATGTTTGAGGCCCCGGGTTCAATCCCTGGCATCTCCAGCTTTTCTTCTACAAACTGCAAAGTCCCCCTTGCGCTAATGGATCCCATACCGGAAGCGCCAATGTTTTCTGTTACAGATGCTTAGTGAGGTGTCAATATTTCTGACTTTCATGCAAACGCTATGCACCTTGGAATAGAGCCAATAAAATGCACTTCAGCCTCGTACACACTATGCAATTTCCCGCCAGATAGCTGGGTCGAATAGATCAGGTCCGATCGTTTTTCTGATCGATTTGCATTGAAGTGATCAGAAAATCGATCGGAAATCCGATCGGATCTGTCGAAGATTATCTATCGACCCATCTGTCTGATGGGAAATTGCATGGTGTGTACCAGACTTTTTCTTTTAGGCCACACAGGAGGATGATTTAAGATTCAATGCAGGATTTAATCCAGGCCTTTGCAAGCAATTAAGCAGCATCAAGAGTCAGGAAGTGATGGAGGAGATAAAGATGACAAGAAGAGGTTAGGAAATGAATGATTGGCATGAATGAGAGTTTAACATCCAATATTACCCCTTAAGCAACCTGCTTGAGAAGCCAAGTTTTTAGAGGATCTTATCAAGCTTTAACATAATTTCAGGCAGAGAAACCTGTACCATTGATAGAACTTGCCATTTACCAGGTACTCAATGAAAGCAGGTAGATTCTGAAAAGTGGTGTGCCGTACGAATCTACTCATTGTGCATCTCCATAGCGAACGTCAAAGGGGATGTAGCTCAGTGGTAGAGCGCATGCTTTGCATGTATGAGGCCCCGGGTTCAATCCCCAGCATCTCCAGCTTTTCTTCTACAAACTGCTAAGGCCCCCTTCCGCTACTGGATCCCATACCGGAAGCGCCAATGTTTCCTGCTGCAGATGCTTAGTGAGGTGTCAACAATTCTGACTTTAATGCAAACTCTTATTGTTCGTGAAATGAAAGGTTCCACCTATTTTGTGGGAAAAAAATTGGCCCTTAGCCAAATGCGGATTTACTGAAAAAATTTAAAAATGATCCGTAACATCACTTTCCAACTTAAACAGCTGCTAATTACCATTTTCTGCTGTAGGAGATAAAGGCCTGCTGAGGTACCACGACACTGCTGACAGCATTGGGGGATGTAGCTCAGAGGTAGAGCGCATGCTTTGCATGTATGAGGCCCTGGGTTCAATCCCCAGCATCTCCAGCTTTTCTTCTACAAACTGCAAAGTCCCCCTTGCGCTAATGGATCCCATACCGGAAGCGCCAATGTTTCCTGTTACAGATGCTTAGTGAGGTGTCAATATTTCTGACTTTCATGCAAACGCTATGCACCTTGGAATAGAGCCAATAAAATGCACTTCAGCCTCGTACACACTATGCAATTTCCCGCCAGATAGATGGGTCGAATAGATCAGGTCCGATCGTTTTTCTGATCGATTTGCATTGAAGTGATCAGAAAATCGATCGGAAATCAGATCGGATCTGTCGAAGATTATCTATCGACCCATCTGTCTGATGGGAAATTGCATGGTGTGTACCAGACTTTTTCTTTTAGGCCACACAGGAGGATGATTTAAGATTCAATGCAGGATTTAATCCAGGCCTTTGCAAGCAATTAAGCAGCATCAAGAGTCAGGAAGTGATGGAGGAGATAAAGATGACAAGAAGAGGTTAGGAAATGAATGATTGGCATGAATGAGAGTTTAACATCCAATATTACCCCTTAAGCAACCTGCTTGAGAAGCCAAGTTTTTAGAGGATCATATCAAGCTTTAACATAATTTCAGGCAGAGAAACCTGTACCATTGATAGAACTTGCCATTTACCAGGTACTCAATGACAGCAGGTAGATTCTGAAAAGTGGTGTGCCGTACGAATCTACTCATTGTGCATCTCCATAGCGAACGTCAAAGGGGATGTAGCTCAGTGGTAGAGTGCATGCTTTGCATGTATGAGGCCCCGGTTTCAATCCCCGGCATCTCCAGCTTTTCTTCTACAAACTGCTAAGGCCCCCTTCCGCTACTGGATCCCATACCGGAAGCGCCAATGTTTCCTGCTGCAGATGCTTAGTGAGGTGTCAACAATTCTGACTTTAATGCAAACTGTTATAAACTGTTCTTATCACCTTGCTTCGACACCATCGTCTCACAGACTGTGAGATCACTTGACTCTCCACACACAGCAAGCAGGATATAGACTTTCCCAGGCTTTCCCAATGTTTACGTTATTTATTCAGGAAACAGGAATACAGATAGATACATTCATCTCCTGGCAAAGCAGACTTCCATGTTGCGTTACAGCTGCTTGAGTATCTATCCTACTGACGATACCCAGGTCTTCTTGTATCTACTCTATGTTACATCTAGACTACCTATGTACAGCATACATTATATCAGATTACAGAAAGGAATAACATGTTTAAAAGTCCCAGTCAGACTTGCGAGCTAGTGTGAAAGTAAAGAGCAGAAGTGAGCTCTCGTAGCTCCCTCAACCTTTAATAGCGACTAGGAAAGAGTTAAATATGACATCACCTTCGCCACCCCCTAGACCAGTTTATTGGTGGACCCACTCGTGATGTCATCATACACACCTACTTGATTAATAATCAATGAGGCATTTGACCCAGATGCAGGACCGTGGATGTTTAGTAAACATAGCCAATGTTTTCTGTTCCTGTGGTTGAGGTCAGAGTAGTCCGATGGCCTTCTCTTAGGAACATGTTCTCAGTATCTGCGTGTATCTTCTGCTACACGCAGACCCTGAGATGCCTCTGTCTATTTTAAAGGCATACCCTGCGGACAAGCCTTTTACATAAAACTCAGGCCAAGTAACTGAGGCCTACTTAAATTATAACAATCCCCCCTAAAACGGCTTGACCCGCAGATCCCAGCATCTGAACCTCCCAGTACCTGGTTTCTTTCTTGTATGTTTCACTTTTCGATGTTCGTGCTCACACAACTTCTCTGCTCTAGGCGGTTACCCCTGGAAGAGAGAGAGCAAGACCTCTTGGTCTTCCTATAACCAGGCTCTCTGGGGAAGCCCTACTTCTAAGTCCCTCAATACCACATGCTCAGCATTTGCGTCACTTGCGTATCACTCACAAACTTGAATGACCACAGAAAAGTGAAACTCGTTTGGTTGTTACAAAACGGAGCAGTGCCAGGTGCCTTCTAAAAGAGCGCCTTTATACAATCAGCTCCTAGGTACTACTAAACCTATACCCGTAACCCTGTATTTCCCTTAATTTGAAAATATTGGTTCATGAGATGGTTTATGAGGCACCAATCTCTGGACCGTGTTAATTTGTTTGCGTAATTTTACACACAAACTCACCTGTATAATGATTCCCAAGATTGCCACCCCCATCACTACGACCAGTGGATGTAGGAAGAAATTCTGAATTGCAGAGGCCCAGTCCGAATGTCCCTGGAATATTGCCAGAAACCGTTTCCACCAGGTCAGACTGGAACTCACCTGATTATATTTGTGTTCAACCTCTTTAAGATCGCCTTGATCATGACGAAATATCACCTCTAATTTAGTGTTCTGGTTGTTTAACCGTTTTAACAAAGTGTGATCTTGTGTCAAAACCTGTACCCATTTGTCCCATGGCGTGTTATCCCTCAGGATGGGCACCTCCTGTGGAGCTTTGAACTGTAGAGTTCTCCTCACAATTTGAGGAATCACGTAGTCAAACCTAGATGACTTGATCCGTATGGGATCTCCGCTCACACAATATGTTCCCCTTAAAAGACCAACCCTATCGGAACAATTATGAAAATGTACAATGAATGTGTCATTAGACCTCATGTTTAAAAAACACACTTTTCCTTCAGCCACCGGAGATATTGGTTTGGCATTAGGAGGGATCTTTTGGATGGCAGCTGCGCACTCTGTGTTATTGAGCCAGCAGGCGTCCTCACTAAATCGGACTTGCCCCGGCAAACACAGGTACCTCTCTGAGAATTGCCAGCATGATGACAAATCTACTTGTTTCACCTCCCCGTCTAGCACCAAAAATCGTTGACCTCTCAGGTCATGGTGTAAGACATGTGTTGAGGAAACAGGTGTACCCAGGGATACTACTGGAAAAACTACCTGAGTTTCTCCGCCGGTAGGAACTAAGGAAGTAGCGGTGCATAAAAAATTGTCGCACCCCATCCATTTGTTTATCCACACCTCTCGGTGCCTCCATGCAAAAGATCCTTCCCCCGGAAAATCGACAAATCGCTCCTTGTCAAGTCTCAGCTGTAAAGGAGTTTTACCTTCTGATAAGGCTTGAGCCATTATCTTAAAATCTGCTGTTAACTCGGTTTGCATTGACAGGCATGCTGTCTCCCATGCAGTACCCCTAGCATGTTCAATCATCTTCTGAAGAATTATTTGAATGTGCCTTTGAGTGTACCCCTGAACTCTATAGGTGTTGTGTGTTAACTGTTCCAAAACCAAGTTCAGATGGTGTTGGGTACCCACATTCTGTTGTCCCAATGTGCCTAATTGTTGAATGACCTCCGTCATCCCTTCTATGTCTACACTGTTTGCTACCCCCATTCCAGCGCCCATTCCTCCCAAGAGTGTATCTGTTAAATCTCGGGACCTTCTTCTGGCTACGCTATTCCCCGTGGAATGTGCCCATGACATAAAAGACTGTACCAGGGTGGCAGTGACAGTGCTACAGTTAGGGTATATATTAGATATTACCCACTCTTCTAAATTAATCTGCCAAGTGATCAATTGAAGCTGGGCCTCCATGATAACTGGAGTCGCCCTCAGTTGATTTAACTGGAAAGGGCCACTTTTTACAACCTGATGTGTCTCACATGACGGTAGGTGGGGTTCCTGAGTAGTCCCTGGCAGGGTGACTACCTGAGCTTTAGGCGTTGTGGGAACCCCCACTTTTACTGTCACGGTTCCCCTTCTCATTATGCAAGATCTATTTGGACCCTTAAACTCTAGGGACTGTGGGATGCAAAAACCATATGTCCATGGTCCTTCATCCTCCTGGACTAAGGGCACTATTTTTAAACCCCCCCTTTTTAGTCCCATCACCCTTCCGTCATAGAGAGTCCCCGGGGTGCTACCTGATGTATCCCAGGATTCTACCTCTCTACTCCAAAAGGTCCCCGGATCCATCCAACTCACGTCCCATGCTAACCCTTGTGGCCCTCCCCAGAAGAATACGGTAGGTACTCTTTCTTCTGGGAAATTGATTAGCATATCAATGACAAACGCTGTTCCCAACTGTCCTGTTTGGACCTTTGCCCCCCTTATGTCCTGGGGCAAAATGCGTACCTTAGGTCGGGAAGAATGTACTCTCTGCAATCGTTCGATTAAGAGTACCTCCTCACTTACCCATCTAGCATGAGGATAAGTGCTTGAATATGGACTGTGTGGTATTGTCTCATGTTGTGACCCCTGTAGTGAGGATGTTATCTGTGTGGACCCTCCCCTACTCGGGATTGCTCTCTCCACCCTCTTGGTCCCCCGAGACTGTGGCTGGATCTCGATTTTTACTTCTTGTTTCGAGAACCACCAACCCTCGGCTTTCCAGCCTTTACGTGTGTATAGTTGTTTCAGAGGCACTCTCTGTTGGTAGCTCCAGAGTGTGATGTTGTCCCCTGCGTCTCTCTGGTAAAAGAATTGACGCCTCCTGCTCGTTCCTCTCCAATCTGGAACCATCTCACTCTGCATAACCAAGACAAGGTACCCCTGAATCACACACTCCACCTTTTGCATGTACCCATTGTACTGCAAGGTACCTTTTAACAAAACTTTGGATCGGTGCATCGATTCTGGGAGTGTGACATTCAATGGCAGATTTACACTGCCGTTCACGTCACCCTTCCAGCACACCTGACCCTTCAGACCTTTCACCCACATTGTGCCATGAAATTTGTCTGCACCTGGCACTTGTGTTCTCATTAACCCCTTATTATACCCGAGAATGTCCTCTCTTCGTTCTCCTAGGACGAAATGGCAACCTAGGATCACCATCAGCATGGTACACTTCATTATAAAAGCACCACCCTGGGAAAGAAAAACATTAGCACTTTGCATTATGCTTTGCTCCGACAGTTTTGTTAGTCTCTTTCCGATTTCAGGAATCTCGTGGTTTACTCTCTTTCCAATTTCAGGAATCTCGTGTCTTAGTCTCTTTCCGATCTCAGGAATCTCGCTGTTCTCCAAGCTTAGATTGGCATCTGGAACCTTTCGCGTATCCGACTGACATCTCCAGCTTTGCTGCCAGCACGGCATCTGTCTCAAATCCATATTGCCAAACACCTGAAATCGAAATACAAACAAATCAATTCTTATTAATGATTTGGGATTCGCCCTGCGGCTTGTACTCTTTACACTTTAAATTGATCAATATATATCGTAATTGATCTCGTTGCTTTATGGTTTTCATGAACTCTGTTTACTCTTATTGGTAGATTGGAGTTAAACTTCACCCCCCTACCTCAGTACTATCCTCAGTACTTACCTGTTTAAAATATGCTCCCGCGGACTTCACCTATGGAAGCTCGCTTCACCTTTGGAAGCTCTCACCCCATTGCAGCTCACTCCACATCCCCCCTTATCTGTCCATGCGCGGCCGTCGCATGCACAGATTACGGATGCCACACCTGATGCTGCTTTGCAGGTGAGCCTGCAATGCTCTTACTCATTATCGCATTTACTTATCTAGAACTTCATCGCGATACCAGCTCTGCTAGAAGTTCTGTGTGTTGTACCCTCTGACCAATGTTTGCCGTGCCACCACCTAAACTACCAAAAAAA
The DNA here is from genome assembly GCF_040937935.1 of Hyperolius riggenbachi. NCBI lineage: Eukaryota > Metazoa > Chordata > Amphibia > Anura > Hyperoliidae > Hyperolius > Hyperolius riggenbachi. The sequence goes on along the minus strand of NC_090649.1, from coordinate 50,460,410 downwards.
ACTGGCTGCCTCCCTGTAGGAAGGAGCACTTTGCACTTAAACTACACAGGGTGCAGGGCTAAGCATACCAGCGTCACATGCCTGTATGCAGATCCCTGAATGCCCACATGGAAGGTAGTCACCTGGCAAACAGCGTACTGATACACTGTCACTCTGTAAACGGCAATTCTATCATCTGTATAATTGCCCCATGAACTGTTGTCAGTCCTTGTTCTTTGTGCTACAATTGATAGGAGCTGGAAAAAAAATATTTGACCAATCAGTGGACGAAAAAAAAACGCACACAAAACAGCTCCAGCCCAGCATAGACCTCTCAGTCCAGCTCTGGCCCTATTCACGACAACACCGGAAAAAAACGTTACCGCTCTGCAGAAGCGGCGACGGAAACCCGAATTGGTCAACTCCCTTTTTTCCAACTCCGGCACCCCCTTTGATGCGCTGTCCCCCTTTCCTTCTATTGGGAACTCATGCTGCACCACCCATTAAGGTGCCTCACTTACAGGAATAATCCCATAAGCAACACAGTACAGACCCATTTCCGATCTGTACTGCTCCGTGTGTCCCTGCACCGAGCTGGGAAACACTTCCTATTCTGGCATTCCTGTCCATAGACTCTGGGAAAAACTCTGGGGAAATACGTTGCAACCCGAGACACACAGTAGCATGTCTCTGTATCTCTCCCCCCCTCCCTTCCAGCTGCTCTGCCCGGAGCCGCGAGCACAGCCTGATGTGACGTGGATCCCCCAGCCCCTCCTCCCCCCTGCCATGACGTGTGGGGGCCATGACTCACGGGGGCGGGCTCTCTCCACTGCCGCCATTTTGAGTCCTGGACTGCCAGCCAAGATGGCTGCTCCCATAGCAGCCTCTCGTTCCTATAGACCTAGGAGAGAGAGCAAACACAAATAGAACATACTTTTTTTATGCATCGTTACACACAGCTTCTATCCACAGTGCACAAAAATCAGCCTCAGCATTCCTTCACGTCTCAGCTGTAATCCGAACTGCAATCAAACATACGGATCCCCAGAGACGTAGGAATCTTTCTCACTCTATCACAGACATAATTAAGAACCGCCCGAGCGAGCTATACGACTCCAAACCACTGTAACCGACTGGAAATGCGAGAAACGTGCAGAACATCTCACAAACAGAAAGACACTCGCTTTCCTCCTCTCTCCCTCTATCCCCTCTCTCCCCAACTCATCTGCAGCTCATCTCAGCCATAACTCGGAACTATTACAGCGCTATTACTGAGACGAACAACAGACGAGCTGGATGAACAACATAACAGATGCAGATATTTACAAGCATGTTAGCAATGTTAACGCGCGGAGGAAAGACACACAAAAACCTCACCCATTATCTCAGCTGTCCCTCTGCGAAATTCCACAGCTACCCAGAGACAAGGGCTGTCCACCCAGCTCCCCGAGAAAAACGTACTTCTAAGTTTCACAACTGTTCTCTCCTGTCTACTCTGCTACCTCTGCCGCGGGGGACCCCCCCCCCCCTTATCTATCATCCTGCCCCGTCTCTGGACAGGGAGAGAAAAACAAAACATCTGCCACACAGAAAACTTGAATCCGAAGAAGAAAAAAAAAAACCAAGCACATAAACCAGACTCCCCCCTCCCACCATGCATGGGAGAGATGAGAAGCCCGCAGCCTCCCCACTGCAATTAACACAGAATATACACATTAACACATTACCCTCCTCTCATACAATAAAGATAATGCAACACAACAACGTAAAACATACTTGCCTGAGCAGAAGACTTTGTAAGCCTGCGAATTCGACCAGCTTTTGGCAACTTTCCACGACACTGAGTGGATCCCTGGAACTACTGAGCGTCAGCTCTGTGTACCCACACTGGCTCAGCGGATCAATCTCCAGCGGCAGCTGCCAGCCGGCCTCGGAGCCTTCCAGTCACCTGTGATCCGGTTTAGGCTAGGACTGATGTGCACTTTCAGTCTAAGTTTAACATCCACGAGTGTCGCCGCTGGTTCTCTCGAATTGTAGCCCGTGTGTGCTCGGCTCCCACACACTACTCACACCAGCTTATCAGTCTCAGCTTGATAAGCTTTACAGTCCGTGTCCGTCTATTCCGCTTGTTTTGCTGTGGAATATCTTGAAACCATTTTCCATCGGCCCCGGCCCCGTCTGCCTGTATAGCTAGGCAGGGAAGGATTTCAGGCACCACTGTTATAAACTGTTCTTATCACCTTGCTTCGACACCATCGTCTCACAGACTGTGAGATCACTTGACTCTCCACACACAGCAAGCAGGATATAGACTTTCCCAGGCTTTCCCAATGTTTACGTTATTTATTCAGGAAACAGGAATACAGATAGATACATTCATCTCCTGGCAAAGCAGACTTCCATGTTGCGTTACAGCTGCTTGAGTATCTATCCTACTGACGATACCCAGGTCTTCTTGTATCTACTCTATGTTACATCTAGACTACCTATGTACAGCATACATTATATCAGATTACAGAAAGGAATAACATGTTTAAAAGTCCCAGTCAGACTTGCGAGCTAGTGTGAAAGTAAAGAGCAGAAGTGAGCTCTCGTAGCTCCCTCAACCTTTAATAGCGACTAGGAAAGAGTTAAATATGACATCACCTTCGCCACCCCCTAGACCAGTTTATTGGTGGACCCACTCGTGATGTCATCATACACACCTACTTGATTAATAATCAATGAGGCATTTGACCCAGATGCAGGACCGTGGATGTTTAGTAAACATAGCCAATGTTTTCTGTTCCTGTGGTTGAGGTCAGAGTAGTCCGATGGCCTTCTCTTAGGAACATGTTCTCAGTATCTGCGTGTATCTTCTGCTACACGCAGACCCTGAGATGCCTCTGTCTATTTTAAAGGCATACCCTGCGGACAAGCCTTTTACATAAAACTCAGGCCAAGTAACTGAGGCCTACTTAAATTATAACACAAACTCTTATTGTTCGTGAAATGAAAGGTTCCACCTATTTTGTGGGAAAAAAATTGTCCCTTAGCCAAATGCGGATATACTGAAAAATTTTAAAAATGATCCGTAACATCACTTTCCAACTTAAACAGCTGCTAATTACCATTTTCTGCTGTAGTAGATAAAGGCCTGCTGAGGTACCACGACGCTGCTGACAGCATTGGGGGATGTAGCTCAGAGGTAGAGCGCATGCTTCGCATGTATGAGGCCCTGGGTTCAATCCCCGGCATCTCCAGCTTTTCTTCTACAAACTGCAAAGTCCCCCTTGCGCTAATGGATCCCATACCGGAAGCGCCAATGTTTCCTGTTACAGATGCTTAGTGAGGTGTCAATATTTCTGACTTTCATGCAAACGCTATGCACCTTGGAATAGAGCCAATAAAATGCACTTCAGCCTTGTACACACTATGCAATTTCCCGCCAGATAGATGGGTCGAATAGATCAAGTCCGATCTGATTTCCGATCGTTTTTCTGATCGATTTGCATTGAAGTGATCAGAAAATCGATCGGAAATCCGATCGGATCTGTCGAAGATTATCTATCGACCCATCTGTCTGATGGGAAATTGCATGGTGTGTACCAGACTTTTTCTTTTAGGCCACACAGGAGGATGATTTAAGATTCAATGCAGGATTTAATCCAGGCCTTTGCAAGCAATTAAGCAGCATCAAGAGTCAGGAAGTGATGGAGGAGATAAAAATGACAAGAAGAGGTTAGGAAATGAATGATTGGCATGAATGAGAGTTTAACATCCAATATTACCCCTTAAGCAACCTGCTTGAGAAGCCAAGTTTTTAGAGGATCATATCAAGCTTTAACATAATTTCAGGCAGAGAAACCTGTACCATTGATAGAACTTGCCATTTACCAGGTACTCAATGACAGCAGGTAGATTCTGAAAAGTGGTGTGCCGTACGAATCTACTCATTGTGCATCTCCATAGCGAACGTCAAAGGGGATGTAGCTTAGTGGTAGAGCGCATGCTTTGCATGTATGAGGCCCCGGGTTCAATCCCCGGCATCTCCAGCTTTTCTTCTACAAACTGCTAAGGCCCCCTTCCGCTACTGGATCCCATACCGGAAGCGCCAATGTTTCCTGCTGCAGATGCTTAGTGAGGTGTCAACAATTCTGACTTTAATGCAAACTCTTATTGTTCGTGAAATGAAAGGTTCCACCTATTTTGTGGGAAAAAAATTGGCCCTTAGCCAAATGCGGATTTACTGAAAATTTTTAAAAATGATCCGTAACATCACTTTCCAACTTAAACAGCTGCTAATTACCATTTTCTGCTGTAGCAGATAAAGGCCTGCTGAGGTACCACGACACTGCTGACAGCATTGGGGGATGTAGCTCAGAGGTAGAGCGCATGCTTCGCATGTATGCGGCCCCGGGTTCAATCCCTGGCATCTCCAGCTTTTCTTCTACAAACTGCAAAGTCCCCCTTGCGCTAATGGATCCCATACCGGAAGCGCCAATGTTTTCTGTTACAGATGCTTAGTGAGGTGTCAATATTTCTGACTTTCATGCAAACGCTATGCACCTTGGAATAGAGCCAATAAAATGCACTTCAGCCTCGTACACACTATGCAATTTCCCGCCAGATAGATGGGTCGAATAGATCAGGTCCGATCTGATTTCCGATCGTTTTTCTGATCGATTTGCATTGAAGTGATCAGAAAATCGATCGGAAATCCGATCGGATCTGTCGAAGATTATCTATCGACCCATCTGTCTGATGGGAAATTGCATGGTGTGTACCAGACTTTTTCTTTTAGGCCACACAGGAGGATGATTTAAGATTCAATGCAGGATTTAATCCAGGCCTTTGCAAGCAATTAAGCAGCATCAAGAGTCAGGAAGTGATGGAGGAGATAAAGATGACAAGAAGAGGTTAGGAAATGAATGATTGGCATGAATGAGAGTTTAACATCCAATATTACCCCTTAAGCAACCTGCTTGAGAAGCCAAGTTTTTAGAGGATCATATCAAGCTTTAACATAATTTCAGGCAGAGAAACCTGTACCATTGATAGAACTTGCCATTTACCAGGTACTCAAGGACAGCAGGTAGCTCAGTGGTAGAGCGCATGCTTTGCATGTATGAGGCCCTGGGTTCAATCCCCGGCATCTCCAGCTTTTCTTCTACAAACTGCTAAGGCCCCCTTCCGCTACTGGATCCCATACCGGAAGCGCCAATGTTTCCTGCTGCAGATGCTTAGTGAGGTGTCAACAATTCTGACTTTAATGCAAACTCTTATTGTTCGTGAAATGAAAGGTTCCACCTATTTTGTGGGAAAAAATTGGCCCTTAGCCAAATGCGGATTTACTGAAAAATTTTAAAAATGATCCGTAACATCACTTTCCAACTTAAACAGCTGCTAATTACCATTTTCTGCTGTAGGAGATAAAGGCCTGCTGAGGTACCACGACGCTGCTGACAGCATTGGGGGATGTAGCTCAGAGGTAGAGCGCATGCTTCGCATGTATGAGGCCCCGGGTTCAATCCCCAGCATCTCCAGCTTTTCTTCTACAAACTGCAAAGTCCCCCTTGCGCTAATGGATCCCATACCGTAAGCGCCAATGTTTCCTGTTACAGATGCTTAGTGAGGTGTCAATATTTCTGAATTTCATGCAAACGCTATGCACCTTGGAATAGAGCCAATAAAATGCACTTCAGCCTCGTACACACTATGCAATTTCCCGCCAGATAGATGGGTCGAATAGATCAGGTCCGATCGTTTTTCTGATCGATTTGCATTGAAGTGATCAGAAAATCGATCGGAAATCCGATCGGATCTGTCGAAGATTATCTATCGACCCATCTGTCTGATGGGAAATTGCATGGTGTGTACCAGACTTTTTCTTTTAGGCCACACAGGAGGATGATTTAAGATTCAATGCAGGATTTAATCCAGGCCTTTGCAAGCAATTAAGCAGCATCAAGAGTCAGGAAGTGATGGAGGAGATAAAGATGACAAGAAGAGGTTAGGAAATGAATGATTGACATGAATGAGAGTTTAACATCCAATATTACCCCTTAAGCAACCTGCTTGAGAAGCCAAGTTTTTAGAGGATCTTATCAAGCTTTAACATAATTTCAGGCAGAGAAACCTGTACCATTGATAGAACTTGCCATTTACCAGGTACTCAATGACAGCAGGTAGATTCTGAAAAGTGGTGTGCCGTACGAATCTACTCATTGTGCATCTCCATAGCAAACGTCTAAGGGGATGTAGCTCAGTGGTAGAGCGCATGCATTGCATGTATGAGGCCCTGGGTTCAATCCCCGGCATCTCCAGCTTTTCTTCTACAAACTGCAAAGTCCCCCTTGCGCTAATGGATCCCATACCGGAAGCGCCAATGTTTCCTGTTACAGATGCTTAGTGAGGTGTCAATATTTCTGACTTTCATGCAAACGCTATGCACCTTGGAATAGAGCCAATAAAATGCACTTCAGCCTTGTACACACTATGCAATTTCCCGCCAGATAGATGGGTCGAATAGATCAAGTCCGATCTGATTTCCGATCGTTTTTCTGATCGATTTGCATTGAAGTGATCAGAAAATCGATCGGAAATCCGATCGGATCTGTCGAAGATTATCTATCGACCCATCTGTCTGATGGGAAATTGCATGGTGTGTACCAGACTTTTTCTTTTAGGCCACACAGGAGGATGATTTAAGATTCAATGCAGGATTTAATCCAGGCCTTTGCAAGCAATTAAGCAGCATCAAGAGTCAGGAAGTGATGGAGGAGATAAAGATGACAAGAAGAGGTTAGGAAATGAATGATTGGCATGAATGAGAGTTTAACATCCAATATTACCCCTTAAGCAACCTGCTTGAGAAGCCAAGTTTTTAGAGGATCATATCAAGCTTTAACATAATTTCAGGCAGAGAAACCTGTACCATTGATAGAACTTGCCATTTACCAGGTACTCAAGGACAGCAGGTAGCTCAGTGGTAGAGCGCATGCTTTGCATGTATGAGGCCCTGGGTTCAATCCCCGGCATCTCCAGCTTTTCTTCTACAAACTGCTAAGGCCCCCTTCCGCTACTGGATCCCATACCGGAAGCGCCAATGTTTCCTGCTGCAGATGCTTAGTGAGGTGTCAACAATTCTGACTTTAATGCAAACTCTTATTGTTCGTGAAATGAAAGGTTCCACCTATTTTGTGGGAAAAAATTGGCCCTTAGCCAAATGCGGATTTACTGAAAAATTTTAAAAATGATCCGTAACATCACTTTCCAACTTAAACAGCTGCTAATTACCATTTTCTGCTGTAGGAGATAAAGGCCTGCTGAGGTACCACGACGCTGCTGACAGCATTGGGGGATGTAGCTCAGAGGTAGAGCGCATGCTTCGCATGTATGAGGCCCCGGGTTCAATCCCCAGCATCTCCAGCTTTTCTTCTACAAACTGCAAAGTCCCCCTTGCGCTAATGGATCCCATACCGTAAGCGCCAATGTTTCCTGTTACAGATGCTTAGTGAGGTGTCAATATTTCTGAATTTCATGCAAACGCTATGCACCTTGGAATAGAGCCAATAAAATGCACTTCAGCCTCGTACACACTATGCAATTTCCCGCCAGATAGATGGGTCGAATAGATCAGGTCCGATCGTTTTTCTGATCGATTTGCATTGAAGTGATCAGAAAATCGATCGGAAATCGATCGGATCTGTCGAAGATTATCTATCGACCCATCTGTCTGATGGGAAATTGCATGGTGTGTACCAGACTTTTTCTTTTAGGCCACACAGGAGGATGATTTAAGATTCAATGCAGGATTTAATCCAGGCCTTTGCAAGCAATTAAGCAGCATCAAGAGTCAGGAAGTGATGGAGGAGATAAAGATGACAAGAAGAGGTTAGGAAATGAATGATTGACATGAATGAGAGTTTAACATCCAATATTACCCCTTAAGCAACCTGCTTGAGAAGCCAAGTTTTTAGAGGATCTTATCAAGCTTTAACATAATTTCAGGCAGAGAAACCTGTACCATTGATAGAACTTGCCATTTACCAGGTACTCAATGACAGCAGGTAGATTCTGAAAAGTGGTGTGCCGTACGAATCTACTCATTGTGCATCTCCATAGCAAACGTCTAAGGGGATGTAGCTCAGTGGTAGAGCGCATGCATTGCATGTATGAGGCCCTGGGTTCAATCCCCGGCATCTCCAGCTTTTCTTCTACAAACTGCAAAGTCCCCCTTGCGCTAATGGATCCCATACCGGAAGCGCCAATGTTTCCTGTTACAGATGCTTAGTGAGGTGTCAATATTTCTGACTTTCATGCAAACGCTATGCACCTTGGAATAGAGCCAATAAAATGCACTTCAGCCTTGTACACACTATGCAATTTCCCGCCAGATAGATGGGTCGAATAGATCAAGTCCGATCTGATTTCCGATCGTTTTTCTGATCGATTTGCATTGAAGTGATCAGAAAATCGATCGGAAATCCGATCGGATCTGTCGAAGATTATCTATCGACCCATCTGTCTGATGGGAAATTGCATGGTGTGTACCAGACTTTTTCTTTTAGGCCACACAGGAGGATGATTTAAGATTCAATGCAGGATTTAATCCAGGCCTTTGCAAGCAATTAAGCAGCATCAAGAGTCAGGAAGTGATGGAGGAGATAAAAATGACAAGAAGAGGTTAGGAAATGAATGATTGGCATGAATGAGAGTTTAACATCCAATATTACCCCTTAAGCAACCTGCTTGAGAAGCCAAGTTTTTAGAGGATCATATCAAGCTTTAACATAATTTCAGGCAGAGAAACCTGTACCATTGATAGAACTTGCCATTTACCAGGTACTCAATGACAGCAGGTAGATTCTGAAAAGTGGTGTGCCGTACGAATCTACTCATTGTGCATCTCCATAGCGACCGTCAAAGGGGATGTAGCTTAGTGGTAGAGCGCATGCTTTGCATGTATGAGGCCCCGGGTTCAATCCCCGGCATCTCCAGCTTTTCTTCTACAAACTGCTAAGGCCCCCTTCCGCTACTGGATCCCATACCGGAAGCGCCAATGTTTCCTGCTGCAGATGCTTAGTGAGGTGTCAACAATTCTGACTTTAATGCAAACTCTTATTGTTCGTGAAATGAAAGGTTCCACCTATTTTGTGGGAAAAAAATTGGCCCTTAGCCAAATGCGGATTTACTGAAAATTTTTAAAAATGATCCGTAACATCACTTTCCAACTTAAACAGCTGCTAATTACCATTTTCTGCTGTAGCAGATAAAGGCCTGCTGAGGTACCACGACACTGCTGACAGCATTGGGGGATGTAGCTCAGAGGTAGAGCGCATGCTTCGCATGTATGCGGCCCCGGGTTCAATCCCTGGCATCTCCAGCTTTTCTTCTACAAACTGCAAAGTCCCCCTTGCGCTAATGGATCCCATACTGGAAGCGCCAATGTTTTCTGTTACAGATGCTTAGTGAGGTGTCAATATTTCTGACTTTCATGCAAACGCTATGCACCTTGGAATAGAGCCAATAAAATGCACTTCAGCCTCGTACACACTATGCAATTTCCCGCCAGATAGATGGGTCGAATAGATCAGGTCCGATCTGATTTCCGATCGTTTTTCTGATCGATTTGCATTGAAGTGATCAGAAAATCGATCGGAAATCCGATCGGATCTGTCGAAGATTATCTATCGACCCATCTGTCTGATGGGAAATTGCATGGTGTGTACCAGACTTTTTCTTTTAGGCCACACAGGAGGATGATTTAAGATTCAATGCAGGATTTAATCCAGGCCTTTGCAAGCAATTAAGCAGCATCAAGAGTCAGGAAGTGATGGAGGAGATAAAGATGACAAGAAGAGGTTAGGAAATGAATGATTGGCATGAATGAGAGTTTAACATCCAATATTACCCCTTAAGCAACCTGCTTGAGAAGCCAAGTTTTTAGAGGATCATATCAAGCTTTAACATAATTTCAGGCAGAGAAACCTGTACCATTGATAGAACTTGCCATTTACCAGGTACTCAAGGACAGCAGGTAGCTCAGTGGTAGAGCGCATGCTTTGCATGTATGAGGCCCTGGGTTCAATCCCCGGCATCTCCAGCTTTTCTTCTACAAACTGCTAAGGCCCCCTTCCGCTACTGGATCCCATACCGGAAGCGCCAATGTTTCCTGCTGCAGATGCTTAGTGAGGTGTCAACAATTCTGACTTTAATGCAAACTCTTATTGTTCGTGAAATGAAAGGTTCCACCTATTTTGTGGGAAAAAATTGGCCCTTAGCCAAATGCGGATTTACTGAAAAATTTTAAAAATGATCCGTAACATCACTTTCCAACTTAAACAGCTGCTAATTACCATTTTCTGCTGTAGGAGATAAAGGCCTGCTGAGGTATCACGACGCTGCTGACAGCATTGGGGGATGTAGCTCAGAGGTAGAGCGCATGCTTCGCATGTATGAGGCCCCGGGTTCAATCCCCAGCATCTCCAGCTTTTCTTCTACAAACTGCAAAGTCCCCCTTGCGCTAATGGATCCCATACCGTAAGCGCCAATGTTTCCTGTTACAGATGCTTAGTGAGGTGTCAATATTTCTGAATTTCATGCAAACGCTATGCACCTTGGAATAGAGCCAATAAAATGCACTTCAGCCTCGTACACACTATGCAATTTCCCGCCAGATAGATGGGTCGAATAGATCAGGTCCGATCGTTTTTCTGATCGATTTGCATTGAAGTGATCAGAAAATCGATCGGAAATCCGATCGGATCTGTCGAAGATTATCTATCGACCCATCTGTCTGATGGGAAATTGCATGGTGTGTACCAGACTTTTTCTTTTAGGCCACACAGGAGGATGATTTAAGATTCAATGCAGGATTTAATCCAGGCCTTTGCAAGCAATTAAGCAGCATCAAGAGTCAGGAAGTGATGGAGGAGATAAAGATGACAAGAAGAGGTTAGGAAATGAATGATTGACATGAATGAGAGTTTAACATCCAATATTACCCCTTAAGCAACCTGCTTGAGAAGCCAAGTTTTTAGAGGATCTTATCAAGCTTTAACATAATTTCAGGCAGAGAAACCTGTACCATTGATAGAACTTGCCATTTACCAGGTACTCAATGACAGCAGGTAGATTCTGAAAAGTGGTGTGCCGTACGAATCTACTCATTGTGCATCTCCATAGTGAACGTCAAAGGGGATGTAGCTCAGTGGTAGAGCGCATGCTTTGCATGTATGAGGCCCCGGGTTCAATCCCCGGCATCTCCAGCTTTTCTTCTACAAACTGCTAAGGCCCCCTTCCGCTACTGGATCCCATACCGGAAGCGCCAATGTTTCCTGCTGCAGATGCTTAGTGAGGTGTCAACAATTCTGACTTTAATGCAAACTCTTATTGTTCGTGAAATGAAAGGTTCCACCTATTTTGTGGGAAAAAAATTGGCCCTTAGCCAAATGCGGATTTACTGAAAAATTTTAAAAATGATCCGTAACATCACTTTCCAACTTAAACAGCTGCTAATTACCATTTTCTGCTGTAGGAGATAAAGGCCTGCTGAGGTACCACAATGCTGCTGACAGCATTGGGGGATGTAGCTCAGAGGTAGAGCGCATGTTTCGCATGTATGAGGCCCCGGGTTCAATCCCCGGCATCTCCAGCTTTTCTTCTACAAACTGCAAAGTCCCCCTTGCGCTAATGGATCCCATACCGGAAGCGCCAATGTTTCCTGTTACAGATGCTTAGTGAGGTGTCAATATTTCTGACTTTCATGCAAACGCTATGCACCTTGGAATAGAGCCAATAAAATGCACTTCAGCCTTGTACACACTATGCAATTTCCCGCCAGATAGATGGGTCGAATAGATCAAGTCCGATCTGATTTCCGATCGTTTTTCTGATCGATTTGCATTGAAGTGATCAGAAAATCGATCGGAAATCCGATCGGATCTGTCGAAGATTATCTATCGACCCATCTGTCTGATGGGAAATTGCATGGTGTGTACCAGACTTTTTCTTTTAGGCCACACAGGAGGATGATTTAAGATTCAATGCAGGATTTAATCCAGGCCTTTGCAAGCAATTAAGCAGCATCAAGAGTCAGGAAGTGATGGAGGAGATAAAAATGACAATAAGAGGTTAGGAAATGAATGATTGGCATGAATGAGAGTTTAACATCCAATATTACCCCTTAAGCAACCTGCTTGAGAAGCCAAGTTTTTAGAGGATCATATCAAGCTTTAACATAATTTCAGGCAGAGAAACCTGTACCATTGATAGAACTTGCCATTTACCAGGTACTCAATGACAGCAGGTAGATTCTGAAAAGTGGTGTGCCGTACGAATCTACTCATTGTGCATCTCCATAGCGAACGTCAAAGGGGATGTAGCTTAGTGGTAGAGCGCATGCTTTGCATGTATGAGGCCCCGGGTTCAATCCCCGGCATCTCCAGCTTTTCTTCTACAAACTGCTAAGGCCCCCTTCCGCTACTGGATCCCATACCGGAAGCGCCAATGTTTCCTGCTGCAGATGCTTAGTGAGGTGTCAACAATTCTGACTTTAATGCAAACTCTTATTGTTCGTGAAATGAAAGGTTCCACCTATTTTGTGGGAAAAAAATTGGCCCTTAGCCAAATGCGGATTTACTGAAAATTTTTAAAAATGATCCGTAACATCACTTTCCAACTTAAACAGCTGCTAATTACCATTTTCTGCTGTAGCAGATAAAGGCCTGCTGAGGTACCACGACACTGCTGACAGCATCGGGGGATGTAGCTCAGAGGTAGAGCGCATGCTTCGCATGTATGCGGCCCCGGGTTCAATCCCTGGCATCTCCAGCTTTTCTTCTACAAACTGCAAAGTCCCCCTTGCGCTAATGGATCCCATACTGGAAGCGCCAATGTTTTCTGTTACAGATGCTTAGTGAGGTGTCAATATTTCTGACTTTCATGCAAACGCTATGCACCTTGGAATAGAGCCAATAAAATGCACTTCAGCCTCGTACACACTATGCAATTTCCCGCCAGATAGATGGGTCGAATAGATCAGGTCCGATCTGATTTCCGATCGTTTTTCTGATCGATTTGCATTGAAGTGATCAGAAAATCGATCGGAAATCCGATCGGATCTGTCGAAGATTATCTATCGACCCATCTGTCTGATGGGAAATTGCATGGTGTGTACCAGACTTTTTCTTTTAGGCCACACAGGAGGATGATTTAAGATTCAATGCAGGATTTAATCCAGGCCTTTGCAAGCAATTAAGCAGCATCAAGAGTCAGGAAGTGATGGAGGAGATAAAGATGACAAGAAGAGGTTAGGAAATGAATGATTGACATGAATGAGAGTTTAACATCCAATATTACCCCTTAAGCAACCTGCTTGAGAAGCCAAGTTTTTAGAGGATCTTATCAAGCTTTAACATAATTTCAGGCAGAGAAACCTGTACCATTGATAGAACTTGCCATTTACCAGGTACTCAATGACAGCAGGTAGATTCTGAAAAGTGGTGTGCCGTACGAATCTACTCATTGTGCATCTCCATAGCAAACGTCTAAGGGGATGTAGCTCAGTGGTAGAGCGCATGCATTGCATGTATGAGGCCCTGGGTTCAATCCCCGGCATCTCCAGCTTTTCTTCTACAAACTGCAAAGTCCCCCTTGCGCTAATGGATCCCATACCGGAAGCGCCAATGTTTCCTGTTACAGATGCTTAGTGAGGTGTCAATATTTCTGACTTTCATGCAAACGCTATGCACCTTGGAATAGAGCCAATAAAATGCACTTCAGCCTTGTACACACTATGCAATTTCCCGCCAGATAGATGGGTCGAATAGATCAAGTCCGATCTGATTTCCGATCGTTTTTCTGATCGATTTGCATTGAAGTGATCAGAAAATCGATCGGAAATCCGATCGGATCTGTCGAAGATTATCTATCGACCCATCTGTCTGATGGGAAATTGCATGGTGTGTACCAGACTTTTTCTTTTAGGCCACACAGGAGGATGATTTAAGATTCAATGCAGGATTTAATCCAGGCCTTTGCAAGCAATTAAGCAGCATCAAGAGTCAGGAAGTGATGGAGGAGATAAAGATGACAAGAAGAGGTTAGGAAATGAATGATTGGCATGAATGAGAGTTTAACATCCAATATTACCCCTTAAGCAACCTGCTTGAGAAGCCAAGTTTTTAGAGGATCATATCAAGCTTTAACATAATTTCAGGCAGAGAAACCTGTACCATTGATAGAACTTGCCATTTACCAGGTACTCAAGGACAGCAGGTAGCTCAGTGGTAGAGCGCATGCTTTGCATGTATGAGGCCCTGGGTTCAATCCCCGGCATCTCCAGCTTTTCTTCTACAAACTGCTAAGGCCCCCTTCCGCTACTGGATCCCATACCGGAAGCGCCAATGTTTCCTGCTGCAGATGCTTAGTGAGGTGTCAACAATTCTGACTTTAATGCAAACTCTTATTGTTCGTGAAATGAAAGGTTCCACCTATTTTGTGGGAAAAAATTGGCCCTTAGCCAAATGCGGATTTACTGAAAAATTTTAAAAATGATCCGTAACATCACTTTCCAACTTAAACAGCTGCTAATTACCATTTTCTGCTGTAGGAGATAAAGGCCTGCTGAGGTACCACGACGCTGCTGACAGCATTGGGGGATGTAGCTCAGAGGTAGAGCGCATGCTTCGCATGTATGAGGCCCCGGGTTCAATCCCCAGCATCTCCAGCTTTTCTTCTACAAACTGCAAAGTCCCCCTTGCGCTAATGGATCCCATACCGTAAGCGCCAATGTTTCCTGTTACAGATGCTTAGTGAGGTGTCAATATTTCTGAATTTCATGCAAACGCTATGCACCTTGGAATAGAGCCAATAAAATGCACTTCAGCCTCGTACACACTATGCAATTTCCCGCCAGATAGATGGGTCGAATAGATCAGGTCCGATCGTTTTTCTGATCGATTTGCATTGAAGTGATCAGAAAATCGATCGGAAATCCGATCGGATCTGTCGAAGATTATCTATCGACCCATCTGTCTGATGGGAAATTGCATGGTGTGTACCAGACTTTTTCTTTTAGGCCACACAGGAGGATGATTTAAGATTCAATGCAGGATTTAATCCAGGCCTTTGCAAGCAATTAAGCAGCATCAAGAGTCAGGAAGTGATGGAGGAGATAAAGATGACAAGAAGAGGTTAGGAAATGAATGATTGACATGAATGAGAGTTTAACATCCAATATTACCCCTTAAGCAACCTGCTTGAGAAGCCAAGTTTTTAGAGGATCTTATCAAGCTTTAACATAATTTCAGGCAGAGAAACCTGTACCATTGATAGAACTTGCCATTTACCAGGTACTCAATGACAGCAGGTAGATTCTGAAAAGTGGTGTGCCGTACGAATCTACTCATTGTGCATCTCCATAGCAAACGTCTAAGGGGATGTAGCTCAGTGGTAGAGCGCATGCATTGCATGTATGAGGCCCTGGGTTCAATCCCCGGCATCTCCAGCTTTTCTTCTACAAACTGCAAAGTCCCCCTTGCGCTAATGGATCCCATACCGGAAGCGCCAATGTTTCCTGTTACAGATGCTTAGTGAGGTGTCAATATTTCTGACTTTCATGCAAACGCTATGCACCTTGGAATAGAGCCAATAAAATGCACTTCAGCCTTGTACACACTATGCAATTTCCCGCCAGATAGATGGGTCGAATAGATCAAGTCCGATCTGATTTCCGATCGTTTTTCTGATCGATTTGCATTGAAGTGATCAGAAAATCGATCGGAAATCCGATCGGATCTGTCGAAGATTATCTATCGACCCATCTGTCTGATGGGAAATTGCATGGTGTGTACCAGACTTTTTCTTTTAGGCCACACAGGAGGATGATTTAAGATTCAATGCAGGATTTAATCCAGGCCTTTGCAAGCAATTAAGCAGCATCAAGAGTCAGGAAGTGATGGAGGAGATAAAAATGACAAGAAGAGGTTAGGAAATGAATGATTGGCATGAATGAGAGTTTAACATCCAATATTACCCCTTAAGCAACCTGCTTGAGAAGCCAAGTTTTTAGAGGATCATATCAAGCTTTAACATAATTTCAGGCAGAGAAACCTGTACCATTGATAGAACTTGCCATTTACCAGGTACTCAATGACAGCAGGTAGATTCTGAAAAGTGGTGTGCCGTACGAATCTACTCATTGTGCATCTCCATAGCGACCGTCAAAGGGGATGTAGCTTAGTGGTAGAGCGCATGCTTTGCATGTATGAGGCCCCGGGTTCAATCCCCGGCATCTCCAGCTTTTCTTCTACAAACTGCTAAGGCCCCCTTCCGCTACTGGATCCCATACCGGAAGCGCCAATGTTTCCTGCTGCAGATGCTTAGTGAGGTGTCAACAATTCTGACTTTAATGCAAACTCTTATTGTTCGTGAAATGAAAGGTTCCACCTATTTTGTGGGAAAAAAATTGGCCCTTAGCCAAATGCGGATTTACTGAAAATTTTTAAAAATGATCCGTAACATCACTTTCCAACTTAAACAGCTGCTAATTACCATTTTCTGCTGTAGCAGATAAAGGCCTGCTGAGGTACCACGACACTGCTGACAGCATTGGGGGATGTAGCTCAGAGGTAGAGCGCATGCTTCGCATGTATGCGGCCCCGGGTTCAATCCCTGGCATCTCCAGCTTTTCTTCTACAAACTGCAAAGTCCCCCTTGCGCTAATGGATCCCATACTGGAAGCGCCAATGTTTTCTGTTACAGATGCTTAGTGAGGTGTCAATATTTCTGACTTTCATGCAAACGCTATGCACCTTGGAATAGAGCCAATAAAATGCACTTCAGCCTCGTACACACTATGCAATTTCCCGCCAGATAGATGGGTCGAATAGATCAGGTCCGATCTGATTTCCGATCGTTTTTCTGATCGATTTGCATTGAAGTGATCAGAAAATCGATCGGAAATCCGATCGGATCTGTCGAAGATTATCTATCGACCCATCTGTCTGATGGGAAATTGCATGGTGTGTACCAGACTTTTTCTTTTAGGCCACACAGGAGGATGATTTAAGATTCAATGCAGGATTTAATCCAGGCCTTTGCAAGCAATTAAGCAGCATCAAGAGTCAGGAAGTGATGGAGGAGATAAAGATGACAAGAAGAGGTTAGGAAATGAATGATTGGCATGAATGAGAGTTTAACATCCAATATTACCCCTTAAGCAACCTGCTTGAGAAGCCAAGTTTTTAGAGGATCATATCAAGCTTTAACATAATTTCAGGCAGAGAAACCTGTACCATTGATAGAACTTGCCATTTACCAGGTACTCAAGGACAGCAGGTAGCTCAGTGGTAGAGCGCATGCTTTGCATGTATGAGGCCCTGGGTTCAATCCCCGGCATCTCCAGCTTTTCTTCTACAAACTGCTAAGGCCCCCTTCCGCTACTGGATCCCATACCGGAAGCGCCAATGTTTCCTGCTGCAGATGCTTAGTGAGGTGTCAACAATTCTGACTTTAATGCAAACTCTTATTGTTCGTGAAATGAAAGGTTCCACCTATTTTGTGGGAAAAAATTGGCCCTTAGCCAAATGCGGATTTACTGAAAAATTTTAAAAATGATCCGTAACATCACTTTCCAACTTAAACAGCTGCTAATTACCATTTTCTGCTGTAGGAGATAAAGGCCTGCTGAGGTATCACGACGCTGCTGACAGCATTGGGGGATGTAGCTCAGAGGTAGAGCGCATGCTTCGCATGTATGAGGCCCCGGGTTCAATCCCCAGCATCTCCAGCTTTTCTTCTACAAACTGCAAAGTCCCCCTTGCGCTAATGGATCCCATACCGTAAGCGCCAATGTTTCCTGTTACAGATGCTTAGTGAGGTGTCAATATTTCTGAATTTCATGCAAACGCTATGCACCTTGGAATAGAGCCAATAAAATGCACTTCAGCCTCGTACACACTATGCAATTTCCCGCCAGATAGATGGGTCGAATAGATCAGGTCCGATCGTTTTTCTGATCGATTTGCATTGAAGTGATCAGAAAATCGATCGGAAATCCGATCGGATCTGTCGAAGATTATCTATCGACCCATCTGTCTGATGGGAAATTGCATGGTGTGTACCAGACTTTTTCTTTTAGGCCACACAGGAGGATGATTTAAGATTCAATGCAGGATTTAATCCAGGCCTTTGCAAGCAATTAAGCAGCATCAAGAGTCAGGAAGTGATGCAGGAGATAAAGATGACAAGAAGAGGTTAGGAAATGAATGATTGGCATGAATGAGAGTTTAACATCCAATATTACCCCTTAAGCAACCTGCTTGAGAAGCCAAGTTTTTAGAGGATCATATCAAGCTTTAACATAATTTCAGGCAGAGAAACCTGTACCATTGATAGAACTTGCCATTTACCAGGTACTCAATGACAGCAGGTAGATTCTGAAAAGTGGTGTGCCGTACGAATCTACTCATTGTGCATCTCCATAGCGAACGTCAAAGGGGATGTAGCTCAGTGGTAGAGCGCATGCTTTGCATGTATGAGGCCCCGGGTTCAATCCCCAGCATCTCCAGCTTTTCTTCTACAAACTGCTAAGGCCCCCTTCCGCTACTGGATCCCATACCGGAAGCGCCAATGTTTCCTGCTGCAGATGCTTAGTGAGGTGTCAACAATTCTGACTTTAATGCAAACTCTTATTGTTCGTGAAATGAAAGGTTCCACCTATTTTGTGGGAAAAAATTTGGCCCTTAGCCAAATGCGGATTTACTGAAAAAATTTAAAAATGATCCGTAACATCACTTTCCAACTTAAACAGCTGCTAATTACCATTTTCTGCTGTAGGAGATAAAGGCCTGCTGAGGTACCACGACACTGCTGACAGCATTGGGGGATGTAGCTCAGAGGTAGAGCGCATGCTTCGCATGTATGAGGCCCTGGGTTCAATCCCCAGCATCTCCAGCTTTTCTTCTACAAACTGCAAAGTCCCCCTTGCGCTAATGGATCCCATACCGGAAGCGCCAATGTTTCCTGTTACAGATGCTTAGTGAGGTGTCAATATTTCTGACTTTCATGCAAACGCTATGCACCTTGGAATAGAGCCAATAAAATGCACTTCAGCCTCGTACACACTATGCAATTTCCCGCCAGATAGATGGGTCGAATAGATCAGGTCCGATAGTTTTTCTGATCGATTTGCATTGAAGTGATCAGAAAATCGATCGGAAATCCGATCGGATCTGTCGAAGATTATCTATCGACCCATCTGTCTGATGGGAAATTGCATGGTGTGTACCAGACTTTTTCTTTTAGGCCACACAGGAGGATGATTTAAGATTCAATGCAGGATTTAATCCAGGCCTTTGCAAGCAATTAAGCAGCATCAAGAGTCAGGAAGTGATGGAGGAGATAAAGATGACAAGAAGAGGTTAGGAAATGAATGATTGGCATGAATTAGTGTTGGGCGAACAGTGTTCGCCACTGTTCGGGTTCTGCAGAACATCACCCTGTTCGGGTGATGTTCGAGTTCGGCCGAACACCTCATGGTGTTCGGCCTTTTAAGTTCGGGTTCGCCCCGAACTTCTGTATGCCCCCGAACAGGGCCGAACAGGGCACCTGTTCGGGCGAACAGGGCCCTGTTCGGCCGAACAGGCCGCAATACGGCCCCCCTATGGGGTCGCAGGCATAAGGGGGGAGCATGCCCCGATCGCGGGGGGGGTCGGAAATTCCCCCCACCCCCTCCGCTAGCGCTCCCCCCTCTGCCCGCTTCCCCATTCAAAAGTTTCAAGAAGTACCTGTATAGCGGATGGCCTGGCAGTGGCACTGTGGAGTGAGGAGGAGGAGGAGTCCGGAGAGTGACGAGTTGAGGGAGGCCGGGCAGCGGGCGTGAGGTCAGAGAAAGGGCGAGTTCCGCCCTTTCTCTGACCTCACGCCCGCTGCCCGGCCTCCCTCAACTCGTCACTCTCCGGACTCCTCCTCCTCCTCACTCCACAGTGCCACTGCCAGGCCATCCGCTATACAGGTACTTCTTGAAACTTTTGAATGGGGAAGCGGGCAGAGGGGGGAGCGCTAGCGGAGGGGGTGGGGGGAATTTCCGACCCCCCCCGCGATCGGGGCATGCTCCCCCCTTATGCCTGCGACCCCATAGGGCCCCCAAAATAGGGATGTTCGGGAAGTTCGGGGTTCGGCCCGAACATGCCGAACATCTCGGCCATGTTCGGCGAACTTTCCCGAACCCGAACATCCAGGTGTTCGCCCATCACTAGCATGAATGAGAGTTTAACATCCAATATTACCCCTTAAGCAACCTGCTTGAGAAGCCAAGTTTTTAGAGGATCATATCAAGCTTTAACATAATTTCAGGCAGAGAAACCTGTACCATTGATAGAACTTGCCATTTACCAGGTACTCAATGACAGCAGGTAGATTCTGAAAAGTGGTGTGCCGTACGAATCTACTCATTGTGCATCTCCATAGCGAACGTCAAAGGGGATGTAGCTCAGTGGTAGAGTGCATGCTTTGCATGTATGAGGCCCCGGGTTCAATCCCCGGCATCTCCAGCTTTTCTTCTACAAACTGCTAAGGCCCCCTTCCGCTACTGGATCCCATACCGGAAGCGCCAATGTTTCCTGCTGCAGATGCTTAGTGAGGTGTCAACAATTCTGACTTTAATGCAAACTGTTATAAACTGTTCTTATCACCTTGCTTCGACACCATCGTCTCACAGACTGTGAGATCACTTGACTCTCCACACACAGCAAGCAGGATATAGACTTTCCCAGGCTTTCCCAATGTTTACGTTATTTATTCAGGAAACAGGAATACAGATAGATACATTCATCTCCTGGCAAAGCAGACTTCCATGTTGCGTTACAGCTGCTTGAGTATCTATCCTACTGACGATACCCAGGTCTTCTTGTATCTACTCTATGTTACATCTAGACTACCTATGTACAGCATACATTATATCAGATTACAGAAAGGAATAACATGTTTAAAAGTCCCAGTCAGACTTGCGAGCTAGTGTGAAAGTAAAGAGCAGAAGTGAGCTCTCGTAGCTCCCTCAACCTTTAATAGCGACTAGGAAAGAGTTAAATATGACATCACCTTCGCCACCCCCTAGACCAGTTTATTGGTGGACCCACTCGTGATGTCATCATACACACCTACTTGATTAATAATCAATGAGGCATTTGACCCAGATGCAGGACCGTGGATGTTTAGTAAACATAGCCAATGTTTTCTGTTCCTGTGGTTGAGGTCAGAGTAGTCCGATGGCCTTCTCTTAGGAACATGTTCTCAGTATCTGCGTGTATCTTCTGCTACACGCAGACCCTGAGATGCCTCTGTCTATTTTAAAGGCATACCCTGCGGACAAGCCTTTTACATAAAACTCAGGCCAAGTAACTGAGGCCTACTTAAATTATAACAATCCCCCCTAAAACGGCTTGACCCGCAGATCCCAGCATCTGAACCTCCCAGTACCTGGTTTCTTTCTTGTATGTTTCACTTTTCGATGTTCGTGCTCACACAACTTCTCTGCTCTAGGCGGTTACCCCTGGAAGAGAGAGAGCAAGACCTCTTGGTCTTCCTGTAACCAGGCTGTCTGGGGAAGCCCTACTTCTAAGTCCCTCAATACCACATGCTCAGCATTTGCGTCACTTGCGTATCACTCACAAACTTGCATGACCACAGAAAAGTGAAACTCGTTTGGTTGTTACAAAACGGAGCAGTGCCAGGTGCCTTCTAAAAGAGCGCCTTTATACAATCAGCTCCTAGTTACATAGTTACATAGTTACTTTGGTTGAAAAAAGACATACGTCCATCGAGTTCAACCAGTACAAAGTACAACTCCACCCTGCTCCCTCACATATCCCTGTTGATCCAGAGGAAGGCGAAAAAACCCTTACAAGGTAAAAATTCCTTGTACTACTAAATTCCTAGGTACTACTAAACCTATACCCGTAACCCTGTATTTCCCTTAATTCGAAAATATTGGTTCATGAGATGGTTTATGAGGCACCAATCTCTGGACCGTGTTAATTTGTTTGCGTAATTTTACACACAAACTCACCTGTATAATGATTCCCAAGATTGCCACCCCCATCACTACGACCAGTGGATGTAGGAAGAAATTCTGAATTGCAGAGGCCCAGTCCGAATGTCCCTGGAATATTGCCAGAAACCGTTTCCACCAGGTCAGACTGGAACTCACCTGATTATATTTGTGTTCAACCTCTTTAAGATCGCCTTGATCATGACGAAATATCACCTCTAATTTAGTGTTCTGGTTGTTTAACCGTTTTAACAAAGTGTGATCTTGTGTCAAAACCTGTACCCATTTGTCCCATGGCGTGTTATCCCTCAGGATGGGCACCTCCTGTGGAGCTTTGAACTGTAGAGTTCTCCTCACAATTTGAGGAATCACGTAGTCAAACCTAGATGACTTGATCCGTATGGGATCTCCGCTCACACAATATGTTCCCCTTAAAAGACCAACCCTATCGGAACAATTATGAAAATGTACAATGAATGTGTCATTAGACCTCATGTTTAAAAAACACACTTTTCCTTCAGCCACCGGAGATATTGGTTTGGCATTAGGAGGGATCTTTTGGATGGCAGCTGCGCACTCTGTGTTATTGAGCCAGCAGGCGTCCTCACTAAATCGGACTTGCCCCGGCAAACACAGGTACCTCTCTGAGAATTGCCAGCATGATGACAAATCTACTTGTTTCACCTCCCCGTCTAGCACCAAAAATCGTTGACCTCTCAGGTCATGGTGTAAGACATGTGTTGAGGAAACAGGTGTACCCAGGGATACTACTGGAAAAACTACCTGAGTTTCTCCGCCGGTAGGAACTAAGGAAGTAGCGGTGCATAAAAAATTGTCGCACCCCATCCATTTGTTTATCCACACCTCTCGGTGCCTCCATGCAAAAGATCCTTCCCCCGGAAAATCGACAAATCGCTCCTTGTCAAGTCTCAGCTGTAAAGGAGTTTTACCTTCTGATAAGGCTTGAGCCATTATCTTAAAATCTGCTGTTAACTCGGTTTGCATTGACAGGCATGCTGTCTCCCATGCAGTACCCCTAGCATGTTCAATCATCTTCTGAAGAATTATTTGAATGTGCCTTTGAGTGTACCCCTGAACTCTATAGGTGTTGTGTGTTAACTGTTCCAAAACCAAGTTCAGATGGTGTTGGGTACCCACATTCTGTTGTCCCAATGTGCCTAATTGTTGAATGACCTCCGTCATCCCTTCTATGTCTACACTGTTTGCTACCCCCATTCCAGCGCCCATTCCTCCCAAGAGTGTATCTGTTAAATCTCGGGACCTTCTTCTGGCTACGCTATTCCCCGTGGAATGTGCCCATGACATAAAAGACTGTACCAGGGTGGCAGTGACAGTGCTACAGTTAGGGTATATATTAGATATTACCCACTCTTCTAAATTAATCTGCCAAGTGATCAATTGAAGCTGGGCCTCCATGATAACTGGAGTCGCCCTCAGTTGATTTAACTGGAAAGGGCCACTTTTTACAACCTGATGTGTCTCACATGACGGTAGGTGGGGTTCCTGAGTAGTCCCTGGCAGGGTGACTACCTGAGCTTTAGGCGTTGTGGGAACCCCCACTTTTACTGTCACGGTTCCCCTTCTCATTATGCAAGATCTATTTGGACCCTGTAACGAAAAATCTGCAACGCCGGATGGATTGCGGAAATATGGTCGCATCCAGTCCGGCAAGCGGACCTTCCAACGCGGGATGCGGAAATTCGTCCGCATCCGCTGCGCACATCCGTCCGAGCACTCTGCTCCAAACTCACCAACATGCTGTTCACCAGGGTTCTGCCATCTTGCCTCTAGGGGGTGCGGCCGCACACCAGACACGCCTTTATACTCTTAGAAAGCGTGTCAGCTGACCTGGAGGTCAGCTGACATTTTAGCCTGCTCTGATTGGTTGCTGCCTGGGGTGGAGACTTCTCTCCCAGGCAGTATATAAGGAAGTGCTTTTCAGTCACACTTTGTCTGTGTTTGCGATACCCTGTGTCAGCACTCAGACCTTAGACTAGATCCCAGGTGTTGAAACCAAGGACTTCACACCTAGACTAGGAGATTATTATTATTGTTATTGATTCTCTGTGTATGATTCTGTGCCTGTCTTGACTTCTCTTCTGCTTCCTGATTCTGTACTCTGCCAGCCCGTACCGTTAACGACTATTGGCTTGGTTCCTGACTATTCTCTCGTCTCACGTCTCTGTACTGTTGCCGCCTGTACTGTTGCCGAACCTCTTTCTGTCTGACCTTGCTCCCTTCAGTGGAACGTCTCCTACTGTTGGGTTATTATCTGAGGCTTGCCTCCCTGAGACGCCGGCCCTAGCAGACCGTTACTGCCAGAGGCCGAGATTCCTCCACTGCCACTTTGGGGGATCTCACACACGGGGTTCCCATTCAGAGGTAACCACACCTCTGAGGAATTGCCGTGTGGTGGATATTTCCACAACTTTGTGAATATTTACTGCTTTGTATATTTTCATGTTGTTCGTGTGTCCACTGCTTTACATCTACCCGCATTATTAGCAATTCCGCAGATTGCTATATAATCGGGTCTATCCTTGTATTATTGGCGATACTGCGGATCCCCAATAATCAAGGTTCGGGGTGTGACACTGGTCTGAGTAGATCATTTCAGGCACTTACCGTGTTAGTGAGCCTTCCGCTGATTTACCATCAGGAAGATACTTACTATTTCACTCTAACATATCTGCATTAGTGGTGATTCTGTATATCACCACTTAATCAGATATTTGTGCCTCTTGCTGACACCAATCGTTACAGAAACACAGACCATAAAGAAGTAAGATGGAGGGGGTGATAAACCAGCTTCAGACTGTAAGGGCAGAGTTAGAACAGCTGAAGATTACTGTAACTGCACAGCAGGCTCAGATTACTCAGTTAAATGAGACTGTCCAAAGGTTGCAATCACCACTTAACGTTCTACCTCCCCCGGCTCTTAGCGAGCCTAAAATGAACATTCCTGAGAAATTTTCAGGCACAAGGTCAGATTTCCAGAATTTCCGTCACAGAGTGCTGTCTTACTTTGAGATGAAACCTGTGTCCTCGGGAACCGAGGCTCAGAAGGTCACTCTTATCAAGACTCTATTGCATGCAGATTCCCAGACGTGGGCTTATGGCTTACCTGATGAGCATCCTGCTCTGTCTTCTGTCCAGGAGTTTTTTAAGGCCATGGCGGTCATCTACGATGATCCAGATAGTGCCGCCACGGCCGAACGTAAGCTCAAAAACCTTAGACAAGGACGCAGTACTGCTGAGGAGTATGCGTCAGAGTTTAGGAAGTGGGCTGTGTCCTCTAGATGGGAGCGATATGCACTCTTGGATAGATACCTAGATGGGTTGTCAGAAGCAGTAACTGACGTGATGGTTAGTCATCCGGAACCCAAAGATCTAGATGAGGCTATTACGCTGTCTATTAAAATAGATAGGCGTCTGAGGTACAACAAGAAGGGCAGGTACCCCATGTACTCTAGGACTTCTGGGGCCAGTAGCTCGGCAGCAGTTGAGACTGAGGAGCCGATGCAGTTAGGCCACGGGCGCCTCACGGAGGCGGAAAGGTCAAGAAGACGCAGAGAGGGTCTTTGCATGTACTGCGGGGAAAAGGGCCACATTGCACAAAACTGTGGTAGGAAGTCGGGAAACTCCTCGGCTTAGGTGTGGTAGGGGGTACCACCCTAAGCGGAATTGTTTTACCTCCAAAACAAGAAAAAATGTTATTGCCCTGTTCCCTAAATTGGGAAGGGAAGAACTTTCCTACCACAGCATTTGTAGATTCCGGGTCAACAGCTAACTTTTTAGATTTAAGCTTTGCTTTAAGTTTAAATATCCCTGTACTTCCGGTAGGAAGACATTTATATGTTACAGCGATTGATGACACTCCTTTGCAAGGAAAGTCCCCACTGTGTCAGACACCTCCCCTCTCGCTGCAAGTGGGAGCTCTGCACAGGGAGGTCATACAGTTTTTCGTTTTAAAGATGTCTACCTCTACGGTGATACTAGGGTTGCCCTGGTTACGATTACATTCTCCTCAGTTTGATTCTGGGAATGGGCAGTTGACTACTTGGTCGCCTTATTGTACACAACATTGTTTACAGAATGTAGTTTTGTGTTCTACTAAGATTCAAGTGGAGGGAGTACCTCCACAATATCAGGAATATGCTGATGTCTTTTGTCCTAGGGCAGCAGATCAATTACCCCCCCATAGACCTTTTGATTGCCCAATAGATTTGAAACCAGGAACCATGCCACCCAGGGGCCACCTATACAACCTCTCGTCCCCGGAAAAATTGGCCATGGACGAGTACATTCAGGAGAATTTGCAGAAGGGTTTCATCCGCCCTTCAAGATCTCCTGCAGGAGCGGGATTCTTTTTCGTTCAGAAAAAAGATGGTGGCTTGCGCCCCTGTATTGACTACAGGGGTCTAAATAAGATCACGATTAAGAATCGGTATCCACTACCGCTAATCGACGATTTATTTACACAGGTTCCCGGGGCTTCTGTTTTCACTAAGTTGGATCTAAGGGGGGCCTACAATTTGATCCGTATCAGGGAGGAAGATGAATGGAAGACGGCATTCAACACTCCCAAGGGGCATTACGAATACTTGGTGATGCCCTTTGGGTTGTGTAACGCTCCTGCAGTTTTTCAGGAGTTCGTCAACGAGATTTTTAGGGAGGTACTGGGTCGCTTTGTAATCGTCTACTTAGATGATATCTTAATATTTTCTAAAAATATCACGGAACACCGCCAACATGTGAAGTATGTGTTACAAAGACTCAGGGAGAATCAATTGTTTGCGAAATTAGAGAAATGTGTTTTTGAGGTAAAGGAGATTGCCTTTCTTGGTTACATTATCTCTACATCAGGGTTGTCCATGGATCCCAAAAAGGTCTCTGCTGTAAGGGATTGGCCACAACCATCTGGGCTTAAAGCACTACAGAGATTCTTGGGATTCGCAAATTATTATAGAAAATTTATCAAGGGGTTCTCTTCGGTGGTGTCTCCGCTTACTAATTTGACAAAAAAAGGGGCTGATGCCACTCATTGGTCAGAAGAAGCAGTTGTGGCATTTTCCTCTCTGAAAGAGGCATTCTGTTCTGCTCCCATATTACGTCATGTAGATGTTGCTTACCCATTTATAGTGGAGGTGGATGCCTCGGAGGTTGGAGTAGGAGCAGTATTGTCTCAACGTTCAGGACTTCAGGGCAAGCTTCATCCCTGTGCTTTTTTTTCCAGAAAATTCTCTCCTGCCCAGAGAAATTATGATGTTGGAAACAGGGAATTATTAGCCATCAAGCTTGCTTTTGAGGAGTGGCGCCACTGGTTAGAGGGGGCGGAGCATGTAATTACTGTGTACACGGATCATAAAAATTTACAGTACATTGAAAAAGCTAAAAGACTCACCCCCAGACAGGCTAGATGGGCTCTCTTTTTCTGCCGTTTTAATTTTATAATTACATTCACACCAGGGAGTAAGAACGTTAAAGCGGACGCCCTTTCTCGTTGTTTTGAACCTGAAACTGCTCCATCTCCTTCCTCAGAAAGTATTCTGTCGAAAGAGATCATCCTGGCAGCCACTGAGATAGTTGAAGACCTTCCTAGCCTCTTAAGTCCTTTTCAATTAGAAGTGCCAGAAGGGAAACCAAGAGGGGTTCTTTATGTCCCTTGTACTTTACGTCCCAAAGTGCTGCAGTTGTTTCATGGACACAAGAATGCTGGACACCCTGGCATTACCCGAACCCAAGAATTGTTGTGTAGATCTGTCTGGTGGCCATCTCTACAACAAGATTGCAAGGAATTTGTTAAGACCTGTACCGTCTGTGCCAGGAGCAAACCCTCCCGACTGGCTCCAGTTGGAACTTTGCAGTCTCTGCCCTCCCCTCAGGAGCCATGGACACATATTTCCATGGACTTCGTGGGAGAACTTCCAGATTCCAATGGAAAGACTGTCATATGGGTGGTCACAGACAGATTCAGTAAGATGGCCCACTTTGTGCCTTTGAGTGGTTTCCCTACTGCTCAAAAATTAGCAGATCTTTTTATTCAAAATATCTTTAAATTACACGGCATTCCAGAGAATGTTGTCTCAGACAGAGGGGTCCAGTTTGTCTCTAGGTTCTGGCGGGCCTTCTGTAAGGGGATGGGTATGTCGTTGTCCTTTTCATCAGGTTACCATCCACAGACCAACGGCCAGACAGAGAGGACCAATCAATCTTTGGAACAGTTCCTGAGATGTTATGTGGCGGACGCCCAACACCAGTGGGCGGAGTTTCTACCATTTGCTGAGTTCGCACATAACAATCTCAGGAATGAGTCCTCTGGTTATGCGCCTTTTCAAATTGTCAATGGGAAATCTCCCAAATTTTCTCCTTTGCCAGTGTCGACCTCTCCATTCCCTGTCCTGGAGGAGTGGCAGGAATCTTTCAAGAGGATTTGGGCTAATGTCGGAGAAAATTTAAAAAAGGCTTTCATCATACAGAAGAGGCAGGCAGATAAGAGACGGTCTGCGGAGTGGGAGTTTAAACCAGGAGACAGAGTTTGGATATCAACTCGTCATATAGCTCTGAGGCAGCCATCCGCGAAACTGGGGTCCAGGTATATTGGACCATATCCAATTTCCGAAAGGGTTAATCGTGTTACTTACAGAGTCAGGTTACCGCAGTCTCTAAAGGTGGGGAAAGCCTTTCATGTGTCACTCCTGAAACCAGCTGTTCAGGTGGATTCCCCCCCTCCTCACCCTGTCATGGTTGATGGTGAGCCTGAATGGGAGGTTGAGGAGATCTTGGACTCCAGACGAGTTCAGGGTTCAGTGCAGTATTTGGTGCATTGGAGAGGGTACGGTCTAGAGGAAAGATCCTGGGTCAAAGCAGGTGATTTACATGCTGATAAACTTAGGAGACGGTTCCATGAGCTCCATCCTGACAGGCCAGGTGGGACGTGTCCGGAGTCCACGCCTAGAGGGAGGGGTACTGTAACGAAAAATCTGCAACGCCGGATGGATTGCGGAAATATGGTCACATCCAGTCCGGCAAGCGGACCTTCCAACGCGGGATGCGGAAATTCGTCCGCATCCGCTGCGCACACCCGTCCGAGCACTCTGCTCCAAACTCACCAACATGCTGTTCACCAGGGTTCTGCCATCTTGCCTCTAGGGGGTGCGGCCGCACACCAGACACGCCTTTATACTCTTAGAAAGCGTGTCAGCTGACCTGGAGGTCAGCTGACATTTTAGCCTGCTCTGATTGGTTGCTGCCTGGGGTGGAGACTTCTCTCCCAGGCAGTATATAAGGAAGTGCTTTTCAGTCACACTTTGTCTGTGTTTGCGATACCCTGTGTCAGCACTCAGACCTTAGACTAGATCCCAGGTGTTGAAACCAAGGACTTCACACCTAGACTAGGAGATTATTATTATTGTTATTGATTCTCTGTGTATGATTCTGTGCCTGTCTTGACTTCTCTTCTGCTTCCTGATTCTGTACTCTGCCAGCCCGTACCGTTAACGACTATTGGCTTGGTTCCTGACTATTCTCTCGTCTCACATCTCTGTACTGTTGCCGCCTGTACTGTTGCCGAACCTCTTTCTGTCTGACCTTGCTCCCTTCAGTGGAACGTCTCCTACTGTTGGGTTATTATCTGAGGCTTGCCTCCCTGAGACGCCGGCCCTAGCAGACCGTTACTGCCAGAGGCCGAGATTCCTCCACTGCCACTTTGGGGGATCTCACACACGGGGTTCCCATTCAGAGGTAACCACACCTCTGAGGAATTGCCGTGTGGTGGATATTTCCACAACTTTGTGAATATTTACTGCTTTGTATATTTTCATGTTGTTCGTGTGTCCACTGCTTTACATCTACCCGCATTATTAGCAATTCCGCAGATTGCTATATAATAGGGTCTATCCTTGTATTATTGGCGATACTGCGGATCCCCAATAATCAAGGTTCGGGGTGTGACACTGGTCTGAGTAGATCATTTCAGGCACTTACCGTGTTAGTGAGCCTTCCGCTGATTTACCATCAGGAAGATACTTACTATTTCACTCTAACATATCTGCATTAGTGGTGATTCTGTATATCACCACTTAATCAGATATTTGTGCCTCTTGCTGACACCAATCGTTACAGACCCTTAAACTCTAGGGACTGTGGGATGCAAAAACCATATGTCCATGGTCCTTCATCCTCCTGGACTAAGGGCGCTATTTTTAAACCCCCCCTTTTTAGTCCCATCACCCTTCCGTCATAGAGAGTCCCCGGGGTGCTACCTGATGTATCCCAGGATTCTACCTCTCTACTCCAAAAGGTCCCCGGATCCATCCAACTCACGTCCCATGCTAACCCTTGTGGCCCTCCCCAGAAGAATACGGTAGGTACTCTTTCTTCTGGGAAATTGATTAGCATATCAATGACAAACGCTGTTCCCAACTGTCCTGTTTGGACCTTTGCCCCCCTTATGTCCTGGGGCAAAATGCGTACCTTAGGTCGGGAAGAATGTACTCTCTGCAATCGTTCGATTAAGAGTACCTCCTCACTTACCCATCTAGCATGAGGATAAGTGCTTGAATATGGACTGTGTGGTATTGTCTCATGTTGTGACCCCTGTAGTGAGGATGTTATCTGTGTGGACCCTCCCCTACTCGGGATTGCTCTCTCCACCCTCTTGGTCCCCCGAGACTGTGGCTGGATCTCGATTTTTACTTCTTGTTTCGAGAACCACCAACCCTCGGCTTTCCAGCCTTTACGT
The DNA here is from genome assembly GCF_040937935.1 of Hyperolius riggenbachi. NCBI lineage: Eukaryota > Metazoa > Chordata > Amphibia > Anura > Hyperoliidae > Hyperolius > Hyperolius riggenbachi. Next base: position 50,429,631 of record NC_090649.1, on the reverse strand, counting down.
GTGTATAGTTGTTTCAGAGGCACTCTCTGTTGGTAGCTCCAGAGTGTGATGTTGTCCCCTGCGTCTCTCTGGTAAAAGAATTGACGCCTCCTGCTCGTTCCTCTCCAATCTGGAACCATCTCACTCTGCATAACCAAGACAAGGTACCCCTGAATCACACACTCCACCTTTTGCATGTACCCATTGTACTGCAAGGTACCTTTTAACAAAACTTTGGATCGGTGCATCGATTCTGGGAGTGTGACATTCAATGGCAGATTTACACTGCCGTTCACGTCACCCTTCCAGCACACCTGACCCTTCAGACCTTTCACCCACATTGTGCCATGAAATTTGTCTGCACCTGGCACTTGTGTTCTCATTAACCCCTTATTATACCCGAGAATGTCCTCTCTTCGTTCTCCTAGGACGAAATGGCAACCTAGGATCACCATCAGCATGGTACACTTCATTATAAAAGCACCACCCTGGGAAAGAAAAACATTAGCACTTTGCATTATGCTTTGCTCCGACAGTTTTGTTAGTCTCTTTCCGATTTCAGGAATCTCGTGGTTTACTCTCTTTCCAATTTCAGGAATCTCGTGTCTTAGTCTCTTTCCGATCTCAGGAATCTCGCTGTTCTCCAAGCTTAGATTGGCATCTGGAACCTTTCGCGTATCCGACTGACATCTCCAGCTTTGCTGCCAGCACGGCATCTGTCTCAAATCCATATTGCCAAACACCTGAAATCGAAATACAAACAAATCAATTCTTATTAATGATTTGGGATTCGCCCTGCGGCTTGTACTCTTTACACTTTAAATTGATCAATATATATCGTAATTGATCTCGTTGCTTTATGGTTCTCATGAACTCTGTTTACTCTTATTGGTAGATTGGAGTTAAACTTCACCCCCCTACCTCAGTACTATCCTCAGTACTTACCTGTTTAAAATATGCTCCCGCGGACTTCACCTATGGAAGCTCGCTTCACCTTTGGAAGCTCTCACCCCATTGCAGCTCACTCCACATCCCCCCTTATCTGTCCATGCGCGGCCGTCGCATGCACAGATTACGGATGCCACACCTGATGCTGCTTTGCAGGTGAGCCTGCAATGCTCTTACTCATTATCGCATTTACTTATCTAGAACTTCATCGCGATACCAGCTCTGCTAGAAGTTCTGTGTGTTGTACCCTCTGACCAATGTTTGCCGTGCCACCACCTAAACTACCAAAAAAAACTGGCTGCCTCCCTGTAGGAAGGAGCACTTTGCACTTAAACTACACAGGGTGCAGGGCTAAGCATACCAACGTCACATGCCTGTATGCAGATCCCTGAATGCCCACATGGAAGGTAGTCACCTGGCAAACAGCGTACTGATACACTGTCACTCTGTAAACGGCAATTCTATCATCTGTATAATTGCCCCATGAACTGTTGTCAGTCCTTGTTCTTTGTGCTACAATTGATAGGAGCTGGAAAAAAAATATTTGACCAATCAGTGGACGAAAAAAAAACGCACACAAAACAGCTCCAGCCCAGCATAGACCTCTCAGTCCAGCTCTGGCCCTATTCACGACAACACCGGAAAAAAACGTTACCGCTCTGCAGAAGCGGCGACGGAAACCCGAATTGGTCAACTCCCTTTTTTCCAACTCCGGCACCCCCTTTGATGCGCTGTCCCCCTTTCCTTCTATTGGGAACTCATGCTGCACCACCCATTAAGGTGCCTCACTTACAGGAATAATCCCATAAGCAACACAGTACAGACCCATTTCCGATCTGTACTGCTCCGTGTGTCCCTGCACCGAGCTGGGAAACACTTCCTATTCTGGCATTCCTGTCCATAGACTCTGGGAAAAACTCTGGGGAAATACGTTGCAACCCGAGACACACAGTAGCATGTCTCTGTATCTCTCCCCCCCTCCCTTCCAGCTGCTCTGCCCGGAGCCGCGAGCACAGCCTGATGTGACGTGGATCCCCCAGCCCCTCCTCCCCCCTGCCATGACGTGTGGGGGCCATGACTCACGGGGGCGGGCTCTCTCCACTGCCGCCATTTTGAGTCCTGGACTGCCAGCCAAGATGGCTGCTCCCATAGCAGCCTCTCGTTCCTATAGACCTAGGAGAGAGAGCAAACACAAATAGAACATACTTTTTTTATGCATCGTTACACACAGCTTCTATCCACAGTGCACAAAAATCAGCCTCAGCATTCCTTCACGTCTCAGCTGTAATCCGAACTGCAAGCAAACATACGGATCCCCAGAGACGTAGGAATCTTTCTCACTCTATCACAGACATAATTAAGAACCGCCCGAGCGAGCTATACGACTCCAAACCACTGTAACCGACTGGAAATGCGAGAAACGTGCAGAACATCTCACAAACAGAAAGACACTCGCTTTCCTTCTCTCTCCCTCTATCCCCTCTCTCCCCAACTCATCTGCAGCTCATCTCAGCCATAACTCGGAACTATTACAGCGCTATTACTGAGACGAACAACAGACGAGCTGGATGAACAACATAACAGATGCAGATATTTACAAGCATGTTAGCAATGTTAACGCGCGGAGGAAAGACACACAAAAACCTCACCCATTATCTCAGCTGTCCCTCTGCGAAATTCCACAGCTACCCAGAGACAAGGGCTGTCCACCCAGCTCCCCGAGAAAAACGTACTTCTAAGTTTCACAACTGTTCTCTCCTGTCTACTCTGCTACCTCTGCCGCGGGGGACCCCCCCCCCTTATCTATCATCCTGCCCCGTCTCTGGACAGGGAGAGAAAAACAAAACATCTGCCACACAGAAAACTTGAATCCGAAGAAGAAAAAAAAAAAACCAAGCACATAAACCAGACTCCCCCCTCCCACCATGCATGGGAGAGATGAGAAGCCCGCAGCCTCCCCACTGCAATTAACACAGAATATACACATTAACACATTACCCTCCTCTCATACAATAAAGATAATGCAACACAACAACGTAAAACATACTTGCCTGAGCAGAAGACTTTGTAAGCCTGCGAATTCGACCAGCTTTTGGCAACTTTCCACGACACTGAGTGGATCCCTGGAACTACTGAGCGTCAGCTCTGTGTACCCACACTGGCTCAGCGGATCAATCTCCAGCGGCAGCTGCCAGCCGGCCTCGGAGCCTTCCAGTCACCTGTGATCCGGTTTAGGCTAGGACTGATGTGCACTTTCAGTCTAAGTTTAACATCCACGAGTGTCGCCGCTGGTTCTCTCGAATTGTAGCCCGTGTGTGCTCGGCTCCCACACACTACTCACACCAGCTTATCAGTCTCAGCTTGATAAGCTTTACAGTCCGTGTCCGTCTATTCCGCTTGTTTTGCTGTGGAATATCTTGAAACCATTTTCCATCGGCCCCGGCCCCGTCTGCCTGTATAGCTAGGCAGGGAAGGATTTCAGGCACCACTGTTATAAACTGTTCTTATCACCTTGCTTCGACACCATCGTCTCACAGACTGTGAGATCACTTGACTCTCCACACACAGCAAGCAGGATATAGACTTTCCCAGGCTTTCCCAATGTTTACGTTATTTATTCAGGAAACAGGAATACAGATAGATACATTCATCTCCTGGCAAAACAGACTTCCATGTTGCGTTACAGCTGCTTGAGTATCTATCCTACTGACGATACCCAGGTCTTCTTGTATCTACTCTATGTTACATCTAGACTACCTATGTACAGCATACATTATATCAGATTACAGAAAGGAATAACATGTTTAAAAGTCCCAGTCAGACTTGCGAGCTAGTGTGAAAGTAAAGAGCAGAAGTGAGCTCTCGTAGCTCCCTCAACCTTTAATAGCGACTAGGAAAGAGTTAAATATGACATCACCTTCGCCACCCCCTAGACCAGTTTATTGGTGGACCCACTCGTGATGTCATCATACACACCTACTTGATTAATAATCAATGAGGCATTTGACCCAGATGCAGGACCGTGGATGTTTAGTAAACATAGCCAATGTTTTCTGTTCCTGTGGTTGAGGTCAGAGTAGTCCGATGGCCTTCTCTTAGGAACATGTTCTCAGTATCTGCGTGTATCTTCTGCTACACGCAGACCCTGAGATGCCTCTGTCTATTTTAAAGGCATACCCTGCGGACAAGCCTTTTACATAAAACTCAGGCCAAGTAACTGAGGCCTACTTAAATTATAACACAAACTCTTATTGTTCGTGAAATGAAAGGTTCCACCTATTTTGTGGGAAAAAAATTGTCCCTTAGCCAAATGCGGATATACTGAAAAATTTTAAAAATGATCCGTAACATCACTTTCCAACTTAAACAGCTGCTAATTACCATTTTCTGCTGTAGGAGATAAAGGCCTGCTGACAGGGTCGGACTGGGACCTTGGGGGCCCACCATAGAAATTTGAACTTGGGGCCCACACATCCCTAGAGATCACCCGAACCTCAGATTTTAGGTTCGCGAACTTCCGCAAAAGGTTTGGTTCGCGTGAAGTTTTGCGACCCGCAATAGACTTCAATGGGGATGCTAACTTTGAAAACTAGAAACATTTATGCTGGCCACAAAAGTGATGGAAAAGATGTTTCAAGGGGGATGAGTGGGTTAAATGCCAAAAGTCCCGGGGAAAAATCTGGATTTGACGCAAAGCAGCATTTTAAGGGCAGAAATCACACTGAATGCTAAATTGCAGGCCTAAAGTGCTTTCAAACATCTTGCCTGTGTATACATCAATCAGGGAGTGTAATTAGTGTACTGCTTCACACTGACACACCAAACTCACTGTGTAACGCACCGCAAACAGCTGTTTGTGTAGTGACGGCCGTGCTGGACTGGTGCGCAACATGGCCAGAGTGCAGGCCGTGGCGGTTTTCAAGCCCATATGGTCGCCGGGCTGTGGTAGCTCAATGATAGAACAACAGTGACTGTCCAGCTGATCAAATTTGGTCTGTCCACAATGAAACAACAACCTTATCTTCTTGTATGTAGGTAGGCATAGGTAGGAGTCCCAGTAGTTAGCTAGGCATAGGTAGGAGTCCCAGTATAGGTAGGTAGGCATAGGTAGGTGTCCCAGTATAGGTAGATAGGCATAGGTAGGTGCCCCAGTAGTTAGCTAGGCATAGGTAGGTGTCCCAGTATAGGTAGGAAGGAATAGGTAGGTGTCCCAGTATAGGTAGATAGGCATAGGTAAGTGTCCCAGTATAGGTAGATAGACATAGGTAGGTGCCCCAGTAGTTAGCAAGGCATAGGTAGGAGTCCCAGTATAGGTAGGTAGGCATAGGTAGGTGTCCCAGTATAGGTAGATAGGCATAGGTAGGTGCCCCAGTATAGGTAGATAGGCATAGGTAGGTGCCCCAGTAGTTAGCTAGGCATAGGTAGGTGTCCCAGTATAGGTAGGAAGGAATAGGTAGGTGTCCCAGTATAGGTAGATAGGCATAGGTAAGTGTCCCAGTATAGGTAGATAGACAGACATAGGTAGGTGCCCCAGTAGTTAGCTAGGCATAGGTAGGAGTCCTAGTATAGGTAGGTAGGTGCCCTAGTATAGGTAGGTAGGCATAGGTAGGTGTCCCCGTAGTTAGGTAGGCATAGGTTGGTGTCCCAGTATAGATAGTTAGGCAGGGCCTGGCTGGCACAGTAATAGCAATTATCAAGGTCCAGCTGCAACAGATAGGGTTGTATAATGCTGTGTCAGTGGGCAACACAAAAAAAAAAACAAAGCAAAAAACAACACATCAGGAGAACATTAGCTCTCAAAAGAGCTGTTGAGGGGTGCTATTTTAGCAATAACAATCAGCCAGGAGCAAGCTAATAAGTCTACAAGAGCCTAACTAATCTTTCCCTATGAGAGTCTGCCAGCAGCTGTCCCTTCACTAAATACTGCAGGTGCACGAGTGAGTGTAATAGCCAGCGCTACCTGCCTTTTATAAGGGGGGGGGGAGTGGCTCCAGGAGAGAGTGTAGCCTAATTGGCTACAATGTGCCTGCTGACTGTGATGTAGAGGGTCAAAGTTGACCCTAATGGCGCACTATGGGGGCAAACCGAACTTCCGCAAAAGTTCGCCTTCGCTGGCGGACGCGAACCACCGAAAGTTTGCCTGGAACCGTTCGAGCCATCTCTACACATCCCACGATTGTGGTGGAAAAAAAAAGGAGCGAGGCCATGCACCAGAAGGTGGGCGTGGTCATGAAGCTTCATGGACAGGACGAAATGTAAATAGCAGCGTTGTAATTCAGAGACACTGCTGCCCAGCATAACTTTGCATAGAGTCCCGCTCCTTTAATATAAAGTAATGTCCTATTTACCATACATATGACATTGATTAGATCGTGAGCTCCTTTGAGGACAGTCAGTGACATGACTATGTACTCTGTACAATGCTGCAGAAGATGTCAGTGCTATATAAATACATAATAATAATATGGCAGGACATTACACTATGACTATGGTAGGATTAGAGTGTGAGCTCCTCTGAGGACAGTCAGTGACATGACTATGTACTCTGTACAATGCTGCAGGAGATGTCAGTGCTATATAAATACATAATAATAATATGGTAGGACATTAGAGTGTGACTATGGTAGGGAATAGATAGTGAGCTCCTCTGAGGACAGTCAGTGACATGACTATATACTCTGTAAAGTGCTGCAGATGATGTCAGCGCTGTAAAAATACGTAATAATAATATGGTAGGACATAGACTATGCCTAGAAAGGAAAATGAGCGAGAGAAGTGGAAAGGAGTGAGATTGGGGCACAAGCATAACAATTGCAACCAAAACTCCCGGCGGTCTCCATGGTTACCATGCTGAGTAGAGGCGGAGCGTTATACATTAACTGCTCTCTGGGTTCCACAGGACAGGTCCTCTTCACTCCGCTTTGGTTTAGCTCATCGCTGTAGCGTACAGTCAATTACTATGTAGCTCTCGTTGACATGTGACATGTATAAAGAGCCACATGGTGATCGGCTGCACAGCATGGTGATGAGCTATACTGAAGAGGAGCGAAGAGGACCTGTCCTGCAGCTTGGAGAAGATAATGTACACGTTGTTGCTGCTCTAATGGGTGATAAGGGGAGGGGGGACACTGACATCTTGTATACCTTTTAATTGTTTTATTTTTTTTTGGGGAGGGGGGGGAATGGAGGTAATGGAAGCCACCATCATGTGGGTGGCAAACAGTAGCTTTTTTGCTGGGGGTGAGGGGGGCTGGAGAACTGTAGTAACATCCCTGGGTGGGGTTGAAGGGGGGAGAAGTGCACTATAGGAAAGAAGAGATGGAAGAGGGATTAGAGGAAAAAGGGGGGGAGGGGGGAAGACAGGGGGAGAGAGAGAGAGAGCAGGGACAAGATGGACGGAGGGGAAAGGAAAAGAGAGGGGGAGAGAGAGTCCAAGCTGGAGGGAGAGGAAAAGATTGGGGGGGGGAGGGAGAAAGGTACACTAAAGCAAAACTGCTAACAAAGCTAACAGCCTTCCTATACACCTTTACAAGTCCCAGTGCTGCAGTGCAGGTGATCAACATCCTTGTTATCACACAAAAAGAATCTTCGCACAGGACATGAAGTTACAGCAGTGTGCCTGCATACCTTCTGTGCAGTACTGATGCAGGGTGCCTGGTTCCAGAGCAGGAACACAAGCAGCTGTGAGGTCCTCCTGGCTCCCGGAGCTTCTGTGTCTCTGTGTGTGTTCATGTCCCGGCTGGAGGGGCGGGGCTGCTGCTTGGACACTTCACTTTCTCCTCTCCCCTGCCAGCCAAGCAAGTGTCTAATAACGGCAGGGAGAGAGAGAGCAGGGCTGTCACAGGCAGCAAGGAGCTCCAGCTGATAGGAGCATTCAGATCAGGCAGGAGAAGTGCGTACTTTTAGCTGTGCACAGGACAAACCGGGAATTGTCCGCACAGTTTAGCTACAAGCCTGCCTGGAGCTTTGAAGTTAGAATCATACCGCCCCAGGCTCCCAGCCCAGCATCACATGGGGGGGGGGGGCGGAGCTACCATGGCACAGCAGCCTCTCAGCGTGAATGATTCAAACGCTGAGAGGAAAATCTTTGTGCTGCAGGCAGCTATTTGTGCACACCAGGCTGGAGGCAGGGCCCACTGGAGATGTGGAGGCGGGGACTACCGAGCAAATCCTCGGTACTTCGGTGGGTCAGTCCGAGGCTGCCTGCTGAGGTACCACGACGCTGCTGACAGCATTGGGGGATGTAGCTCAGAGGTAGAGCGCATGCTTCGCATGTATGAGGCCCCGGGTTCAATCCCCGGCATCTCCAGCTTTTCTTCTACAAACTGCAAAGTCCCCCTTGCGCTAATGGATCCCATACCGGAAGCGCCAATGTTTCCTGTTACAGATGCTTAGTGAGGTGTCAATATTTCTGACTTTCATGCAAACGCTATGCACCTTGGAATAGAGCCAATAAAATGCACTTCAGCCTTGTACACACTATGCAATTTCCCGCCAGATAGATGGGTCGAATAGATCAAGTCCGATCTGATTTCCGATCGTTTTTCTGATCGATTTGCATTGAAGTGATCAGAAAATCGATCGGAAATCCGATCGGATCTGTCGAAGATTATCTATCGACCCATCTGTCTGATGGGAAATTGCATGGTGTGTACCAGACTTTTTCTTTTAGGCCACACAGGAGGATGATTTAAGATTCAATGCAGGATTTAATCCAGGCCTTTGCAAGCAATTAAGCAGCATCAAGAGTCAGGAAGTGATGGAGGAGATAAAGATGACAAGAAGAGGTTAGGAAATGAATGATTGGCATGAATGAGAGTTTAACATCCAATATTACCCCTTAAGCAACCTGCTTGATAAGCCAAGTTTTTAGAGGATCATATCAAGCTTTAACATAATTTCAGGCAGAGAAACCTGTACCATTGATAGAACTTGCCATTTACCAGGTACTCAATGACAGCAGGTAGATTCTGAAAAGTGGTGTGCCGTACGAATCTACTCATTGTGCATCTCCATAGCGAACGTCAAAGGGGATGTAGCTTAGTGGTAGAGCGCATGCTTTGCATGTATGAGGCCCCGGGTTCAATCCCCGGCATCTCCAGCTTTTCTTCTACAAACTGCTAAGGCCCCCTTCCGCTACTGGATCCCATACCGGAAGCGCCAATGTTTCCTGCTGCAGATGCTTAGTGAGGTGTCAACAATTCTGACTTTAATGCAAACTCTTATTGTTCGTGAAATGAAAGGTTCCACCTATTTTGTGGGAAAAAAATTGGCCCTTAGCCAAATGCGGATTTACTGAAAAATTTTAAAAATGATCCGTAACATCACTTTCCAACTTAAACAGCTGCTAATTACCATTTTCTGCTGTAGGAGATAAAGGCCTGCTGAGGTACCACGACACTGCTGACAGCATTGGGGGATGTAGCTCAGAGGTAGAGCGCATGCTTCGCATGTATGCGGCCCCGGGTTCAATCCCTGGCATCTCCAGCTTTTCTTCTACAAACTGCAAAGTCCCCCTTGCGCTAATGGATCCCATACCGGAAGCGCCAATGTTTTCTGTTACAGATGCTTAGTGAGGTGTCAATATTTCTGACTTTCATGCAAACGCTATGCACCTTGGAATAGAGCCAATAAAATGCACTTCAGCCTCGTACACACTATGCAATTTCCCGCCAGATAGATGGGTCGAATAGATCAGGTCCGATCTGATTTCCGATCGTTTTTCTAATCGATTTACATTGAAGTGATCAGAAAATCGATCGGAAATCCGATCGGATCTGTCGAAGATTATCTATCGACCCATCTGTCTGATGGGAAATTGCATGGTGTGTACCAGACTTTTTCTTTTAGGCCACACAGGAGGATGATTTAAGATTCAATGCAGGATTTAATCCAGGCCTTTGCAAGCAATTAAGCAGCATCAAGAGTCAGGAAGTGATGGAGGAGATAAAGATGACAAGAAGAGGTTAGGAAATGAATGATTGGCATGAATGAGAGTTTAACATCCAATATTACCCCTTAAGCAACCTGCTTGAGAAGCCAAGTTTTTAGAGGATCATATCAAGCTTTAACATAATTTCAGGCAGAGAAACCTGTACCATTGATAGAACTTGCCATTTACCAGGTACTCAAGGACAGCAGGTAGCTCAGTGGTAGAGCGCATGCTTTGCATGTATGAGGCTCCGGGTTCAATCCCCGGCATCTCCAGCTTTTCTTCTACAAACTGCTAAGGCCCCCTTCCGCTACTGGATCCCATACCGGAAGCGCCAATGTTTCCTGCTGCAGATGCTTAGTGAGGTGTCAACAATTCTGACTTTAATGCAAACTCTTATTGTTCGTGAAATGAAAGGTTCCACCTATTTTGTGGGAAAAAATTGGCCCTTAGCCAAATGCGGATTTACTGAAAAATTTTAAAAATGATCCGTAACATCACTTTCCAACTTAAACAGCTGCTAATTACCATTTTCTGCTGTAGGAGATAAAGGCCTGCTGAGGTACCACGACGCTGCTGACAGCATTGGGGGATGTAGCTCAGAGGTAGAGCGCATGCTTCGCATGTTTGAGGCCCCGGGTTCAATCCCTGGCATCTCCAGCTTTTCTTCTACAAACTGCAAAGTCCCCCTTGCGCTAATGGATCCCATACCGGAAGCGCCAATGTTTTCTGTTACAGATGCTTAGTGAGGTGTCAATATTTCTGACTTTCATGCAAACGCTATGCACCTTGGAATAGAGCCAATAAAATGCACTTCAGCCTCGTACACACTATGCAATTTCCCGCCAGATAGCTGGGTCGAATAGATCAGGTCCGATCGTTTTTCTGATCGATTTGCATTGAAGTGATCAGAAAATCGATCGGAAATCCGATCGGATCTGTCGAAGATTATCTATCGACCCATCTGTCTGATGGGAAATTGCATGGTGTGTACCAGACTTTTTCTTTTAGGCCACACAGGAGGATGATTTAAGATTCAATGCAGGATTTAATCCAGGCCTTTGCAAGCAATTAAGCAGCATCAAGAGTCAGGAAGTGATGGAGGAGATAAAGATGACAAGAAGAGGTTAGGAAATGAATGATTGGCATGAATGAGAGTTTAACATCCAATATTACCCCTTAAGCAACCTGCTTGAGAAGCCAAGTTTTTAGAGGATCTTATCAAGCTTTAACATAATTTCAGGCAGAGAAACCTGTACCATTGATAGAACTTGCCATTTACCAGGTACTCAATGAAAGCAGGTAGATTCTGAAAAGTGGTGTGCCGTACGAATCTACTCATTGTGCATCTCCATAGCGAACGTCAAAGGGGATGTAGCTCAGTGGTAGAGCGCATGCTTTGCATGTATGAGGCCCCGGGTTCAATCCCCAGCATCTCCAGCTTTTCTTCTACAAACTGCTAAGGCCCCCTTCCGCTACTGGATCCCATACCGGAAGCGCCAATGTTTCCTGCTGCAGATGCTTAGTGAGGTGTCAACAATTCTGACTTTAATGCAAACTCTTATTGTTCGTGAAATGAAAGGTTCCACCTATTTTGTGGGAAAAAAATTGGCCCTTAGCCAAATGCGGATTTACTGAAAAAATTTAAAAATGATCCGTAACATCACTTTCCAACTTAAACAGCTGCTAATTACCATTTTCTGCTGTAGGAGATAAAGGCCTGCTGAGGTACCACGACACTGCTGACAGCATTGGGGGATGTAGCTCAGAGGTAGAGCGCATGCTTTGCATGTATGAGGCCCTGGGTTCAATCCCCAGCATCTCCAGCTTTTCTTCTACAAACTGCAAAGTCCCCCTTGCGCTAATGGATCCCATACCGGAAGCGCCAATGTTTCCTGTTACAGATGCTTAGTGAGGTGTCAATATTTCTGACTTTCATGCAAACGCTATGCACCTTGGAATAGAGCCAATAAAATGCACTTCAGCCTCGTACACACTATGCAATTTCCCGCCAGATAGATGGGTCGAATAGATCAGGTCCGATCGTTTTTCTGATCGATTTGCATTGAAGTGATCAGAAAATCGATCGGAAATCAGATCGGATCTGTCGAAGATTATCTATCGACCCATCTGTCTGATGGGAAATTGCATGGTGTGTACCAGACTTTTTCTTTTAGGCCACACAGGAGGATGATTTAAGATTCAATGCAGGATTTAATCCAGGCCTTTGCAAGCAATTAAGCAGCATCAAGAGTCAGGAAGTGATGGAGGAGATAAAGATGACAAGAAGAGGTTAGGAAATGAATGATTGGCATGAATGAGAGTTTAACATCCAATATTACCCCTTAAGCAACCTGCTTGAGAAGCCAAGTTTTTAGAGGATCATATCAAGCTTTAACATAATTTCAGGCAGAGAAACCTGTACCATTGATAGAACTTGCCATTTACCAGGTACTCAATGACAGCAGGTAGATTCTGAAAAGTGGTGTGCCGTACGAATCTACTCATTGTGCATCTCCATAGCGAACGTCAAAGGGGATGTAGCTCAGTGGTAGAGTGCATGCTTTGCATGTATGAGGCCCCGGTTTCAATCCCCGGCATCTCCAGCTTTTCTTCTACAAACTGCTAAGGCCCCCTTCCGCTACTGGATCCCATACCGGAAGCGCCAATGTTTCCTGCTGCAGATGCTTAGTGAGGTGTCAACAATTCTGACTTTAATGCAAACTGTTATAAACTGTTCTTATCACCTTGCTTCGACACCATCGTCTCACAGACTGTGAGATCACTTGACTCTCCACACACAGCAAGCAGGATATAGACTTTCCCAGGCTTTCCCAATGTTTACGTTATTTATTCAGGAAACAGGAATACAGATAGATACATTCATCTCCTGGCAAAGCAGACTTCCATGTTGCGTTACAGCTGCTTGAGTATCTATCCTACTGACGATACCCAGGTCTTCTTGTATCTACTCTATGTTACATCTAGACTACCTATGTACAGCATACATTATATCAGATTACAGAAAGGAATAACATGTTTAAAAGTCCCAGTCAGACTTGCGAGCTAGTGTGAAAGTAAAGAGCAGAAGTGAGCTCTCGTAGCTCCCTCAACCTTTAATAGCGACTAGGAAAGAGTTAAATATGACATCACCTTCGCCACCCCCTAGACCAGTTTATTGGTGGACCCACTCGTGATGTCATCATACACACCTACTTGATTAATAATCAATGAGGCATTTGACCCAGATGCAGGACCGTGGATGTTTAGTAAACATAGCCAATGTTTTCTGTTCCTGTGGTTGAGGTCAGAGTAGTCCGATGGCCTTCTCTTAGGAACATGTTCTCAGTATCTGCGTGTATCTTCTGCTACACGCAGACCCTGAGATGCCTCTGTCTATTTTAAAGGCATACCCTGCGGACAAGCCTTTTACATAAAACTCAGGCCAAGTAACTGAGGCCTACTTAAATTATAACAATCCCCCCTAAAACGGCTTGACCCGCAGATCCCAGCATCTGAACCTCCCAGTACCTGGTTTCTTTCTTGTATGTTTCACTTTTCGATGTTCGTGCTCACACAACTTCTCTGCTCTAGGCGGTTACCCCTGGAAGAGAGAGAGCAAGACCTCTTGGTCTTCCTATAACCAGGCTCTCTGGGGAAGCCCTACTTCTAAGTCCCTCAATACCACATGCTCAGCATTTGCGTCACTTGCGTATCACTCACAAACTTGAATGACCACAGAAAAGTGAAACTCGTTTGGTTGTTACAAAACGGAGCAGTGCCAGGTGCCTTCTAAAAGAGCGCCTTTATACAATCAGCTCCTAGGTACTACTAAACCTATACCCGTAACCCTGTATTTCCCTTAATTTGAAAATATTGGTTCATGAGATGGTTTATGAGGCACCAATCTCTGGACCGTGTTAATTTGTTTGCGTAATTTTACACACAAACTCACCTGTATAATGATTCCCAAGATTGCCACCCCCATCACTACGACCAGTGGATGTAGGAAGAAATTCTGAATTGCAGAGGCCCAGTCCGAATGTCCCTGGAATATTGCCAGAAACCGTTTCCACCAGGTCAGACTGGAACTCACCTGATTATATTTGTGTTCAACCTCTTTAAGATCGCCTTGATCATGACGAAATATCACCTCTAATTTAGTGTTCTGGTTGTTTAACCGTTTTAACAAAGTGTGATCTTGTGTCAAAACCTGTACCCATTTGTCCCATGGCGTGTTATCCCTCAGGATGGGCACCTCCTGTGGAGCTTTGAACTGTAGAGTTCTCCTCACAATTTGAGGAATCACGTAGTCAAACCTAGATGACTTGATCCGTATGGGATCTCCGCTCACACAATATGTTCCCCTTAAAAGACCAACCCTATCGGAACAATTATGAAAATGTACAATGAATGTGTCATTAGACCTCATGTTTAAAAAACACACTTTTCCTTCAGCCACCGGAGATATTGGTTTGGCATTAGGAGGGATCTTTTGGATGGCAGCTGCGCACTCTGTGTTATTGAGCCAGCAGGCGTCCTCACTAAATCGGACTTGCCCCGGCAAACACAGGTACCTCTCTGAGAATTGCCAGCATGATGACAAATCTACTTGTTTCACCTCCCCGTCTAGCACCAAAAATCGTTGACCTCTCAGGTCATGGTGTAAGACATGTGTTGAGGAAACAGGTGTACCCAGGGATACTACTGGAAAAACTACCTGAGTTTCTCCGCCGGTAGGAACTAAGGAAGTAGCGGTGCATAAAAAATTGTCGCACCCCATCCATTTGTTTATCCACACCTCTCGGTGCCTCCATGCAAAAGATCCTTCCCCCGGAAAATCGACAAATCGCTCCTTGTCAAGTCTCAGCTGTAAAGGAGTTTTACCTTCTGATAAGGCTTGAGCCATTATCTTAAAATCTGCTGTTAACTCGGTTTGCATTGACAGGCATGCTGTCTCCCATGCAGTACCCCTAGCATGTTCAATCATCTTCTGAAGAATTATTTGAATGTGCCTTTGAGTGTACCCCTGAACTCTATAGGTGTTGTGTGTTAACTGTTCCAAAACCAAGTTCAGATGGTGTTGGGTACCCACATTCTGTTGTCCCAATGTGCCTAATTGTTGAATGACCTCCGTCATCCCTTCTATGTCTACACTGTTTGCTACCCCCATTCCAGCGCCCATTCCTCCCAAGAGTGTATCTGTTAAATCTCGGGACCTTCTTCTGGCTACGCTATTCCCCGTGGAATGTGCCCATGACATAAAAGACTGTACCAGGGTGGCAGTGACAGTGCTACAGTTAGGGTATATATTAGATATTACCCACTCTTCTAAATTAATCTGCCAAGTGATCAATTGAAGCTGGGCCTCCATGATAACTGGAGTCGCCCTCAGTTGATTTAACTGGAAAGGGCCACTTTTTACAACCTGATGTGTCTCACATGACGGTAGGTGGGGTTCCTGAGTAGTCCCTGGCAGGGTGACTACCTGAGCTTTAGGCGTTGTGGGAACCCCCACTTTTACTGTCACGGTTCCCCTTCTCATTATGCAAGATCTATTTGGACCCTTAAACTCTAGGGACTGTGGGATGCAAAAACCATATGTCCATGGTCCTTCATCCTCCTGGACTAAGGGCACTATTTTTAAACCCCCCCTTTTTAGTCCCATCACCCTTCCGTCATAGAGAGTCCCCGGGGTGCTACCTGATGTATCCCAGGATTCTACCTCTCTACTCCAAAAGGTCCCCGGATCCATCCAACTCACGTCCCATGCTAACCCTTGTGGCCCTCCCCAGAAGAATACGGTAGGTACTCTTTCTTCTGGGAAATTGATTAGCATATCAATGACAAACGCTGTTCCCAACTGTCCTGTTTGGACCTTTGCCCCCCTTATGTCCTGGGGCAAAATGCGTACCTTAGGTCGGGAAGAATGTACTCTCTGCAATCGTTCGATTAAGAGTACCTCCTCACTTACCCATCTAGCATGAGGATAAGTGCTTGAATATGGACTGTGTGGTATTGTCTCATGTTGTGACCCCTGTAGTGAGGATGTTATCTGTGTGGACCCTCCCCTACTCGGGATTGCTCTCTCCACCCTCTTGGTCCCCCGAGACTGTGGCTGGATCTCGATTTTTACTTCTTGTTTCGAGAACCACCAACCCTCGGCTTTCCAGCCTTTACGTGTGTATAGTTGTTTCAGAGGCACTCTCTGTTGGTAGCTCCAGAGTGTGATGTTGTCCCCTGCGTCTCTCTGGTAAAAGAATTGACGCCTCCTGCTCGTTCCTCTCCAATCTGGAACCATCTCACTCTGCATAACCAAGACAAGGTACCCCTGAATCACACACTCCACCTTTTGCATGTACCCATTGTACTGCAAGGTACCTTTTAACAAAACTTTGGATCGGTGCATCGATTCTGGGAGTGTGACATTCAATGGCAGATTTACACTGCCGTTCACGTCACCCTTCCAGCACACCTGACCCTTCAGACCTTTCACCCACATTGTGCCATGAAATTTGTCTGCACCTGGCACTTGTGTTCTCATTAACCCCTTATTATACCCGAGAATGTCCTCTCTTCGTTCTCCTAGGACGAAATGGCAACCTAGGATCACCATCAGCATGGTACACTTCATTATAAAAGCACCACCCTGGGAAAGAAAAACATTAGCACTTTGCATTATGCTTTGCTCCGACAGTTTTGTTAGTCTCTTTCCGATTTCAGGAATCTCGTGGTTTACTCTCTTTCCAATTTCAGGAATCTCGTGTCTTAGTCTCTTTCCGATCTCAGGAATCTCGCTGTTCTCCAAGCTTAGATTGGCATCTGGAACCTTTCGCGTATCCGACTGACATCTCCAGCTTTGCTGCCAGCACGGCATCTGTCTCAAATCCATATTGCCAAACACCTGAAATCGAAATACAAACAAATCAATTCTTATTAATGATTTGGGATTCGCCCTGCGGCTTGTACTCTTTACACTTTAAATTGATCAATATATATCGTAATTGATCTCGTTGCTTTATGGTTTTCATGAACTCTGTTTACTCTTATTGGTAGATTGGAGTTAAACTTCACCCCCCTACCTCAGTACTATCCTCAGTACTTACCTGTTTAAAATATGCTCCCGCGGACTTCACCTATGGAAGCTCGCTTCACCTTTGGAAGCTCTCACCCCATTGCAGCTCACTCCACATCCCCCCTTATCTGTCCATGCGCGGCCGTCGCATGCACAGATTACGGATGCCACACCTGATGCTGCTTTGCAGGTGAGCCTGCAATGCTCTTACTCATTATCGCATTTACTTATCTAGAACTTCATCGCGATACCAGCTCTGCTAGAAGTTCTGTGTGTTGTACCCTCTGACCAATGTTTGCCGTGCCACCACCTAAACTACCAAAAAAAACTGGCTGCCTCCCTGTAGGAAGGAGCACTTTGCACTTAAACTACACAGGGTGCAGGGCTAAGCATACCAGCGTCACATGCCTGTATGCAGATCCCTGAATGCCCACATGGAAGGTAGTCACCTGGCAAACAGCGTACTGATACACTGTCACTCTGTAAACGGCAATTCTATCATCTGTATAATTGCCCCATGAACTGTTGTCAGTCCTTGTTCTTTGTGCTACAATTGATAGGAGCTGGAAAAAAAATATTTGACCAATCAGTGGACGAAAAAAAAACGCACACAAAACAGCTCCAGCCCAGCATAGACCTCTCAGTCCAGCTCTGGCCCTATTCACGACAACACCGGAAAAAAACGTTACCGCTCTGCAGAAGCGGCGACGGAAACCCGAATTGGTCAACTCCCTTTTTTCCAACTCCGGCACCCCCTTTGATGCGCTGTCCCCCTTTCCTTCTATTGGGAACTCATGCTGCACCACCCATTAAGGTGCCTCACTTACAGGAATAATCCCATAAGCAACACAGTACAGACCCATTTCCGATCTGTACTGCTCCGTGTGTCCCTGCACCGAGCTGGGAAACACTTCCTATTCTGGCATTCCTGTCCATAGACTCTGGGAAAAACTCTGGGGAAATACGTTGCAACCCGAGACACACAGTAGCATGTCTCTGTATCTCTCCCCCCCTCCCTTCCAGCTGCTCTGCCCGGAGCCGCGAGCACAGCCTGATGTGACGTGGATCCCCCAGCCCCTCCTCCCCCCTGCCATGACGTGTGGGGGCCATGACTCACGGGGGCGGGCTCTCTCCACTGCCGCCATTTTGAGTCCTGGACTGCCAGCCAAGATGGCTGCTCCCATAGCAGCCTCTCATTCCTATAGACCTAGGAGAGAGAGCAAACACAAATAGAACATACTTTTTTTATGCATCGTTACACACAGCTTCTATCCACAGTGCACAAAAATCAGCCTCAGCATTCCTTCACGTCTCAGCTGTAATCCGAACTGCAATCAAACATACGGATCCCCAGAGACGTAGGAATCTTTCTCACTCTATCACAGACATAATTAAGAACCGCCCGAGCGAGCTATACGACTCCAAACCACTGTAACCGACTGGAAATGCGAGAAACGTGCAGAACATCTCACAAACAGAAAGACACTCGCTTTCCTCCTCTCTCCCTCTATCCCCTCTCTCCCCAACTCATCTGCAGCTCATCTCAGCCATAACTCGGAACTATTACAGCGCTATTACTGAGACGAACAACAGACGAGCTGGATGAACAACATAACAGATGCAGATATTTACAAGCATGTTAGCAATGTTAACGCGCGGAGGAAAGACACACAAAAACCTCACCCATTATCTCAGCTGTCCCTCTGCGAAATTCCACAGCTACCCAGAGACAAGGGCTGTCCACCCAGCTCCCCGAGAAAAACGTACTTCTAAGTTTCACAACTGTTCTCTCCTGTCTACTCTGCTACCTCTGCCGCGGGGGACCCCCCCCCCCCTTATCTATCATCCTGCCCCGTCTCTGGACAGGGAGAGAAAAACAAAACATCTGCCACACAGAAAACTTGAATCCGAAGAAGAAAAAAAAAAACCAAGCACATAAACCAGACTCCCCCCTCCCACCATGCATGGGAGAGATGAGAAGCCCGCAGCCTCCCCACTGCAATTAACACAGAATATACACATTAACACATTACCCTCCTCTCATACAATAAAGATAATGCAACACAACAACGTAAAACATACTTGCCTGAGCAGAAGACTTTGTAAGCCTGCGAATTCGACCAGCTTTTGGCAACTTTCCACGACACTGAGTGGATCCCTGGAACTACTGAGCGTCAGCTCTGTGTACCCACACTGGCTCAGCGGATCAATCTCCAGCGGCAGCTGCCAGCCGGCCTCGGAGCCTTCCAGTCACCTGTGATCCGGTTTAGGCTAGGACTGATGTGCACTTTCAGTCTAAGTTTAACATCCACGAGTGTCGCCGCTGGTTCTCTCGAATTGTAGCCCGTGTGTGCTCGGCTCCCACACACTACTCACACCAGCTTATCAGTCTCAGCTTGATAAGCTTTACAGTCCGTGTCCGTCTATTCCGCTTGTTTTGCTGTGGAATATCTTGAAACCATTTTCCATCGGCCCCGGCCCCGTCTGCCTGTATAGCTAGGCAGGGAAGGATTTCAGGCACCACTGTTATAAACTGTTCTTATCACCTTGCTTCGACACCATCGTCTCACAGACTGTGAGATCACTTGACTCTCCACACACAGCAAGCAGGATATAGACTTTCCCAGGCTTTCCCAATGTTTACGTTATTTATTCAGGAAACAGGAATACAGATAGATACATTCATCTCCTGGCAAAGCAGACTTCCATGTTGCGTTACAGCTGCTTGAGTATCTATCCTACTGACGATACCCAGGTCTTCTTGTATCTACTCTATGTTACATCTAGACTACCTATGTACAGCATACATTATATCAGATTACAGAAAGGAATAACATGTTTAAAAGTCCCAGTCAGACTTGCGAGCTAGTGTGAAAGTAAAGAGCAGAAGTGAGCTCTCGTAGCTCCCTCAACCTTTAATAGCGACTAGGAAAGAGTTAAATATGACATCACCTTCGCCACCCCCTAGACCAGTTTATTGGTGGACCCACTCGTGATGTCATCATACACACCTACTTGATTAATAATCAATGAGGCATTTGACCCAGATGCAGGACCGTGGATGTTTAGTAAACATAGCCAATGTTTTCTGTTCCTGTGGTTGAGGTCAGAGTAGTCCGATGGCCTTCTCTTAGGAACATGTTCTCAGTATCTGCGTGTATCTTCTGCTACACGCAGACCCTGAGATGCCTCTGTCTATTTTAAAGGCATACCCTGCGGACAAGCCTTTTACATAAAACTCAGGCCAAGTAACTGAGGCCTACTTAAATTATAACACAAACTCTTATTGTTCGTGAAATGAAAGGTTCCACCTATTTTGTGGGAAAAAAATTGTCCCTTAGCCAAATGCGGATATACTGAAAAATTTTAAAAATGATCCGTAACATCACTTTCCAACTTAAACAGCTGCTAATTACCATTTTCTGCTGTAGTAGATAAAGGCCTGCTGAGGTACCACGACGCTGCTGACAGCATTGGGGGATGTAGCTCAGAGGTAGAGCGCATGCTTCGCATGTATGAGGCCCTGGGTTCAATCCCCGGCATCTCCAGCTTTTCTTCTACAAACTGCAAAGTCCCCCTTGCGCTAATGGATCCCATACCGGAAGCGCCAATGTTTCCTGTTACAGATGCTTAGTGAGGTGTCAATATTTCTGACTTTCATGCAAACGCTATGCACCTTGGAATAGAGCCAATAAAATGCACTTCAGCCTTGTACACACTATGCAATTTCCCGCCAGATAGATGGGTCGAATAGATCAAGTCCGATCTGATTTCCGATCGTTTTTCTGATCGATTTGCATTGAAGTGATCAGAAAATCGATCGGAAATCCGATCGGATCTGTCGAAGATTATCTATCGACCCATCTGTCTGATGGGAAATTGCATGGTGTGTACCAGACTTTTTCTTTTAGGCCACACAGGAGGATGATTTAAGATTCAATGCAGGATTTAATCCAGGCCTTTGCAAGCAATTAAGCAGCATCAAGAGTCAGGAAGTGATGGAGGAGATAAAAATGACAAGAAGAGGTTAGGAAATGAATGATTGGCATGAATGAGAGTTTAACATCCAATATTACCCCTTAAGCAACCTGCTTGAGAAGCCAAGTTTTTAGAGGATCATATCAAGCTTTAACATAATTTCAGGCAGAGAAACCTGTACCATTGATAGAACTTGCCATTTACCAGGTACTCAATGACAGCAGGTAGATTCTGAAAAGTGGTGTGCCGTACGAATCTACTCATTGTGCATCTCCATAGCGAACGTCAAAGGGGATGTAGCTTAGTGGTAGAGCGCATGCTTTGCATGTATGAGGCCCCGGGTTCAATCCCCGGCATCTCCAGCTTTTCTTCTACAAACTGCTAAGGCCCCCTTCCGCTACTGGATCCCATACCGGAAGCGCCAATGTTTCCTGCTGCAGATGCTTAGTGAGGTGTCAACAATTCTGACTTTAATGCAAACTCTTATTGTTCGTGAAATGAAAGGTTCCACCTATTTTGTGGGAAAAAAATTGGCCCTTAGCCAAATGCGGATTTACTGAAAATTTTTAAAAATGATCCGTAACATCACTTTCCAACTTAAACAGCTGCTAATTACCATTTTCTGCTGTAGCAGATAAAGGCCTGCTGAGGTACCACGACACTGCTGACAGCATTGGGGGATGTAGCTCAGAGGTAGAGCGCATGCTTCGCATGTATGCGGCCCCGGGTTCAATCCCTGGCATCTCCAGCTTTTCTTCTACAAACTGCAAAGTCCCCCTTGCGCTAATGGATCCCATACCGGAAGCGCCAATGTTTTCTGTTACAGATGCTTAGTGAGGTGTCAATATTTCTGACTTTCATGCAAACGCTATGCACCTTGGAATAGAGCCAATAAAATGCACTTCAGCCTCGTACACACTATGCAATTTCCCGCCAGATAGATGGGTCGAATAGATCAGGTCCGATCTGATTTCCGATCGTTTTTCTGATCGATTTGCATTG
Organism: Hyperolius riggenbachi; assembly: GCF_040937935.1. NCBI lineage: Eukaryota > Metazoa > Chordata > Amphibia > Anura > Hyperoliidae > Hyperolius > Hyperolius riggenbachi. The sequence goes on along the minus strand of NC_090649.1, from coordinate 50,407,717 downwards.
AAGTGATCAGAAAATCGATCGGAAATCCGATCGGATCTGTCGAAGATTATCTATCGACCCATCTGTCTGATGGGAAATTGCATGGTGTGTACCAGACTTTTTCTTTTAGGCCACACAGGAGGATGATTTAAGATTCAATGCAGGATTTAATCCAGGCCTTTGCAAGCAATTAAGCAGCATCAAGAGTCAGGAAGTGATGGAGGAGATAAAGATGACAAGAAGAGGTTAGGAAATGAATGATTGGCATGAATGAGAGTTTAACATCCAATATTACCCCTTAAGCAACCTGCTTGAGAAGCCAAGTTTTTAGAGGATCATATCAAGCTTTAACATAATTTCAGGCAGAGAAACCTGTACCATTGATAGAACTTGCCATTTACCAGGTACTCAAGGACAGCAGGTAGCTCAGTGGTAGAGCGCATGCTTTGCATGTATGAGGCCCTGGGTTCAATCCCCGGCATCTCCAGCTTTTCTTCTACAAACTGCTAAGGCCCCCTTCCGCTACTGGATCCCATACCGGAAGCGCCAATGTTTCCTGCTGCAGATGCTTAGTGAGGTGTCAACAATTCTGACTTTAATGCAAACTCTTATTGTTCGTGAAATGAAAGGTTCCACCTATTTTGTGGGAAAAAATTGGCCCTTAGCCAAATGCGGATTTACTGAAAAATTTTAAAAATGATCCGTAACATCACTTTCCAACTTAAACAGCTGCTAATTACCATTTTCTGCTGTAGGAGATAAAGGCCTGCTGAGGTACCACGACGCTGCTGACAGCATTGGGGGATGTAGCTCAGAGGTAGAGCGCATGCTTCGCATGTATGAGGCCCCGGGTTCAATCCCCAGCATCTCCAGCTTTTCTTCTACAAACTGCAAAGTCCCCCTTGCGCTAATGGATCCCATACCGTAAGCGCCAATGTTTCCTGTTACAGATGCTTAGTGAGGTGTCAATATTTCTGAATTTCATGCAAACGCTATGCACCTTGGAATAGAGCCAATAAAATGCACTTCAGCCTCGTACACACTATGCAATTTCCCGCCAGATAGATGGGTCGAATAGATCAGGTCCGATCGTTTTTCTGATCGATTTGCATTGAAGTGATCAGAAAATCGATCGGAAATCCGATCGGATCTGTCGAAGATTATCTATCGACCCATCTGTCTGATGGGAAATTGCATGGTGTGTACCAGACTTTTTCTTTTAGGCCACACAGGAGGATGATTTAAGATTCAATGCAGGATTTAATCCAGGCCTTTGCAAGCAATTAAGCAGCATCAAGAGTCAGGAAGTGATGGAGGAGATAAAGATGACAAGAAGAGGTTAGGAAATGAATGATTGACATGAATGAGAGTTTAACATCCAATATTACCCCTTAAGCAACCTGCTTGAGAAGCCAAGTTTTTAGAGGATCTTATCAAGCTTTAACATAATTTCAGGCAGAGAAACCTGTACCATTGATAGAACTTGCCATTTACCAGGTACTCAATGACAGCAGGTAGATTCTGAAAAGTGGTGTGCCGTACGAATCTACTCATTGTGCATCTCCATAGCAAACGTCTAAGGGGATGTAGCTCAGTGGTAGAGCGCATGCATTGCATGTATGAGGCCCTGGGTTCAATCCCCGGCATCTCCAGCTTTTCTTCTACAAACTGCAAAGTCCCCCTTGCGCTAATGGATCCCATACCGGAAGCGCCAATGTTTCCTGTTACAGATGCTTAGTGAGGTGTCAATATTTCTGACTTTCATGCAAACGCTATGCACCTTGGAATAGAGCCAATAAAATGCACTTCAGCCTTGTACACACTATGCAATTTCCCGCCAGATAGATGGGTCGAATAGATCAAGTCCGATCTGATTTCCGATCGTTTTTCTGATCGATTTGCATTGAAGTGATCAGAAAATCGATCGGAAATCCGATCGGATCTGTCGAAGATTATCTATCGACCCATCTGTCTGATGGGAAATTGCATGGTGTGTACCAGACTTTTTCTTTTAGGCCACACAGGAGGATGATTTAAGATTCAATGCAGGATTTAATCCAGGCCTTTGCAAGCAATTAAGCAGCATCAAGAGTCAGGAAGTGATGGAGGAGATAAAGATGACAAGAAGAGGTTAGGAAATGAATGATTGGCATGAATGAGAGTTTAACATCCAATATTACCCCTTAAGCAACCTGCTTGAGAAGCCAAGTTTTTAGAGGATCATATCAAGCTTTAACATAATTTCAGGCAGAGAAACCTGTACCATTGATAGAACTTGCCATTTACCAGGTACTCAAGGACAGCAGGTAGCTCAGTGGTAGAGCGCATGCTTTGCATGTATGAGGCCCTGGGTTCAATCCCCGGCATCTCCAGCTTTTCTTCTACAAACTGCTAAGGCCCCCTTCCGCTACTGGATCCCATACCGGAAGCGCCAATGTTTCCTGCTGCAGATGCTTAGTGAGGTGTCAACAATTCTGACTTTAATGCAAACTCTTATTGTTCGTGAAATGAAAGGTTCCACCTATTTTGTGGGAAAAAATTGGCCCTTAGCCAAATGCGGATTTACTGAAAAATTTTAAAAATGATCCGTAACATCACTTTCCAACTTAAACAGCTGCTAATTACCATTTTCTGCTGTAGGAGATAAAGGCCTGCTGAGGTACCACGACGCTGCTGACAGCATTGGGGGATGTAGCTCAGAGGTAGAGCGCATGCTTCGCATGTATGAGGCCCCGGGTTCAATCCCCAGCATCTCCAGCTTTTCTTCTACAAACTGCAAAGTCCCCCTTGCGCTAATGGATCCCATACCGTAAGCGCCAATGTTTCCTGTTACAGATGCTTAGTGAGGTGTCAATATTTCTGAATTTCATGCAAACGCTATGCACCTTGGAATAGAGCCAATAAAATGCACTTCAGCCTCGTACACACTATGCAATTTCCCGCCAGATAGATGGGTCGAATAGATCAGGTCCGATCGTTTTTCTGATCGATTTGCATTGAAGTGATCAGAAAATCGATCGGAAATCCGATCGGATCTGTCGAAGATTATCTATCGACCCATCTGTCTGATGGGAAATTGCATGGTGTGTACCAGACTTTTTCTTTTAGGCCACACAGGAGGATGATTTAAGATTCAATGCAGGATTTAATCCAGGCCTTTGCAAGCAATTAAGCAGCATCAAGAGTCAGGAAGTGATGGAGGAGATAAAGATGACAAGAAGAGGTTAGGAAATGAATGATTGACATGAATGAGAGTTTAACATCCAATATTACCCCTTAAGCAACCTGCTTGAGAAGCCAAGTTTTTAGAGGATCTTATCAAGCTTTAACATAATTTCAGGCAGAGAAACCTGTACCATTGATAGAACTTGCCATTTACCAGGTACTCAATGACAGCAGGTAGATTCTGAAAAGTGGTGTGCCGTACGAATCTACTCATTGTGCATCTCCATAGTGAACGTCAAAGGGGATGTAGCTCAGTGGTAGAGCGCATGCTTTGCATGTATGAGGCCCCGGGTTCAATCCCCGGCATCTCCAGCTTTTCTTCTACAAACTGCTAAGGCCCCCTTCCGCTACTGGATCCCATACCGGAAGCGCCAATGTTTCCTGCTGCAGATGCTTAGTGAGGTGTCAACAATTCTGACTTTAATGCAAACTCTTATTGTTCGTGAAATGAAAGGTTCCACCTATTTTGTGGGAAAAAAATTGGCCCTTAGCCAAATGCGGATTTACTGAAAAATTTTAAAAATGATCCGTAACATCACTTTCCAACTTAAACAGCTGCTAATTACCATTTTCTGCTGTAGGAGATAAAGGCCTGCTGAGGTACCACAATGCTGCTGACAGCATTGGGGGATGTAGCTCAGAGGTAGAGCGCATGTTTCGCATGTATGAGGCCCCGGGTTCAATCCCCGGCATCTCCAGCTTTTCTTCTACAAACTGCAAAGTCCCCCTTGCGCTAATGGATCCCATACCGGAAGCGCCAATGTTTCCTGTTACAGATGCTTAGTGAGGTGTCAATATTTCTGACTTTCATGCAAACGCTATGCACCTTGGAATAGAGCCAATAAAATGCACTTCAGCCTTGTACACACTATGCAATTTCCCGCCAGATAGATGGGTCGAATAGATCAAGTCCGATCTGATTTCCGATCGTTTTTCTGATCGATTTGCATTGAAGTGATCAGAAAATCGATCGGAAATCCGATCGGATCTGTCGAAGATTATCTATCGACCCATCTGTCTGATGGGAAATTGCATGGTGTGTACCAGACTTTTTCTTTTAGGCCACACAGGAGGATGATTTAAGATTCAATGCAGGATTTAATCCAGGCCTTTGCAAGCAATTAAGCAGCATCAAGAGTCAGGAAGTGATGGAGGAGATAAAAATGACAATAAGAGGTTAGGAAATGAATGATTGGCATGAATGAGAGTTTAACATCCAATATTACCCCTTAAGCAACCTGCTTGAGAAGCCAAGTTTTTAGAGGATCATATCAAGCTTTAACATAATTTCAGGCAGAGAAACCTGTACCATTGATAGAACTTGCCATTTACCAGGTACTCAATGACAGCAGGTAGATTCTGAAAAGTGGTGTGCCGTACGAATCTACTCATTGTGCATCTCCATAGCGAACGTCAAAGGGGATGTAGCTTAGTGGTAGAGCGCATGCTTTGCATGTATGAGGCCCCGGGTTCAATCCCCGGCATCTCCAGCTTTTCTTCTACAAACTGCTAAGGCCCCCTTCCGCTACTGGATCCCATACCGGAAGCGCCAATGTTTCCTGCTGCAGATGCTTAGTGAGGTGTCAACAATTCTGACTTTAATGCAAACTCTTATTGTTCGTGAAATGAAAGGTTCCACCTATTTTGTGGGAAAAAAATTGGCCCTTAGCCAAATGCGGATTTACTGAAAATTTTTAAAAATGATCCGTAACATCACTTTCCAACTTAAACAGCTGCTAATTACCATTTTCTGCTGTAGCAGATAAAGGCCTGCTGAGGTACCACGACACTGCTGACAGCATCGGGGGATGTAGCTCAGAGGTAGAGCGCATGCTTCGCATGTATGCGGCCCCGGGTTCAATCCCTGGCATCTCCAGCTTTTCTTCTACAAACTGCAAAGTCCCCCTTGCGCTAATGGATCCCATACTGGAAGCGCCAATGTTTTCTGTTACAGATGCTTAGTGAGGTGTCAATATTTCTGACTTTCATGCAAACGCTATGCACCTTGGAATAGAGCCAATAAAATGCACTTCAGCCTCGTACACACTATGCAATTTCCCGCCAGATAGATGGGTCGAATAGATCAGGTCCGATCTGATTTCCGATCGTTTTTCTGATCGATTTGCATTGAAGTGATCAGAAAATCGATCGGAAATCCGATCGGATCTGTCGAAGATTATCTATCGACCCATCTGTCTGATGGGAAATTGCATGGTGTGTACCAGACTTTTTCTTTTAGGCCACACAGGAGGATGATTTAAGATTCAATGCAGGATTTAATCCAGGCCTTTGCAAGCAATTAAGCAGCATCAAGAGTCAGGAAGTGATGGAGGAGATAAAGATGACAAGAAGAGGTTAGGAAATGAATGATTGGCATGAATGAGAGTTTAACATCCAATATTACCCCTTAAGCAACCTGCTTGAGAAGCCAAGTTTTTAGAGGATCATATCAAGCTTTAACATAATTTCAGGCAGAGAAACCTGTACCATTGATAGAACTTGCCATTTACCAGGTACTCAAGGACAGCAGGTAGCTCAGTGGTAGAGCGCATGCTTTGCATGTATGAGGCCCTGGGTTCAATCCCTGGCATCTCCAGCTTTTCTTCTACAAACTGCTAAGGCCCCCTTCCGCTACTGGATCCCATACCGGAAGCGCCAATGTTTCCTGCTGCAGATGCTTAGTGAGGTGTCAACAATTCTGACTTTAATGCAAACTCTTATTGTTCGTGAAATGAAAGGTTCCACCTATTTTGTGGGAAAAAATTGGCCCTTAGCCAAATGCGGATTTACTGAAAAATTTTAAAAATGATCCGTAACATCACTTTCCAACTTAAACAGCTGCTAATTACCATTTTCTGCTGTAGGAGATAAAGGCCTGCTGAGGTACCACGACGCTGCTGACAGCATTGGGGGATGTAGCTCAGAGGTAGAGCGCATGCTTCGCATGTATGAGGCCCCGGGTTCAATCCCCAGCATCTCCAGCTTTTCTTCTACAAACTGCAAAGTCCCCCTTGCGCTAATGGATCCCATACCGTAAGCGCCAATGTTTCCTGTTACAGATGCTTAGTGAGGTGTCAATATTTCTGAATTTCATGCAAACGCTATGCACCTTGGAATAGAGCCAATAAAATGCACTTCAGCCTCGTACACACTATGCAATTTCCCGCCAGATAGATGGGTCGAATAGATCAGGTCCGATCGTTTTTCTGATCGATTTGCATTGAAGTGATCAGAAAATCGATCGGAAATCCGATCGGATCTGTCGAAGATTATCTATCGACCCATCTGTCTGATGGGAAATTGCATGGTGTGTACCAGACTTTTTCTTTTAGGCCACACAGGAGGATGATTTAAGATTCAATGCAGGATTTAATCCAGGCCTTTGCAAGCAATTAAGCAGCATCAAGAGTCAGGAAGTGATGGAGGAGATAAAGATGACAAGAAGAGGTTAGGAAATGAATGATTGGCATGAATGAGAGTTTAACATCCAATATTACCCCTTAAGCAACCTGCTTGAGAAGCCAAGTTTTTAGAGGATCATATCAAGCTTTAACATAATTTCAGGCAGAGAAACCTGTACCATTGATAGAACTTGCCATTTACCAGGTACTCAATGACAGCAGGTAGATTCTGAAAAGTGGTGTGCCGTACGAATCTACTCATTGTGCATCTCCATAGCGAACGTCAAAGGGGATGTAGCTCAGTGGTAGAGCGCATGCTTTGCATGTATGAGGCCCCGGGTTCAATCCCTGGCATCTCCAGCTTTTCTTCTACAAACTGCTAAGGCCCCCTTCCGCTACTGGATCCCATACCGGAAGCGCCAATGTTTCCTGCTGCAGATGCTTAGTGAGGTGTCAACAATTCTGACTTTAATGCAAACTCTTATTGTTCGTGAAATGAAAGGTTCCACCTATTTTGTAGGAAAAAAATTGGCCCTTAGCCAAATGCGGATTTACTGAAAAATTTTAAAAATGATCCGTAACATCACTTTCCAACTTAAACAGCTGCTAATTACCATTTTCTGCTGTAGCAGATAAAGGCCTGCTGAGGTACCACGACACTGCTGACAGCATTGGGGGATGTAGCTCAGAGGTAGAGCGCATGCTTCGCATGTTTGAGGCCCCGGGTTCAATCCCTGGCATCTCCAGCTTTTCTTCTACAAACTGCAAAGTCCCCCTTGCGCTAATGGATCCCATACCGGAAGCGCCAATGTTTTCTGTTACAGATGCTTAGTGAGGTGTCAATATTTCTGACTTTCATGCAAACGCTATGCACCTTGGAATAGAGCCAATAAAATGCACTTCAGCCTCGTACACACTATGCAATTTCCCGCCAGATAGCTGGGTCGAATAGATCAGGTCCGATCGTTTTTCTGATCGATTTGCATTGAAGTGATCAGAAAATCGATCGGAAATCCGATCGGATCTGTCGAAGATTATCTATCGACCCATCTGTCTGATGGGAAATTGCATGGTGTGTACCAGACTTTTTCTTTTAGGCCACACAGGAGGATGATTTAAGATTCAATGCAGGATTTAATCCAGGCCTTTGCAAGCAATTAAGCAGCATCAAGAGTCAGGAAGTGATGGAGGAGATAAAGATGACAAGAAGAGGTTAGGAAATGAATGATTGGCATGAATGAGAGTTTAACATCCAATATTACCCCTTAAGCAACCTGCTTGAGAAGCCAAGTTTTTAGAGGATCTAATCAAGCTTTAACATAATTTCAGGCAGAGAAACCTGTACCATTGATAGAACTTGCCATTTACCAGGTACTCAATGACAGCAGGTAGATTCTGAAAAGTGGTGTGCCGTACGAATCTACTCATTGTGCATCTCCATAGCGAACATCAAAGGGGATGTAGCTCAGTGGTAGAGCGCATGCTTTGCATGTATGAGGCCCCGGGTTCAATCCCCGGCATCTCCAGCTTTTCTTCTACAAACTGCTAAGGCCCCCTTCCGCTACTGGATCCCATACCGGAAGCGCCAATGTTTCCTGCTGCAGATGCTTAGTGAGGTGTCAACAATTCTGACTTTAATGCAAACTCTTATTGTTCGTGAAATGAAAGGTTCCACCTATTTTGTGGGAAAAAAATTGGCCCTTAGCCAAATGCGGATTTACTGAAAAATTTTAAAAATGATCCGTAACATCACTTTCCAACTTAAACAGCTGCTAATTACCATTTTCTGCTGTAGGAGATAAAGGCCTGCTGAGGTACCATGACACTGCTGACAGCATTGGGGGATGTAGCTCAGAGGTAGAGCGCATGCTTCGCATGTTTGAGGCCCCGGGTTCAATCCCTGGCATCTCCAGCTTTTCTTCTACAAACTGCAAAGTCCCCCTTGCGCTAATGGATCCCATACCGGAAGCGCCAATGTTTTCTGTTACAGATGCTTAGTGAGGTGTCAATATTTCTGACTTTCATGCAAACGCTATGCACCTTGGAATAGAGCCAATAAAATGCACTTCAGCCTCGTACACACTATGCAATTTCCCGCCAGATAGCTGGGTCGAATAGATCAGGTCCGATCGTTTTTCTGATCGATTTGCATTGAAGTGATCAGAAAATCGATCAGAAATCCGATCGGATCTGTCGAAGATTATCTATCGACCCATCTGTCTGATGGGAAATTGCATGGTGTGTACCAGACTTTTTCTTTTAGGCCACACAGGAGGATGATTTAAGATTCAATGCAGGATTTAATCCAGGCCTTTGCAAGCAATTAAGCAGCATCAAGAGTCAGGAAGTGATGGAGGAGATAAAGATGACAAGAAGAGGTTAGGAAATGAATGATTGGCATGAATGAGAGTTTAACATCCAATATTACCCCTTAAGCAACCTGCTTGAGAAGCCAAGTTTTTAGAGGATCATATCAAGCTTTAACATAATTTCAGGCAGAGAAACCTGTACCATTGATAGAACTTGCCATTTACCAGGTACTCAATGACAGCAGGTAGATTCTGAAAAGTGGTGTGCCGTACGAATCTACTCATTGTGCATCTCCATAGCGAACGTCAAAGGGGATGTAGCTCAGTGGTAGAGCGCATGCTTTGCATGTATGAGGCCCCGGGTTCAATCCCTGGCATCTCCAGCTTTTCTTCTACAAACTGCTAAGGCCCCCTTCCGCTACTGGATCCCATACCGGAAGCGCCAATGTTTCCTGCTGCAGATGCTTAGTGAGGTGTCAACAATTCTGACTTTAATGCAAACTCTTATTGTTCGTGAAATGAAAGGTTCCACCTATTTTGTGGGAAAGAAATTGTCCCTTAGCCAAATGCGGATATACTAAAAATTTTTTCCTGCTGCAGATGCTTAGTGAGGTGTCAACAATTCTGACTTTAATGTAAACTCTTATTGTTCGTGAAATGAAAGGTTCCACCTATTTTGTAGGAAAAAAATTGGCCCTTAGCCAAATGCGGATTTACTGAAAAATTTTAAAAATGATCCGTAACATCACTTTCCAACTTAAACAGCTGCTAATTACCATTTTCTGCTGTAGCAGATAAAGGCCTGCTGAGGTACCACGACACTGCTGACAGCATTGGGGGATGTAGCTCAGAGGTAGAGCGCATGCTTCGCATGTTTGAGGCCCCGGGTTCAATCCCTGGCATCTCCAGCCTTTCTTCTACAAACTGCAAAGTCCCCCTTGCGCTAATGGATCCCATACCAGAAGCGCCAATGTTTTCTGTTACAGATGCTTAGTGAGGTGTCAATATTTCTGACTTTCATGCAAACGCTATGCACCTTGGAATAGAGCCAATAAAATGCACTTCAGCCTCGCACACACTATGCAATTTCCCGCCAGATAGATGGGTCGAATAGATCAGGTCCGATCGTTTTTCTGATCGATTTGCATTGAAGTGATCAGAAAATCGATCGGAAATCCGATCGGATCTGTCGAAGATTATCTATCGACCCATCTGTCTGATGGGAAATTGCATGGTGTGTACCAGACTTTTTCTTTTAGGCCACACAGGAGGATGATTTAAGATTCAATGCAGGATTTAATCCAGGCCTTTGCAAGCAATTAAGCAGCATCAAGAGTCAGGAAGTGATGGAGGAGATAAAGATGACAAGAAGAGGTTAGGAAATGAATGATTGGCATGAATGAGAGTTTAACATCCAATATTACCCCTTAAGCAACCTGCTTGAGAAGCCAAGTTTTTAGAGGATCATATCAAGCTTTAACATAATTTCAGGCAGAGAAACCTGTACCATTGATAGAACTTGCCATTTACCAGGTACTCAATGACAGCAGGTAGATTCTGAAAAGTGGTGTGCCGTACGAATCTACTCATTGTGCATCTCCATAGCGAACGTCAAAGGGGATGTAGCTCAGTGGTAGAGCGCATGCTTTGCATGTATGAGGCCCCGGGTTCAATCCCTGGCATCTCCAGCTTTTCTTCTACAAACTGCTAAGGCCCCCTTCCGCTACTGGATCCCATACCGGAAGCGCCAATGTTTCCTGCTGCAGATGCTTAGTGAGGTGTCAACAATTCTGACTTTAATGCAAACTCTTATTGTTCGTGAAATGAAAGGTTCCACCTATTTTGTAGGAAAAAAATTGGCCCTTAGCCAAATGCGGATTTACTGAAAAATTTTAAAAATGATCCATAACATCACTTTCCAACTTAAACAGCTGCTAATTACCATTTTCTGCTGTAGCAGATAAAGGCCTGCTGAGGTACCACGACACTGCTGACAGCATTGGGGGATGTAGCTCAGAGGTAGAGCGCATGCTTCGCATGTTTGAGGCCCCGGGTTCAATCCCTGGCATCTCCAGCCTTTCTTCTACAAACTGCAAAGTCCCCCTTGCGCTAATGGATCCCATACCAGAAGCGCCAATGTTTTCTGTTACAGATGCTTAGTGAGGTGTCAATATTTCTGACTTTCATGCAAACGCTATGCACCTTGGAATAGAGCCAATAAAATGCACTTCAGCCTCGCACACACTATGCAATTTCCCGCCAGATAGATGGGTCGAATAGATCAGGTCCGATCGTTTTTCTGATCGATTTGCATTGAAGTGATCAGAAAATCGATCGGAAATCCGATCGGATCTGTCGAAGATTATCTATCGACCCATCTGTCTGATGGGAAATTGCATGGTGTGTACCAGACTTTTTCTTTTAGGCCACACAGGAGGATGATTTAAGATTCAATGCAGGATTTAATCCAGGCCTTTGCAAGCAATTAAGCAGCATCAAGAGTCAGGAAGTGATGGAGGAGATAAAGATGACAAGAAGAGGTTAGGAAATGAATGATTGGCATGAATGAGAGTTTAACATCCAATATTACCCCTTAAGCAACCTGCTTGAGAAGCCAAGTTTTTAGAGGATCATATCAAGCTTTAACATAATTTCAGGCAGAGAAACCTGTACCATTGATAGAACTTGCCATTTACCAGGTACTCAATGACAGCAGGTAGATTCTGAAAAGTGGTGTGCCGTACGAATCTACTCATTGTGCATCTCCATAGCGAACGTCAAAGGGGATGTAGCTCAGTGGTAGAGCGCATGCTTTGCATGTATGAGGCCCCGGGTTCAATCCCTGGCATCTCCAGCTTTTCTTCTACAAACTGCTAAGGCCCCCTTCCGCTACTGGATCCCATACCGGAAGCGCCAATGTTTCCTGCTGCAGATGCTTAGTGAGGTGTCAACAATTCTGACTTTAATGCAAACTCTTATTGTTCGTGAAATGAAAGGTTCCACCTATTTTGTGGGAAAGAAATTGTCCCTTAGCCAAATGCGGATATACTAAAAAATTTTTCCTGCTGCAGATGCTTAGTGAGGTGTCAACAATTCTGACTTTAATGTAAACTCTTATTGTTCGTGAAATGAAAGGTTCCACCTATTTTGTAGGAAAAAAATTGGCCCTTAGCCAAATGCGGATTTACTGAAAAATTTTAAAAATGATCCGTAACATCACTTTCCAACTTAAACAGCTGCTAATTACCATTTTCTGCTGTAGCAGATAAAGGCCTGCTGAGGTACCACGACACTGCTGACAGCATTGGGGGATGTAGCTCAGAGGTAGAGCGCATGCTTCGCATGTTTGAGGCCCCGGGTTCAATCCCTGGCATCTCCAGCCTTTCTTCTACAAACTGCAAAGTCCCCCTTGCGCTAATGGATCCCATACCAGAAGCGCCAATGTTTTCTGTTACAGATGCTTAGTGAGGTGTCAATATTTCTGACTTTCATGCAAACGCTATGCACCTTGGAATAGAGCCAATAAAATGCACTTCAGCCTCGCACACACTATGCAATTTCCCGCCAGATAGATGGGTCGAATAGATCAGGTCCGATCGTTTTTCTGATCGATTTGCATTGAAGTGATCAGAAAATCGATCGGAAATCCGATCGGATCTGTCGAAGATTATCTATCGACCCATCTGTCTGATGGGAAATTGCATGGTGTGTACCAGACTTTTTCTTTTAGGCCACACAGGAGGATGATTTAAGATTCAATGCAGGATTTAATCCAGGCCTTTGCAAGCAATTAAGCAGCATCAAGAGTCAGGAAGTGATGGAGGAGATAAAGATGACAAGAAGAGGTTAGGAAATGAATGATTGGCATGAATGAGAGTTTAACATCCAATATTACCCCTTAAGCAACCTGCTTGAGAAGCCAAGTTTTTAGAGGATCATATCAAGCTTTAACATAATTTCAGGCAGAGAAACCTGTACCATTGATAGAACTTGCCATTTACCAGGTACTCAATGACAGCAGGTAGATTCTGAAAAGTGGTGTGCCGTACGAATCTACTCATTGTGCATCTCCATAGCGAACGTCAAAGGGGATGTAGCTCAGTGGTAGAGCGCATGCTTTGCATGTATGAGGCCCCGGGTTCAATCCCTGGCATCTCCAGCTTTTCTTCTACAAACTGCTAAGGCCCCCTTCCGCTACTGGATCCCATACCGGAAGCGCCAATGTTTCCTGCTGCAGATGCTTAGTGAGGTGTCAACAATTCTGACTTTAATGCAAACTCTTATTGTTCGTGAAATGAAAGGTTCCACCTATTTTGTAGGAAAAAAATTGGCCCTTAGCCAAATGCGGATTTACTGAAAAATTTTAAAAATGATCCATAACATCACTTTCCAACTTAAACAGCTGCTAATTACCATTTTCTGCTGTAGCAGATAAAGGCCTGCTGAGGTACCACGACACTGCTGACAGCATTGGGGGATGTAGCTCAGAGGTAGAGCGCATGCTTCGCATGTTTGAGGCCCTGGGTTCAATCCCTGGCTTCTCCAGCTTTTCTTCTACAAACTGCAAAGTCCCCCTTGCGCTAATGGATCCCATACCGGAAGCGCCAATGTTTTCTGTTACAGATGCTTAGTGAGGTGTCAATATTTCTGACTTTCATGCAAACGCTATGCACCTTGGAATAGAGCCAATAAAATGCACTTCAGCCTCGTACACACTATGCAATTTCCCGCCAGATAGCTGGGTCGAATAGATCAGGTCCGATCGTTTTTCTGATCGATTTGCATTGAAGTGATCAGAAAATCGATCGGAAATCCGATCGGATCTGTCGAAGATTATCTATCGACCCATCTGTCTGATGGGAAATTGCATGGTGTGTACCAGACTTTTTCTTTTAGGCCACACAGGAGGATGATTTAAGATTCAATGCAGGATTTAATCCAGGCCTTTGCAAGCAATTAAGCAGCATCAAGAGTCAGGAAGTGATGGAGGAGATAAAGATGACAAGAAGAGGTTAGGAAATGAATGATTGGCATGAATGAGAGTTTAACATCCAATATTACCCCTTAAGCAACCTGCTTGAGAAGCCAAGTTTTTAGAGGATCTTATCAAGCTTTAACATAATTTCAGGCAGAGAAACCTGTACCATTGATAGAACTTGCCATTTACCAGGTACTCAATGACAGCAGGTAGATTCTGAAAAGTGGTGTGCCGTACGAATCTACTCATTGTGCATCTCCATAGCGAACGTCAAAGGGGATGTAGCTCAGTGGTAGAGCGCATGCTTTGCATGTATGAGGCCCCGGGTTCAATCCCTGGCATCTCCAGCTTTTCTTCTACAAACTGCTAAGGCCCCCTTCCGCTACTGGATCCCATACCGGAAGCGCCAATGTTTCCTGCTGCAGATGCTTAGTGAGGTGTCAACAATTCTGACTTTAATGCAAACTCTTATTGTTCGTGAAATGAAAGGTTCCACCTATTTTGTGGGAAAAAAATTGGCCCTTAGCCAAATGCGGATTTACTGAAAAATTTTAAAAATGATCCGTAACATCACTTTCCAACTTAAACAGCTGCTAATTACCATTTTCTGCTGTAGGAGATAAAGGCCTGCTGAGGTACCATGACACTGCTGACAGCATTGGGGGATGTAGCTCAGAGGTAGAGCGCATGCTTCGCATGTTTGAGGCCCCGGGTTCAATCCCTGGCATCTCCAGCTTTTCTTCTACAAACTGCAAAGTCCCCCTTGCGCTAATGGATCCCATACCGGAAGCGCCAATGTTTTCTGTTACAGATGCTTAGTGAGGTGTCAATATTTCTGACTTTCATGCAAACGCTATGCACCTTGGAATAGAGCCAATAAAATGCACTTCAGCCTCATACACACTATGCAATTTCCCGCCAGATAGCTGGGTCGAATAGATCAGGTCCGATCGTTTTTCTGATCGATTTGCATTGAAGTGATCAGAAAATCGATCGGAAATCCGATCGGATCTGTCGAAGATTATCTATCGACCCATCTGTCTGATGGGAAATTGCATGGTGTGTACCAGACTTTTTCTTTTAGGCCACACAGGAGGATGATTTAAGATTCAATGCAGGATTTAATCCAGGCCTTTGCAAGCAATTAAGCAGCATCAAGAGTCAGGAAGTGATGGAGGAGATAAAGATGACAAGAAGAGGTTAGGAAATGAATGATTGGCATGAATGAGAGTTTAACATCCAATATAACCCCTTAAGCAACCTGCTTGAGAAGCCAAGTTTTTCGAGGATCATATCAAGCTTTAACATAATTTCAGGCAGAGAAACCTGTACCATTGATAGAACTTGCCATTTACCAGATACTCAATGACAGCAGGTAGATTCTGAAAAGTGGTGTGCCGTACGAATCTACTCATTGTGCATCTCCATAGTGAATGTCAAAGGGGATGTAGCTCAGTGGTAGAGCGCATGTTTGCATGTATGAGGCCCCGGGTTCAATCCCTGGCATCTCCAGCTTTTCTTCTACAAACTGCTAAGGCCCCCTTCCGCTACTGGATCCCATACCGGAAGCGCCAATGTTTTCTGTTACAGATGCTTAGTGAGGTGTCAATATTTCTGACTTTCATGCAAACGCTATGCACCTTGGAATAGAGCCAATAAAATGCACTTCAGCCTCGTACACACTATGCAATTTCCCGCCAGATAGATGGGTCGAATAGATCAGGTCCGATCTGATTTCCGATCGTTTTTCTGATCGATTTGCATTGAAGTGATCAGTAAAATCGATCGGAAATCCGATCGGATCTGTCGAAGATTATCTGTCGACCCATCTGTCTGATGGGAAATTGCATGGTGTGTACCAGACTTTTTCTTTTAGGCCACACAGGAGGATGATTTAAGATTCAATGCAGGATTTAATCCAGGCCTTTGCAAGCAATTAAGCAGCATCAAGAGTCAGGAAGTGATGGAGGAGATAAAGATGACAAGAAGAGGTTAGGAAATGAATGATTGGCATGAATGAGAGTTTAACATCCAATATTACCCCTTAAGCAACCTGCTTGAGAAGCCAAGTTTTTAGAGGATCATATCAAGCTTTAACATAATTTCAGGCAGAGAAACCTGTACCATTGATAGAACTTGCCATTTACCAGGTACTCAATGACAGCAGGTAGATTCTGAAAAGTGGTGTGCCGTACGAATCTACTCATTGTGCATCTCCATAGTGAACGTCAAAGGGGATGTAGCTCAGTGGTAGAGCGCATGCTTTGCATGTATGAGGCCCCGGGTTCAATCCCCGGCATCTCCAGCTTTTCTTCTACAAACTGCTAAGGCCCCCTTCCGCTACTGGATCCCATACCGGAAGCGCCAATGTTTCCTGCTGCAGATGCTTAGTGAGGTGTCAACAATTCTGACTTTAATGCAAACTCTTATTGTTCGTGAAATGAAAGGTTCCACCTATTTTGTGGGAAAAAAATTGGCCCTTAGCCAAATGCGGATTTACTGAAAAATTTTAAAAATGATCCGTAACATCACTTTCCAACTTAAACAGCTGCTAATTACCATTTTCTGCTGTAGGAGATAAAGGCCTGCTGAGGTACCACAATGCTGCTGACAGCATTGGGGGATGTAGCTCAGAGGTAGAGCGCATGTTTCGCATGTATGAGGCCCCGGGTTCAATCCCCGGCATCTCCAGCTTTTCTTCTACAAACTGCAAAGTCCCCCTTGCGCTAATGGATCCCATACCGGAAGCGCCAATGTTTCCTGTTACAGATGCTTAGTGAGGTGTCAATATTTCTGACTTTCATGCAAACGCTATGCACCTTGGAATAGAGCCAATAAAATGCACTTCAGCCTCGTACACACTATGCAATTTCCCGCCAGATAGATGGGTCGAATAGATCAGTTCCGATCGTTTTTCTGATCGATTTGCATTGAAGTGATCAGAAAATCGATCGGAAATCCGATCGGATCTGTCGAAGATTATCTATCGACCCATCTGTCTGATGGGAAATTGCATGGTGTGTACCAGACTTTTTCTTTTAGGCCACACAGGAGGATGATTTAAGATTCAATGCAGGATTTAATCCAGGCCTTTGCAAGCAATTAAGCAGCATCAAGAGTCAGGAAGTGATGGAGGAGATAAAGATGACAAGAAGAGGTTAGGAAATGAATGATTGGCATGAATGAGAGTTTAACATCCAATATTACCCCTTAAGCAACCTGCTTGAGAAGCCAAGTTTTTAGAGGATCTTATCAAGCTTTAACATAATTTCAGGCAGAGAAACCTGTACCATTGATAGAACTTGCCATTTACCAGGTACTCAATGACAGCAGGTAGATTCTGAAAAGTGGTGTGCCGTACGAATCTACTCATTGTGCATCTCCATAGCGAACGACAAAGGGGATGTAGCTTAGTGGTAGAGCGCATGCTTTGCATGTATGAGGCCCTGGGTTCAATCCCCGGCATCTCCAGCTTTTCTTCTACAAACTGCTAAGGCCCCCTTCCGCTACTGGATCCCATACCGGAAGCGCCAATGTTTCCTGCTGCAGATGCTTAGTGAGGTGTCAACAATTCTGACTTTAATGCAAACTCTTATTGTTCGTGAAATGAAAGGTTCCACCTATTTTGTGGGAAAAAAATTGGCCCTTAGCCAAATGCGGATTTACTGAAAAATTTTAAAAATGATCCGTAACATCACTTTCCAACTTAAACAGCTGCTAATTACCATTTTCTGCTGTAGGAGATAAAGGCCTGCTGAGGTACCACGATGCTGCTGACAGCATTGGGGGATGTAGCTCAGAGGTAGAGCGCATGCTTCGCATGTATGAGGCCCTGGGTTCAATCCCCAGCATCTCCAGCTTTTCTTCTACAAACTGCAAAGTCCCCCTTGCGCTAATGGATCCCATACCGGAAGCGCCAATGTTTCCTGTTACAGATGCTTAGTGAGGTGTCAATATTTCTGACTTTCATGCAAACGCTATGCACCTTGGAATAGAGCCAATAAAATGCACTTCAGCCTCGTACACACTATGCAATTTCCCGCCAGATAGATGGGTCGAATAGATCAGGTCCGATCTGATTTCCGATCGTTTTTCTGATCGATTTGCATTGAAGTGATCAGAAAATCGATCGGAAATCCGATCGGATCTGTCGAAGATTATCTATCGACCCATCTGTCTGATGGGAAATTGCATGGTGTGTACCAGACTTTTTCTTTTAGGCCACACAGGAGGATGATTTAAGATTCAATGCAGGATTTAATCCAGGCCTTTGCAAGCAATTAAGCAGCATCAAGAGTCAGGAAGTGATGGAGGAGATAAAGATGACAAGAAGAGGTTAGGAAATGAATGATTGGCATGAATGAGAGTTTAACATCCAATATTACCCCTTAAGCAACCTGCTTGAGAAGCCAAGTTTTTAGAGGATCTTATCAAGCTTTAACATAATTTCAGGCAGAGAAACCTGTACCATTGATAGAACTTGCCATTTACCAGGTACTCAATGACAGCAGGTAGATTCTGAAAAGTGGTGTGCCGTACGAATCTACTCATTGTGCATCTCCATAGCGAACGTCAAAGGGGATGTAGCTCAGTGGTAGAGCGCATGCTTTGCATGTATGAGGCCCTGGGTTCAATCCCTGGCATCTCCAGCTTTTCTTCTACAAACTGCTAAGGCCCCCTTCCGCTACTGGATCCCATACCGGAAGCGCCAATGTTTCCTGCTGCAGATGCTTAGTGAGGTGTCAACAATTCTGACTTTAATGCAAACTCTTATTGTTCGTGAAATGAAAGGTTCCACCTATTTTGTGGGAAAAAAATTGGCCCTTAGCCAAATGCGGATTTACTGAAAATTTTTAAAAATGATCCGTAACATCACTTTCCAACTTAAACAGCTGCTAATTACCATTTTCTGCTGTAGCAGATAAAGGCCTGCTGAGGTACCACGACACTGCTGACAGCATTGGGGGATGTAGCTCAGAGGTAGAGCGCATGCTTCGCATGTATGAGGCCCCGGGTTCAATCCCCGGCATCTCCAGCTTTTCTTCTACAAACTGCAAAGTCCCCCTTGCGCTAATGGATCCCATACCGGAAGCGCCAATGTTTCCTGTTACAGATGCTTAGTGAGGTGTCAATATTTCTGACTTTCATGCAAACGCTATGCACCTTGGAATAGAGCCAATAAAATGCACTTCAGCCTCGTACACACTATGCAATTTCCCGCCAGATAGATGGGTCGAATAGATCAGGTCCGATCTGATTTCCGTTCGTTTTTCTGATCGATTTGCATTGAAGTGATCAGAAAATCGATCGGAAATCCGATCGGATCTGTCGAAGATTATCTATCGACCCATTTGTCTGATGGGAAATTGCATGGTGTGTACCAGACTTTTTCTTTTAGGCCACACAGGAGGATGATTTAAGATTCAATGCAGGATTTAATCCAGGCCTTTGCAAGCAATTAAGCAGCATCAAGAGTCAGGAAGTGATGGAGGAGATAAAGATGACAAGAAGAGGTTAGGAAATGAATGATTGGCATGAATGAGAGTTTAACATCCAATATTACCCCTTAAGCAACCTGCTTGAGAAGCCAAGTTTTTAGAGGATCATATCAAGCTTTAACATAATTTCAGGCAGAGAAACCTGTACCATTGATAGAACTTGCCATTTACCAGGTACTCAATGACAGCAGGTAGATTCTGAAAAGTGGTGTGCCGTACGAATCTACTCATTGTGCATCTCCATAGCGAACGTCAAAGGGGATGTAGCTCAGTGGTAGAGCGCATGCTTTGCATGTATGAGGCCACGGGTTTAATCCCCGGCATCTCCAGCTTTTCTTCTACAAACTGCTAAGGCCCCCTTCCGCTACTGGATCCCATACCGGAAGCGCCAATGTTTCCTGCTGCAGATGCTTAGTGAGGTGTCAACAATTCTGACTTTAATGCAAACTCTTATTGTTCGTGAAATGAAAGGTTCCACCTATTTTGTGGGAAAAAAATTGGCCCTTAGCCAAATGCGGATTTACTGAAAAATTTTAAAAATGATCCGTAACATCACTTTCCAACTTAAACAGCTGCTAATTACCATTTTCTGCTGTAGGAGATAAAGGCCTGCTGAGGTACCACGACACTGCTGACAGCATTGGGGGATGTAGCTCAGAGGTAGAGCGCATGCTTCGCATGTATGAGGCCCCGGGTTCAATCCCTGGCATCTCCAGCTTTTCTTCTACAAACTGCAAAGTCCCCCTTGCGCTAATGGATCCCATACCGGAAGCGCCAATGTTTCCTGTTACAGATGCTTAGTGAGGTGTCAATATTTCTGACTTTCATGCAAACGCTATGCACCTTGGAATAGAGCCAATAAAATGCACTTCAGCCTCGTACACACTATGCAATTTCCCGCCAGATAGATGGGTCGAATAGATCAGGTCCGATCGGAAATCCGATCGGATCTGTCGAAGATTATCTATCGACCCATCTGTCTGATGGGAAATTGCATGGTGTGTACCAGACTTTTTCTTTTAGGCCACACAGGAGGATGATTTAAGATTCAATGCAGGATTTAATCCAGGCCTTTGCAAGCAATTAAGCAGCATCAAGAGTCAGGAAGTGATGGAGGAGATAAAGATGACAAGAAGAGGTTAGGAAATGAATGATTGGCATGAATGAGAGTTTAACATCCAATATTACCCCTTAAGCAACCTGCTTGAGAAGCCAAGTTTTTAGAGGATCATATCAAGCTTTAACATAATTTCAGGCAGAGAAACCTGTACCATTGATAGAACTTGCCATTTACCAGGTACTCAATGACAGCAGGTAGATTCTGAAAAGTGGTGTGCCGTACGAATCTACTCATTGTGCATCTCCATAGCGAACGTCAAAGGGGATGTAGCTCAGTGGTAGAGCGCATGCTTTGCATGTATGAGGCCCCGGGTTCAATCCCCGGCATCTCCAGCTTTTCTTCTACAAACTGCTAAGGCCCCCTTCCGCTACTGGATCCCATACCGGAAGCGCCAATGTTTCCTGCTGCAGATGCTTAGTGAGGTGTCAACAATTCTGACTTTAATGCAAACTCTTATTGTTCGTGAAATGAAAGGTTCCACCTATTTTGTGGGAAAAAAATTGGCCCTTAGCCAAATGCGGATTTACTGAAAAATTTTAAAAATGATCCGTAACATCACTTTCCAACTTAAACAGCTGCTAATTACCATTTTCTGCTGTAGGAGATAAAGGCCTGCTGAGGTACCACGACACTGCTGACAGCATTGGGGGATGTAGCTCAGAGGTAGAGCGCATGCTTCGCATGTATGAGGCCCCGGGTTCAATCCCTGGCATCTCCAGCTTTTCTTCTACAAACTGCAAAGTCCCCCTTGCGCTAATGGATCCCATACCGGAAGCGCCAATGTTTCCTGTTACAGATGCTTAGTGAGTTGTCAATATTTCTGACTTTCATGCAAACGCTATGCACCTTGGAATAGAGCCAATAAAATGCACTTCAGCCTCGTACACACTATGCAATTTCCCGCCAGATAGATGGGTCGAATAGATCAGGTCCGATCTGATTTCCGATCGTTTTTCTGATCGATTTGCATTGAAGTGATCAGAAAATCGATCGGAAATCCGATCGGATCTGTCGAAGATTATCTATCGACCCATCTGTCTGATGGGAAATTGCATGGTGTGTACCAGACTTTTTCTTTTAGGCCACACAGGAGGATGATTTAAGATTCAATGCAGGATTTAATCCAGGCCTTTGCAAGCAATTAAGCAGCATCAAGAGTCAGGAAGTGATGGAGGAGATAAAGATGACAAGAAGAGGTTAGGAAATGAATGATTGGCATGAATGAGAGTTTAACATCCAATATTACCCCTTAAGCAACCTGCTTGAGAAGCCAAGTTTTTAGAGGATCATATCAAGCTTTAACATAATTTCAGGCAGAGAAACCTGTACCATTGATAGAACTTGCCATTTACCAGGTACTCAATGACAGCAGGTAGATTCTGAAAAGTGGTGTGCCGTACGAATCTACTCATTGTGCATCTCCATAGCGAACGTCAAAGGGGATGTAGCTCAGTGGTAGAGCGCATGCTTTGCATGTATGAGGCCCCGGGTTCAATCCCCGGCATCTCCAGCTTTTCTTCTACAAACTGCTAAGGCCCCCTTCCGCTACTGGATCCCATACCGGAAGCGCCAATGTTTCCTGCTGCAGATGCTTAGTGAGGTGTCAACAATTCTGACTTTAATGCAAACTCTTATTGTTCGTGAAATGAAAGGTTCCACCTATTTTGTGGGAAAAAAATTGGCCCTTAGCCAAATGCGGATTTACTGAAAATTTTTAAAAATGATCCGTAACATCACTTTCCAACTTAAACAGCTGCTAATTACCATTTTCTGCTGTAGGAGATAAAGGCCTGCTGAGGTACCACGACACTGCTGACAGCATTGGGGGATGTAGCTCAGAGGTAGAGTGCATGCTTCGCATGTATGAGGCCCCGGGTTCAATCCCTGGCATCTCCAGCTTTTCTTCTACAAACTGCAAAGTCCCCCTTGCGCTAATGGATCCCATACCGGAAGCGCCAATGTTTCCTGTTACAGATGCTTAGTGAGTTGTCAATATTTCTGACTTTCATGCAAACGCTATGCACCTTGGAATAGAGCCAATAAAATGCACTTCAGCCTCGTACACACTATGCAATTTCCCGCCAGATAGATGGGTCGAATAGATCAGGTCCGATCTGATTTCCGATCGTTTTTCTGATCGATTTGCATTGAAGTGATCAGAAAATCGATCGGAAATCCGATCGGATCTGTCGAAGATTATCTATCGACCCATCTGTCTGATGGGAAATTGCATGGTGTGTACCAGACTTTTTCTTTTAGGCCACACAGGAGGATGATTTAAGATTCAATGCAGGATTTAATCCAGGCCTTTGCAAGCAATAAAGCAGCATGAAGAGTCAGGAAGTGATGGAGGAGATAAAGATGACAAGAAGAGGTTAGGAAATGAATGATTGGCATGAATGAGAGTTTAACATCCAATATTACCCCTTAAGCAACCTGCTTGAGAAGCCAAGTTTTTAGAGGATCATATCAAGCTTTAACATAATTTCAGGCAGAGAAACCTGTACCATTGATAGAACTTGCCATTTACCAGGTACTCAATGACAGCAGGTAGATTCTGAAAAGTGGTGTGCCGTACGAATCTACTCATTGTGCATCTCCATAGCGAACGTCAAAGGGGATGTAGCTCAGTGGTAGAGCGCATGCTTTGCATGTATGAGGCCCCGGGTTCAATCCCCGGCATCTCCAGCTTTTCTTCTACAAACTGCTAAGGCCCCCTTCCGCTACTGGATCCCATACCGGAAGCGCCAATGTTTCCTGCTGCAGATGCTTAGTGAGGTGTCAACAATTCTGACTTTAATGCAAACTCTTATTGTTCGTGAAATGAAAGGTTCCACCTATTTTGTGGGAAAAAAATTGGCCCTTAGCCAAATGCGGATTTACTGAAAAATTTTAAAAATGATCCGTAACATCACTTTCCAACTTAAACAGCTGCTAATTACCATTTTCTGCTGTAGCAGATAAAGGCCTGCTGAGGTACCATGACACTGCTGACAGCATTGGGGGATGTAGCTCAGAGGTAGAGCGCATGCTTCGCATGTATGAGGCCCCGGGTTCAATCCCCGGCATCTCCAGCTTTTCTTCTACAAACTGCAAAGTCCCCCTTGCGCTAATGGATCCCATACCGGAAGCGCCAATGTTTCCTGTTACAGATGCTTAGTGAGGTGTCAATATTTCTGACTTTCATGCAAACGCTATGCACCTTGGAATAGAGCCAATAAAATGCACTTCAGCCTCGTACACACTATGCAATTTCCCGCCAGATAGATGGGTCGAATAGATCAGGTCCGATCTGATTTCCGATCGTTTTTCTGATCGATTTGCATTGAAGTGATCAGAAAATCGATCGGAAATCCGATCGGATCTGTCGAAGATTATCTATTGACCCATCTGTCTGATGGGAAATTGCATGGTGTGTACCAGACTTTTTCTTTTAGGCCACACAGGAGGATGATTTAAGATTCAATGCAGGATTTAATCCAGGCCTTTGCAAGCAATTAAGCAGCATCAAGAGTCAGGAAGTGATGGAGGAGATAAAGATGACAAGAAGAGGTTAGGAAATGAATGATTGGCATGAATGAGAGTTTAACATCCAATATTACCCCTTAAGCAACCTGCTTGAGAAGCCAAGTTTTTAGAGGATCATATCAAGCTTTAACATAATTTCAGGCAGAGAAACCTGTACCATTGATAGAACTTGCCATTTACCAGGTACTCAATGACAGCAGGTAGATTCTGAAAAGTGGTGTGCCGTACGAATCTACTCATTGTGCATCTCCATAGCAAACGTCAAAGGGGATGTAGCTCAGTGGTAGAGCGCATGCTTTGCATGTATGAGGCCCTGGGTTCAATCCCTGGCATCTCCAGCTTTTCTTCTACAAACTGCTAAGGCCCCCTTCCGCTACTGGATCCCATACCGGAAGCGCCAATGTTTCCTGCTGCAGATGCTTAGTGAGGTGTCAACAATTCTGACTTTAATGCAAACTCTTATTGTTCGTGAAATGAAAGGTTCCACCTATTTTGTGGGAAAAAAATTGGCCCTTAGCCAAATGGGGATTTACTGAAAAATTTTAAAAATGATCCGTAACATCACTTTCCAACTTAAACAGCTGCTAATTACCATTTTCTGCTGTAGGAGATAAAGGCCTGCTGAGGTACCACGACGCTGCTGACAGCATTGGGGGATGTAGCTCAGAGGTAGAGCGCATGCTTCGCATGTATGAGGCCCCGGGTTCAATCCCCAGCATCTCCAGCTTTTCTTCTACAAACTGCAAAGTCCCTCTTGCGCTAATGGATCCCATACCGGAAGCGCCAATGTTTCCTGTTACAGATGCTTAGTGAGGTGTCAATATTTCTGACTTTCATGCAAACGCTATGCACCTTGGAATAGAGCCAATAAAATGCACTTCAGCCTCGTACACACTATGCAATTTCCCGCCAGATAGATGGGTCGAATAGATCAGGTCCGATCGGAAATCCGATCGGATCTGTCGAAGATTATCTATCGACCCATCTGTCTGATGGGAAATTGCATGGTGTGTACCAGACTTTTTCTTTTAGGCCACACAGGAGGATGATTTAAGATTCAATGCAGGATTTAATCCAGGCCTTTGCAAGCAATTAAGCAGCATCAAGAGTCAGGAAGTGATGGAGGAGATAAAGATGACAAGAAGAGGTTAGGAAATGAATGATTGGCATGAATGAGAGTTTAACATCCAATATTACCCCTTAAGCAACCTGCTTGAGAAGCCAAGTTTTTAGAGGATCATATCAAGCTTTAACATAATTTCAGGCAGAGAAACCTGTACCATTGATAGAACTTGCCATTTACCAGGTACTCAATGACAGCAGGTAGATTCTGAAAAGTGGTGTGCCGTACGAATCTACTCATTGTGCATCTCCATAGCGAGCGTCAAAGGGGATGTAGCTCAGTGGTAGAGCGCATGCTTTGCATGTATGAGGCCCCGGGTTCAATCCCCGGCATCTCCAGCTTTTCTTCTACAAACTGCTAAGGCCCCCTTCCGCTACTGGATCCCATACCGGAAGCGCCAATGTTTCCTGCTGCAGATGCTTAGTGAGGTGTCAACAATTCTGACTTTAATGCAAACTCTTATTGTTCGTGAAATGAAAGGTTCCACCTATTTTGTGGGAAAAAAATTGGCCCTTAGCCAAATGCGGATTTACTGAAAAATTTTAAAAATGATCCGTAACATCACTTTCCAACTTAAACAGCTGCTAATTACCATTTTCTGCTGTAGGAGATAAAGGCCTGCTGAGGTACCACGACACTGCTGACAGCATTGGGGGATGTAGCTCAGAGGTAGAGCGCATGCTTCGCATGTATGAGGCCCCGGGTTCAATAGCTGGCATCTCCAGCTTTTCTTCTACAAACTGCAAAGTCCCCCTTGCGCTAATGGATCCCATACCGGAAGCGCCAATGTTTCCTGTTACAGATGCTTAGTGAGTTGTCAATATTTCTGACTTTCATGCAAACGCTATGCACCTTGGAATAGAGCCAATAAAATGCACTTCAGCCTCGTACACACTATGCAATTTTTCCCGCCAGATAGATGGGTCGAATAGATCAGGTCCGATCTGATTTCCGATCGTTTTTCTGATCGATTTGCATTGAAGTGATCAGAAAATCGATCGGAAATCCGATCGGATCTGTCGAAGATTATCTATCGACCCATCTGTCTGATGGGAAATTGCATGGTGTGTACCAGACTTTTTCTTTTAGGCCACACAGGAGGATGATTTAAGATTCAATGCAGGATTTAATCCAGGCCTTTGCAAGCAATTAAGCAGCATCAAGAGTCAGGAAGTGATGGAGGAGATAAAGATGACAAGAAGAGGTTAGGAAATGAATGATTGGCATGAATGAGAGTTTAACATCCAATATTACCCCTTAAGCAACCTGCTTGAGAAGCCAAGTTTTTAGAGGATCATATCAAGCTTTAACATAATTTCAGGCAGAGAAACCTGTACCATTGATAGAACTTGCCATTTACCAGGTACTCAATGACAGCAGGTAGATTCTGAAAAGTGGTGTGCCGTACGAATCTACTCATTGTGCATCTCCATAGCGAACGTCAAAGGGGATGTAGCTCAGTGGTAGAGCGCATGCTTTGCATGTATGAGGCCCCGGGTTCAATCCCCAGCATCTCCAGCTTTTCTTCTACAAACTGCTAAGGCCCCCTTCCGCTACTGGATCCCATACCGGAAGCGCCAATGTTTCCTGCTGCAGATGCTTAGTGAGGTGTCAACAATTCTGACTTTAATGCAAACTCTTATTGTTCGTGAAATGAAAGGTTCCACCTATTTTGTGGGAAAAAAATTGGCCCTTAGCCAAATGCGGATTTACTGAAAAATTTTAAAAATGATCCGTAACATCACTTTCCAACTTAAACAGCTGCTAATTACCATTTTCTGCTGTAGCAGATAAAGGCCTGCTGAGGTACCATGACACTGCTGACAGCATTGGGGGATGTAGCTCAGAGGTAGAGCGCATGCTTCGCATGTATGAGGCCCCGGGTTCAATCCCCGGCATCTCCAGCTTTTCTTCTACAAACTGCAAAGTCCCCCTTGCTCTAATGGATCCCATACCGGAAGCGCCAATGTTTCCTGTTACAGATGCTTAGTGAGGTGTCAATATTTCTGACTTTCATGCAAACGCTATGCACCTTGGAATAGAGCCAATAAAATGCACTTCAGCCTCGTACACACTATGCAATTTCCCGCCAGATAGATGGGTCGAATAGATCAGGTCCGATCTGATTTCCGATCGTTTTTCTGATCGATTTGCATTGAAGTGATCAGAAAATCGATCGGAAATCCGATCGGATCTGTCGAAGATTATCTATCGACCCATCTGTCTGATGGGAAATTGCATGGTGTGTACCAGACTTTTTCTTTTAGGCCACACAGGAGGATGATTTAAGATTCAATGCAGGATTTAATCCAGGCCTTTGCAAGCAATTAAGCAGCATCAAGAGTCAGGAAGTGATGGAGGAGATAAAGATGACAAGAAGAGGTTAGGAAATGAATGATTGGCATGAATGAGAGTTTAACATCCAATATTACCCCTTAAGCAACCTGCTTGAGAAGCCAAGTTTTTAGAGGATCATATCAAGCTTTAACATAATTTCAGGCAGAGAAACCTGTACCATTGATAGAACTTGCCATTTACCAGGTACTCAATGACAGCAGGTAGATTCTGAAAAGTGGTGTGCCGTACGAATCTACTCATTGTGCATCTCCATAGCGAACGTCAAAGGGGATGTAGCTCAGTGGAAGAGCGCATGCTTTGCATGTATGAGGCCCCGGGTTCAATCCCCGGCATCTCCAGCTTTTCTTCTACAAACTGCTAAGGCCCCCTTCCGCTACTGGATCCCATACCGGAAGCGCCAATGTTTCCTGCTGCAGATGCTTAGTGAGGTGTCAACAATTCTGACTTTAATGCAAACTCTTATTGTTCGTGAAATGAAAGGTTCCACCTATTTTGTGGGAAAAAAATTGGCCCTTAGCCAAATGCGGATTTACTGAAAAATTTTAAAAATGATCCGTAACATCTCTTTCCAACTTAAACAGCTGCTAATTACCATTTTCTGCTGTAGGAGATAAAGGCCTGCTGAGGTACCACGATGCTGCTGACAGCATTGGGGGATGTAGCTCAGAGGTAGAGCGCATTGTTCGCATGTATGAGGCCCCGGGTTCAATCCCCAGCATCTCCAGCTTTTCTTCTACAAACTGCAAAGTCCCCCTTGCGCTAATGGATCCCATACCGGAAGCGCCAATGTTTCCTGTTACAGATGCTTAGTGAGGTGTCAATATTTCTGACTTTCATGCAAACGCTATGCACCTTGGAATAGAGCCAATAAAATGCACTTCAGCCTCGTACACACTATGCAATTTCCCGCCAGATAGATGGGTCGAATAGATCAGGTCCGATCTGATTTCCGATCGTTTTTCTGATCGATTTGCATTGAAGTGATCAGAAAATCGATCGGAAATCCGATCGGATCTGTCGAAGATTATCTATCGACCCATCTGTCTGATGGGAAATTGCATGGTGTGTACCAGACTTTTTCTTTTAGGCCACACAGGAGGATGATTTAAGATTCAATGCAGGATTTAATCCAGGCCCTTGCAAGCAATTAAGCAGCATCAAGAGTCAGGAAGTGATGGAGGAGATAAAGATGACAACAAGAAGAGGTTAGGAAATGAATGATTGGCATGAATGAGAGTTTAACATCCAATATTACCCCTTAAGCAACCTGCTTGAGAAGCCAAGTTTTTAGAGGATCTTATCAAGCTTTAACATAATTTCAGGCAGAGAAACCTGTACCATTGATAGAACATGCCATTTAACAGGTACTCAATGACAGCAGGTAGATTCTGAAAAGTGGTGTGCCGTACGAATCTACTCATTGTGCATCTCCGTAGCGAACGTCAAAGGGGATGTAGCTCAGTGGTAGAGCGCATGCTTTGCATGTATGAGGCCCTGGGTTCAATCCCTGGCATCTCCAGCTTTTCTTCTACAAACTGCTAAGGCCCCCTTCCGCTACTGGATCCCATACCGGAAGCGCCAATGTTTCCTGCTGCAGATGCTTAGTGAGGTGTCAACAATTCTGACTTTAATGCAAACTCTTATTGTTCGTGAAATGAAAGGTTCCACCTATTTTGTGGGAAAAAAATTGGCCCTTAGCCAAATGCGGATTTACTGAAAAATTTTAAAAATGATCCGTAACATCACTTTCCAACTTAAACAGCTGCTAATTACCATTTTCTGCTGTAGGAGATAAAGGCCTGCTGAGGTACCACGACGCTGCTGACAGCATTGGGGGATGTAGCTCAGAGGTAGAGCGCATGCTTCGCATGTATGAGGCCCCGGGTTCAATCCCCAGCATCTCCAGCTTTTCTTCTACAAACTGCAAAGTCCCCCTTGCGCTAATGGATCCCATACCGGAAGCGCCAATGTTTCCTGTTACAGATGCTTAGTGAGGTGTCAATATTTCTGACTTTCATGCAAACGCTATGCACCTTGGAATAGAGCCAATAAAATGCACTTCAGCCTCGTACACACTATGCAATTTCCCGCCAGATAGATGGGTCGAATAGATCAGGTCCGATCTGATTTCCGATCGTTTTTCTGATCGATTTGCATTGAAGTGATCAGAAAATCGATCGGAAATCCGACCGGATCTGTCGAAGATTATTTATCGACCCATCTGTCTGATGGGAAATTGCATGGTGTGTACCAGACTTTTTCTTTTAGGCCACACAGGAGGATGATTTAAGATTCAATGCAGGATTTAATCCAGGCCTTTGCAAGCAATTAAGCAGCATCAAGAGTCAGGAAGTGATGGAGGAGATAAAGATGACAAGAAGAGGTTAGGAAATGAATAATTGGCATGAATGAGAGTTTAACATCCAATATTACCCCTTAAGCAACCTGCTTGAGAAGCCAAGTTTTTAGAGGATCATATCAAGCTTTAACATAATTTCAGGCAGAGAAACCTGTACCATTGATAGAACTTGCCATTTACCAGGTACTCAATGACAGCAGGTAGATTCTGAAAAGTGGTGTGCCGTACGAATCTACTCATTGTGCATCTCCATAGCGAACGTCAAAGGGGATGTAGCTCAGTGGAAGAGCGCATGCTTTGCATGTATGAGGCCCCGGGTTCAATCCCCGGCATCTCCAGCTTTTCTTCTACAAACTGCTAAGGCCCCCTTCCGCTACTGGATCCCATACCGGAAGCGCCAATGTTTCCTGCTGCAGATGCTTAGTGAGGTGTCAACAATTCTGACTTTAATGCAAACTCTTATTGTTCGTGAAATGAAAGGTTCCACCTATTTTGTAGGAAAAAAATTGGCCCTTAGCCAAATGCGGATTTACTGAAAAATTTTAAAAATGATCCGTAACATCACTTTCCAACTTAAACAGCTGCTAATTACCATTTTCTGCTGTAGCAGATAAAGGCCTGCTGAGGTACCACGACACTGCTGACAGCATTGGGGGATGTAGCTCAGAGGTAGAGCGCATGCTTCGCATGTTTGAGGCCCCGGGTTCAATCCCTGGCATCTCCAGCTTTTCTACTGCAAAGTCCCCCTTGCGCTAATGGATCCCATACCGGAAGCGCCAATGTTTTCTGTTACAGATGCTTAGTGAGGTGTCAATATTTCTGACTTTCATGCAAACGCTATGCACCTTGGAATAGAGCCAATAAAATGCACTTCAGCCTCGTACACACTATGCAATTTCCCGCCAGATAGATGGGTCGAATAGATCAGGTCCGATCGTTTTTCTGATCGATTTGCATTGAAGTGATCAGAAAATCGATCGGAAATCCGATCGGATCTGTCGAAGATTATCTATCGACCCATCTGTCTGATGGGAAATTGCATGGTGTGTACCAGACTTTTTCTTTTAGGCCACACAGGAGGATGATTTAAGATTCAATGCAGGATTTAATCCAGGCCCTTGCAAGCAATTAAGCAGCATCAAGAGTCAGGAAGTGATGGAGGAGATAAAGATGACAAGAAGAGGTTAGGAAATGAATGATTGGCATGAATGAGAGTTTAACATCCAATATTACCCCTTAAGCAACCTGCTTGAGAAGCCAAGTTTTTAGAGGATCTTATCAAGCTTTAACATAATTTCAGGCAGAGAAACCTGTACCATTGATAGAACTTGCCATTTACCAGGTACTCAATGACAGCAGGTAGATTCTGAAAAGTGGTGTGCCGTATGAATCTACTCATTGTGCATCTCCATAGCGAACGTCAAAGGGGATGTAGCTCAGTGGTAGAGCGCATGTTTTGCATGTATGAGGCCCCGGGTTCAATCCCCGGCATCTCCAGCTTTTCTTCTACAAACTGCTAAGGCCCCCTTCCGCTACTGGATCCCATACCGGAAGCGCCAATGTTTCCTGCTGCAGATGCTTAGTGAGGTGTCAACAATTCTGACTTTAATGCAAACTCTTATTGTTCGTGAAATGAAAGGTTCCACCTATTTTGTGGGAAAAAAATTGGCCCTTAGCCAAATGCGGATTTACTGAAAAATTTTAAAAATGATCCGTAACATCACTTTCCAACTTAAACAGCTGCTAATTACCATTTTCTGCTGTAGGAGATAAAGGCCTGCTGAGGTACCACGATGCTGCTGACAGCATTGGGGGATGTAGCTCAGAGGTAGAGCGCATGCTTCGCATGTATGAGGCCCCGGGTTCAATCCCCGGCATCTCCAGCTTTTCTTCTACAAACTGCAAAGTCCCCCTTGCGCTAATGGATCCCATACCGGAAGCGCCAATGTTTCCTGTTACAGATGCTTAGTGAGGTGTCAATATTTCTGACTTTCATGCAAACGCTATGCACCTTGGAATAGAGACAAGAAAATGCACTTCAGCCTCGTACACACTATGCAATTTCCCGCCAGATAGATGGGTCGAATAGATCAGGTCCGATCTGATTTCCGATCGTTTTTCTGATCGATTTGCATTGAAGTGATCAGAAAATCGATCGGAAATCCGATCGGATCTGTCGAAGATTATCTATCGACCCATCTGTCTGATGGGAAATTGCATGGTGTGTACCAGACTTTTTCTTTTAGGCCACACAGGAGGATGATTTAAGATTCAATGCAGGATTTAATCCAGGCCTTTGCAAGCAATTAAGCAGCATCAAGAGTCAGGAAGTGATGGAAGAGATAAAGATGACAAGAAGAGGTTAGGAAATGAATGATTGGCATGAATGAGAGTTTAACATCCAATATTACCCCTTAAGCAACCTGCTTGAGAAGCCAAGTTTTTAGAGGATCTTATCAAGCTTTAACATAATTTCAGGCAGAGAAACCTGTACCATTGATAGAACTTGCCATTTAACAGGTACTCAATGACAGCAGGTAGATTCTGAAAAGTGGTGTGCCGTACGAATCTACTCATTGTGCATCTCCATAGCGAACGTCAAAGGGGATGTAGCTCAGTGGTAGAGCGCATGCTTTGCATGTATGAGGCCCCGGGTTCAATCCCCGGCATCTCCAGCTTTTCTTCTACAAACTGCTAAGGCCCCCTTCCGCTACTGGATCCCATACCGGAAGCGCCAATGTTTCCTGCTGCAGATGCTTAGTGAGGTGTCAACAATTCTGACTTTAATGCAAACTCTTATTGTTCGTGAAATGAAAGGTTCCACCTATTTTGTGGGAAAAAAATTGGCCCTTAGCCAAATGCGGATTTACTGAAAAATTTTAAAAATGATCCGTAACATCTCTTTCCAACTTAAACAGCTGCTAATTACCATTTTCTGCTGTAGGAGATAAAGGCCTGCTGAGGTACCACGATGCTGCTGACAGCATTGGGGGATGTAGCTCAGAGGTAGAGCGCATTGTTCGCATGTATGAGGCCCCGGGTTCAATCCCCAGCATCTCCAGCTTTTCTTCTACAAACTGCAAAGTCCCCCTTGCGCTAATGGATCCCATACCGGAAGCGCCAATGTTTCCTGTTACAGATGCTTAGTGAGGTGTCAATATTTCTGACTTTCATGCAAACGCTATGCACCTTGGAATAGAGCCAATAAAATGCACTTCAGCCTCGTACACACTATGCAATTTCCCGCCAGATAGATGGGTCGAATAGATCAGGTCCGATCTGATTTCCGATCGTTTTTCTGATCGATTTGCATTGAAGTGATCAGAAAATCGATCGGAAATCCGATCGGATCTGTCGAAGATTATCTATCGACCCATCTGTCTGATGGGAAATTGCATGGTGTGTACCAGACTTTTTCTTTTAGGCCACACAGGAGGATGATTTAAGATTCAATGCAGGATTTAATCCAGGCCCTTGCAAGCAATTAAGCAGCATCAAGAGTCAGGAAGTGATGGAGGAGATAAAGATGACAAGAAGAGGTTAGGAAATGAATGATTGGCATGAATGAGAGTTTAACATCCAATATTACCCCTTAAGCAACCTGCTTGAGAAGCCAAGTTTTTAGAGGATCTTATCAAGCTTTAACATAATTTCAGGCAGAGAAACCTGTACCATTGATAGAACATGCCATTTAACAGGTACTCAATGACAGCAGGTAGATTCTGAAAAGTGGTGTGCCGTACGAATCTACTCATTGTGCATCTCCGTAGCGAACGTCAAAGGGGATGTAGCTCAGTGGTAGAGCGCATGCTTTGCATGTATGAGGCCCCGGGTTCAATCCCCGGCATCTCCAGCTTTTCTTCTACAAACTGCTAAGGCCCCCTTCCGCTACTGGATCCCATACCGGAAGCGCCAATGTTTCCTGCTGCAGATGCTTAGTGAGGTGTCAACAATTCTGACTTTAATGCAAACTCTTATTGTTCGTGAAATGAAAGGTTCCACCTATTTTGTGGGAAAAAAATTGGCCCTTAGCCAAATGCGGAATTACTGAAAAATTTTAAAAATGATCCGTAACATCACTTTCCAACTTAAACAGCTGCTAATTACCATTTTCTGCTGTAGGAGATAAAGGCCTGCTGAGGTACCACGATGCTGCTGACAGCATTGGGGGATGTAGCTCAGAGGTAGAGCGCATTGTTCGCATGTATGAGGCCCCGGGTTCAATCCCCAGCATCTCCAGCTTTTCTTCTACAAACTGCAAAGTCCCCCTTGCGCTAATGGATCCCATACCGGAAGCGCCAATGTTTCCTGTTACAGATGCTTAGTGAGGTGTCAATATTTCTGACTTTCATGCAAACGCTATGCACCTTGGAATAGAGACAATAAAATGCACTTCAGCCTCGTACACACTATGCAATTTCCCGCCAGATAGATGGGTCGAATAGATCAGGTCCGATCTGATTTCCGATCGTTTTTCTGATCGATTTGCATTGAAGTGATCAGAAAATCGATCGGAAATCCGATCGGATCTGTCGAAGATTATCTATCGACCCATCTGTCTGATGGGAAATTGCATGGTGTGTACCAGACTTTTTCTTTTAGGCCACACAGGAGGATGATTTAAGATTCAATGCAGGATTTAATCCAGGCCTTTGCAAGCAATTAAGCAGCATCAAGAGTCAGGAAGTGATGGAGGAGATAAAGATGACAAGAAGAGGTTAGGAAATGAATGATTGGCATGAATGAGAGTTTAACATCCAATATTACCCCTTAAGCAACCTGCTTGAGAAGCCAAGTTTTTAGAGGATCATATCAAGCTTTAACATAATTTCAGGCAGAGAAACCTGTACCATTGATAGAACTTGCCATTTACCAGGTACTCAATGACAGCAGGTAGATTCTGAGAAGTGGTGTGCCGTACGAATCTACTCATTGTGCATCTCCATAGCGAACGTCAAAGGGGATGTAGCTCAGTGGTAGAGCGCATGCTTTGCATGTATGAGGCCCCGGGTTCAATCCCTGGCATCTCCAGCTTTTCTTCTACAAACTGCTAAGGCCCCCTTCCGCTACTGGATCCCATACCGGAAGCGCCAATGTTTCCTGCTGCAGATGCTTAGTGAGGTGTCAACAATTCTGACTTTAATGCAAACTCTTATTGTTCGTGAAATGAAAGGTTCCACCTATTTTGTGGGAAAAAAATTGGCCCTTAGCCAAATGCGGATTTACTGAAAAATTTTAAAAATGATCCGTAACATCACTTTCCAACTTAAACAGCTGCTAATTACCATTTTCTGCTGTAGGAGATAAAGGCCTGCTGAGGTACCACGACGCTGCTGACAGCATTGGGGGATGTAGCTCAGAGGTAGAGCGCATGCTTCGCATGTATGAGGCCCCGGGTTCAATCCCCAGCATCTCCAGCTTTTCTTCTACAAACTGCAAAGTCCCCCTTGCGCTAATGGATCCCATACCGGAAGCGCCAATGTTTCCTGTTACAGATGCTTAGTGAGGTGTCAATATTTCTGACTTTCATGCAAACGCTATGCACCTTGGAATAGAGCCAATAAAATGCACTTCAGCCTCGTACACACTATGCAATTTCCCGCCAGATAGATGGGTCGAATAGATCAGGTCCGATCTGATTTCCGATCGTTTTTCTGATCGATTTGCATTGAAGTGATCAGAAAATCGATCGGAAATCCGACCGGATCTGTCGAAGATTATTTATCGACCCATCTGTCTGATGGGAAATTGCATGGTGTGTACCAGACTTTTTCTTTTAGGCCACACAGGAGGATGATTTAAGATTCAATGCAGGATTTAATCCAGGCCTTTGCAAGCAATTAAGCAGCATCAAGAGTCAGGAAGTGATGGAGGAGATAAAGATGACAAGAAGAGGTTAGGAAATGAATAATTGGCATGAATGAGAGTTTAACATCCAATATTACCCCTTAAGCAACCTGCTTGAGAAGCCAAGTTTTTAGAGGATCATATCAAGCTTTAACATAATTTCAGGCAGAGAAACCTGTACCATTGATAGAACTTGCCATTTACCAGGTACTCAATGACAGCAGGTAGATTCTGAAAAGTGGTGTGCCGTACGAATCTACTCATTGTGCATCTCCATAGCGAACGTCAAAGGGGATGTAGCTCAGTGGAAGAGCGCATGCTTTGCATGTATGAGGCCCTGGGTTCAATCCCCGGCATCTCCAGCTTTTCTTCTACAAACTGCTAAGGCCCCCTTCCGCTACTGGATCCCATACCGGAAGCGCCAATGTTTCCTGCTGCAGATGCTTAGTGAGGTGTCAACAATTCTGACTTTAATGCAAACTCTTATTGTTCGTGAAATGAAAGGTTCCACCTATTTTGTAGGAAAAAAATTGGCCCTTAGCCAAATGCGGATTTACTGAAAAATTTTAAAAATGATCCGTAACATCACTTTCCAACTTAAACAGCTGCTAATTACCATTTTCTGCTGTAGCAGATAAAGGCCTGCTGAGGTACCACGACACTGCTGACAGCATTGGGGGATGTAGCTCAGAGGTAGAGCGCATGCTTTGCATGTTTGAGGCCCTGGGTTCAATCCCTGGCATCTCCAGCTTTTCTTCTACAAACTGCAAAGTCCCTGTTGCGCTAATGGATCCCATACCGGAAGCGCCAATGTTTTCTGTTACAGATGCTTAGTGAGGTGTCAATATTTCTGAGTCTGACTTTCATGCAAACGCTATGCACCTTGGAATAGAGCCAATAAAATGCACTTCAGCCTCGTACACACTATGCAATTTCCCGCCAGATAGATGGGTCGAATAGATCAGGTCCGATCTGATTTCCGATCGTTTTTCTGATCGATTTGCATTGAAGTGATCAGAAAATCGATCGGAAATCCGACCGGATCTGTCGAAGATTATCTATCGACCCATCTGTCTGATGGGAAATTGCATGGTGTGTACCAGACTTTTTCTTTTAGGCCACACAGGAGGATGATTTAAGATTCAATGCAGGATTTAATCCAGGCCTTTGCAAGCAATTAAGCAGCATCAAGAGTCAGGAAGTGATGGAGGAGATAAAGATGACAAGAAGAGGTTAGGAAATGAATGATTGGCATGGATGAGAGTTTAACATCCAATATTACCCCTTAAGCAACCTGCTTGAGAAGCCAAGTTTTTAGAGGATCATATCAAGCTTTAACATAATTTCAGGCAGAGAAACCTGTACCATTGATAGAACTTGCCATTTACCAGGTACTCAATGACAGCAGGTAGATTCTGAAAAGTGGTGTGCCGTACGAATCTACTCATTGTGCATCTCCATAGCGAACGTCAAAGGGGATGTAGCTCAGTGGTAGAGCGCATGCTTTGCATGTATGAGGCCCCAGGTTCAATCCCTGGCATCTCCAGCTTTTCTTCTACAAACTGCTAAGGCCCCCTTCCGCTACTGGATCCCATACCGGAAGCGCCAATGTTTCCTGCTGCAGATGCTTAGTGAGGTGTCAACAATTCTGACTTTAATGCAAACTCTTATTGTTCGTGAAATGAAAGGTTCCACCTATTTTGTAGGAAAAAAATTGGCCCTTAGCCAAATGCGGATTTACTGAAAAATTTTAAAAATGATCCGTAACATCACTTTCCAACTTAAACAGCTCCTAATTACCATTTTCTGCTGTAGCAGATAAAGGCCTGCTGAGGTACCACGACACTGCTGACAGCATTGGGGGATGTAGCTCAGAGGTAGAGCGCATGCTTCGCATGTTTGAGGCCCCGGGTTCAATCCCTGGCATCTCCAGCTTTTCTTCTACAAACTGCAAAGTCCCCCTTGCGCTAATGGATCCCATACCGGAAGCGCCAATGTTTTCTGTTACAGATGCTTAGTGAGGTGTCAATATTTCTGACTTTCATGCAAACGCTATGCACCTTGGAATAGAGCCAATAAAATGCACTTCAGCCTCGTACACACTATGCAATTTCCCGCCAGATAGATGGGTCGAATAGATCAGGTCCGATCGTTTTTCTGATCGATTTGCATTGAAGTGATCAGAAAATCGATCGGAAATCCGATCGGATCTGTCGAAGATTATCTATCGACCCATCTGTCTGATGGGAAATTGCATGGTGTGTACCAGACTTTTTCTTTTAGGCCACACAGGAGGATGATTTAAGATTCAATGCAGGATTTAATCCAGGCCTTTGCAAGCAATTAAGCAGCATCAAGAGTCAGGAAGTGATGGAGGAGATAAAGATGACAAGAAGAGGTTAGGAAATGAATGATTGGCATGAATGAGAGTTTAACATCCAATATTACCCCTTAAGCAACCTGCTTGAGAAGCCAAGTTTTTAGAGGATCATATTAAGCTTTAACATAATTTCAGGCAGAGAAACCTGTACCATTGATAGAACTTGCCATTTACCAGGTACTCAATGACAGCAGGTAGATTCTGAAAAGTGGTGTGCCGTACGAATCTACTCATTGTGCATCTCCATAGTGAACGTCAAAGGGGATGTAGCTCAGTGGTAGAGCGCATGCTTTGCATGTATGAGGCCCCGGGTTCAATCCCCGGCATCTCCAGCTTTTCTTCTACAAACTGCTAAGGCCCCCTTCCGCTACTGGATCCCATACCGGAAGCGCCAATGTTTCCTGCTGCAGATGCTTAGTGAGGTGTCAACAATTCTGACTTTAATGCAAACTCTTATTGTTCGTGAAATGAAAGGTTCCACCTATTTTGTGGGAAAAAAATTGGCCCTTAGCCAAATGCGGATTTACTGAAAAATTTTAAAAATGATCCGTAACATCACTTTCCAACTTAAACAGCTGCTAATTACCATTTTCTGCTGTAGGAGATAAAGGCCTGCTGAGGTACCACGATGCTGCTGACAGCATTGGGGGATGTAGCTCAGAGGTAGAGCGCATGCTTTGCATGTATGAGGCCCCGGGTTCAATCCCCGGCATCCCCAGCTTTTCTTCTACAAACTGCTAAGGCCCCCTTCCGCTACTGGATCCCATACCGGAAGCGCCAATGTTTCCTGCTGCAGATGCTTAGTGAGGTGTCAACAATTCTGACTTTAATGCAAACTCTTATTGTTCGTGAAATGAAAGGTTCCACCTATTTTGTGGGAAAAAAATTGGCCCTTAGCCAAATGCGGATTTACTGAAAAATTTTAAAAATGATCCGTAACATCACTTTCCAACTTAAACAGCTGCTAATTACCATTTTCTGCTGTAGGAGATAAAGGCCTGCTGAGGTACCACGACGCTGCTGACAGCATTGGGGGATGTAGCTCAGAGGTAGAGCGCATGCTTCGCATGTATGAGGCCCCGGGTTCAATCCCCAGCATCTCCAGCTTTTCTTCTACAAACTGCAAAGTCCCCCTTGCGCTAATGGATCCCATACCGGAAGCGCCAATGTTTCCTGTTACAGATGCTTAGTGAGGTGTCAATATTTCTGACTTTCATGCAAACGCTATGCACCTTGGAATAGAGCCAATAAAATGCACTTCAGCCTCGTACACACTATGCAATTTCCCGCCAGATAGATGGGTCGAATAGATCAGGTCCGATCTGATTTCCGATCGTTTTTCTGATCGATTTGCATTGAAGTGATCAGAAAATCGATCGGAAATCCGACCGGATCTGTCGAAGATTATTTATCGACCCATCTGTCTGATGGGAAATTGCATGGTGTGTACCAGACTTTTTCTTTTAGGCCACACAGGAGGATGATTTAAGATTCAATGCAGGATTTAATCCAGGCCTTTGCAAGCAATTAAGCAGCATCAAGAGTCAGGAAGTGATGGAGGAGATAAAGATGACAAGAAGAGGTTAGGAAATGAATAATTGGCATGAATGAGAGTTTAACATCCAATATTACCCCTTAAGCAACCTGCTTGAGAAGCCAAGTTTTTAGAGGATCATATCAAGCTTTAACATAATTTCAGGCAGAGAAACCTGTACCATTGATAGAACTTGCCATTTACCAGGTACTCAATGACAGCAGGTAGATTCTGAAAAGTGGTGTGCCGTACGAATCTACTCATTGTGCATCTCCATAGCGAACGTCAAAGGGGATGTAGCTCAGTGGAAGAGCGCATGCTTTGCATGTATGAGGCCCTGGGTTCAATCCCCGGCATCTCCAGCTTTTCTTCTACAAACTGCTAAGGCCCCCTTCCGCTACTGGATCCCATACCGGAAGCGCCAATGTTTCCTGCTGCAGATGCTTAGTGAGGTGTCAACAATTCTGACTTTAATGCAAACTCTTATTGTTCGTGAAATGAAAGGTTCCACCTATTTTGTAGGAAAAAAATTGGCCCTTAGCCAAATGCGGATTTACTGAAAAATTTTAAAAATGATCCGTAACATCACTTTCCAACTTAAACAGCTGCTAATTACCATTTTCTGCTGTAGCAGATAAAGGCCTGCTGAGGTACCACGACACTGCTGACAGCATTGGGGGATGTAGCTCAGAGGTAGAGCGCATGCTTTGCATGTTTGAGGCCCTGGGTTCAATCCCTGGCATCTCCAGCTTTTCTTCTACAAACTGCAAAGTCCCTGTTGCGCTAATGGATCCCATACCGGAAGCGCCAATGTTTTCTGTTACAGATGCTTAGTGAGGTGTCAATATTTCTGAGTCTGACTTTCATGCAAACGCTATGCACCTTGGAATAGAGCCAATAAAATGCACTTCAGCCTCGTACACACTATGCAATTTCCCGCCAGATAGATGGGTCGAATAGATCAGGTCCGATCTGATTTCCGATCGTTTTTCTGATCGATTTGCATTGAAGTGATCAGAAAATCGATCGGAAATCCGACCGGATCTGTCGAAGATTATCTATCGACCCATCTGTCTGATGGGAAATTGCATGGTGTGTACCAGACTTTTTCTTTTAGGCCACACAGGAGGATGATTTAAGATTCAATGCAGGATTTAATCCAGGCCTTTGCAAGCAATTAAGCAGCATCAAGAGTCAGGAAGTGATGGAGGAGATAAAGATGACAAGAAGAGGTTAGGAAATGAATGATTGGCATGGATGAGAGTTTAACATCCAATATTACCCCTTAAGCAACCTGCTTGAGAAGCCAAGTTTTTAGAGGATCATATCAAGCTTTAACATAATTTCAGGCAGAGAAACCTGTACCATTGATAGAACTTGCCATTTACCAGGTACTCAATGACAGCAGGTAGATTCTGAAAAGTGGTGTGCCGTACGAATCTACTCATTGTGCATCTCCATAGCGAACGTCAAAGGGGATGTAGCTCAGTGGTAGAGCGCATGCTTTGCATGTATGAGGCCCCAGGTTCAATCCCTGGCATCTCCAGCTTTTCTTCTACAAACTGCTAAGGCCCCCTTCCGCTACTGGATCCCATACCGGAAGCGCCAATGTTTCCTGCTGCAGATGCTTAGTGAGGTGTCAACAATTCTGACTTTAATGCAAACTCTTATTGTTCGTGAAATGAAAGGTTCCACCTATTTTGTAGGAAAAAAATTGGCCCTTAGCCAAATGCGGATTTACTGAAAAATTTTAAAAATGATCCGTAACATCACTTTCCAACTTAAACAGCTCCTAATTACCATTTTCTGCTGTAGCAGATAAAGGCCTGCTGAGGTACCACGACACTGCTGACAGCATTGGGGGATGTAGCTCAGAGGTAGAGCGCATGCTTCGCATGTTTGAGGCCCCGGGTTCAATCCCTGGCATCTCCAGCTTTTCTTCTACAAACTGCAAAGTCCCCCTTGCGCTAATGGATCCCATACCGGAAGCGCCAATGTTTTCTGTTACAGATGCTTAGTGAGGTGTCAATATTTCTGACTTTCATGCAAACGCTATGCACCTTGGAATAGAGCCAATAAAATGCACTTCAGCCTCGTACACACTATGCAATTTCCCGCCAGATAGATGGGTCGAATAGATCAGGTCCGATCGTTTTTCTGATCGATTTGCATTGAAGTGATCAGAAAATCGATCGGAAATCCGATCGGATCTGTCGAAGATTATCTATCGACCCATCTGTCTGATGGGAAATTGCATGGTGTGTACCAGACTTTTTCTTTTAGGCCACACAGGAGGATGATTTAAGATTCAATGCAGGATTTAATCCAGGCCTTTGCAAGCAATTAAGCAGCATCAAGAGTCAGGAAGTGATGGAGGAGATAAAGATGACAAGAAGAGGTTAGGAAATGAATGATTGGCATGAATGAGAGTTTAACATCCAATATTACCCCTTAAGCAACCTGCTTGAGAAGCCAAGTTTTTAGAGGATCATATTAAGCTTTAACATAATTTCAGGCAGAGAAACCTGTACCATTGATAGAACTTGCCATTTACCAGGTACTCAATGACAGCAGGTAGATTCTGAAAAGTGGTGTGCCGTACGAATCTACTCATTGTGCATCTCCATAGTGAACGTCAAAGGGGATGTAGCTCAGTGGTAGAGCGCATGCTTTGCATGTATGAGGCCCCGGGTTCAATCCCCGGCATCTCCAGCTTTTCTTCTACAAACTGCTAAGGCCCCCTTCCGCTACTGGATCCCATACCGGAAGCGCCAATGTTTCCTGCTGCAGATGCTTAGTGAGGTGTCAACAATTCTGACTTTAATGCAAACTCTTATTGTTCGTGAAATGAAAGGTTCCACCTATTTTGTGGGAAAAAAATTGGCCCTTAGCCAAATGCGGATTTACTGAAAAATTTTAAAAATGATCCGTAACATCACTTTCCAACTTAAACAGCTGCTAATTACCATTTTCTGCTGTAGGAGATAAAGGCCTGCTGAGGTACCACGATGCTGCTGACAGCATTGGGGGATGTAGCTCAGAGGTAGAGCGCATGCTTTGCATGTATGAGGCCCCGGGTTCAATCCCCGGCATCCCCAGCTTTTCTTCTACAAACTGCTAAGGCCCCCTTCCGCTACTGGATCCCATACCGGAAGCGCCAATGTTTCCTGCTGCAGATGCTTAGTGAGGTGTCAACAATTCTGACTTTAATGCAAACTCTTATTGTTCGTGAAATGAAAGGTTCCACCTATTTTGTGGGAAAAAAAT
Organism: Hyperolius riggenbachi; assembly: GCF_040937935.1. NCBI lineage: Eukaryota > Metazoa > Chordata > Amphibia > Anura > Hyperoliidae > Hyperolius > Hyperolius riggenbachi. Next base: position 50,364,811 of record NC_090649.1, on the reverse strand, counting down.
TGGCCCTTAGCCAAATGCGGATTTACTGAAAAATTTTAAAAATGATCCGTAACATCACTTTCCAACTTAAACAGCTGCTAATTACCATTTTCTGCTGTAGGAGATAAAGGCCTGCTGAGGTACCACGATGCTGCTGACAGCATTGGGGGATGTAGCTCAGAGGTAGAGCGCATGCTTCGCATGTATGAGGCCCCGGGTTCAATCCCTGGCATCTCCAGCTTTTCTTCTACAAACTGCAAAGTCCCCCTTGCGCTAATGGATCCCATACCGGAAGCGCCAATGTTTCCTGTTACAGATGCTTAGTGAGGTGTCAATATTTCTGACTTTCATGCAAACGCTATGCACCTTGGAATAGAGCCAATAAAATGCACTTCAGCCTCGTACACACTATGCAATTTCCCGCCAGATAGATGGGTCGAATAGATCAGGTCCGATCTGATTTCCGATCGATTTGCATTGAAGTGATCAGAAAATCGATCGGATCTGTCGAAGATTATCTATCGACCCATCTGTCTGATGGGAAATTGCATGGTGTGTACCAGACTTTTTCTTTTAGGCCACACAGGAGGATGATTTAAGATTCAATGCAGGATTTAATCCAGGCCCTTGCAAGCAATTAAGCAGCATCAAGAGTCAGGAAGTGATGGAGGAGATAAAGATGATAAGAAGAGGTTAGGAAATGAATGATTGGCATGAATGAGAGTTTAACATCCAATATTACCCCTTAAGCAACCTGCTTGAGAAGCCAAGTTTTTAGAGGATCTTATCAAGCTTTAACATAATTTCAGGCAGAGAAACCTGTACCATTGATAGAACTTGCCATTTACCAGGTACTCAATGACAGCAGGTAGATTCTGAAAAGTGGTGTGCCGTATGAATCTACTCATTGTGCATCTCCATAGCGAACGTCAAAGGGGATGTAGCTCAGTGGTAGAGCGCATGTTTTGCATGTATGAGGCCCCGGGTTCAATCCCCGGCATCTCCAGCTTTTCTTCTACAAACTGCTAAGGCCCCCTTCCGCTACTGGATCCCATACCGGAAGCTCCAATGTTTCCTGCTGCAGATGCTTAGTGAGGTGTCAACAATTCTGACTTTAATGCAAACTCTTATTGTTCGTGAAATGAAAGGTTCCACCTATTTTGTGGGAAAAAAATTGGCCCTTAGCCAAATGCGGATTTACTGAAAAATTTTAAAAATGATCCGTAACATCACTTTCCAACTTAAACAGCTGCTAATTACCATTTTCTGCTGTAGGAGATAAAGGCCTGCTGAGGTACCACGATGCTGCTGACAGCATTGGGGGATGTAGCTCAGAGGTAGAGCGAATGCTTCGCATGTATGAGGCCCCGGGTTCAATCCCCGGCATCTCCAGCTTTTCTTCTACAAACTGCAAAGTCCCCCTTGCGCTAATGGATCCCATACCGGAAGCGCCAATGTTTCCTGTTACAGATGCTTAGTGAGGTGTCAATATTTCTGACTTTCATGCAAACGCTATGCACCTTGGAATAGAGCCAATAAAATGCACTTCAGCCTCGTACACACAATGCAATTTCCCGCCAGATAGATGGGTCGAATAGATCAGGTCCGATCTGATTTCCGATCGTTTTTCTGATCGATTTGCATTGAAGTGATCAGAAAATCGATCGGAAATCCGATCGGATCTGTCGAAGATTATCTATCGACCCATCTGTCTGATGGGAAATTGCATGGTGTGTACCAGACTTTTTCTTTTAGGCCACACAGGAGGATGATTTAAGATTCAATGCAGGATTTAATCCAGGCCTTTGCAAGCAATTAAGCAGCATCAAGAGTCAGGAAGTGATGGAGGAGATAAAGATGACAAGAAGAGGTTAGGAAATGAATGATTGGCATGAATGAGAGTTTAACATCCAATATTACCCCTTAAGCAACCTGCTTGAGAAGCCAAGTTTTTAGAGGATCATATCAAGCTTTAACATAATTTCAGGCAGAGAAACCTGTACCATTGATAGAACTTGCCATTTACCAGGTACTCAATGACAGCAGGTAGATTCTGAGAAGTGGTGTGCCGTACGAATCTACTCATTGTGCATCTCCATAGCGAACGTCAAAGGGGATGTAGCTCAGTGGTAGAGCGCATGCTTTGCATGTATGAGGCCCCGGGTTCAATCCCTGGCATCTCCAGCTTTTCTTCTACAAACTGCTAAGGCCCCCTTCCGCTACTGGATCCCATACCGGAAGCGCCAATGTTTCCTGCTGCAGATGCTTAGTGAGGTGTCAACAATTCTGACTTTAATGCAAACTCTTATTGTTCGTGAAATGAAAGGTTCCACCTATTTTGTGGGAAAAAAATTGGCCCTTAGCCAAATGCGGATTTACTGAAAAATTTTAAAAATGATCCGTAACATCACTTTCCAACTTAAACAGCTGCTAATTACCATTTTCTGCTGTAGGAGATAAAGGCCTGCTGAGGTACCACGACGCTGCTGACAGCATTGGGGGATGTAGCTCAGAGGTAGAGCGCATGCTTCGCATGTATGAGGCCCCGGGTTCAATCCCCAGCATCTCCAGCTTTTCTTCTACAAACTGCAAAGTCCCCCTTGCGCTAATGGATCCCATACCGGAAGCGCCAATGTTTCCTGTTACAGATGCTTAGTGAGGTGTCAATATTTCTGACTTTCATGCAAACGCTATGCACCTTGGAATAGAGCCAATAAAATGCACTTCAGCCTCGTACACACTATGCAATTTCCCGCCAGATAGATGGGTCGAATAGATCAGGTCCGATCTGATTTCCGATCGTTTTTCTGATCGATTTGCATTGAAGTGATCAGAAAATCGATCGGAAATCCGACCGGATCTGTCGAAGATTATTTATCGACCCATCTGTCTGATGGGAAATTGCATGGTGTGTACCAGACTTTTTCTTTTAGGCCACACAGGAGGATGATTTAAGATTCAATGCAGGATTTAATCCAGGCCTTTGCAAGCAATTAAGCAGCATCAAGAGTCAGGAAGTGATGGAGGAGATAAAGATGACAAGAAGAGGTTAGGAAATGAATAATTGGCATGAATGAGAGTTTAACATCCAATATTACCCCTTAAGCAACCTGCTTGAGAAGCCAAGTTTTTAGAGGATCATATCAAGCTTTAACATAATTTCAGGCAGAGAAACCTGTACCATTGATAGAACTTGCCATTTACCAGGTACTCAATGACAGCAGGTAGATTCTGAAAAGTGGTGTGCCGTACGAATCTACTCATTGTGCATCTCCATAGCGAACGTCAAAGGGGATGTAGCTCAGTGGAAGAGCGCATGCTTTGCATGTATGAGGCCCCGGGTTCAATCCCCGGCATCTCCAGCTTTTCTTCTACAAACTGCTAAGGCCCCCTTCCGCTACTGGATCCCATACCGGAAGCGCCAATGTTTCCTGCTGCAGATGCTTAGTGAGGTGTCAACAATTCTGACTTTAATGCAAACTCTTATTGTTCGTGAAATGAAAGGTTCCACCTATTTTGTAGGAAAAAAATTGGCCCTTAGCCAAATGCGGATTTACTGAAAAATTTTAAAAATGATCCGTAACATCACTTTCCAACTTAAACAGCTGCTAATTACCATTTTCTGCTGTAGCAGATAAAGGCCTGCTGAGGTACCACGACACTGCTGACAGCATTGGGGGATGTAGCTCAGAGGTAGAGCGCATGCTTCGCATGTTTGAGGCCCCGGGTTCAATCCCTGGCATCTCCAGCTTTTCTACTGCAAAGTCCCCCTTGCGCTAATGGATCCCATACCGGAAGCGCCAATGTTTTCTGTTACAGATGCTTAGTGAGGTGTCAATATTTCTGACTTTCATGCAAACGCTATGCACCTTGGAATAGAGCCAATAAAATGCACTTCAGCCTCGTACACACTATGCAATTTCCCGCCAGATAGATGGGTCGAATAGATCAGGTCCGATCGTTTTTCTGATCGATTTGCATTGAAGTGATCAGAAAATCGATCGGAAATCCGATCGGATCTGTCGAAGATTATCTATCGACCCATCTGTCTGATGGGAAATTGCATGGTGTGTACCAGACTTTTTCTTTTAGGCCACACAGGAGGATGATTTAAGATTCAATGCAGGATTTAATCCAGGCCCTTGCAAGCAATTAAGCAGCATCAAGAGTCAGGAAGTGATGGAGGAGATAAAGATGACAAGAAGAGGTTAGGAAATGAATGATTGGCATGAATGAGAGTTTAACATCCAATATTACCCCTTAAGCAACCTGCTTGAGAAGCCAAGTTTTTAGAGGATCTTATCAAGCTTTAACATAATTTCAGGCAGAGAAACCTGTACCATTGATAGAACTTGCCATTTACCAGGTACTCAATGACAGCAGGTAGATTCTGAAAAGTGGTGTGCCGTATGAATCTACTCATTGTGCATCTCCATAGCGAACGTCAAAGGGGATGTAGCTCAGTGGTAGAGCGCATGTTTTGCATGTATGAGGCCCCGGGTTCAATCCCCGGCATCTCCAGCTTTTCTTCTACAAACTGCTAAGGCCCCCTTCCGCTACTGGATCCCATACCGGAAGCGCCAATGTTTCCTGCTGCAGATGCTTAGTGAGGTGTCAACAATTCTGACTTTAATGCAAACTCTTATTGTTCGTGAAATGAAAGGTTCCACCTATTTTGTGGGAAAAAAATTGGCCCTTAGCCAAATGCGGATTTACTGAAAAATTTTAAAAATGATCCGTAACATCACTTTCCAACTTAAACAGCTGCTAATTACCATTTTCTGCTGTAGGAGATAAAGGCCTGCTGAGGTACCACGATGCTGCTGACAGCATTGGGGGATGTAGCTCAGAGGTAGAGCGCATGCTTCGCATGTATGAGGCCCCGGGTTCAATCCCCGGCATCTCCAGCTTTTCTTCTACAAACTGCAAAGTCCCCCTTGCGCTAATGGATCCCATACCGGAAGCGCCAATGTTTCCTGTTACAGATGCTTAGTGAGGTGTCAATATTTCTGACTTTCATGCAAACGCTATGCACCTTGGAATAGAGACAATAAAATGCACTTCAGCCTCGTACACACTATGCAATTTCCCGCCAGATAGATGGGTCGAATAGATCAGGTCCGATCTGATTTCCGATCGTTTTTCTGATCGATTTGCATTGAAGTGATCAGAAAATCGATCGGAAATCCGATCGGATCTGTCGAAGATTATCTATCGACCCATCTGTCTGATGGGAAATTGCATGGTGTGTACCAGACTTTTTCTTTTAGGCCACACAGGAGGATGATTTAAGATTCAATGCAGGATTTAATCCAGGCCTTTGCAAGCAATTAAGCAGCATCAAGAGTCAGGAAGTGATGGAAGAGATAAAGATGACAAGAAGAGGTTAGGAAATGAATGATTGGCATGAATGAGAGTTTAACATCCAATATTACCCCTTAAGCAACCTGCTTGAGAAGCCAAGTTTTTAGAGGATCTTATCAAGCTTTAACATAATTTCAGGCAGAGAAACCTGTACCATTGATAGAACTTGCCATTTAACAGGTACTCAATGACAGCAGGTAGATTCTGAAAAGTGGTGTGCCGTACGAATCTACTCATTGTGCATCTCCATAGCGAACGTCAAAGGGGATGTAGCTCAGTGGTAGAGCGCATGCTTTGCATGTATGAGGCCCCGGGTTCAATCCCCAGCATCTCCAGCTTTTCTTCTACAAACTGCTAAGGCCCCCTTCCGCTACTGGATCCCATACCGGAAGCGCCAATGTTTCCTGCTGCAGATGCTTAGTGAGGTGTCAACAATTCTGACTTTAATGCAAACTCTTATTGTTCGTGAAATGAAAGGTTCCACCTATTTTGTGGGAAAAAAATTGGCCCTTAGCCAAATGCGGATTTACTGAAAAATTTTAAAAATGATCCGTAACATCTCTTTCCAACTTAAACAGCTGCTAATTACCATTTTCTGCTGTAGGAGATAAAGGCCTGCTGAGGTACCACGATGCTGCTGACAGCATTGGGGGATGTAGCTCAGAGGTAGAGCGCATTGTTCGCATGTATGAGGCCCCGGGTTCAATCCCCAGCATCTCCAGCTTTTCTTCTACAAACTGCAAAGTCCCCCTTGCGCTAATGGATCCCATACCGGAAGCGCCAATGTTTCCTGTTACAGATGCTTAGTGAGGTGTCAATATTTCTGACTTTCATGCAAACGCTATGCACCTTGGAATAGAGCCAATAAAATGCACTTCAGCCTCGTACACACTATGCAATTTCCCGCCAGATAGATGGGTCGAATAGATCAGGTCCGATCTGATTTCCGATCGTTTTTCTGATCGATTTGCATTGAAGTGATCAGAAAATCGATCGGAAATCCGATCGGATCTGTCGAAGATTATCTATCGACCCATCTGTCTGATGGGAAATTGCATGGTGTGTACCAGACTTTTTCTTTTAGGCCACACAGGAGGATGATTTAAGATTCAATGCAGGATTTAATCCAGGCCCTTGCAAGCAATTAAGCAGCATCAAGAGTCAGGAAGTGATGGAGGAGATAAAGATGACAAGAAGAGGTTAGGAAATGAATGATTGGCATGAATGAGAGTTTAACATCCAATATTACCCCTTAAGCAACCTGCTTGAGAAGCCAAGTTTTTAGAGGATCTTATCAAGCTTTAACATAATTTCAGGCAGAGAAACCTGTACCATTGATAGAACATGCCATTTAACAGGTACTCAATGACAGCAGGTAGATTCTGAAAAGTGGTGTGCCGTACGAATCTACTCATTGTGCATCTCCGTAGCGAACGTCAAAGGGGATGTAGCTCAGTGGTAGAGCGCATGCTTTGCATGTATGAGGCCCCGGGTTCAATCCCCGGCATCTCCAGCTTTTCTTCTACAAACTGCTAAGGCCCCCTTCCGCTACTGGATCCCATACCGGAAGCGCCAATGTTTCCTGCTGCAGATGCTTAGTGAGGTGTCAACAATTCTGACTTTAATGCAAACTCTTATTGTTCGTGAAATGAAAGGTTCCACCTATTTTGTGGGAAAAAAATTGGCCCTTAGCCAAATGCGGAATTACTGAAAAATTTTAAAAATGATCCGTAACATCACTTTCCAACTTAAACAGCTGCTAATTACCATTTTCTGCTGTAGGAGATAAAGGCCTGCTGAGGTACCACGATGCTGCTGACAGCATTGGGGGATGTAGCTCAGAGGTAGAGCGCATTGTTCGCATGTATGAGGCCCCGGGTTCAATCCCCAGCATCTCCAGCTTTTCTTCTACAAACTGCAAAGTCCCCCTTGCGCTAATGGATCCCATACCGGAAGCGCCAATGTTTCCTGTTACAGATGCTTAGTGAGGTGTCAATATTTCTGACTTTCATGCAAACGCTATGCACCTTGGAATAGAGCCAATAAAATGCACTTCAGCCTCGTACACACTATGCAATTTCCCGCCAGATAGATGGGTCGAATAGATCAGGTCCGATCTGATTTCCGATCGTTTTTCTGATCGATTTGCATTGAAGTGATCAGAAAATCGATCGGAAATCCGATCGGATCTGTCGAAGATTATCTATCGACCCATCTGTCTGATGGGAAATTGCATGGTGTGTACCAGACTTTTTCTTTTAGGCCACACAGGAGGATGATTTAAGATTCAATGCAGGATTTAATCCAGGCCTTTGCAAGCAATTAAGCAGCATCAAGAGTCAGGAAGTGATGGAGGAGATAAAGATGACAAGAAGAGGTTAGGAAATGAATGATTGGCATGAATGAGAGTTTAACATCCAATATTACCCCTTAAGCAACCTGCTTGAGAAGCCAAGTTTTTAGAGGATCATATCAAGCTTTAACATAATTTCAGGCAGAGAAACCTGTACCATTGATAGAACTTGCCATTTACCAGGTACTCAATGACAGCAGGTAGATTCTGAGAAGTGGTGTGCCGTACGAATCTACTCATTGTGCATCTCCATAGCGAACGTCAAAGGGGATGTAGCTCAGTGGTAGAGCGCATGCTTTGCATGTATGAGGCCCCGGGTTCAATCCCTGGCATCTCCAGCTTTTCTTCTACAAACTGCTAAGGCCCCCTTCCGCTACTGGATCCCATACCGGAAGCGCCAATGTTTCCTGCTGCAGATGCTTAGTGAGGTGTCAACAATTCTGACTTTAATGCAAACTCTTATTGTTCGTGAAATGAAAGGTTCCACCTATTTTGTGGGAAAAAAATTGGCCCTTAGCCAAATGCGGATTTACTGAAAAATTTTAAAAATGATCCGTAACATCACTTTCCAACTTAAACAGCTGCTAATTACCATTTTCTGCTGTAGGAGATAAAGGCCTGCTGAGGTACCACGATGCTGCTGACAGCATTGGGGGATGTAGCTCAGAGGTAGAGCGCATGCTTCGCATGTATGAGGCCCCGGGTTCAATCCCCGGCATCTCCAGCTTTTCTTCTACAAACTGCAAAGTCCCCCTTGCGCTAATGGATCCCATACCGGAAGCGCCAATGTTTCCTGTTACAGATGCTTAGTGAGGTGTCAATATTTCTGACTTTCATGCAAACGCTATGCACCTTGGAATAGAGCCAATAAAATGCACTTCAGCCTCGTACACACTATGCAATTTCCCGCCAGATAGATGGGTCGAATAGATCAGGTCCGATCTGATTTCCGATCGTTTTTCTGATCGATTTGCATTGAAGTGATCAGAAAATCGATCGGAAATCCGATCGGATCTGTCGAAGATTATCTATCGACCCATCTGTCTGATGGGAAATTGCATGGTGTGTACCAGACTTTTTCTTTTAGGCCACACAGGAGGATGATTTAAGATTCAATGCAGGATTTAATCCAGGCCCTTGCAAGCAATTAAGCAGCATCAAGAGTCAGGAAGTGATGGAGGAGATAAAGATGACAAGAAGAGGTTAGGAAATGAATGATTGGCATGAATGAGAGTTTAACATCCAATATTACCCCTTAAGCAACCTGCTTGAGAAGCCAAGTTTTTAGAGGATCTTATCAAGCTTTAACATAATTTCAGGCAGAGAAAAATTTCTGTCCGTGTAAAAAATTTTACATTGGACAGACTACAAGATCTATTAAGACTCGGGTAGGGGAGCATGTGAGTACCATCAAAGCAGGAAAGAGTTGTACCAAGTTGGTGACACATATGCGTGATGAACACGGGAAGTCCAGTAAAGGGTTAACTTTTGCGGTATTGGAGAAAGTAGAGGTTCCAACTAGAGGAGGGAACAGGGACCTGTTACTCCTCAGAAGAGAAACACGTATCATTTTACAGACTGGGGCTTTGGGCCCAGGAGGCCTAAACGACAAAATTGAATTAGCTTGCATGCTGGACCCTTAATCTTCTGCAAGTGGGGAGGTTTCCTGATATATGCATCTTTGGGGACTGTTTAGTATCTTGTCTGTTGAATTGTCTGGTATCTTTAATTTACTTTGAGGGGGGATACCTGTTAAGTTTGCAGCTACTAATGATTTTTAAGTGCCTTACCCTTTAATGCAATAATAGTGTTTATTCTCTTGATGATTTTAAAACTGTTGTAACATAAGATATGTCCAGGTAATCGTGAGAACTGTCTCTTAGATTTGCCAGTTTTAATTGTCACTATGTCACTTTAACACTTAAGGTGATCGTTTGGGGTGGGTAAGATGCGTTACTGGTGACGTTTGGGATTGGCTGGATTGATGCCTCCCAACGTAAGCATACTGGACCCATTATATAGACAGGAGAGATAGTAGTGCACATCTCCCCTAAAACAGATGCAGCCTGGTCAAAATAACCACGACACTTGTTGCCATGGTTACCGGACGCCTAGTTACGGAGTTCACAGACTCGGTGGGCGTGTCGTCGCTCTTGGTAGCGCGGGCGCTGTGGACTGTGGTCCCAGTGCGCAGGACAGCTGCATATGTAGACTGCTGGGCGGAACTTACCCGCTTGGCATTATGGGATCAGTAGTCTCAGCCCAGTAGGCATGACTGCCCGCCCCCTGCGTTCTCCCTCTCCAATCACACAGGCGCCTACAGCACCCGGAAGAGGCGGGATTTCACCCCGTGGTAAAACCGGATGTCTGCAGTGCGCCTTTGACAGTGGTACGCAGCGTGACCAAGCGTCTGTTTAGACGCGAAACGGCCGTCGCCGGATCCACTTAGTGCCCTGGCTCCCGCACCTCCACCGATCATCACCCTGTAGACCACTCACACGAGGTTTTTTGGTTGTGATAACCCATGGATGTCTGCTTTGGTCTGCAATAAACGACAATTGGATGGAAGGTGCCCGGATTTCCTTTCTTTTTCTTCAGTGATATCTCTGCATAGTGGTCTGTCTTCTCCGTAGAGCACACATCCAGGCAGCAAGACACAGGTAACCTAGATGATGTGGTGAGGTTTTTCTGCTTTCTGCTACGCATACACGGAAGCTCATTTTGCAGGGAGTGCCACTCCAAAATTCCCCGCTTTTTCTTCCTTTTACCCATTGATAGAACTTGCCATTTACCAGGTACTCAATGACAGCAGGTAGATTCTGAAAAGTGGTGTGCCGTACGAATCTACTCATTGTGCATCTCCATAGCAAATGTCGAAGGGGATGTAGCTCAGTGGTAGAGCGCATGCTTTGCATGTATGAGGCCCCGGGTTCAATCCCCGGCATCTCCAGCTTTTCTTCTACAAACTGCTAAGGCCCCCTTCCGCTACTGGATCCCATACCGGAAGTGCCAATGTTTCCTGCTGCAGATGCTTAGTGAGGTGTCAACAATTCTGACTTTAATGCAAACTCTTATTGTTCGTGAAATGAAAGGTTCCACCTATTTTGTGGGAAAAAAATTGGCCCTTAGCCAAATGCGGATTTACTGAAAAATTTTAAAAATGATCCGTAACATCACTTTCCAACTTAAACAGCTGCTAATTACCATTTTCTGCTGTAGGAGATAAAGGCCTGCTGAGGTACCACGATTCTACTGACAGCATTGGGGGAAGTAGCTCAGAGGTAGAGCGCATGCTTCGCATGTATGAGGCCCTGGGTTCAATCCCCGGCATCTCCAGCTTTTCTTCTACAAACTGCAAAGTCCCCCTTGCGCTAATGGATCCCATACCGGAAGCGCCAATGTTTCCTGTTACAGATGCTTAGTGAGGTGTCAATATTTCTGACTTTCATGCAAACGCTATGCACCTTGGAATAGAGCCAATAAAATGCACTTCAGCCTCGTACACACTATGCAATTTCCCGCCAGATAGATGGGTCGAATAGATAATTTCCGATCGTTTTTCTGATCGATTTGCATTGAAGTGATCAGAAAATCGATCGGAAATCCGATCGGATCTGTCGAAGATTATCTATCGACCCATCTGTCTGATGGGAAATTGCATGGTGTGTACCAGACTTTTTCTTTTAGGCCACACAGGAGGATGATTTAAGATTCAATGCAGGATTTAATCCAGGCCCTTGCAAGCAATTAAGCAGCATCAAGAGTCAGGAAGTGATGGAGGAGATAAAGATGACAAGAAGAGGTTAGGAAATGAATGATTGGCATGAATGAGAGTTTAACATCCAATATTACCCCTTAAGCAACCTGCTTGAGAAGCCAAGTTTTTAGAGGATCTTATCAAGCTTTAACATAATTTCAGGCAGAGAAACCTGTACCATTGATAGAACTTGCCATTTACCAGGTACTCAATGACAGCAGGTAGATTCTGAAAAGTGGTGTGCCGTACGAATCTACTCATTGTGCATCTCCATAGCGAACGTCAAAGGGGATGTAGCTCAGTGGTAGAGCGCATGCTTTGCATGTATGAGGCCCCGGGTTCAATCCCCGGCATCTCCAGCTTTTCTTCTACAAACTGCTAAGGCCCCCTTCCGCTACTGGATCCCATACCGGAAGCGCCAATGTTTCCTGCTGCAGATGCTTAGTGAGGTGTCAACAATTCTGACTTTAATGCAAACTCTTATTGTTCGTGAAATGAAAGGTTCCACCTATTTTGTGGGAAAAAAATTGGCCCTTAGCCAAATGCGGATTTACTGAAAAATTTTAAAAATGGTCCGTAACATCACTTTCCAACTTAAACAGCTGCTAATTACCATTTTCTGCTGTAGGAGATAAAGGCCTGCTGAGGTACCACGATTCTGCTGACAGCATTGGGGGATGTAGCTCAGAGGTAGAGCGCATGCTTCGCATGTATGATGCCCCGGGTTCAATCCCCGGCATCTCCAGCTTTTCTTCTACAAACTGCAAAGTCCCCCTTGCGCTAATGGATCCCATACCGGAAGCGCCAATGTTTCCTGTTACAGATGCTTAGTGAGGTGTCAATATTTCTGACTTTCATGCAAACGCTATGCACCTTGGAATAGAGCCAATAAAATGCACTTCAGCCTCGTACACACTATGCAATTTCCCGCCAGATAGATGGGTCGAATAGATCATTTCCGATCGTTTTTCTGATCGATTTGCATTGAAGTAATCAGAAAATCGATCGGAAATCCGATCGGATCTGTCGAAGATTATCTATCGACCCATCTGTCTGATGGGAAATTGCATGGTGTGTACCAGACTTTTTCTTTTAGGCCACACAGGAGGATGATTTAAGATTCAATGCAGGATTTAATCCAGGCCTTTGCAAGCAATTAAGCAGCATCAAGAGTCAGGAAGTGATGGAGGAGATAAAGATGACAAGAAGAGGTTAGGAAATGAATGATTGGCATGAATGAGAGTTTAACATCCAATATTACCCCTTAAGCAACCTGCTTGAGAAGCCAAGTTTTTAGAGGATCTTATCAAGCTTTAACATAATTTCAGGCAGAGAAACCTGTACCATTGATAGAAATTGCCATTTACCAGGTACTCAATGACAGCAGGTAGATTCTGAAAAGTGGTGTGCCGTACGAATCTACTCATTGTGCATCTCCATAGCGAACGTCAAAGGGGATGTAGCTCAGTGGTAGAGCGCATGCTTTGCATGTATGAGGCCCCGGGTTCAATCCCCGGCATCTCCAGCTTTTCTTCTACAAACTGCTAAGGCCCCCTTCCGCTACTGGATCCCATACCGGAAGCGCCAATGTTTCCTGCTGCAGATGCTTAGTGAGGTGTCAACAATTCTGACTTTAATGCAAACTCTTATTGTTCGTGAAATGAAAGGTTCCACCTATTTTGTGGGAAAAAAATTGGCCCTTAGCCAAATGCGGATTTACTGAAAAATTTTAAAAATGATCCGTAACATCACTTTCCAACTTAAACAGCTGCTAATTACCATTTTCTGCTGTAGGAGATAAAGGCCTGCTGAGGTACCACGATGCTGCTGACAGCATTGGGGGATGTAGCTCAGAGGTAGAGCGCATGCTTCGCATGTATGAGGCCCCGGGTTCAATCCCCGGCATCTCCAGCTTTTCTTCTACAAACTGCAAAGTCCCCCTTGCGCTAATGGATCCCATACCGGAAGCGCCAATGTTTCCTGTTACAGATGCTTAGTGAGGTGTCAATATTTCTGACTTTCATGCAAACGCTATGCACCTTGGAATAGAGCCAATAAAATGCACTTCAGCCTCGTACACACTATGCAATTTCCCGCCAGATAGATGGGTCGAATAGATCAGGTCCGATCTGATTTCCGATCGTTTTTCTGATCGATTTGCATTGAAGTGATCAGAAAATCGATCGGAAATCCGATCGGATCTGTCGAAGATTATCTATCGACCCATCTGTCTGATGGGAAATTGCATGGTGTGTACCAGACTTTTTCTTTTAGGCCACACAGGAGGATGATTTAAGATTCAATGCAGGATTTAATCCAGGCCCTTGCAAGCAATTAAGCAGCATCAAGAGTCAGGAAGTGATGGAGGAGATAAAGATGACAAGAAGAGGTTAGGAAATGAATGATTGGCATGAATGAGAGTTTAACATCCAATATTACCCCTTAAGCAACCTGCTTGAGAAGCCAAGTTTTTAGAGGATCTTATCAAGCTTTAACATAATTTCAGGCAGAGAAAAATTTCTGTCCGTGTAAAAAATTTTACATTGGACAGACTACAAGATCTATTAAGACTCGGGTAGGGGAGCATGTGAGTACCATCAAAGCAGGAAAGAGTTGTACCAAGTTGGTGACACATATGCGTGATGAACACGGGAAGTCCAGTAAAGGGTTAACTTTTGCGGTATTGGAGAAAGTAGAGGTTCCAACTAGAGGAGGGAACAGGGACCTGTTACTCCTCAGAAGAGAAACACGTATCATTTTACAGACTGGGGCTTTGGGCCCAGGAGGCCTAAACGACAAAATTGAATTAGCTTGCATGCTGGACCCTTAATCTTCTGCAAGTGGGGAGGTTTCCTGATATATGCATCTTTGGGGACTGTTTAGTATCTTGTCTGTTGAATTGTCTGGTATCTTTAATTTACTTTGAGGGGGGATACCTGTTAAGTTTGCAGCTACTAATGATTTTTAAGTGCCTTACCCTTTAATGCAATAATAGTGTTTATTCTCTTGATGATTTTAAAACTGTTGTAACATAAGATATGTCCAGGTAATCGTGAGAACTGTCTCTTAGATTTGCCAGTTTTAATTGTCACTATGTCACTTTAACACTTAAGGTGATCGTTTGGGGTGGGTAAGATGCGTTACTGGTGACGTTTGGGATTGGCTGGATTGATGCCTCCCAACGTAAGCATACTGGACCCATTATATAGACAGGAGAGATAGTAGTGCACATCTCCCCTAAAACAGATGCAGCCTGGTCAAAATAACCACGACACTTGTTGCCATGGTTACCGGACGCCTAGTTACGGAGTTCACAGACTCGGTGGGCGTGTCGTCGCTCTTGGTAGCGCGGGCGCTGTGGACTGTGGTCCCAGTGCGCAGGACAGCTGCATATGTAGACTGCTGGGCGGAACTTACCCGCTTGGCATTATGGGATCAGTAGTCTCAGCCCAGTAGGCATGACTGCCCGCCCCCTGCGTTCTCCCTCTCCAATCACACAGGCGCCTACAGCACCCGGAAGAGGCGGGATTTCACCCCGTGGTAAAACCGGATGTCTGCAGTGCGCCTTTGACAGTGGTACGCAGCGTGACCAAGCGTCTGTTTAGACGCGAAACGGCCGTCGCCGGATCCACTTAGTGCCCTGGCTCCCGCACCTCCACCGATCATCACCCTGTAGACCACTCACACGAGGTTTTTTGGTTGTGATAACCCATGGATGTCTGCTTTGGTCTGCAATAAACGACAATTGGATGGAAGGTGCCCGGATTTCCTTTCTTTTTCTTCAGTGATATCTCTGCATAGTGGTCTGTCTTCTCCGTAGAGCACACATCCAGGCAGCAAGACACAGGTAACCTAGATGATGTGGTGAGGTTTTTCTGCTTTCTGCTACGCATACACGGAAGCTCATTTTGCAGGGAGTGCCACTCCAAAATTCCCCGCTTTTTCTTCCTTTTACCCATTGATAGAACTTGCCATTTACCAGGTACTCAATGACAGCAGGTAGATTCTGAAAAGTGGTGTGCCGTACGAATCTACTCATTGTGCATCTCCATAGCAAATGTTGAAGGGGATGTAGCTCAGTGGTAGAGCGCATGCTTTGCATGTATGAGGCCCCGGGTTCAATCCCCGGCATCTCCAGCTTTTCTTCTACAAACTGCTAAGGCCCCCTTCCGCTACTGGATCCCATACCGGAAGCGCCAATGTTTCCTGCTGCAGATGCTTAGTGAGGTGTCAACAATTCTGACTTTAATGCAAACTCTTATTGTTCGTGAAATGAAAGGTTCCACCTATTTTGTGGGAAAAAAATTGGCCCTTAGCCAAATGCGGATTTACTGAAAAATTTTAAAAATGATCCGTAACATCACTTTCCAACTTAAACAGCTGCTAATTACCATTTTCTGCTGTAGGAGATAAAGGCCTG
The DNA here is from genome assembly GCF_040937935.1 of Hyperolius riggenbachi. Lineage (NCBI taxonomy): Eukaryota > Metazoa > Chordata > Amphibia > Anura > Hyperoliidae > Hyperolius > Hyperolius riggenbachi. Next base: position 50,348,938 of record NC_090649.1, on the reverse strand, counting down.
CTGAGGTACCACGATTCTACTGACAGCATTGGGGGAAGTAGCTCAGAGGTAGAGCGCATGCTTCGCATGTATGAGGCCCTGGGTTCAATCCCCGGCATCTCCAGCTTTTCTTCTACAAACTGCAAAGTCCCCCTTGCGCTAATGGATCCCATACCGGAAGCGCCAATGTTTCCTGTTACAGATGCTTAGTGAGGTGTCAATATTTCTGACTTTCATGCAAACGCTATGCACCTTGGAATAGAGCCAATAAAATGCACTTCAGCCTCGTACACACTATGCAATTTCCCGCCAGATAGATGGGTCGAATAGATAATTTCCGATCGTTTTTCTGATCGATTTGCATTGAAGTGATCAGAAAATCGATCGGAAATCCGATCGGATCTGTCGAAGATTATCTATCGACCCATCTGTCTGATGGGAAATTGCATGGTGTGTACCAGACTTTTTCTTTTAGGCCACACAGGAGGATGATTTAAGATTCAATGCAGGATTTAATCCAGGCCCTTGCAAGCAATTAAGCAGCATCAAGAGTCAGGAAGTGATGGAGGAGATAAAGATGACAAGAAGAGGTTAGGAAATGAATGATTGGCATGAATGAGAGTTTAACATCCAATATTACCCCTTAAGCAACCTGCTTGAGAAGCCAAGTTTTTAGAGGATCTTATCAAGCTTTAACATAATTTCAGGCAGAGAAACCTGTACCATTGATAGAACTTGCCATTTACCAGGTACTCAATGACAGCAGGTAGATTCTGAAAAGTGGTGTGCCGTACGAATCTACTCATTGTGCATCTCCATAGCGAACGTCAAAGGGGATGTAGCTCAGTGGTAGAGCGCATGCTTTGCATGTATGAGGCCCCGGGTTCAATCCCCGGCATCTCCAGCTTTTCTTCTACAAACTGCTAAGGCCCCCTTCCGCTACTGGATCCCATACCGGAAGCGGCAATGTTTCCTGCTGCAGATGCTTAGTGAGGTGTCAACAATTCTGACTTTAATGCAAACTCTTATTGTTCGTGAAATGAAAGGTTCCACCTATTTTGTGGGAAAAAAATTGGCCCTTAGCCAAATGCGGATTTACTGAAAAATTTTAAAAATGGTCCGTAACATCACTTTCCAACTTAAACAGCTGCTAATTACCATTTTCTGCTGTAGGAGATAAAGGCCTGCTGAGGTACCACGATTCTGCTGACAGCATTGGGGGATGTAGCTCAGAGGTAGAGCGCATGCTTCGCATGTATGAGGCCCCGGGTTCAATCCCCGGCATCTCCAGCTTTTCTTCTACAAACTGCAAAGTCCCCCTTGCGCTAATGGATCCCATACCGGAAGCGCCAATGTTTCCTGTTACAGATGCTTAGTGAGGTGTCAATATTTCTGACTTTCATGCAAACGCTATGCACCTTGGAATAGAGCCAATAAAATGCACTTCAGCCTCGTACACACTATGCAATTTCCCGCCAGATAGATGGGTCGAATAGATCATTTCCGATCGTTTTTCTGATCGATTTGCATTGAAGTAATCAGAAAATCGATCGGAAATCCGATCGGATCTGTCGAAGATTATCTATCGACCCATCTGTCTGATGGGAAATTGCATGGTGTGTACCAGACTTTTTCTTTTAGGCCACACAGGAGGATGATTTAAGATTCAATGCAGGATTTAATCCAGGCCTTTGCAAGCAATTAAGCAGCATCAAGAGTCAGGAAGTGATGGAGGAGATAAAGATGACAAGAAGAGGTTAGGAAATGAATGATTGGCATAAATGAGAGTTTAACATCCAATATTACCCCTTAAGCAACCTGCTTGAGAAGCCAAGTTTTTAGAGGATCTTATCAAGCTTTAACATAATTTCAGGCAGAGAAACCTGTACCATTGATAGAACTTGCCATTTACCAGGTACTCAATGACAGCAGGTAGATTCTGAAAAGTGGTGTGCCCAGGGGCGTAGCAATAGGGGTTGCAGAGGTAGCGACCGCATCGGGGCCCTTGGGCCAGAGGGGCCCTGAAGGACCCTCCCTCAACTACAGTATTAGCTCTCTATTGGTCCTGTGCTCATAATAATCACTTCTATAGATACACTGAAAAGTGGTAATCATAAACCAGCTGTTCCCCATCCCCTTCTTGCACCTCTGGCACTGTGGTTGCCATTGGCAGGTTTTGGTGCGCCGTATCAATTGTTATGTATAGAGTGCTTGGGGGGCCCCATTGTAAAACTTGCATCGGGGCCCACAGCTCCTTAGCTACGCCACTGGGTGTGCCGTACGAATCTACTCATTGTGCATCTCCATAGCGAACGTCAAAGGGGATGTAGCTCAGTGGTAGAGCGCATGCTTTGCATGTATGAGGCCCCGGGTTCAATCCCTGGCATCTCCAGCTTTTCTTCTACAAACTGCTAAGGCCCCTTTCCGCTACTGGATCCCATACCGGAAGCGCCAATGTTTCCTGCTGCAGATGCTTAGTGAGGTGTCAACAATTCTGACTTTAATGCAAACTCTTATTGTTCGTGAAATGAAAGGTTCCACATATTTTGTGGGAAAAAAATTGTCCCTTAGCCATACTGAAAAATTTTAAAAATGATCCGTAACATCACTTTCCAACTTAAACAGCTGCTAATTACCATTTTCTGCTGTAGAAGATAAAGGCCTGCTGAGGTACCACGACGCTGCTGACAGCATTGGGGGATGTAGCTCAGAGGTAGAGCGCATGCTTCGCATGTATGAGGCCCCGGGTTCAATCCCTGGTATCTCCAGCTTTTCTTCTACAAACTGCAAAGTCCCCCTTGCGCTAATGGATCCCATACCGGAAGCGCCAATGTTTCCTGTTACAGATGCTTAGTGAGGTGTCAATATTTCTGACTTTCATGCAAACGCTATGCACCTTGGAATAGAGCCAATAAAATGCACTTCAGCCTCGTACACACTATGCAATTTCCCGCCAGATAGATGGGTCGAATAGATCATTTCCGATCGTTTTTCTGATCGATTTGCATTGAAGTGATCAGAAAATCGATCGGAAATCCGATCGGATCTGTCGAAGATTATCTATCGACCCATCTGTCTGATGGGAAATTGCATGGTGTGTACCAGACTTTTTCTTTTAGGCCACACAGGAGGATGATTTAAGATTCAATGCAGGATTTAATCCAGGCCTTTGCAAGCAATTAAGCAGCATCAAGAGTCAGGAAGTGATGGAGGAGATAAAGATGACAAGAAGAGGTTAGGAAATGAATGATTGGCATGAATGAGAGTTTAACATCCAATATTACCCCTTAAGCAACCTGCTTGAGAAGCCAAGTTTTTAGAGGATCATATCAAGCTTTAACATAATTTCAGGCAGAGAAACCTGTACCATTGATAGAACTTGCCATTTACCAGGTACTCAATGACAGCAGGTAGATTCTGAAAAGTGGTGTGCCGTACGAATCTACTCATTGTGCATCTCCATAGTGAACGTCAAAGGGGATGTAGCTCAGTGGTAGAGCGCATGCTTTGCATGTATGAGGCCCCGGGTTCAATCCCCGGCATCTCCAGCTTTTCTTCTACAAACTGCTAAGGCCCCCTTCCGCTACTGGATCCCATACCGGAAGCGCCAATGTTTCCTGCTGCAGATGCTTAGTGAGGTGTCAACAATTCTGACTTTAATGCAAACTCTTATTGTTCGTGAAATGAAAGGTTCCACCTATTTTGTGGGAAAAAAATTGGCCCTTAGCCAAATGCGGATTTACTGAAAAATTTTAAAAATGATCCGTAACATCACTTTCCAACTTAAACAGCTGCTAATTACCATTTTCTGCTGTAGGAGATAAAGGCCTGCTGAGGTACCACGACACTGCTGACAGCATTGGGGGATGTAGCTCAGAGGTAGAGCGCATGCTTCGCATGTATGAGGCCCTGGGTTCAATCCCCGGCATCTCCAGCTTTTCTTCTACAAACTGCAAAGTCCCCCTTGCGCTAATGGATCCCATACCGGAAGCGCCAATGTTTCCTGTTACAGATGCTTAGTGAGGTGTCAATATTTCTGACTTTCATGCAAACGCTATGCACCTTGGAATAGAGCCAATAAAATGCACTTCAGCCTCGTACACACTATGCAATTTCCCGCCAGATAGATGGGTCGAATAGATCAGGTCCGATCTGATTTACGATCGTTTTTCTGATCGATTTGCATTGAAGTGATCAGTAAATCGATCGGAAATCCGATCAGATCTGTCGAAGATTATCTATCGACCCATCTGTCTGATGGGAAATTGCATGGTGTGTACCAGACTTTTTCTTTTAGGCCACACAGGAGGATGATTTAAGATTCAATGCAGGATTTAATCCAGGCCTTTGCAAGCAATTAAGCAGCATCAAGAGTCAGGAAGTGATGGAGGAGATAAAGATGACAAGAAGAGGTTAGGAAATGAATGATTGGCATGAATGAGAGTTTAACATCCAATATTACCCCTTAAGCAACCTGCTTGAGAAGCCAAGTTTTTAGAGGATCATATCAAGCTTTAACATAATTTCAGGCAGAGAAACCTGTACCATTGATAGAACTTGCCATTTACCAGGTACTCAATGACAGCAGGTAGATTCTGAAAAGTGGTGTGCCGTACGAATCTACTCATTGTGCATCTCCATAGCGAACGTCAAAGGGGATGTAGCTCAGTGGTGTAGCGCATGCTTTGCATGTATGAGGCCCCGGGTTCAATCCCCGGCATCTCCAGCTTTTCTTCTACAAACTGCTAAGGCCCCCTTCCGCTACTGGATCCCATACCGGAAGCGCCAATGTTTCCTGCTGCAGATGCTTAGTGAGGTGTCAACAATTCTGACTTTAATGCAAACTCTTATTGTTCGTGAAATGAAAGGTTCCACCTATTTTGTGGGAAAAAAATTGGCCCTTAGCCAAATGCGGATTTACTGAAAAATTTTAAAAATGATCCGTAACATCACTTTCCAACTTAAACAGCTGCTAATTACCATTTTCTGCTGTAGGAGATAAAGGCCTGCTGAGGTACCACGACGCTGCTGACAGCATTGGGGGATGTAGCTCAGAGGTAGAGCGCATGCTTCGCATGTATGAGGCCCCGGGTTCAATCCCTGGCATCTCCAGCTTTTCTTCTACAAACTGCAAAGTCCCCCTTGCGCTAATGGATCCCATACCGGAAGCGCCAATGTTTCCTGTTACAGATGCTTAGTGAGGTGTCAATATTTCTGACTTTCATGCAAACGCTATGCACCTTGGAATAGAGCCAATAAAATGCACTTCAGCCTCGTACAAACTATGCAATTTCCCGCCAGATAGATGGGTCGAATAGATCAGGTCCGATCTGATTTCCGATCGTTTTTCTGATCGATTTGCATTGAAGTGATCAGAAAATCGATCGGAAATCCGATCGGATCTGTCGAAGATTATCTATCGACCCATCTGTCTGATGGGAAATTGCATGGTGTGTACCAGACTTTTTCTTTTAGGCCACACAGGAGGATGATTTAAGATTCAATGCAGGATTTAATCCAGGCCTTTGCAAGCAATTAAGCAGCATCAAGAGTCAGGAAGTGATGGAGGAGATAAAGATGACAAGAAGAGGTTAGGAAATGAATGATTGGCATGAATAAGAGTTTAACATCCAATATTACCCCTTAAGCAACCTGCTTGAGAAGCCAAGTTTTTAGAGGATCTTATCAAGCTTTAACATAATTTCAGGCAGAGAAACCTGTACCATTGATAGAACTTGCCATTTACCAGGTACTCAATGACAGCAGGTAGATTCTGAAAAGTGGTGTAACGTACGAATCTACTCATTGTGCATCTCCATAGCGAACGTCAAAGGGGATGTAGCTCAGTGGTAGAGCGCATGCTTTGCATGTATGAGGCCCCGGGTTCAATACCCGGCATCTCCAGCTTCTCTTCTACAAACTGCTAAGGCCCCCTTCCGCTACTGGATCCCATACCGGAAGCGCCAATGTTTCCTGCTGTAGATGCTTAGTGAGGTGTCAACAATTCTGACTTTAATGCAAACTCTTATTGTTCGTGAAATGAAAGGTTCCACCTATTTTGTGGGAAAAAAATTGTCCCTTAGCCAAATGCGGATATACTGAAAAATTTTAAAAATGATCCGTAACATCACTTTCCAACGTAAACAGCTGCTAATTACCATTTTCTGCTGTAGGAGATAAAGGCCTGCTGAGGTACCACGACGCTGCTGACAGCATTGGGGGATGTAGCTCAGAGGTAGAGCGCATGCTTCGCATGTATGAGGCCCCGGGTTCAATCCCTGGCATCTCCAGCTTTTCTTCTACAAACTGCAAAGTCCCCCTTGCGCTAATGGATCCCATACCGGAAGCGCCAATGTTTTCTGTTACAGATGCTTAGTGAGGTGTCAATATTTCTGACTTTCATGCAAACGCTATGCACCTTGGAATAGAGCCAATAAAATGCACTTCAGCCTCGTACACACTATGCAATTTCCCGCCAGATAGATGGGTCGAATAGATCAGGTCCGATCTGATTTCCGATCGTTTTTCTGATCGATTTGCATTGAAGTGATCAGAAAATCGATCGGAAATCCGATCGGATCTGTCGAAGATTATCTATCGACCCATCTGTCTGATGGGAAATTGCATGGTGTGTACCAGACTTTTTCTTTTAGGCCACACAGGAGGATGATTTAAGATTCAATGCAGGATTTAATCCAGGCCTTTGCAAGCAATTAAGCAGCATCAAGAGTCAGGAAGTGATGCAGGAGATAAAGATGACAAGAAGAGGTTAGGAAATGAATGATTGGCATGAATGAGAGTTTAACATCCAATATTACCCCTTAAGCAACCTGCTTGAGAAGCCAAGTTTTTAGAGGATCATATCAAGCTTTAACATAATTTCAGGCAGAGAAACCTGTACCATTGATAGAACTTGCCATTTACCAGGTACTCAATGACAGCAGGTAGATTCTGAAAAGTGGTGTGCCGTTCGAATCTACTCATTGTGCATCTCCATAGCGAACGTCAAAGGGGATGTAGCTCAGTGGTAGAGCGCATGCTTTGCATGTATGAGGCCCCGGGTTCAATCCCCGGCATCTCCAGCTTTTCTTCTACAAACTGCTAAGGCCCCCTTCCGCTACTGGATCCCATACCGGAAGCGCCAATGTTTCCTGCTGCAGATGCTTAGTGAGGTGTCAACAATTCTGACTTTAATGCAAACTCTTATTGTTCGTGAAATGAAAGGTTCCACCTATTTTGTGGGAAAAAAATTGGCCCTTAGCCAAATGCGGATTTACTGAAAAAATTTAAAAATGATCCGTAACATCACTTTCCAACTTAAACAGCTGCTAATTACCATTTTCTGCTGTAGGAGATAAAGGCCTGCTGAGGTACCACGACACTGCTGACAGCATTGGGGGATGTAGCTCAGAGGTAGAGCGCATGCTTCGCATGTATGAGGCCCTGGGTTCAATCCCCAGCATCTCCAGCTTTTCTTCTACAAACTGCAAAGTCCCCCTTGCGCTAATGGATCCCATACCGGAAGCGCCAATGTTTCCTGTTACAGATGCTTAGTGAGGTGTCAATATTTCTGACTTTCATGCAAACGCTATGCACCTTGGAATAGAGCCAATAAAATGCACTTCAGCCTCGTACACACTATGCAATTTCCCGCCAGATAGATGGGTCGAATAGATAATTTCCGATCGTTTTTCTGATCGATTTGCATTGAAGTGATCAGAAAATCGATCGGAAATCCGATCGGATCTGTCGAAGATTATCTATCGACCCATCTGTCTGATGGGAAATTGCATGGTGTGTACCAGACTTTTTCTTTTAGGCCACACAGGAGGATGATTTAAGATTCAATGCAGGATTTAATCCAGGCCCTTGCAAGCAATTAAGCAGCATCAAGAGTCAGGAAGTGATGGAGGAGATAAAGATGACAAGAAGAGGTTAGGAAATGAATGATTGGCATGAATGAGAGTTTAACATCCAATATTACCCCTTAAGCAACCTGCTTGAGAAGCCAAGTTTTTAGAGGATCTTATCAAGCTTTAACATAATTTCAGGCAGAGAAACCTGTACCATTGATAGAACTTGCCATTTACCAGGTACTCAATGACAGCAGGTAGATTCTGAAAAGTGGTGTGCCGTACGAATCTACTCATTGTGCATCTCCATAGCGAACGTCAAAGGGGATGTAGCTCAGTGGTAGAGCGCATGCTTTGCATGTATGAGGCCCCGGGTTCAATCCCTGGCATCTCCAGCTTTTCTTCTACAAACTGCTAAGGCCCCCTTCCGCTACTGGATCCCATACCGGAAGCGCCAATGTTTCCTGCTGCAGATGCTTAGTGAGGTGTCAACAATTCTGACTTTAATGCAAACTCTTATTGTTCGTGAAATGAAAGGTTCCACCTATTTTGTGGGAAAAAAATTGGCCCTTAGCCAAATGCGGATTTACTGAAAAATTTTAAAAATGATCCATAACATCACTTTCCAACTTAAACAGCTGCTAATTACCATTTTCTGCTGTAGGAGATAAAGGCCTGCTGAGGTACCACGATTCCGCTGACAGCATTGGGGGATGTAGCTCAGAGGTAGAGCGCATGCTTCGCATGTATGAGGCCCCGGGTTCAATCCCCGGCATCTCCAGCTTTTCTTCTACAAACTGCAAAGTCCCCCTTGCGCTAATGGATGTCATACCGGAAGCGCCAATGTTTCCTGTTACAGATGCTTAGTGAGGTGTCAATATTTCTGACTTTCATGCAAACGCTATGCACCTTGGAATAGAGCCAATAAAATGCACTTCAGCCTCGTACACACTATGCAATTTCCCGCCAGATAGATGGGTCGAATAGATCATTTCCGATCGTTTTTCTGATCGATTTGCATTGAAGTGATCAGAAAATCGATCGGATCTGTCGAAGATTATCTATCGACCCATCTGTCTGATGGGAAATTGCATGGTGTGTACCAGACTTTTTCTTTTAGGCCACACAGGAGGATGATTTAAGATTCAATGCAGGATTTAATCCAGGCCTTTGCAAGCAATTAAGCAGCATCAAGAGTCAGGAAGTGATGGAGGAGATAAAGATGACAAGAAGAGGTTAGGAAATGAATGATTGGCATGAATGAGAGTTTAACATCCAATATTACCCCTTAAGCAACCTGCTTGAGAAGCCAAGTTTTTAGAGGATCATATCAAGCTTTAACATAATTTCAGGCAGAGAAACCTGTACCATTGATAGAACTTGCCATTTACCAGGTACTCAATGACAGCAGGTAGATTCTGAAAAGTGGTGTGCCGTACGAATCTACTCATTGTGCATCTCCATAGCGAACGTCAAAGGGGATGTAGCTCAGTGGTAGAGCGCATGCTTTGCATGTATGAGGCCCCGGGTTCAATCCCTGGCATCTCTAGCTTTTCTTCTACAAACTGCTAAGGCCCCCTTCCGCTACTGGATCCCATACCGGAAGCGCCAATGTTTCCTGCTGCAGATGCTTAGTGAGGTGTCAACAATTCTGACTTTAATGCAAACTCTTATTGTTCGTGAAATGAAAGGTTCCACCTATTTTGTGGGAAAAAAATTGGCCCTTAGCCAAATGCGGATTTACTGAAAAATTTTAAAAATGATCCGTAACATCACTTTCCAACTTAAACAGCTGCTAATTACCATTTTCTGCTGTAGGAGATAAAGGCCTGCTGAGGTACCACGATGCTGCTGACAGCATTGGGGGATGTAGCTCAGAGGTAGAGCGCATGCTTCGCATGTATGAGGCCCCGGGTTCAATCCCCGGCATCTCCAGCTTTTCTTCTACAAACTGCAAAGTCCCCCTTGCGCTAATGGATCCCATACCGGAAGCGCCAATGTTTCCTGTTACAGATGCTTAGTGAGGTGTCAATATTTCTGACTTTCATGCAAACGCTATGCACCTTGGAATAGAGCCAATAAAATGCACTTCAGCCTCGTACACACTATGCAATTTCCCGCCAGATAGATGGGTCGAATAGATCAGGTCCGATCTGATTTCCGATCGTTTTTCTGATCGATTTGCATTGAAGTGATCAGAAAATCGATCGGAAATCCGGTCGGATCTGTCGAAGATTATCTATCGACCCATCTGTCTGATGGGAAATTGCATGGTGTGTACCAGACTTTTTCTTTTAGGCCACACAGGAGGATGATTTAAGATTCAATGCAGGATTTAATCCAGGCCCTTGCAAGCAATTAAGCAGCATCAAGAGTCAGGAAGTGATGGAGGAGATAAAGATGACAAGAAGAGGTTAGGAAATGAATGATTGGCATGAATGAGAGTTTAACATCCAATATTACCCCTTAAGCAACCTGCTTGAGAAGCCAAGTTTTTAGAGGATCTTATCAAGCTTTAACATAATTTCAGGCAGAGAAACCTGTACCATTGATAGAACTTGCCATTTACCAGGTACTCAATGACAGCAGGTAGATTCTGAAAAGTGGTGTGCCGTACGAATCTACTCATTGTGCATCTCCATAGCGAACGTCAAAGGGGATGTAGCTCAGTGGTAGAGTGCATGCTTTGCATGTATGAGGCCCCGGGTTCAATCCCCGGCATCTCCAGCTTTTCTTCTACAAACTGCTAAGGCCCCCTTCCGCTACTGGATCCCATACCGGAAGCGCCAATGTTTCCTGCTGCAGATGCTTAGTGAGGTGTCAACAATTCTGACTTTAATGCAAACTCTTATTGTTCGTGAAATGAAAGGTTCCACCTATTTTGTGGGAAAAAAATTGGCCCTTAGCCAAATGCGGATTTACTGAAAAATTTTAAAAATGATCCGTAACATCACTTTCCAACTTAAACAGCTGCTAATTACCATTTTCTGCTGTAGGAGATAAAGGCCTGCTGAGGTACCACGATGCTGCTGACAGCATTGGGGGATGTAGCTCAGAGGTAGAGCGCATGCTTCGCATGTATGAGGCCCCGAGTTCAATCCCCGGCATCTCCAGCTTTTTTTCTACAAACTGCAAAGTCCCCCTTGCGCTAATGGATCCCATACCGGAAGCGCCAATGTTTCCTGTTACAGATGCTTAGTGAGGTGTCAATATTTCTGACTTTCATGCAAACGCTATGCACCTTGGAATAGAGCCAATAAAATGCACTTCAGCCTCGTACACACTATGCAATTTCCCGCCAGATAGATGGGTCGAATAGATCAGGTCCGATCTGATTTCCGATCGTTTTTCTGATCGATTTGCATTGAAGTGATCAGAAAATCGATCGGAAATCCGGTCGGATCTGTCGAAGATTATCTATCGACCCATCTGTCTGATGGGAAATTGCATGGTGTGTACCAGACTTTTTCTTTTAGGCCACACAGGAGGATGATTTAAGATTCAATGCAGGATTTAATCCAGGCCTTTGCAAGCAATTAAGCAGCATCAAGAGTCAGGAAGTGATGGAGGAGATAAAGATGACAAGAAGAGGTTAGGAAATGAATGATTGGCATGAATGAGAGTTTAACATCCAATATTACCCCTTAAGCAACCTGCTTGAGAAGCCAAGTTTTTAGAGAATCATATCAAGCTTTAACATAATTTCAGGCAGAGCAACCTGTACCATTGATAGAACTTGCCATTTACCAGGTACTCAATGACAGCAGGTAGATTCTGAAAAGTGGTGTGCCGTACGAATCTACTCATTGTGCATCTCCATAGCGAACGTCAAAGGGGATGTAGCTCAGTGGTAGAGCGCATGCTTTGCATGTATGAGGCCCCGGGTTCAATCCCTGGCATCTCCAGCTTTTCTTCTACAAACTGCTAAGGCCCCCTTCCGCTACTGGATCCCATACCGGAAGCGCCAATGTTTCCTGCTGCAGATGCTTAGTGAGGTGTCAACAATTCTGACTTTAATGCAAACTCTTATTGTTCGTGAAATGAAAGGTTCCACCTATTTTGTGGGAAAAAATTGTCCCTTAGCCAAATGCGGATATACTGAAAAATTTTAAAAATGATCCGTAACATCACTTTCCAACTTAAACAGCTGCTAATTACCATTTTCTGCTGTAGGAGATAAAGGCCTGCTGAGGTACCACGACGCTGCTGACAGCATTGGGGGATGTAGCTCAGAGGTAGAGCGCATGCTTCGCATGTATGAGGCCCCGGGTTCAATCCTTGGCATCTCCAGCTTTTCTTCTACAAACTGCTAAGGCCCCCTTCCGCTACTGGATCCCATACCGGAAGCGCCAATGTTTCCTGCTGCAGATGCTTAGTGAGGTGTCAACAATTCTGACTTTAATGCAAACTCTTATTGTTCGTGAAATGAAAGGTTCCACCTATTTTGTGGGAAAAAAATTGGCCCTTAGCCAAATGCGGATTTACTGAAAAAATTTAAAAATGATCCGTAACATCACTTTCCAACTTAAACAGCTGCTAATTACCATTTTCTGCTGTAGGAGATAAAGGCCTGCTGAGGTACCATGACACTGCTGACAGCATTGGGGGATGTAGCTCAGAGGTAGAGCGCATGCTTCGCATGTATGAGGCCCTGGGTTCAATCCCCAGCATCTCCAGCTTTTCTTCTACAAACTGCAAAGTCCCCCTTGCGCTAATGGATCCCATACCGGAAGCGCCAATGTTTCCTGTTACAGATGCTTAGTGAGGTGTCAATATTTCTGACTTTCATGCAAACGCTATGCACCTTGGAATAGAGCCAATAAAATGCACTTCAGCCTCGTACACACTATGCAATTTCCCGCCAGATAGATGGGTCGAATAGATAATTTCCGATCGTTTTTCTGATCGATTTGCATTGAAGTGATCAAAAAATCGATCGGAAATCCGATCGGATCTGTCGAAGATTATCTATCGACCCATCTGTCTGATGGGAAATTGCATGGTGTGTACCAGACTTTTTCTTTTAGGCCACACAGGATGATGATTTAAGATTCAATGCAGGATTTAATCCAGGCCCTTGCAAGCAATTAAGCAGCATCAAGAGTCAGGAAGTGATGGAGGAGATAAAGATGACAAGAAGAGGTTAGGAAATGAATGATTGGCATGAATGAGAGTTTAACATCCAATATTACCCCTTAAGCAACCTGCTTGAGAAGCCAAGTTTTTAGAGGATCTTATCAAGCTTTAACATAATTTCAGGCAGAGAAACCTGTACCATTGATAGAACTTGCCATTTACCAGGTACTCAATGACAGCAGGTAGATTCTGAAAAGTGGTGTGCCGTACGAATCTACTCATTGTGCATCTCCATAGCGAACGTCAAAGGGGATGTAGCTCAGTGGTAGAGCGCATGCTTTGCATGTATGAGGCCCCGGGTTCAATCCCTGGCATCTCCAGCTTTTCTTCTACAAACTGCTAAGGCCCCCTTCCGCTACTGGATCCCATACCGGAAGCGCCAATGTTTCCTGCTGCAGATGCTTAGTGAGGTGTCAACAATTCTGACTTTAATGCAAACTCTTATTGTTCGTGAAATGAAAGGTTCCACCTATTTTGTGGGAAAAAAATTGGCCCTTAGCCAAATGCGGATTTACTGAAAAATTTTAAAAATGATCCATAACACCACTTTCCAACTTAAACAGCTGCTAATTACCATTTTCTGCTGTAGGAGATAAAGGCCTGCTGAGGTACCACGATTCCGCTGACAGCATTGGGGGATGTAGCTCAGAGGTAGAGCGCATGCTTCGCATGTATGAGGCCCCGGGTTCAATCCCCGGCATCTCCAGCTTTTCTTCTACAAACTGCAAAGTCCCCCTTGCGCTAATGGATGTCATACCGGAAGCGCCAATGTTTCCTGTTACAGATGCTTAGTGAGGTGTCAATATTTCTGACTTTCATGCAAACGCTATGCACCTTGGAATAGAGCCAATAAAATGCACTTCAGCCTCGTACACACTATGCAATTTCCCGCCAGATAGATGGGTCGAATAGATCATTTCCGATCGTTTTTCTGATCGATTTGCATTGAAGTGATCAGAAAATCGATCGGATCTGTCGAAGATTATCTATCGACCCATCTGTCTGATGGGAAATTGCATGGTGTGTACCAGACTTTTTCTTTTAGGCCACACAGGAGGATGATTTAAGATTCAATGCAGGATTTAATCCAGGCCTTTGCAAGCAATTAAGCAGCATCAAGAGTCAGGAAGTGATGGAGGAGATAAAGATGACAAGAAGAGGTTAGGAAATGAATGATTGGCATGAATGAGAGTTTAACATCCAATATTACCCCTTAAGCAACCTGCTTGAGAAGCCAAGTTTTTAGAGGGTCATATCAAGCTTTAACATAATTTCAGGCAGAGAAACCTGTACCATTGATAGAACTTGCCATTTACCAGGTACTCAATGACAGCAGGTAGATTCTGAAAAGTGGTGTGCCGTACGAATTTACTCATTGTGCATCTCCATAGCGAACGTCAAAGGGGATGTAGCTCAGTGGTAGAGCGCATGCTTTGCATGTATGAGGCCCCGGGTTCAATCCCTGGCATCTCCAGCTTCTCTTCTACAAACTGCTAAGGCCCCCTTCCGCTACTGGATCCCATACCGGAAGCGCCAATGTTTCCTGCTGCAGATGCTTAGTGAGGTGTCAACAATTCTGACTTTAATGCAAACTCTTATTGTTCGTGAAATGAAAGGTTCCACCTATTTTGTGGGAAAAAAATTGGCCCTTAGCCAAATGCGGATTTACTGAAAAATTTTAAAAATGATCCGTAACATCACTTTCCAACTTAAACAGCTGCTAATTACCATTTTCTGCTGTAGGAGATAAAGGCCTGCTGAGGTACCACGATGCTGCTGACAGCATTGGGGGATGTAGCTCAGAGGTAGAGCGCATGCTTCGCATGTATGAGGCCCCGGGTTCAATCCCCGGCATCTCCAGCTTTTCTTCTACAAACTGCAAAGTCCCCCTTGCGCTAATGGATCCCATACCGGAAGCGCCAATGTTTCCTGCAGCAGATGCTTAGTGAGGTGTCAACAATTCTGACTTTAACCTGCTGGGCGGTCTGGACGAGCTCAGCTCGTCCAGTACCGCCGGAGGCTGCCGCTCAGGCCCTGCTGGGCCGATTTGGCTGAAATAAAAAGCAGCACACGCAGCCGGCACTTTGCCAGCCGCGTGTGCTGCCTGATCGCCGCCGCTCTGCGGCGATTCGCCGCGAGCAGCGGCGAAAGAGGGCCCCCCTAGCCGCCTGAGCCCTGCGCAGCCGGAACAAAAAGTTCCGGCCAGCGCTAAGGGCTGGATCGGAGGCGGCTGACGTCACGACGTCGGCTGACGTCGATGACGTCACTCCGCTCGTCGCTATGGCGACGATATAAGCAAAACAAGGAAGGCCGCTCATTGCGGCCTTCCTTGTTTATTCTGGGCGCCGGAGGCGATCGGAAGATCGCCTCCGGAGCGCCCTCTAGTGGGCTTTCATGCAGCCAACTTTCAGTTGGCTGCATGAAATAGTTTTTTTTTTATTAAAAAAAAACCCTCCCGCAGCCTGCCTGGCGATCTTAATAGAACGCCAGGCAGGTTAATGCAAACTCTTATTGTTCGTGAAATGAAAGGTTCCACCTATTTTGTGGGAAAAAAATTGTCCCTTAGCCAAATGCGGATATACTGAAAAATTTTAAAAATGATCCGTAACATCACTTTCCAACGTAAACAGCTGCTAATTACCATTTTCTGCTGTAGGAGATAAAGGCCTGCTGAGGTACCACGACGCTGCTGACAGCATTGGGGGATGTAGCTCAGAGGTAGAGCGCATGCTTCGCATGTATGAGGCCCCGGGTTCAATCCCTGGCATCTCCAGCTTTTCTTCTACAAACTGCAAAGTCCCCCTTGCGCTAATGGATCCCATACCGGAAGCGCCAATGTTTTCTGTTACAGATGCTTAGTGAGGTGTCAATATTTCTGACTTTCATGCAAACGCTATGCACCTTGGAATAGAGCCAATAAAATGCACTTCAGCCTCGTACACACTATGCAATTTCCCGCCAGATAGATGGGTCGAATAGATCAGGTCCGATCTGATTTCCGATCGTTTTTCTGATCGATTTGCATTGAAGTGATCAGAAAATCGATCGGAAATCCGATCGGATCTGTCGAAGATTATCTATCGACCCATCTGTCTGATGGGAAATTGCATGGTGTGTACCAGACTTTTTCTTTTAGGCCACACAGGAGGATGATTTAAGATTCAATGCAGGATTTAATCCAGGCCTTTGCAAGCAATTAAGCAGCATCAAGAGTCAGGAAGTGATGCAGGAGATAAAGATGACAAGAAGAGGTTAGGAAATGAATGATTGGCATGAATGAGAGTTTAACATCCAATATTACCCCTTAAGCAACCTGCTTGAGAAGCCAAGTTTTTAGAGGATCATATCAAGCTTTAACATAATTTCAGGCAGAGAAACCTGTACCATTGATAGAACTTGCCATTTACCAGGTACTCAATGACAGCAGGTAGATTCTGAAAAGTGGTGTGCCGTTCGAATCTACTCATTGTGCATCTCCATAGCGAACGTCAAAGGGGATGTAGCTCAGTGGTAGAGCGCATGCTTTGCATGTATGAGGCCCCGGGTTCAATCCCCGGCATCTCCAGCTTTTCTTCTACAAACTGCTAAGGCCCCCTTCCGCTACTGGATCCCATACCGGAAGCGCCAATGTTTCCTGCTGCAGATGCTTAGTGAGGTGTCAACAATTCTGACTTTAATGCAAACTCTTATTGTTCGTGAAATGAAAGGTTCCACCTATTTTGTGGGAAAAAAATTGGCCCTTAGCCAAATGCGGATTTACTGAAAAAATTTAAAAATGATCCGTAACATCACTTTCCAACTTAAACAGCTGCTAATTACCATTTTCTGCTGTAGGAGATAAAGGCCTGCTGAGGTACCACGACACTGCTGACAGCATTGGGGGATGTAGCTCAGAGGTAGAGCGCATGCTTCGCATGTATGAGGCCCTGGGTTCAATCCCCAGCATCTCCAGCTTTTCTTCTACAAACTGCAAAGTCCCCCTTGCGCTAATGGATCCCATACCGGAAGCGCCAATGTTTCCTGTTACAGATGCTTAGTGAGGTGTCAATATTTCTGACTTTCATGCAAACGCTATGCACCTTGGAATAGAGCCAATAAAATGCACTTCAGCCTCGTACACACTATGCAATTTCCCGCCAGATAGATGGGTCGAATAGATCAGGTCCGATCGTTTTTCTGATCGATTTGCATTGAAGTGATCAGAAAATCGATCGGAAATCCGATCGGATCTGTCGAAGATTATCTATCGACCCATCTGTCTGATGGGAAATTGCATGGTGTGTACCAGACTTTTTCTTTTAGGCCACACAGGAGGATGATTTAAGATTCAATGCAGGATTTAATCCAGGCCTTTGCAAGCAATTAAGCAGCATCAAGAGTCAGGAAGTGATGGAGGAGATAAAGATGACAAGAAGAGGTTAGGAAATGAATGATTGGCATGAATGAGAGTTTAACATCCAATATTATCCCTTAAGCAACCTGCTTGAGAAGCCAAGTTTTTAGAGGATCATATCAAGCTTTAACATAATTTCAGGCAGAGAAACCTGTACCATTGATAGAACTTGCCATTTACCAGGTACTCAATGACAGCAGGTAGATTCTGAAAAGTGGTGTGCCGTACGAATCTACTCATTGTGCATCTCCATAGCGAACGTCAAAGGGGATGTAGCTCAGTGGTAGAGCGCATGCTTTGCATGTATGAGGCCCCGGGTTCAATCCCCGGCATCTCCAGCTTTTCTTCTACAAACTGCTAAGGCCCCCTTCCGCTACTGGATCCCATACCGGAAGCGCCAATGTTTCCTGCTGCAGATGCTTAGTGAGGTGTCAACAATTCTGACTTTAATGCAAACTCTTATTGTTCGTGAAATGAAAGGTTCCACCTATTTTGTGGGAAAAAAATTGGCCCTTAGCCAAATGCGGATTTACTGAAAAATTTTAAAAATGATCCGTAACATCACTTTCCAACTTAAACAGCTGCTAATTACCATTTTCTGCTGTAGGAGATAAAGGCCTGCTGAGGTACCACGACACTGCTGACAGCATTGGGGGATGTAGCTCAGAGGTAGAGCGCATGCTTCGCATGTATGAGGCCCCGGGTTCAATCCCCGGCATCTCCAGCTTTTCTTCTACAAACTGCAAAGTCCCCCTTGCGCTAATGGATCCCATACCGGAAGCGCCAATGTTTCCTGTTACAGATGCTTAGTGAGGTGTCAATATTTCTGACTTTCATGCAAACGCTATGCACCTTGGAATAGAGCCAATAAAATGCACTTCAGCCTCGTACACACTATGCAATTTCCCGCCAGATAGATGGGTCGAATAGATCAGGTCCGATCTGATTTACGATCGTTTTTCTGATCGATTTGCATTGAAGTGATCAGAAAATCGATCGGAAATCCGATCGGATCTGTCGAAGATTATCTATCGACCCATCTGTCTGATGGGAAATTGCATGGTGTGTACCAGACTTTTTCTTTTAGGCCACACAGGAGGATGATTTAAGATTCAATGCAGGATTTAATCCAGGCCTTTGCAAGCAATTAAGCAGCATCAAGAGTCAGGAAGTGATGGAGGAGATAAAGATGACAAGAAGAGGTTAGGAAATGAATGATTGGCATGAATGAGAGTTTAACATCCAATATTACCCCTTAAGCAACCTGCTTGAGAAGCCAAGTTTTTAGAGGATCATATCAAGCTTTAACATAATTTCAGGCAGAGAAACCTGTACCATTGATAGAACTTGCCATTTACTAGGTACTCAATGACAGCAGGTAGATTCTGAAAAGTGGTGTGCCGTACGAATCTACTCATTGTGCATCTCCATAGCGAACGTCAAAGGGGATGTAGCTCAGTGGTAGAGCGCATGCTTTGCATGTATGAGGCCCCGGGTTCAATCCCCGGCATCTCCAGCTTTTCTTCTACAAACTGCTAAGGCCCCCTTCCGCTACTGGATCCCATACCGGAAGCGCCAATGTTTCCTGCTGCAGATGCTTAGTGAGGTGTCAACAATTCTGACTTTAATGCAAACTCTTATTGTTCGTGAAATGAAAGGTTCCACCTATTTTGTGGGAAAAAAATTGGCCCTTAGCCAAATGCGGATTTACTGAAAAATTTTAAAAATGATCCGTAACATCACTTTCCAACTTAAACAGCTGCTAATTATCATTTTCTGCTGTAGGAGATAAAGGCCTGCTGAGGTACCACGACACTGCTGACAGCATTGGGGGATGTAGCTCAGAGGTAGAGCGCATGCTTCGCATGTATGAGGCCCCGGGTTCAATCCCCGGCATCTCCAGCTTTTCTTCTACAAACTGCAAAGTCCCCCTTGCGCTAATGGATCCCATACCGGAAGCGCCAATGTTTCCTGTTACAGATGCTTAGTGAGGTGTCAATATTTCTGACTTTCATGCAAACGCTATGCACCTTGGAATAGAGCCAATAAAATGCACTTCAGCCTCGTACACACTATGCAATTTCCCGCCAGATAGATGGGTCGAATAGATCAGGTCCGATCTGATTTACGATCGTTTTTCTGATCGATTTGCATTGAAGTGATCAGAAAATCGATCGGAAATCCGATCGGATCTGTCGAAGATTATCTATCGACCCATCTGTCTGATGGGAAATTGCATGGTGTGTACCAGACTTTTTCTTTTAGGCCACACAGGAGGATGATTTAAGATTCAATGCAGGATTTAATCCAGGCCTTTGCAAGCAATTAAGCAGCATCAAGAGTCAGGAAGTGATGGAGGAGATAAAGATGACAAGAAGAGGTTAGGAAATGAATGATTGGCATGAATGAGAGTTTAACATCCAATATTACCCCTTAAGCAACCTGCTTGAGAAGCCAAGTTTTTAGAGGATCATATCAAGCTTTAACATAATTTCAGGCAGAGAAACCTGTACCATTGATAGAACTTGCCATTTACCAGGTACTCAATGACAGCAGGTAGATTCTGAAAAGTGGTGTGCCGTACGAATCTACTCATTGTGCATCTCCATAGCGAACGTCAAAGGGGATGTAGCTCAGTGGTAGAGCGCATGCTTTGCATGTATGAGGCCCCGGGTTCAATACCCGGCATCTCCAACTTCTCTTCTACAAACTGCTAAGGCCCCCTTCCGCTACTGGATCCCATACCGGAAGCGCCAATGTTTCCTGCTGCAGATGCTTAGTGAGGTGTCAACAATTCTGACTTTAATGCAAACTCTTATTGTTCGTGAAATGAAAGGTTCCACCTATTTTGTGGGAAAAAAATTGTCCCTTAGCCAAATGCGGATATACTGAAAAATTTTAAAAATGATCCGTAACATCACTTTCCAACACAAACAGCTGCTAATTACCATTTTCTGCTGTAGGAGATAAAGGCCTGCTGAGGTACCACGACGCTGCTGACAGCATTGGGGGATGTAGCTCAGAGGTAGAGCGCATGCTTCGCATGTATGAGGCCCCGGGTTCAATCCCTGGCATCTCCAGCTTTTCTTCTACAAACTGCAAAGTCCCCCTTGCGCTAATGGATCCCATACCGGAAGCGCCAATGTTTTCTGTTACAGATGCTTAGTGAGGTGTCAATATTTCTGACTTTCATGCAAACGCTATGCACCTTGGAATAGAGCCAATAAAATGCACTTCAGCCTCGTACACACTATGCAATTTCCCGCCAGATAGATGGGTCGAATAGATCAGGTCCGATCTGATTTCCGATCGTTTTTCGGATCGATTTGCATTGAAGTGATCAGAAAATCGATCGGAAATCCGATCGGATCTGTCGAAGATTATCTATCGACCCATCTGTCTGATGGGAAATTGCATGGTGTGTACCAGACTTTTTCTTTTAGGCCACACAGGAGGATGATTTAAGATTCAATGCAGGATTTAATCCAGGCCTTTGCAAGCAATTAAGCAGCATCAAGAGTCAGGAAGTGATGCAGGAGATAAAGATGACAAGAAGAGGTTAGGAAATGAATGATTGGCATGAATGAGAGTTTAACATCCAATATTACCCCTTAACCACTTAAGGACCGCAGTCTTTTCACCCTTAAGGACCAGAGCCTTTTTTCCATTCAGACCACTGCAGCTTAAATGGTTTATTGCTCAGTCATACAAGCTACCATCTAAATGAATTTTACCTCCTTTTCTTGTCACTAATACAGCTTTCTTTTGGTGCTATTTGATTGGTGCTGCGATTTTTACTTTTTATTCTATTCATCAAAAAAGACATGAATTTTGGCAAAAAAATGATTTTTTTAACTTTCTGTGCTGACATTTTTCAAATAAAGTAAAATTTCTGTATACATGCAGCGCGAAAAATGTGGACAAACATGTTTTTGATTAAAAAAAATCCATTCAGTGTATATTTATTGGTTTGGGTAAAAATTATAGCGTTTACAAACTATGGTGCAAAAATTGAATTTTCCCATTTTGAAGCATCTCTCTCATTTCTGAGCACCTGTCAGGTTTCATGAGGTGCTAGAATTCCAGGATAGTATAAATACCCCCCAAATGACCCCATTTTGGAAAGAAGACACCCCAAAGTATTCACTAAGAGGCATGGTGAGTTCATAGAAGATTTTATCTTTTGTCACAAGTTAGCGGAAAATGACACTTTGTGACAAAAAAAATAAATAAAAAAAAGTTTCCATTTCTGCTATCTGGTGACAAAAAAAAAATGAAATCTGCCACGGACTCACCATGCCCCTCTCTGAATACCTTGAAGTGTCTAGTTTCCAAAATGGGGTCATTTGTGGGGTGTGTTTATTGTCCTGGCATTTTGGGGGGTGCTAAATTGTAAGCACCCCTGTAAAGCCTAAAGGTGCTCATAGGACTTTGGGCCCCTTAGCGCACCTAGGCTGCAAAAGAAATGTCACACATGTGGTATCGCCTTACTCAGGAGAAATAGTATAATGTGTTTTGGGGTGTATTTTTACACATACCCATGATGGGTGGGAGAAATATCTCTGTAAATGAGATTTCTTTTGATTTTTTTACACACAATTGTCCATTTACAGAGATATTTCTCCCACCCAGCATGGGTATGTGTAAAAATACACCCCAAAACACATTATACTACTTCTCCTGAGTACGGCGATACCACATGTGTGACACTTTTTTGCACCCTAACTGCGCTAAGGGGCCCAAAGTCCTATGAGTACCTTTAGGATTTCACAGGTCATTTTGAGGCATTTATTTTCTAGACTACTCCTCACGGTTTAGGGCCCCTAAAATGCCAGGACAGTATAGGAACCCTACAAGTGACCCCATTTTAGAAAGAAGACACCCCAAGGTATTCCGTTAGTAGTATGGGGAGTTCATAGAAGATTTCATTTTTTTTTCACAAGTTAGCGGAAATTGATTTTTATTGTTTTTTTCACAAAGTGTCATTTTCCACTAACTTGTGACAAAAAATAAAATCTTCTATGAATTCCCCATACACCTAATTGAATACCTTGGGGTGTCTTTTTTCTAAAATGGGGTCACTTGTGGGGTTCCTATAATGCCCTGGCATTTTAGGGGCCCTAAACCGTGAGGAGTAGTCTAGAAACCAAATGCCTCAAAATGACCTGTGAAATTCTAAAGGTACTCATAGGACGTTGGGCCTCTTAGCGCACCTAGGTTGCAAAAAAGTGTCACACATGTGGTATCGCCGTACTCAGGAGAAGTAGTATAATGTGTTTTGGGGTGTATTTTTACACATACCCATGCTGGGTGGGAGAAATATCTCTGTAAATTAAAATGTTTTGATTTTTTTTACACACAATTGTCCCTTTACAGAGAGATTTCTCCCACCCAGCATGGGTATGTGTAAAAATACACCCCAAAACACATTATACTACTTCTCCTGAGTACGGCGATATCACATGTGTGACACTTTTTTGCAGCCTAGGTGCGCTATGGGGCCCAACGTCCTATTCACAGGTAATTTTGAGGCATTTGGTTTCTAGACTACTCCTCACGGTTTAGGGCCCCTAAAATGCCAGGGCAGTATAGAAACCCCACAAGTGACCCCATTTTAGAAAGAAGACACCCCAAGGTATTCCGTTAGGTGTATGGTGAGTTCATAGAAGATTTTATTTTTTGTCACAAGTTAGTGGAAAATGACACTTTGTGAAAAAAAACAATACAAATCAATTTCCGCTAACTTATGACAAAAAATAAAATCTTCTATGAACTCGTCATACACCTAACGGAATACCTTGGGGTGTCTTCTTTCTAAAATGGGGTCACTTGTGGGGTTCCTATACTGCCCTGGCATTTTAGGGGCCCAAAACCACGAGGAGTAGTCTGGAAACCAAATGCCTCAAAATGACTGTTCAGGGGTATAAGCATCTGCAAATTTTGATGACAGGTGGTCTATGAGGGGCCGAATTTTGTGGAACCGGTCATAAGCAGGGTGGCTTCTTAGATGACAGGTTGTATTGGCACTGAAGTGCAGGAATGTTCTCAAATCATGACCTGGACATGGCAATTAAGTCGTACCAGCAGTGATCAGAAAAAAAATTTCTGTCACTGCGGTGGGGCGGGTGAGGGTTTGGCCGGGTGATCAGAAGCCTGCAGGGGGCATATTAGGGCCTGATCTGATGGGTAGCAGTGACAGGTGGTGACAGGGGGTGACGGGGTGGTTGATAGGTGATCAGTAGGTGATTACAGAGGAGAATATATGCAAGCAATGCACTGGTGAGTTGATCAGAGGGGGTCTGGGGGGCTAATTTAGGGTGTGGGCAGGTGATTGGGTGCCCGCAAGGGGCAGATTAGTGTCTGATCTGATGGGTAGCAGTGACAGGTGGTGACGGGGTGATTGATGGGTGATCAGTGGATGATTAGAGGGGAGAACAGATGTAAACAATGCACTTTCAGAGGTGATCTGAGGGTGGGTCTGCACGCAATCTGAGGGGGTGGGTGGGTGATCAGGTGCCCACAAAAGGCAGGTTAGGGTCTGATCTGATGGGTGGCAGTGACAGGTGGTGACAGGGGGTGATTGATGGGTGATTGACAGGTGATCAGTGGGTGATTATAGGGAAGAATAGATGTATACAGTACACAGGGGGGAGGGTCTAGGGAGGATCTAAGGGTGTGGGGGGGGGTGTGTTCAGGAGCCCCAAGGGGGCAGTTTAGGACCTAATCTAAAAAATAGCGTTGAGATAGTGACAGGGAGTGATTAATGGGTGATTAGGGGGGTGATTGGGTGCAAACAGGTGTCCCAGGGGTGGGCAGGGGGGGTCTGATGGGTGCAGTGGGCGATCAGGGGGCAGGATCAGTGTGCTTGGGTACTTACTAGGAGGGCTGCAACCTGCCCTGGTGGTCCCTTAATCACTGGGACCACCAGGGCAGGAGGCAGCCTGTATAATACGCTTTGTATACATTACAAAGCGTATTATCCGCTTTACATGCGGAAGATCGGGGGTTAACAACCCGCCGCCGCTGCTAATTGGCTGGCGGGTTGACGTCGCGGGTGGGCACATCCAGCGTGCGATCCCCGGCAGCTAGTCCGCAACGAGCCGCCGCCGATCGGCGTATTGCGCGGTCGTTGCGGGCTCCACTTTGCCGCCGCCCCTATGTAGGGGCGGCCGGCAAGTGGTTAAAATCACAATCCAGTAATATATATATATATATATATATATATATATATATATATATATATATCTATATATATATATATATAGATCTATATATATATAGATCTATATATATATAGATCTATATATATATATAGATCTATTTATATATATAGATCTATATATATATATATATAGATCTATATATATATATACAGATCTATATATATATAGATCTATATATATATATAGATCTATATATATATAGATCTATATATATATATATATATATATATCTCTATATCTCTATATATATATATATATATATATATATATATAGATCTATATATATATATATATATAGATCTATATATATATATATATATATAGATCTATATATAGGTGGTTGGGAATGGGAGGGGATCAAGGGATACATGGGGGGGGGAGAGCTGGAAAAAAGTTTATTTTTACACTAAAATCGCACAGCCTGTCACGGCTGCAGGCTGTGCGTCTCTCCCTGTCACACAAGATCCACAGTGACAGGGAGAGGGAGGCGGAGAGGGAGGCGGAACGGCAACTATGTTGCCTTTCGGAGGGTGATCGCTGTGATTGGCTCACAGCGATCACACGGCAGGGAGCCAATCAGTGACGGCTCCTGCCGATACCCGGAAGCCTTAGCTGTCATAAGACAGCTAAGTGCAGCCGGTTCGGTGCGCGCGATCGCGGCGGGGAGCGGCGGCGCCGGTGATAGAGATCTACGCCTTGCCAGCCAGGAGCCCATCAAAACAGGGCGTAGATCTCTATCACTGCGGTCCGGAAATGGTTAAGCAACCTGCTTGAGAAGCCAAGTTTTTAGAGGATCATATCAAGCTTTAACATAATTTCAGGCAGAGAAACCTGTACCATTGATAGAACTTGCCATTTACCAGGTACTCAATGACAGCAGGTAGATTCTGAAAAGTGGTGTGCCGTTCGAATCTACTCATTGTGCATCTCCATAGCGAACGTCAAAGGGGATGTAGCTCAGTGGTAGAGCGCATGCTTTGCATGTATGAGGCCCCGGGTTCAATCCCCGGCATCTCCAGCTTTTCTTCTACAAACTGCTAAGGCCCCCTTCCGCTACTGGATCCCATACCGGAAGCGCCAATGTTTCCTGCTGCAGATGCTTAGTGAGGTGTCAACAATTCTGACTTTAATGCAAACTCTTATTGTTCGTGAAATGAAAGGTTCCACCTATTTTGTGGGAAAAAAATTGGCCCTTAGCCAAATGCGGATTTACTGAAAAAATTTAAAAATGATCCGTAACATCACTTTCCAACTTAAACAGCTGCTAATTACCATTTTCTGCTGTAGGAGATAAAGGCCTGCTGAGGTACCACGACACTGCTGACAGCATTGGGGGATGTAGCTCAGAGGTAGAGCGCATGCTTCGCATGTATGAGGCCCTGGGTTCAATCCCCAGCATCTCCAGCTTTTCTTCTGCAAAGTCCCCCTTGCGCTAATGGATCCCATACCGGAAGCGCCAATGTTTCCTGTTACAGATGCTTAGTGAGGTGTCAATATTTCTGACTTTCATGCAAACGCTATGCACCTTGGAATAGAGCCAATAAAATGCACTTCAGCCTCGTACACACTATGCAATTTCCCGCCAGATAGATGGGTCGAATAGATCAGGTCCGATCGTTTTTCTGATCGATTTGCATTGAAGTGATCAGAAAATCGATCGGAAATTCGATCGGATCTGTCGAAGATTATCTATCGACCCATCTGTCTGATGGGAAATTGCATGGTGTGTACCAGACTTTTTCTTTTAGGCCACACAGGAGGATGATTTAAGATTCAATGCAGGATTTAATCCAGGCCTTTGCAAGCAATTAAGCAGCATCAAGAGTCAGGAAGTGATGGAGGAGATAAAGATGACAAGAAGAGGTTAGGAAATGAATGATTGGCATGAATGAGAGTTTAACATCCAATATTACCCCTTAAGCAACCTGCTTGAGAAGCCAAGTTTTTAGAGGATCATATCAAGCTTTAACATAATTTCAGGCAGAGAAACCTGTACCATTGATAGAACTTGCCATTTACCAGGTACTCAATGACAGCAGGTAGATTCTGAAAAGTGGTGTGCCGTACGAATCTACTCATTGTGCATCTCCTTAGCGAACGTCAAAGTGGATGTAGCTCAGTGGTAGAGCGCATGCTTTGCATGTATGAGGCCCCGGGTTCAATCCCCGGCATCTCCAGCTTTTCTTCTACAAACTGCTAAGGCCCCCTTCCGCTACTGGATCCCATACCGGAAGCGCCAATGTTTCCTGCTGCAGATGCTTAGTGAGGTGTCAACAATTCTGACTTTAATGCAAACTCTTATTGTTCGTGAAATGAAAGGTTCCACCTATTTTGTGGGAAAAAAATTGGCCCTTAGCCAAATGCGGATTTACTGAAAAATTTTAAAAATGATCCGTAACATCACTTTCCAACTTAAACAGCTGCTAATTACCATTTTCTGCTGTAGGAGATAAAGGCCTGCTGAGGTACCACGACACTGCTGACAGCATTGGGGGATGTAGCTCAGAGGTAGAGCGCATGCTTCGCATGTATGAGGCCCCGGGTTCAATCCCCGGCATCTCCAGCTTTTCTTCTACAAACTGCAAAGTCCCCCTTGCGCTAATGGATCCCATACCGGAAGCGCCAATGTTTCCTGTTACAGATGCTTAGTGAGGTGTCAATATTTCTGACTTTCATGCAAACGCTATGCACCTTGGAATAGAGCCAATAAAATGCACTTCAGCCTCGTACACACTATGCAATTTCCCGCCAGATAGATGGGTCGAATAGATCAGGTCCGATCTGATTTACGATCGTTTTTCTGATCGATTTGCATTGAAGTGATCAGAAAATCGATCGGAAATCCGATCGGATCTGTCGAAGATTATCTATCGACCCATCTGTCTGATGGGAAATTGCATGGTGTGTACCAGACTTTTTCTTTTAGGCCACACAGGAGGATGATTTAAGATTCAATGCAGGATTTAATCCAGGCCTTTGCAAGCAATTAAGCAGCATCAAGAGTCAGGAAGTGATGGAGGAGATAAAGATGACAAGAAGAGGTTAGGAAATGAATGATTGGCATGAATGAGAGTTTAACATCCAATATTACCCCTTAAGCAACCTGCTTGAGAAGCCAAGTTTTTAGAGGATCATATCAAGCTTTAACATAATTTCAGGCAGAGAAACCTGTACCATTGATAGAACTTGCCATTTACCAGGTACTCAATGACAGCAGGTAGATTCTGAAAAGTGGTGTGCCGTACGAATCTACTCATTGTGCATCTCCATAGCGAACGTCAAAGGGGATGTAGCTCAGTGGTAGAGCGCATGCTTTGCATGTATGAGGCCCCGGGTTCAATCCCCGGCATCTCCAGCTTTTCTTCTACAAACTGCTAAGGCCCCCTTCCGCTACTGGATCCCATACCGGAAGCGCCAATGTTTCCTGCTGCAGATGCTTAGTGAGGTGTCAACAATTCTGACTTTAATGCAAACTCTTATTGTTCGTGAAATGAAAGGTTCCACCTATTTTGTGGGAAAAAAATTGGCCCTTAGCCAAATGCGGATTTACTGAAAAATTTTAAAAATGATCCGTAACATCACTTTCCAACTTAAACAGCTGCTAATTATCATTTTCTGCTGTAGGAGATAAAGGCCTGCTGAGGTACCACGACACTGCTGACAGCATTGGGGGATGTAGCTCAGAGGTAGAGCGCATGCTTCGCATGTATGAGGCCCCGGGTTCAATCCCCGGCATCTCCAGCTTTTCTTCTACAAACTGCAAAGTCCCCCTTGCGCTAATGGATCCCATACCGGAAGCGCCAATGTTTCCTGTTACAGATGCTTAGTGAGGTGTCAATATTTCTGACTTTCATGCAAACGCTATGCACCTTGGAATAGAGCCAATAAAATGCACTTCAGCCTCGTACACACTATGCAATTTCCCGCCAGATAGATGGGTCGAATAGATCAGGTCCGATCTGATTTACGATCGTTTTTCTGATCGATTTGCATTGAAGTGATCAGAAAATCGATCGGAAATCCGATCGGATCTGTCGAAGATTATCTATCGACCCATCTGTCTGATGGGAAATTGCATGGTGTGTACCAGACTTTTTCTTTTAGGCCACACAGGAGGATGATTTAAGATTCAATGCAGGATTTAATCCAGGCCTTTGCAAGCAATTAAGCAGCATCAAGAGTCAGGAAGTGATGGAGGAGATAAAGATGACAAGAAGAGGTTAGGAAATGAATGATTGGCATGAATGAGAGTTTAACATCCAATATTACCCCTTAAGCAACCTGCTTGAGAAGCCAAGTTTTTAGAGGATCATATCAAGCTTTAACATAATTTCAGGCAGAGAAACCTGTACCATTGATAGAACTTGCCATTTACCAGGTACTCAATGACAGCAGGTAGATTCTGAAAAGTGGTGTGCCGTACGAATCTACTCATTGTGCATCTCCATAGCGAACGTCAAAGTGGATGTAGCTCAGTGGTAGAGCGCATGCTTTGCATGTATGAGGCCCTGGGTTCAATCCCCGGCATCTCCAGCTTTTCTTCTACAAACTGCTAAGGCCCCCTTCCGCTACTGGATCCCATACCGGAAGCGCCAATGTTTCCTGCTGCAGATGCTTAGTGAGGTGTCAACAATTCTGACTTTAATGCAAACTCTTATTGTTCGTGAAATGAAAGGTTCCACCTATTTTGTGGGAAAAAAATTGGCCCTTAGCCAAATGCGGATTTACTGAAAAATTTTAAAAATGATCCGTAACATCACTTTCCAACTTAAACAGCTGCTAATTACCATTTTCTGCTGTAGGAGATAAAGGCCTGCTGAGGTACCACGACACTGCTGACAGCATTGGGGGATGTAGCTCAGAGGTAGAGCGCATGCTTCGCATGTATGAGGCCCCGGGTTCAATCCCTGGCATCTCCAGCTTTTCTTCTACAAACTGCAAAGTCCCCCTTGCGCTAATGGATCCCATACCGGAAGCGCCAATGTTTCCTG
This sequence comes from Hyperolius riggenbachi, assembly GCF_040937935.1. NCBI lineage: Eukaryota > Metazoa > Chordata > Amphibia > Anura > Hyperoliidae > Hyperolius > Hyperolius riggenbachi. Next base: position 50,319,363 of record NC_090649.1, on the reverse strand, counting down.
TTACAGATGCTTAGTGAGGTGTCAATATTTCTGACTTTCATGCAAACGCTATGCACCTTGGAATAGAGCCAATAAAATGCACTTCAGCCTCGTACACACTATGCAATTTCCCGCCAGATGGATGGGTCGAATAGATCAGGTCCGATCTGATTTCCGATCGTTTTTCTGATCGATTTGCATTGAAGTGATCAGAAAATCGATCGGAAATCCGATCGGATCTGTCGAAGATTATCTATCGACCCATCTGTCTGATGGGAAATTGCATGGTGTGTACCAGACTTTTTCTTTTAGGCCACACAGGAGGATGATTTAAGATTCAATGCAGGATTTAATCCAGGCCTTTGCAAGCAATTAAGCAGCATCAAGAGTCAGGAAGTGATGGAGGAGATAAAGATGACAAGAAGAGGTTAGGAAATGAATGATTGGCATGAATGAGAGTTTAACATCCAATATTACCCCTTAACCTGCCTGGCGTTCTATTAAGATCGCCAGGCAGGCTGCGGGAGGGGTTTTTTTTAATAAAAAAAAAACTATTTCATGCAGCCAACTAAAAGTTGGCTGCATGAAAGCCCACTAGAGGGCGCTCCGGAGGCGTTCTTCCGATCGCCTCCGGCGCCCAGAATAAACAAGGAAGGCCGCAATGAGCGGCCTTCCTTGTTTTGCTTACATCGTCGCCATAGCGACGAGCGGAGTGACGTCATCGACGTCAGCCGACGTCCTGACGTCAGCCGCCTCCGATCCAGCCCTTAGCGCTGGCCGGAACTTTTTGTTCCGGCTACGCTGGGCTTAGGCGGCTGGGGGGACCCTCTTTCGCCGCTGCTCGCGGCGGATCGCCGCAGAGCGGCGGCGATCAGGCAGCACACGCGGCTGGCAAAGTGCCGGCTGCGTGTGCTGCTTTTTATTTGAGACAAATCGGCCCAGCAGGGCCTGAGCGGCAGGCTCCGGCGGTACTGGACGAGCCGAGCTCGTCCAGACCGCCCAGCAGGTTAAGCAACCTGCTTGAGAAGCCAAGTTTTTAGAGGATCATATCAAGCTTTAACATAATTTCAGGCAGAGAAACCTGTACCATTGATAGAACTTGCCATTTACCAGGTACTCAATGACAGCAGGTAGATTCTGAAAAGTGGTGTGCCGTACGAATCTACTCATTGTGCATCTCCATAGCGAACGTCAAAGGGGATGTAGCTCAGTGGTAGAGCGCATGCTTTGCATGTATGAGGCCCCGGGTTCAATCCCCGGCATCTCCAGCTTTTCTTCTACAAACTGCTAAGGCCCCCTTCCGCTACTGGATCCCATACCGGAAGCGCCAATGTTTCCTGCTGCAGATGCTTAGTGAGGTGTCAACAATTCTGACTTTAATGCAAACTCTTATTGTTCGTGAAATGAAAGGTTCCACCTATTTTGTGGGAAAAAAATTGGCCCTTAGCCAAATGCGGATTTACTGAAAAATTTTAAAAATGATCCGTAACATCACTTTCCAACTTAAACAGCTGCTAATTACCATTTTCTGCTGTAGCAGATAAAGGCCTGCTGAGGTACCACGACACTGCTGACAGCATTGGGGGATGTAGCTCAGAGGTAGAGCGCATGCTTCGCATGTATGAGGCCCCGGGTTCAATCCCCGGCATCTCCAGCTTTTCTTCTACAAACTGCAAAGTCCCCCTTGCGCTAATGGATCCCATACCGGAAGCGCCAATGTTTCCTGTTACAGATGCTTAGTGAGGTGTCAATATTTCTGACTTTCATGCAAACGCTATGCACCTTGGAATAGAGCCAATAAAATGCACTTCAGCCTCGTACACACTATGCAATTTCCCGCCAGATAGATGGGTCGAATAGATCAGGTCCGATCTGATTTCCGATCGTTTTTCTGATCGATTTGCATTGAAGTGATCAGAAAATCGATCGGAAATCCGACCGGATCTGTCGAAGATTATCTATCGACCCATCTGTCTGATGGGAAATTGCATGGTGTGTACCAGACTTTTTCTTTTAGGCCACACAGGAGGATGATTTAAGATTCAATGCAGGATTTAATCCAGGCCTTTGCAAGCAATTAAGCAGCATCAAGAGTCAGGAAGTGATGGAGGAGATAAAGATGACAAGAAGAGGTTAGGAAATGAATGATTGGCATGAATGAGAGTTTAACATCCAATATTACCCCTTAAGCAACCTGCTTGAGAAGCCAAGTTTTTAGAGGATCATATCAAGCTTTAACATAATTTCAGGCAGAGAAACCTGTACCATTGATAGAACTTGCCATTTACCAGGTACTCAATGACAGCAGGTAGATTCTGAAAAGTGGTGTGCCGTACGAATCTACTCATTGTGCATCTCCATAGCGAACGTCAAAGGGGATGTAGCTCAGTGGTAGAGCGCATGCTTTGCATGTATGAGGCCCCGGGTTCAATCCCTGGCATCTCCAGCTTTTCTTCTACAAACTGCTAAGGCCCCCTTCCGCTACTGGATCCCATACCGGAAGCGCCAATGTTTCCTGCTGCAGATGCTTAGTGAGGTGTCAACAATTCTGACTTTAATGCAAACTCTTATTGTTCGTGAAATGAAAGGTTCCACCTATTTTGTGGGAAAAAAAATTGGCCCTTAGCCAAATGCGGATTTACTGAAAAATTTTAAAAATGATCCGTAACATCACTTTCCAACTTAAACAGCTGCTAATTACCATTTTCTGCTGTAGGAGATAAAGGCCTGCTGAGGTACCACGACGATGCTGACAGCATTGGGGCATGTAGCTCAGAGGTAGAGCGCATGCTTCGCATGTATGAGGCCCCGGGTTCAATCCCCAGCATCTCCAGCTTTTCTTCTACAAACTGCAAAGTCCCCCTTGCGCTAATGGATCCCATACCGGAAGCGCCAATGTTTCCTGTTACAGATGCTTAGTGAGGTGTCAATATTTCTGACTTTCATGCAAACGCTATGCACCTTGGAATAGAGCCAATAAAATGCACTTCAGCCTCGTACACACTATGCAATTTCCCGCCAGATAGATGGGTCGAATAGATCAGGTCCGATCTGATTTCCGATCGTTTTTCTGATCGATTTGCATTGAAGTGATCAGAAAATCGATCGGAAATCCGACCGGATCTGTCGAAGATTATCTATCGACCCATCTGTCTGATGGGAAATTGCATGGTGTGTACCAGACTTTTTCTTTTAGGCCACACAGGAGGATGATTTAAGATTCAATGCAGGATTTAATCCAGGCCTTTGCAAGCAATTAAGCAGCATCAAGAGTCAGGAAGTGATGGAGGAGATAAAGATGACAAGAAGAGGTTAGGAAATGAATGATTGGCATGAATGAGAGTTTAACATCCAATATTACCCCTTAAGCAACCTGCTTGAGAAGCCAAGTTTTTAGAGGATCATATCAAGCTTTAACATAATTTCAGGCAGAGAAACCTGTACCATTGATAGAACTTGCCATTTACCAGGTACTCAATGACAGCAGGTAGATTCTGAAAAGTGGTGTGCCGTACGAATCTACTCATTGTGCATCTCCATAGCGAACGTCAAAGGGGATGTAGCTCAGTGGTAGAGCGCATGCTTTGCATGTATGAGGCCCCGGGTTCAATCCCTGGCATCTCCAGCTTTTCTTCTACAAACTGCTAAGGCCCCCTTCCGCTACTGGATCCCATACCGGAAGCGCCAATGTTTCCTGCTGCAGATGCTTAGTGAGGTGTCAACAATTCTGACTTTAATGCAAACTCTTATTGTTCGTGAAATGAAAGGTTCCACCTATTTTGTAGGAAAAAAATTGGCCCTTAGCCAAATGCGGATTTACTGAAAAATTTTAAAAATGATCCGTAACATCACTTTCCAACTTAAACAGCTGCTAATTACCATTTTCTGCTGTAGGAGATAAAGGCCTGCTGAGGTACCACGATGCTGCTGACAGCATTGGGGGATGTAGCTCAGAGGTAGAGCGCATGCTTCGCATGTATGAGGCCCTGGGTTCAATCCCCGGCATCTCCAGCTTTTCTTCTACAAACTGCAAAGTCCCCCTTGCGCTAATGGATCCCATACCGGAAGCGCCAATGTTTCCTGTTACAGATGCTTAGTGAGGTGTCAATATTTCTGACTTTCATGCAAACGCTATGCACCTTGGAATAGAGCCAATAAAATGCACTTCAGCCTCGTACACACTATGCAATTTCCCGCCAGATAGATGGGTCGAATAGATCAGGTCCGATCTGATTTCCGATCGATTTGCATTGAAGTGATCAGAAAATCGATCGGAAATCCGATCGGATCTGTCGAAGATTATCTATCGACCCATCTGTCTGATGGGAAATTGCATGGTGTGTACCAGACTTTTTCTTTTAGGCCACACAGGAGGATGATTTAAGATTCAATGCAGGATTTAATCCAGGCCCTTGCAAGCAATTAAGCAGCATCAAGAGTCAGGAAGTGATGGAGGAGATAAAGATGACAAGAAGAGGTTAGGAAATGAATGATTGGCATGAATGAGAGTTTAACATCCAATATTACCCCTTAAGCAACCTGCTTGAGAAGCCAAGTTTTTAGAGGATCTTATCAAGCTTTAACATAATTTCAGGCAGAGAAACCTGTACCATTGATAGAACTTGCCATTTACCAGGTACTCAATGACAGCAGGTAGATTCTGAAAAGTGGTGTGCCGTACGAATCTACTCATTGTGCATCTCCATAGCGAACGTCAAAGGGGATGTAGCTCAGTGGTAGAGCGCATGTTTTGCATGTATGAGGCCCCGGGTTAAATCCCCGGCATCTCCAGCTTTTCTTCTACAAACTGCTAAGGCCCCCTTCCGCTACTGGATCCCATACCGGAAGCGCCAATGTTTCCTGCTGCAGATGCTTAGTGAGGTGTCAACAATTCTGACTTTAATGCAAACTCTTATTGTTCGTGAAATGAAAGGTTCCACCTATTTTGTGGGGAAAAAATTGGCCCTTAGCCAAATGCGGATTTACTGAAAAATTTTAAAAATGATCCGTAACATCACTTTCCAACTTAAACAGCTGCTAATTACCATTTTCTGCTGTAGGAGATAAAGGCCTGCTGAGGTACCACGATGCTGCTAACAGCATTGGGGCATGTAGCTCAGAGGTAGAGCGCATGCTTCGCATGTATGAGGCCCCGGGTTCAATCCCCAGCATCTCCAGCTTTTCTTCTACAAACTGCAAAGTCCCCCTTGCGCTAATGGATCCCATACCGGAAGCGCCAATGTTTCCTGTTACAGATGCTTAGTGAGGTGTCAATATTTCTGACTTTCATGCAAACGCTATGCACCTTGGAATAGAGCCAATAAAATGCACTTCAGCCTCGTACACACTATGCAATTTCCCGCCAGATAGATGGGTCGAATAGATCAGGTCCGATCTGATTTCCGATCGTTTTTCTGATCGATTTGCATTGAAGTGATCAGAAAATCGATCGGAAATCCGACCGGATCTGTCGAAGATTATCTATCGACCCATCTGTCTGATGGGAAATTGCATGGTGTGTACCAGACTTTTTCTTTTAGGCCACACAGGAGGATGATTTAAGATTCAATGCAGGATTTAATCCAGGCCTTTGCAAGCAATTAAGCAGCATCAAGAGTCAGGAAGTGATGGAGGAGATAAAGATGACAAGAAGAGGTTAGGAAATGAATGATTGGCATGAATGAGAGTTTAACATCCAATATTACCCCTTAAGCAACCTGCTTGAGAAGCCAAGTTTTTAGAGGATCATATCAAGCTTTAACATAATTTCAGGCAGAGAAACCTGTACCATTGATAGAACTTGCCATTTACCAGGTACTCAATGACAGCAGGTAGATTCTGAAAAGTGGTGTGCCGTACGAATCTACTCATTGTGCATCTCCATAGCTAACGTCAAAGGGGATGTAGCTCAGTGGTAGAGCGCATGCTTTGCATGTATGAGGCCCCGGGTTCAATCCCTGGCATCTCCAGCTTTTCTTCTACAAACTGCTAAGGCCCCCTTCCGCTACTGGATCCCATACCGGAAGCGCCAATGTTTCCTGCTGCAGATGCTTAGTGAGGTGTCAACAATTCTGACTTTAATGCAAACTCTTATTGTTCGTGAAATGAAAGGTTCCACCTATTTTGTAGGAAAAAAATTGGCCCTTAGCCAAATGCGGATTTACTGAAAAATTTTAAAAATGATCCGTAACATCACTTTCCAACTTAAACAGCTGCTAATTACCATTTTCTGCTGTAGGAGATAAAGGCCTGCTGAGGTACCACGATGCTGCTGACAGCATTGGGGGATGTAGCTCAGAGGTAGAGCGCATGCTTCGCATGTATGAGGCCCTGGGTTCAATCCCCGGCATCTCCAGCTTTTCTTCTACAAACTGCAAAGTCCCCCTTGCGCTAATGGATCCCATACCGGAAGCGCCAATGTTTCCTGTTACAGATGCTTAGTGAGGTGTCAATATTTCTGACTTTCATGCAAACGCTATGCACCTTGGAATAGAGCCAATAAAATGCACTTCAGCCTCGTACACACTATGCAATTTCCCGCCAGATAGATGGGTCGAATAGATCAGGTCCGATCTGATTTCCGATCGATTTGCATTGAAGTGATCAGAAAATCGATCGGAAATCCGATCGGATCTGTCGAAGATTATCTATCGACCCATCTGTCTGATGGGAAATTGCATGGTGTGTACCAGACTTTTTCTTTTGGGCCACACAGGAGGATGATTTAAGATTCAATGCAGGATTTAATCCAGGCCCTTGCAAGCAATTAAGCAGCATCAAGAGTCAGGAAGTGATGGAGGAGATAAAGATGACAAGAAGAGGTTAGGAAATGAATGATTGGCATGAATGAGAGTTTAACATCCAATATTACCCCTTAAGCAACCTGCTTGAGAAGCCAAGTTTTTAGAGGATCTTATCAAGCTTTAACATAATTTCAGGCAGAGAAACCTGTACCATTGATAGAACTTGCCATTTACCAGGTACTCAATGACAGCAGGTAGATTCTGAAAAGTGGTGTGCCGTACGAATCTACTCATTGTGCATCTCCATAGCGAACGTCAAAGGGGATGTAGCTCAGTGGTAGAGCGCATGTTTTGCATGTATGAGGCCCCGGGTTAAATCCCCGGCATCTCCAGCTTTTCTTCTACAAACTGCTAAGGCCCCCTTCCGCTACTGGATCCCATACCGGAAGCGCCAATGTTTCCTGCTGCAGATGCTTAGTGAGGTGTCAACAATTCTGACTTTAATGCAAACTCTTATTGTTCGTGAAATGAAAGGTTCCACCTATTTTGTGGGGAAAAAATTGGCCCTTAGCCAAATGCGGATTTACTGAAAAATTTTAAAAATGATCCGTAACATCACTTTCCAACTTAAACAGCTGCTAATTACCATTTTCTGCTGTAGGAGATAAAGGCCTGCTGAGGTACCACGATGCTGCTAACAGCATTGGGGGATGTAGCTCAGAGGTAGAGCGCATGCTTCGCATGTATGAGGCCCCGGGTTCAATCCCCGGCATCTCCAGCTTTTCTTCTACAAACTGCAAAGTCCCCCTTGCGCTAATGGATCCCATACCGGAAGCGCCAATGTTTCCTGTTACAGATGCTTAGTGAGGTGTCAATATTTCTGACTTTCATGCAAACGCTATGCACCTTGGAATAGAGCCAATAAAATGCACTTCAGCCTCGTACACACTATGCAATTTCCCGCCAGATAGATGGGTCGAATAGATCAGGTCCGATCTGATTTCCGATCGTTTTTCTGATCGATTTGCATTGAAGTGATCAGAAAATCGATCGGAAATCCGATCGGATCTGTCGAAGATTATCTATCGACCCATCTGTCTGATGGGAAATTGCATGGTGTGTACCAGACTTTTTCTTTTAGGCCACACAGGAGGATGATTTAAGATTCAATGCAGGATTTAATCCAGGCCTTTGCAAGCAATTAAGCAGCATCAAGAGTCAGGAAGTGATGGAAGAGATAAAGATGACAAGAAGAGGTTAGGAAATGAATGATTGGCATGAATGAGAGTTTAACATCCAATATTACCCCTTAAGCAACCTGCTTGAGAAGCCAAGTTTTTAGAGGATCTTATCAAGCTTTAACATAATTTCAGGCAGAGAAACCTGTACCATTGATAGAACTTGCCATTTAACAGGTACTCAATGACAGCAGGTAGATTCTGAAAAGTGGTGTGCCGTACGAATCTACTCATTGTGCATCTCCATAGCGAACGTCAAAGGGGATGTAGCTCAGTGGTAGAGCGCATGCTTTGCATGTATGAGACCCCGGGTTCAATCCCTGGCATCTCCAGCTTTTCTTCTACAAACTGCTAAGGCCCCCTTCCGCTACTGGATCCCATACCGGAAGCGCCAATGTTTCCTGCTGCAGATGCTTAGTGAGGTGTCAACAATTCTGACTTTAATGCAAACTCTTATTGTTCGTGAAATGAAAGGTTCCACCTATTTTGTGGGAAAAAAATTGGCCCTTAGCCAAATGCGGATTTACTGAAAAATTTTAAAAATGATCCGTAACATCACTTTCCAACTTAAACAGCTGCTAATTACCATTTTCTGCTGTAGGAGATAAAGGCCTGCTGAGGTACCACGATGCTGCTGACAGCATTGGGGGATGTAGCTCAGAGGTAGAGCGCATGCTTTGCATGTATGAGGCCCCGGGTTCAATCCCCGGCATCTCCAGCTTTTCTTCTACAAACTGCAAAGTCCCCCTTGCGCTAATGGATCCCATACCGGAAGCGCCAATGTTTCCTGTTACAGATGCTTAGTGAGGTGTCAATATTTCTGACTTTCATGCAAACGCTATGCACCTTGGAATAGAGCCAATAAAATGCACTTCAGCCTCGTACACACTATGCAATTTCCCGCCAGATAGATGGGTCGAATAGATCAGGTCCGATCTGATTTCCGATCGTTTTTCTGATCGATTTGCATTGAAGTGATCAGAAAATCGATCGGAAATCCGATCGGATCTGTCGAAGATTATCTATCGACCCATCTGTCTGATGGGAAATTGCATGGTGTGTACCAGACTTTTTCTTTTAGGCCACACAGGAGGATGATTTAAGATTCAATGCAGGATTTAATCCAGGCCCTTGCAAGCAATTAAGCAGCATCAAGAGTCAGGAAGTGATGGAGAAGATAAAGATGACAAGAAGAGGTTAGGAAATGAATGATTGGCATGAATGAGAGTTTAACATCCAATATTACCCCTTAAGCAACCTGCTTGAGAAGCTAAGTTTTTAGAGGATCTTATCAAGCTTTAACATAATTTCAGGCAGAGAAACCTGTACCATTGTTAGAACTTGCCATTTAACAGGTACTCAATGACAGCAGGTAGATTCTGAAAAGTGGTGTGCCGTACGAATCTACTCATTGTGCATCTCCAGAGCGAATGTCAAAGGGGATGTAGCTCAGTGGTAGAGCGCATGCTTTGCATGTATGAGTCCCCGGGTTCAATCCCCGGCATCTCCAGCTTTTCTTCTACAAACTGCTAAGGCCCCCTTCCGCTACTGGATCCCATACCGGAAGCGCCAATGTTTCCTGCTGCAGATGCTTAGTGAGGTGTCAACAATTCTGACTTTAATGCAAACTCTTATTGTTCGTGAAATGAAAGGTTCCACCTATTTTGTGGGAAAAAAATTGGCCCTTAGCCAAATGCGGATTTACTGAAAAATTTTAAAAATGATCCGTAACATCACTTTCCAACTTAAACAGCTGCTAATTACCATTTTCTGCTGTAGGAGATAAAGGCCTGCTGAGGTACCACGATGCTGCTGACAGCATTGGGGGATGTAGCTCAGAGGTAGAGCGCATTGTTCGCATGTATGAGGCCCCGGGTTCAATCCCCAGCATCTCCAGCTTTTCTTCTACAAACAGCAAAGTCCCCCTTGCGCTAATGGATCCCATACCGGAAGCGCCAATGTTTCCTGTTACAGATGCTTAGTGAGGTGTCAATATTTCTGACTTTCATGCAAACGCTATGCACCTTGGAATAGAGCCAATAAAATGCACTTCAGCCTCGTACACACTATGCAATTTCCCGCCAGATAGATGGGTCGAATAGATCAGTTCCGATCGTTTTTCTGATCGATTTGCATTGAAGTGATCAGAAAATCGATCGGAAATCCGATCGGATCTGTCGAAGATTATCTATCGACCCATCTGTCTGATGGGAAATTGCATGGTGTGTACCAGACTTTTTCTTTTAGGCCACACAGGAGGATGATTTAAGATTCAATGCAGGATTTAATCCAGGCCTTTGCAAGCAATTAAGCAGCATCAAGAGTCAGGAAGTGATGGAGGAGATAAAGATGACAAGAAGAGGTTAGGAAATGAATGATTGGCATGAATGAGAGTTTAACATCCAATATTACCCCTTAAGCAACCTGCTTGAGAAGCCAAGTTTTTAGAGGATCTTATCAAGCTTTAACATAATTTCAGGCAGAGAAACCTGTACCATTGATAGAACTTGCCATTTACCAGGTACTCAATGACAGCAGGTAGATTCTGAAAAGTGGTGTGCCGTACGAATCTACTCATTGTGCATCTCCATAGCGAACGTCAAAGGGGATGTAGCTCAGTGGTAGAGCGCATGCTTTGCATGTATGAGGCCCCGGGTTCAATCCCCGGCATCTCCAGCTTTTCTTCTACAAACTGCTAAGGCCCCCTTCCGCTACTGGATCCCATACCGGAAGCGCCAATGTTTCCTGCTGCAGATGCTTAGTGAGGTGTCAACAATTCTGACTTTAATGCAAACTCTTATTGTTCGTGAAATGAAAGGTTCCACCTATTTTGTGGGAAAAAAATTGTCCCTTAGCCAAATGCGGATATACTGAAAAATTTTAAAAATGATCCGTAACATCACTTTCCAACTTAAACAGCTGCTAATTACCATTTTCTGCTGTAGGAGATAAAGGCCTGCTGAGGTACCACGACGCTGCAGACAGCATTGGGGGATGTAGCTCAGAGGTAGAGCGCATGCTTCGCACGTATGAGGCCCCGGGTTCAATCCCCGGCATCTCCAGCTTTTCTTCTACAAACTGCAAAGTCCCCCTTGCGCTAATGGATCCCATACCGGAAGCGCCAATGTTTCCTGTTACAGATGCTTAGTGAGGTGTCAATATTTCTGACTTTCATGCAAACGCTATGCACCTTGGAATAGAGCCAATAAAATGCACTTCAGCCTCGTACACACTATGCAATTTCCCGCCAGATAGATGGGTCGAATAGATCAGGTCCGATCTGATTTCCGATCGTTTTTCTGATCGATTTGCATTGAAGTGATCGGAAATCCGATCGGATCTGTCGAAGATTATCTATCGACCCATCTGTCTGATGGGAAATTGCATGGTGTGTACCAGACTTTTTCTTTTAGGCCACACAGGAGGATGATTTAAGATTCAATGCAGGATTTAATCCAGGCCTTTGCAAGCAATTAAGCAGCATCAAGAGTCAGGAAGTGATGGAGGAGATAAAGATGACAAGAAGAGGTTAGGAAATGAATGATTGGCATGAATGAGAGTTTAACATCCAATATTACCCCTTAAGCAACCTGCTTGAGAAGCCAAGTTTTTAGAGGATCATATCAAGCTTTAACATAATTTCAGGCAGAGAAACCTGTACCATTGATAGAACTTGCCATTTACCAGGTACTCAATGACAGCAGGTAGATTCTGAAAAGTGGTGTGCCGTACGAATCTACTCATTGTGCATCTCCATAGCGAACGTCAAAGGGGATGTAGCTCAGTGGTAGAGCGCATGCTTTGCATGTATGAGGCCCCGGGTTCAATCCCCGGCATCTCCAGCTTTTCTTCTACAAACTGCTAAGGCCCCCTTCCGCTACTGGATCCCATACCGGAAGCGCCAATGTTTCCTGCTGCAGATGCTTAGTGAGGTGTCAACAATTCTGACTTTAATGCAAACTCTTATTGTTCGTGAAATGAAAGGTTCCACCTATTTTGTGGGAAAAAAATTGGCCCTTAGCCAAATGCGGATTTACTGAAAAATTTTAAAAATGATCCGTAACATCACTTTCCAACTTAAACAGCTGCTAATTACCATTTTCTGCTGTAGGAGATAAAGGCCTGCTGAGGTACCACGATGCTGCTGACAGCATTGGGGATGTAGCTCAGAGGTAGAGCGCATGCTTCGCATGTATGAGGCCCCGGGTTCAATCCCCGGCATCTCCAGCTTTTCTTCTACAAACTGCAAAGTCCCCCTTGCGCTAATGGATCCCATACCGGAAGCGCCAATGTTTCCTGTTACAGATGCTTAGTGAGGTGTCAATATTTCTGACTTTCATGCAAACGCTATGCACCTTGGAATAGAGCCAATAAAATGCACTTCAGCCTCGTACACACTATGCAATTTCCCGCCAGATAGATGGGTCGAATAGATCAGGTCCGATCTGATTTCCGATCGTTTTTCTGATCGATTTGCATTGAAGTGATCAGAAAATCGATCGGAAATCCGATCGGATCTGTCGAAGATTATCTATCGACCCATCTGTCTGATGGGAAATTGCATGGTGTGTACCAGACTTTTTCTTTTAGGCCACACAGGAGGATGATTTAAGATTCAATGCAGGATTTAATCCAGGCCCTTGCAAGCAATTAAGCAGCATCAAGAGTCAGGAAGTGATGGAGGAGATAAAGATGACAAGAAGAGGTTAGGAAATGAATGATTGGCATGAATGAGAGTTTAACATCCAATATTACCCCTTAAGCAACCTGCTTGAGAAGCCAAGTTTTTAGAGGATCATATCAAGCTTTAACATAATTTCAGGCAGAGAAACCTGTACCATTGATAGAACTTGCCATTTACCAGGTACTCAATGACAGCAGGTAGATTCTGAAAAGTGGTGTGCCGTACGAATCTACTCATTGTGCATCTCCATAGCGAACGTCAAAGGGGATGTAGCTCAGTGGTAGAGCGCATGCTTTGCATGTATGAGGCCCCGGGTTCAATCCCCGGCATCTCCAGCTTTTCTTCTACAAACTGCTAAGGCCCCCTTCCGCTACTGGATCCCATACCGGAAGCGCCAATGTTTCCTGCTGCAGATGCTTAGTGAGGCGTCAACAATTCTGACTTTAATGCAAACTCTTATTGTTCGTGAAATGAAAGGTTCCACCTATTTTGTGGGAAAAAAATTGTCCCTTAGCCAAATGCGGATATACTGAAAAATTTTAAAAATGATCCGTAACATCACTTTCCAACTTAAACAGCTGCTAATTACCATTTTCTGCTGTAGGAGATAAAGGCCTGCTAAGGTACCACGACGCTGCTGACAGCATTGGGGGATGTAGCTCAGAGGTAGAGCGCATGCTTCGCATGTATGAGGCCCTGGGTTCAATCCCTGGCATCTCCAGCTTTTCTTCTACAAACTGCAAAGTCCCCCTTGCGCTAATGGATCCCATAGCGAAAGCGCCAATGTTTCCTGTTACAGATGCTTAGTGAGGTGTCAATATTTCTGACTTTCATGCAAACACTATGCACCTTGGAATAGAGCCAATAAAATGCACTTCAGCCTCGTACACACTATGCAATTTCCCGCCAGATAGATGGGTCGAATAGATCAGGTCCGATCTGATTTCCGATCGTTTTTCTGATCGATTTGCATTGAAGTGATCAGAAAATCGATCGGAAATCCGATCGGATCTGTCGAAGATTATCTATCGACCCATCTGTCTGATGGGAAATTGCATGGTGTGTACCAGACTTTTTCTTTTAGGCCACACAGGAGGATGATTTAAGATTCAATGCAGGATTTAATCCAGGCCTTTGCAAGCAATTAAGCAGCATCAAGAGTCAGGAAGTGATGGAGGAGATAAAGATGACAAGAAGAGGTTAGGAAATGAATGATTGGCATGAATGAGAGTTTAACATCCAATATTACCCCTTAAGCAACCTGCTTGAGAAGCCAAGTTTTTAGAGGATCTTATCAAGCTTTAACATAATTTCAGGCAGAGAAACCTGTACCATTGATAGAACTTGCCATTTACCAGGTACTCAATGACAGCAGGTAGATTCTGAAAAGTGGTGTGCCGTACGAATCTACTCATTGTGCATCTCCACAGCAAACGTCAAAGGGGATGTAGCTCATTGGTAGAGCGCATGCTTTGCATGTATGAGGCCCCGGGTTCAATCCCCGGCATCTCCAGCTTTTCTTCTACAAACTGCTAAGGCCCCCTTCCGCTACTGGATCCCATACCGGAAGCGCCAATGTTTCCTGCTGCAGATGCTTAGTGAGGTGTCAACAATTCTGACTTTAATGCAAACTCTTATTGTTCGTGAAATGAAAGGTTCCACCTATTTTGTGGGAAAAAAATTGGCCCTTAGCCAAATGCGGATTTACTGAAAAATTTTAAAAATGATCCGTAACATCACTTTCCAACTTAAACAGCTGCTAATTACCATTTTCTGCTGTAGGAGATAAAGGCCTGCTGAGGTACCACGACGCTGCTGACAGCATTGGGGGATGTAGCTCAGAGGTAGAGCGCATGCTTCGCATGTATGAGGCCCCGGGTTCAATCCCTGGCATCTCCAGCTTTTCTTCTACAAACTGCAAAGTCCCCCTTGCGCTAATGGATCCCATACCGGAAGCGCCAATGTTTCCTGTTACAGATGCTTAGTGAGGTGTCAATATTTCTGACTTTCATGCAAACGCTATGCACCTTGGAATAGAGCCAATAAAATGCACTTCAGCCTCGTACACACTATGCAATTTCCCGCCAGATAGATGGGTCGAATAGATCAGGTCCGATCGTTTTTCTGATCGATTTGCATTGAAGTGATCAGAAAATCGATCGGAAATCCGATCGGATCTGTCGAAGATTATCTATCGACCCATCTGTCTGATGGGAAATTGCATGGTGTGTACCAGACTTTTTCTTTTAGGCCACACAGGAGGATGATTTAAGATTCAATGCAGGATTTAATCCAGGCCTTTGCAAGCAATTAAGCAGCATCAAGAGTCAGGAAGTGATGGAGGAGATAAAGATGACAAGAAGAGGTTAGGAAATGAATGATTGGCATGAATGAGAGTTTAACATCCAATATTACCCCTTAAGCAACCTGCTTGAGAAGCCAAGTTTTTAGAGGATCATATCAAGCTTTAACATAATTTCAGGCAGAGAAACCTGTACCATTGATAGAACTTGCCATTTACCAGGTACTCAATGACAGCAGGTAGATTCTGAAAAGTGGTGTGCCGTACGAATCTACTCATTGTGCATCTCCATAGCGAACGTCAAAGGGGATGTAGCTCAGTGGTAGAGCGCATGCTTTGCATGTATGAGGCCCCGGGTTCAATCCCCGGCATCTCCAGTTTTTCTTCTACAAACTGCTAATGCCCCCTTCCGCTACTGGATCCCATACCGGAAGCGCCAATGTTTCCTGCTGCAGATGCTTAGTGAGGTGTCAACAATTCTGACTTTAATGCAAACTCTTATTGTTCGTGAAATGAAAGGTTCCACCTATTTTGTGGGAAAAAAAATTGTCCCTTAGCCAAATGCGGATTTACTGAAAAATTTTAAAAATGATCCGTAACATCACTTTCCAACTTAAACAGCTGCTAATTACCATTTTCTGCTGTAGGAGATAAAGGCCTGCTGAGGTACCACGACACTGCTGACAGCATTGGGGGATGTAGCTCAGAGGTAGAGCGCATGCTTCGCATGTATGAGGCCCCGGGTTCAATCCCCGACATCTCCAGCTTTTCTTCTACAAACTGCAAAGTCCCCCTTGCGCTAATGGATCCCATACCGGAAGCGCCAATGTTTCCTGTTACAGATGCTTAGTGAGGTGTCAATATTTCTGACTTTCATGCAAACACTATGCACCTTGGAATAGAGCCAATAAAATGCACTTCAGCCTCGTACACACTATGCAATTTCCCGCCAGATAGATGGGTCGAATAGATCAGGTCCGATCGTTTTTCTGATCGATTTGCATTGAAGTGATCAGAAAATCGATCGGAAATCCGATCGGATCTGTCGAAGATTATCTATCGACCCATCTGTCTGATGGGAAATTGCATGGTGTGTACCAGACTTTTTCTTTTAGGCCACACAGGAGGATGATTTAAGATTCAATGCAGGATTTAATCCAGGCCTTTTCAAGCAATTAAGCAGCATCAAGAGTCAGGAAGTGATGGAGGAGATAAAGATGACAAGAAGAGGTTAGGAAATGAATGATTGGCATGAATGAGAGTTTAACATCCAATATTACCCCTTAAGCAACCTGCTTGAGAAGCCAAGTTTTTAGAGGATCATATCAAGCTTTAACATACCGTATATACTCGAGTATAGGCCGAGTTTTTTGGTCCAAAAAAGTGTCCTGAAAGTGGGGGTCTCGGCCTATACTCGAGTCACTTGCCCCCACCCTGAACAAATATAAAATAAAGTGTCCCCCGTCTCGACCAGAGCAAAGCAGCCGCCGCGGATTTGCATACCAAAGTGACAGCTTTGTGCTGTCTCCCGCTGTGTTCCGTGTCCCCCGCCAGAGAAATGTGGCCGCCGCGCATTTACATACAGCACAAAGCTTGTGCTGTCTCCCGCTGTGTGCTTTGTCCCCCGGTCCGGCAGAGTGGTGCGCGTGGCATATTTACCTGCGACGATGCACGGGTCCGCCACCTTCCAAGTGTCCCCGCCGGCATATGTCTTCTTACGCTCTCCAATCCACGATGCCCGCCAGGAAACATCTTTTATTGGTCAGACGGAGTCTCATCTCAATGATGCCCAGTGGCGTCATTGAGATGAGACTCCGTCTGACCAATAAAAGATGTTTCCTGGCGGGCATCGTGGATTGGAGAGCGTAAGAAGACATATGCCGGCGGGGACACTCGGAAGGTGGCGGACCCGTGCATCGTCGCAGGTAAATATGCCACGCGCACCACTCTGCCGGACCGGGGGACAAAGCACACAGCGGGAGACAGCACAAGCTTTGTGCTGTATGTAAATGCGCGGCGGCCACATTTCTCTGGCGGGGGACACGGAACACAGCGGGAGACAGCACAAAGCTGTCACTTTGGTATGCAAATCCGGGGCGGCCGCTTTGCTCTGGTGGAGACGGGGGACACTTTATTTTATATTTGTTTATGGTGCAAACAGCAGGCCTGCAATTGTTGGGACTTGAGGGTGTGTTGCTGCCTCCAGCCCTTATGATGTTTGCTAATTGTAACAATCTGTTCTGCCAGTTACTCTGCGCAAAAGCTGTGTGTGTTTGGAAAGTGTTCTATTGTGAGCTGATGCTGCTTTAAACCACACTGATCTGCAAAAGGATTAACCTCTTGCTGATATGGGTTAGGTTCATCTTTTGCCACCAATGCAACCCCTGACCTCGGCTAATACTCAAGTCTATCTTTTTCTACAGTTTTTTGATGTAAAAGTTGGGGGGTCGGCTTATACTTGGGTCGGCTTATACTCGAGTATATACGG
Source organism: Hyperolius riggenbachi (assembly GCF_040937935.1). Classification (NCBI taxonomy): domain Eukaryota; kingdom Metazoa; phylum Chordata; class Amphibia; order Anura; family Hyperoliidae; genus Hyperolius; species Hyperolius riggenbachi. Next base: position 50,301,929 of record NC_090649.1, on the reverse strand, counting down.
TAATTTCAGGCAGAGAAACCTGTACCATTGATAGAACTTGCCATTTACCAGGTACTCAATGACAGCAGGTAGATTCTGAAAAGTGGTGTGCCGTACGAATCTACTCATTGTGCATCGCCATAGCGAACGTCAAAGGGGATGTAGCTCAGTGGTAGAGCGCATGCTTTGCATGTATGAGGCCCCGGGTTCAATCCCCGGCATCTCCAGCTTTTCTTCTACAAACTGCTAAGGCCCCCTTCCGCTACTGGATCCCATACCGGAAGCGCCAATGTTTCCTGCTGCAGATGCTTAGTGAGGTGTCAACAATTCTGACTTTAATGCAAACTCTTATTGTTCGTGAAATGAAAGGTTCCACCTATTTTGTGGGAAAAAAATTGGCCCTTAGCCAAATGCGGATTTACTGAAAAATTTTAAAAATGATCCGTAACATCACTTTCCAACTTAAACAGCTGCTAATTACCATTTTCTGCTATAGGAGATAAAGGCCTGCTGAGGTACCACGACACTGCTGACAGCATTGGGGGATGTAGCTCAGAGGTAGAGCGCATGCTTCGCATGTATGAGGCCCCGGGTTCAATCCCCGGCATCTCCAGCTTTTCTTCTACAAACTGCAAAGTCCCCCTTGCGCTAATGGATCCCATACCGGAAGCGCCAATGTTTCCTGTTACAGATGCTTAGTGAGGTGTCAATATTTCTGACTTTCATGCAAACACTATGCACCTTGGAATAGAGCCAATAAAATGCACTTCAGCCTCGTACACACTATGCAATTTCCCGCCAGATAGATGGGTCGAATAGATCAGGTCCGATCTGATTTCCGATCGTTTTTCTGATCGATTTGCATTGAAGTGATCAGAAAATCGATCGGAAATCCGATCGGATCTGTCGAAGATTATCTATCGACCCATCTGTCTGATGGGAAATTGCATGGTGTGTACCAGACTTTTTCTTTTAGGCCACACAGGAGGATGATTTAAGATTCAATGCAGGATTTAATCCAGGCCTTTGCAAGCAATTAAGCAGCATCAAGAGTCAGGAAGTGATGGAGGAGATAAAGATGACAAGAAGAGGTTAGGAAATGAATGATTGGCATGAATGAGAGTTTAACATCCAATATTACCCCTTAAGCAACCTGCTTGAGAAGCCAAGTTTTTAGAGGATCTTATCAAGCTTTAACATAATTTCAGGCAGAGAAACCTGTACCATTGATAGAACTTGCCATTTACCAGGTACTCAATGACAGCAGGTAGATTCTGAAAAGTGGTGTGCCGTACGAATCTACTCATTGTGCATCTCCACAGCAAACGTCAAAGGGGATGTAGCTCATTGGTAGAGCGCATGCTTTGCATGTATGAGGCCCCGGGTTCAATCCCCGGCATCTCCAGCTTTTCTTCTACAAACTGCTAAGGCCCCCTTCCGCTACTGGATCCCATACCGGAAGCGCCAATGTTTCCTGCTGCAGATGCTTAGTGAGGTGTCAACAATTCTGACTTTAATGCAAACTCTTATTGTTCGTGAAATGAAAGGTTCCACCTATTTTGTGGGAAAAAAATTGGCCCTTAGCCAAATGCGGATTTACTGAAAAATTTTAAAAATGATCCGTAACATCACTTTCCAACTTAAACAGCTGCTAATTACCATTTTCTGCTGTAGGAGATAAAGGCCTGCTGAGGTACCACGACGCTGCTGACAGCATTGGGGGATGTAGCTCAGAGGTAGAGCGCATGCTTCGCATGTATGAGGCCCCGGGTTCAATCCCTGGCATCTCCAGCTTTTCTTCTACAAACTGCAAAGTCCCCCTTGCGCTAATGGATCCCATACCGGAAGCGCCAATGTTTCCTGTTACAGATGCTTAGTGAGGTGTCAATATTTCTGACTTTCATGCAAACGCTATGCACCTTGGAATAGAGCCAATAAAATGCACTTCAGCCTCGTACACACTATGCAATTTCCCGCCAGATAGATGGGTCGAATAGATCAGGTCCGATCGTTTTTCTGATCGATTTGCATTGAAGTGATCAGAAAATCGATCGGAAATCCGATCGGATCTGTCGAAGATTATCTATCGACCCATCTGTCTGATGGGAAATTGCATGGTGTGTACCAGACTTTTTCTTTTAGGCCACACAGGAGGATGATTTAAGATTCAATGCAGGATTTAATCCAGGCCTTTGCAAGCAATTAAGCAGCATCAAGAGTCAGGAAGTGATGGAGGAGATAAAGATGACAAGAAGAGGTTAGGAAATGAATGATTGGCATGAATGAGAGTTTAACATCCAATATTACCCCTTAAGCAACCTGCTTGAGAAGCCAAGTTTTTAGAGGATCATATCAAGCTTTAACATAATTTCAGGCAGAGAAACCTGTACCATTGATAGAACTTGCCATTTACCAGGTACTCAATGACAGCAGGTAGATTCTGAAAAGTGGTGTGCCGTACGAATCTACTCATTGTGCATCTCCATAGCGAACGTCAAAGGGGATGTAGCTCAGTGGTAGAGCGCATGCTTTGCATGTATGAGGCCCCGGGTTCAATCCCCGGCATCTCCAGTTTTTCTTCTACAAACTGCTAATGCCCCCTTCCGCTACTGGATCCCATACCGGAAGCGCCAATGTTTCCTGCTGCAGATGCTTAGTGAGGTGTCAACAATTCTGACTTTAATGCAAACTCTTATTGTTCGTGAAATGAAAGGTTCCACCTATTTTGTGGGAAAAAAAATTGTCCCTTAGCCAAATGCGGATTTACTGAAAAATTTTAAAAATGATCCGTAACATCACTTTCCAACTTAAACAGCTGCTAATTACCATTTTCTGCTGTAGGAGATAAAGGCCTGCTGAGGTACCACGACACTGCTGACAGCATTGGGGGATGTAGCTCAGAGGTAGAGCGCATGCTTCGCATGTATGAGGCCCCGGGTTCAATCCCCGACATCTCCAGCTTTTCTTCTACAAACTGCAAAGTCCCCCTTGCGCTAATGGATCCCATACCGGAAGCGCCAATGTTTCCTGTTACAGATGCTTAGTGAGGTGTCAATATTTCTGACTTTCATGCAAACACTATGCACCTTGGAATAGAGCCAATAAAATGCACTTCAGCCTCGTACACACTATGCAATTTCCCGCCAGATAGATGGGTCGAATAGATCAGGTCCGATCGTTTTTCTGATCGATTTGCATTGAAGTGATCAGAAAATCGATCGGAAATCCGATCGGATCTGTCGAAGATTATCTATCGACCCATCTGTCTGATGGGAAATTGCATGGTGTGTACCAGACTTTTTCTTTTAGGCCACACAGGAGGATGATTTAAGATTCAATGCAGGATTTAATCCAGGCCTTTTCAAGCAATTAAGCAGCATCAAGAGTCAGGAAGTGATGGAGGAGATAAAGATGACAAGAAGAGGTTAGGAAATGAATGATTGGCATGAATGAGAGTTTAACATCCAATATTACCCCTTAAGCAACCTGCTTGAGAAGCCAAGTTTTTAGAGGATCATATCAAGCTTTAACATACCGTATATACTCGAGTATAGGCCGAGTTTTTTGGTCCAAAAAAGTGTCCTGAAAGTGGGGGTCTCGGCCTATACTCGAGTCACTTGCCCCCACCCTGAACAAATATAAAATAAAGTGTCCCCCGTCTCGACCAGAGCAAAGCAGCCGCCGCGGATTTGCATACCAAAGTGACAGCTTTGTGCTGTCTCCCGCTGTGTTCCGTGTCCCCCGCCAGAGAAATGTGGCCGCCGCGCATTTACATACAGCACAAAGCTTGTGCTGTCTCCCGCTGTGTGCTTTGTCCCCCGGTCCGGCAGAGTGGTGCGCGTGGCATATTTACCTGCGACGATGCACGGGTCCGCCACCTTCCAAGTGTCCCCGCCGGCATATGTCTTCTTACGCTCTCCAATCCACGATGCCCGCCAGGAAACATCTTTTATTGGTCAGACGGAGTCTCATCTCAATGATGCCCAGTGGCGTCATTGAGATGAGACTCCGTCTGACCAATAAAAGATGTTTCCTGGCGGGCATCGTGGATTGGAGAGCGTAAGAAGACATATGCCGGCGGGGACACTCGGAAGGTGGCGGACCCGTGCATCGTCGCAGGTAAATATGCCACGCGCACCACTCTGCCGGACCGGGGGACAAAGCACACAGCGGGAGACAGCACAAGCTTTGTGCTGTATGTAAATGCGCGGCGGCCACATTTCTCTGGCGGGGGACACGGAACACAGCGGGAGACAGCACAAAGCTGTCACTTTGGTATGCAAATCCGGGGCGGCCGCTTTGCTCTGGTGGAGACGGGGGACACTTTATTTTATATTTGTTTATGGTGCAAACAGCAGGCCTGCAATTGTTGGGACTTGAGGGTGTGTTGCTGCCTCCAGCCCTTATGATGTTTGCTAATTGTAACAATCTGTTCTGCCAGTTACTCTGCGCAAAAGCTGTGTGTGTTTGGAAAGTGTTCTATTGTGAGCTGATGCTGCTTTAAACCACACTGATCTGCAAAAGGATTAACCTCTTGCTGATATGGGTTAGGTTCATCTTTTGCCACCAATGCAACCCCTGACCTCGGCTAATACTCAAGTCTATCTTTTTCTACAGTTTTTTGATGTAAAAGTTGGGGGGTCGGCTTATACTTGGGTCGGCTTATACTCGAGTATATACGGTAATTTCAGGCAGAGAAACCTGTACCATTGATAGAACTTGCCATTTACCAGGTACTCAATGACAGCAGGTAGATTCTGAAAAGTGGTGTGCCGTACGAATCTACTCATTGTGCATCGCCATAGCGAACGTCAAAGGGGATGTAGCTCAGTGGTAGAGCGCATGCTTTGCATGTATGAGGCCCCGGGTTCAATCCCCGGCATCTCCAGCTTTTCTTCTACAAACTGCTAAGGCCCCCTTCCGCTACTGGATCCCATACCGGAAGCGCCAATGTTTCCTGCTGCAGATGCTTAGTGAGGTGTCAACAATTCTGACTTTAATGCAAACTCTTATTGTTCGTGAAATGAAAGGTTCCACCTATTTTGTGGGAAAAAAATTGGCCCTTAGCCAAATGCGGATTTACTGAAAAATTTTAAAAATGATCCGTAACATCACTTTCCAACTTAAACAGCTGCTAATTACCATTTTCTGCTATAGGAGATAAAGGCCTGCTGAGGTACCACGACACTGCTGACAGCATTGGGGGATGTAGCTCAGAGGTAGAGCGCATGCTTCGCATGTATGAGGCCCCGGGTTCAATCCCCGGCATCTCCAGCTTTTCTTCTACAAACTGCAAAGTCCCCCTTGCGCTAATGGATCCCATACCGGAAGCGCCAATGTTTCCTGTTACAGATGCTTAGTGAGGTGTCAATATTTCTGACTTTCATGCAAACGCTATGCACCTTGGAATAGAGCCAATAAAATGCACTTCAGCCTCGTACACACTATGCAATTTCCCGCCAGATAGATGGGTCGAATAGATCAGGTCCGATCTGATTTCCGATCGTTTTTCTGATCGATTTGCATTGAAGTGATCAGAAAATCGATCGGAAATCCGATCGGATCTGTCGAAGATTATCTATCGACCCATCTGTCTGATGGGAAATTGCATGGTGTGTACCAGACTTTTTCTTTTAGGCCACACAGGAGGATGATTTAAGATTCAATGCAGGATTTAATCCAGGCCTTTGCAAGCAATTAAGCAGCATCAAGAGTCAGGAAGTGATGGAGGAGATAAAGATGACAAGAAGAGGTTAGGAAATGAATGATTGGCATGAATGAGAGTTTAACATCCAATATTACCCCTTAAGCAACCTGCTTGAGAAGCCAAGTTTTTAGAGGATCATATCAAGCTTTAACATAATTTCAGGCAGAGAAACCTGTACCATTGATAGAACTTGCCATTTACCAGGTACTCAATGACAGCAGGTAGATTCTGAAAAGTGGTGTGCAGTACGAATCTACTCATTGTGCATCTCCATAGCGAACGTCAAAGGGGATGTAGCTCAGTGGTAGAGCGCATGCTTTGCATGTATGAGGCCCCGGGTTCAATCCCCGGCATCTCCAGCTTTTCTTCTACAAACTGCTAATGCCCCCTTCCGCTACTGGATCCCATACCGGAAGCGCCAATGTTTCCTGCTGCAGATGCTTAGTGAGGTGTCAACAATTCTGACTTTAATGCAAACTCTTATTGTTCGTGAAATGAAAGGTTCCACCTATTTTGTGGGAAAAAAATTGTCCCTTACCCAAATGCGGATTTACTGAAAAATTTTAAAAATGATCCGTAACATCACTTTCCAACTTAAACAGCTGCTAATTACCATTTTCTGCTGTAGGAGATAAAGGCCTGCTGAGGTACCACGACACTGCTGACAGCATTGGGGGATGTAGCTCAGAGGTAGAGCGCATGCTTCGCATGTATGAGGCCCCGGGTTCAATCCCCGGCATCTCCAGCTTTTCTTCTACAAACTGCAAAGTCCCCCTTGCGCTAATGGATCCCATACCGGAAGCGCCAATGTTTCCTGTTACAGATGCTTAGTGAGGTGTCAATATTTCTGACTTTCATGCAAACACTATGCACCTTGGAATAGAGCCAATAAAATGCACTTCAGCCTCGTACACACTATGCAATTTCCCGCCAGATAGATGGGTCGAATAGATCAGGTCCGATCGTTTTTCTGATCGATTTGCATTGAAGTGATCAGAAAATCGATCGGAAATCCGATCGGATCTGTCGAAGATTATCTATCGACCCATCTGTCTGATGGGAAATTGCATGGTGTGTACCAGACTTTTTCTTTTAGGCCACACAGGAGGATGATTTAAGATTCAATGCAGGATTTAATCCAGGCCTTTGCAAGCAATTAAGCAGCATCAAGAGTCAGGAAGTGATGGAGGAGATAAAGATGACAAGAAGAGGTTAGGAAATGAATGATTGGCATGAATGAGAGTTTAACATCCAATATTACCCCTTAAGCAACCTGCTTGAGAAGCCAAGTTTTTAGAGGATCATATCAAGCTTTAACATAATTTCAGGCAGAGAAACCTGTACCATTGATAGAACTTGCCATTTACCAGGTACTCAATGACAGCAGGTAGATTCTGAAAAGTGGTGTGCCGTACGAATCTACTCATTGTGCATCTCCATAGCGAACGTCAAAGGGGATGTAGCTCAGTGGTAAAGCGCATGCTTTGCATGTATGAGGCCCCAGGTTCAATCCCCGGCATCTCCAGCTTTTCTTCTACAAACTGCTAAGGCCCCCTTCCGCTACTGGATCCCATACCGGAAGCGCCAATGTTTCCTGCTGCAGATGCTTAGTGAGGTGTCAACAATTCTGACTTTAATGCAAACTCTTATTGTTCGTGAAATGAAAGGTTCCACCTATTTTGTGGGAAAAAAATTGGCCCTTAGCCAAATGCGGATTTACTGAAAAATTTTAAAAATGATCCGTAACATCACTTTCCAACTTAAACAGCTGCTAATTACCATTTTCTGCTGTAGGAGATAAAGGCCTGCTGAGGTACCACGACACTGCTGACAGCATTGGGGGATGTAGCTCAGAGGTAGAGCGCATGCTTCGCATGTATGAGGCCCCGGGTTCAATCCCTGGCATCTCCAGCTTTTCTTCTACAAACTGCAAAGTCCCCCTTGCGCTAATGGATCCCATACCGGAAGCGCCAATGTTTCCTGTTACAGATGCTTAGTGAGGTGTCAATATTTCTGACTTTCATGCAAACGCTATGCACCTTGGAATAGAGCCAATAAAATGCACTTCAGCCTCGTACACACTATGCAATTTCCCGCCAGATAGATGGGTCGAATAGATCAGGTCCGATCTGATTTCCGATCGTTTTTCTGATCGATTTGCATTGAAGTGATCAGAAAATCGATCGGAAATCCGATCGGATCTGTCGAAGATTATCTATCGACCCATCTGTCTGATGGGAAATTGCATGGTGTGTACCAGACTTTTTCTTTTAGGCCACACAGGAGGATGATTTAAGATTCAATGCAGGATTTAATCCAGGCCTTTGCAAGCAATTAAGCAGCATCAAGAGTCAGGAAGTGATGGAGGAGATAAAGATGACAAGAAGAGGTTAGGAAATGAATGATTGGCATGAATGAGAGTTTAACATCCAATATTACCCCTTAAGCAACCTGCTTGAGAAGCCAAGTTTTTAGAGGATCATATCAAGCTTTAACATAATTTCAGGCAGAGAAACCTGTACCATTGATAGAACTTGCCATTTACCAGGTACTCAATGACAGCAGGTAGATTCTGAAAAGTGGTGTGCCGTACGAATCTACTCATTGTGCATCGCCATAGCGAACGTCAAAGGGGATGTAGCTCAGTGGTAGAGCGCATGCTTTGCATGTATGAGGCCCCGGGTTCAATCCCCGGCATCACTAGCTTTTCTTCTACAAACTGCTAAGGCACCCTTCCGCTACTGGATCCCATACCGGAAGCGCCAATGTTTCCTGCTGCAGATGCTTAGTGAGGTGTCAACAATTCTGACTTTAATGCAAACTCTTATTGTTCGTGAAATGAAAGGTTCCACCTATTTTGTGGGAAAAAAATTGGCCCTTAGCCAAATGCGGATTTACTGAAAAATTTTAAAAATGATCCGTAACATCACTTTCCAACTTAAACAGCTGCTAATTACCATTTTCTGCTATAGGAGATAAAGGCCTGCTGAGGTACCACGACACTGCTGACAGCATTGGGGGATGTAGCTCAGAGGTAGAGCGCATGCTTCGCATGTATGAGGCCCCGGGTTCAATCCCCGGCATCTCCAGCTTTTCTTCTACAAACTGCAAAGTCCCCCTTGCGCTAATGGATCCCATACCGGAAGCGCCAATGTTTCCTGTTACAGATGCTTAGTGAGGTGTCAATATTTCTGACTTTCATGCAAACGCTATGCACCTTGGAATAGAGCCAATAAAATGCACTTCAGCCTCGTACACACTATGCAATTTCCCGCCAGATAGATGGGTCGAATAGATCAGGTCCGATCTGATTTCCGATCGTTTTTCTGATCGATTTGCATTGAAGTGATCAGAAAATCGATCGGAAATCCGATCGGATCTGTCGAAGATTATCTATCGACCCATCTGTCTGATGGGAAATTGCATGGTGTGTACCAGACTTTTTCTTTTAGGCCACACAGGAGGATGATTTAAGATTCAATGCAGGATTTAATCCAGGCCTTTGCAAGCAATTAAGCAGCATCAAGAGTCAGGAAGTGATGGAGGAGATAAAGATGACAAGAAGAGGTTAGGAAATGAATGATTGGCATGAATGAGAGTTTAACATCCAATATTACCCCTTAAGCAACCTGCTTGAGAAGCCAAGTTTTTAGAGGATCATATCAAGCTTTAACATAATTTCAGGCAGAGAAACCTGTACCATTGATAGAACTTGCCATTTACCAGGTACTCAATGACAGCAGGTAGATTCTGAAAAGTGGTGTGCCGTACGAATCTACTCATTGTGCATCGCCATAGCGAACGTCAAAGGGGATGTAGCTCAGTGGTAGAGCGCATGCTTTGCATGTATGAGGCCCCGGGTTCAATCCCCGGCATCTCCAGCTTTTCTTCTACAAACTGCTAAGGCCCCCTTCCGCTACTGGATCCCATACCGGAAGCGCCAATGTTTCCTGCTGCAGATGCTTAGTGAGGTGTCAACAATTCTGACTTTAATGCAAACTCTTATTGTTCGTGAAATGAAAGGTTCCACCTATTTTGTGGGAAAAAAATTGGCCCTTAGCCAAATGCGGATTTACTGAAAAATTTTAAAAATGATCCGTAACATCACTTTCCAACTTAAACAGCTGCTAATTACCATTTTCTGCTATAGGAGATAAAGGCCTGCTGAGGTACCACGACACTGCTGACAGCATTGGGGGATGTAGCTCAGAGGTAGAGCGCATGCTTCGCATGTATGAGGCCCCGGGTTCAATCCCCGGCATCTCCAGCTTTTCTTCTACAAACTGCAAAGTCCCCCTTGCGCTAATGGATCCCATACCGGAAGCGCCAATGTTTCCTGTTACAGATGCTTAGTGAGGTGTCAATATTTCTGACTTTCATGCAAACGCTATGCACCTTGGAATAGAGCCAATAAAATGCACTTCAGCCTCGTACACACTATGCAATTTCCCGCCAGATAGATGGGTTGAATAGATCAGGTCCGATCTGATTTCCGATCGTTTTTCTGATCGATTTGCATTGAAGTGATCAGAAAATCGATCGGAAATCCGATCGGATCTGTCGAAGATTATCTATCGACCCATCTGTCTGATGGGAAATTGCATGGTGTGTACCAGACTTTTTCTTTTAGGCCACACAGGAGGATGATTTAAGATTCAATGCAGGATTTAATCCAGGCCCTTGCAAGCAATTAAGCAGCATCAAGAGTCAGGAAGTGATGGAGGAGATAAAGATGACAAGAAGAGGTTAGGAAATGAATGATTGGCATGAATGAGAGTTTAACATCCAATATTACCCCTTAAGCAACCTGCTTGAGAAGCCAAGTTTTTAGAGGATCATATCAAGCTTTAACATAATTTCAGGCAGAGAAACCTGTACCATTGATAGAACTTGCCATTTACCAGGTACTCAATGACAGCAGGTAGATTCTGAAAAGTGGTCTGCCGTACGAATCTACTCATTGTGCATCTCCATAGCGAACGTCAAAGGGGATGTAGCTCAGTGGTAGAGCGCATGCTTTGCATGTATGAGGCCCCGGGTTCAATCCCCGGCATCTCCAGCTTTTCTTCTACAAACTGCTAAGGCCCCCTTCCGCTACTGGATCCCATACCGGAAGCGCCAATGTTTCCTGCTGCAGATGCTTAGTGAGGCGTCAACAATTCTGACTTTAATGCAAACTCTTATTGTTCGTGAAATGAAAGGTTCCACCTATTTTGTGGGAAAAAAATTGTCCCTTAGCCAAATGCGGATATACTGAAAAATTTTAAAAATGATCCGTAACATCACTTTCCAACTTAAACAGCTGCTAATTACCATTTTCTGCTGTAGGAGATAAAGGCCTGCTAAGGTACCACGACGCTGCTGACAGCATTGGGGGATGTAGCTCAGAGGTAGAGCGCATGCTTCGCATGTATGAGGCCCTGGGTTCAATCCCTGGCATCTCCAGCTTTTCTTCTACAAACTGCAAAGTCCCCCTTGCGCTAATGGATCCCATAGCGAAAGCGCCAATGTTTCCTGTTACAGATGCTTAGTGAGGTGTCAATATTTCTGACTTTCATGCAAACACTATGCACCTTGGAATAGAGCCAATAAAATGCACTTCAGCCTCGTACACACTATGCAATTTCCCGCCAGATAGATGGGTCGAATAGATCAGGTCCGATCTGATTTCCGATCGTTTTTCTGATCGATTTGCATTGAAGTGATCAGAAAATCGATCGGAAATCCGATCGGATCTGTCGAAGATTATCTATCGACCCATCTGTCTGATGGGAAATTGCATGGTGTGTACCAGACTTTTTCTTTTAGGCCACACAGGAGGATGATTTAAGATTCAATGCAGGATTTAATCCAGGCCTTTGCAAGCAATTAAGCAGCATCAAGAGTCAGGAAGTGATGGAGGAGATAAAGATGACAAGAAGAGGTTAGGAAATGAATGATTGGCATGAATGAGAGTTTAACATCCAATATTACCCCTTAAGCAACCTGCTTGAGAAGCCAAGTTTTTAGAGGATCTTATCAAGCTTTAACATAATTTCAGGCAGAGAAACCTGTACCATTGATAGAACTTGCCATTTACCAGGTACTCAATGACAGCAGGTAGATTCTGAAAAGTGGTGTGCCGTACGAATCTACTCATTGTGCATCTCCATAGCAAACGTCAAAGGGGATGTAGCTCATTGGTAGAGCGCATGCTTTGCATGTATGAGGCCCCGGGTTCAATCCCCGGCATCTCCAGCTTTTCTTCTACAAACTGCTAAGGCCCCCTTCCGCTACTGGATCCCATACCGGAAGCGCCAATGTTTCCTGCTGCAGATGCTTAGTGAGGTGTCAACAATTCTGACTTTAATGCAAACTCTTATTGTTCGTGAAATGAAAGGTTCCACCTATTTTGTGGGAAAAAAATTGGCCCTTAGCCAAATGCGGATTTACTGAAAAATTTTAAAAATGATCCGTAACATCACTTTCCAACTTAAACAGCTGCTAATTACCATTTTCTGCTGTAGGAGATAAAGGCCTGCTGAGGTACCACGACGCTGCTGACAGCATTGGGGGATGTAGCTCAGAGGTAGAGCGCATGCTTCGCATGTATGTGGCCCCGGGTTCAATCCCTGGCATCTCCAGCTTTTCTACTGCAAAGTCCCCCTTGCGCTAATGGATCCCATACCGGAAGCGCCAATGTTTCCTGTTACAGATGCTTAGTGAGGTGTCAATATTTCTGACTTTCATGCAAACGCTATGCACCTTGGAATAGAGCCAATAAAATGCACTTCAGCCTCGTACACACTATGCAATTTCCCGCCAGATAGATGGGTCGAATAGATCAGGTCCGATCGTTTTTCTGATCGATTTGCATTGAAGTGATCAGAAAATCGATCGGAAATCCGATCGGATCTGTCGAAGATTATCTATCGACCCATCTGTCTGATGGGAAATTGCATGGTGTGTACCAGACTTTTTCTTTTAGGCCACACAGGAGGATGATTTAAGATTCAATGCAGGATTTAATCCAGGCCTTTGCAAGCAATTAAGCAGCATCAAGAGTCAGGAAGTGATGGAGGAGATAAAGCTGACAAGAAGAGGTTAGGAAATGAATGATTGGCATGAATGAGAGTTTAACATCCAATATTACCCCTTAAGCAACCTGCTTGAGAAGCCAAGTTTTTAGAGGATCTTATCAAGCTTTAACATAATTTCAGGCAGAGAAACCTGTACCATTGATAGAACTTGCCATTTACCAGGTACTCAATGACAGCAGGTAGATTCTGAAAAGTGGTGTGCCGTACGAATCTACTCATTGCGCATCTCCATAGCAAACGTCAAAGGGGATGTAGCTCATTGGTAGAGCGCATGCTTTGCATGTATGAGGCCCCGGGTTCAATCCCCGGCATCTCCAGCTTTTCTTCTACAAACTGCTAATGCCCCCTTCCGCTACTGGATCCCATACCGGAAGCGCCAATGTTTCCTGCTGCAGATGCTTAGTGAGGTGTCAACAATTCTGACTTTAATGCAAACTCTTATTGTTCGTGAAATGAAAGGTTCCACCTATTTTGTGGGAAAAAAATTGGCCCTTAGCCAAATGCGGATTTACTGAAAAATTTTAAAAATGATCCGTAACATCACTTTCCAACTTAAACAGCTGCTAATTACCATTTTCTGCTGTAGGAGATAAAGGCCTGCTGAGGTACCACGACGCTGCTGACAGCATTGGGGGATGTAGCTCAGAGGTAGAGCGCATGCTTCGCATGTATGAGGCCCCGGGTTCAATCCCTGGCATCTCCAGCTTTTCTTCTACAAACTGCAAAGTCCCCCTTGCGCTAATGGATCCCATACCGGAAGCGCCAATGTTTCCTGTTACAGATGCTTAGTGAGGTGTCAATATTTCTGACTTTCATGCAAACGCTATGCACCTTGGAATAGAGCCAATAAAATGCACTTCAGCCTCGTACACACTATGCAATTTCCCGCCAGATAGATGGGTCGAATAGATCAGGTCCGATCGTTTTTCTGATCGATTTGCATTGAAGTGATCAGAAAATCGATCGGAAATCCGATCGGATCTGTCGAAGATTATCTATCGACCCATCTGTCTGATGGGAAATTGCATGGTGTGTACCAGACTTTTTCTTTTAGGCCACACAGGAGGATGATTTAAGATTCAATGCAGGATTTAATCCAGGCCTTTGCAAGCAATTAAGCAGCATCAAGAGTCAGGAAGTGATGGAGGAGATAAAGATGACAAGAAGAGGTTAGGAAATGAATGATTGGCATGAATGAGAGTTTAACATCCAATATTACCCCTTAAGCAACCTGCTTGAGAAGCCAAGTTTTTAGAGGATCATATCAAGCTTTAACATACCGTATATACTCGAGTATAGGCCGAGTTTTTTGGTCCAAAAAAGTGTCCTGAAAGTGGGGGTCTCGGCCTATACTCGAGTCACTTGCCCCCACCCTGAACAAATATAAAATAAAGTGTCCCCCGTCTCGACCAGAGCAAAGCAGCCGCCGCGGATTTGCATACCAAAGTGACAGCTTTGTGCTGTCTCCCGCTGTGTTCCGTGTCCCCCGCCAGAGAAATGTGGCCGCCGCGCATTTACATACAGCACAAAGCTTGTGCTGTCTCCCGCTGTGTGCTTTGTCCCCCGGTCCGGCAGAGTGGTGCGCGTGGCATATTTACCTGCGACGATGCACGGGTCCGCCACCTTCCAAGTGTCCCCGCCGGCATATGTCTTCTTACGCTCTCCAATCCACGATGCCCGCCAGGAAACATCTTTTATTGGTCAGACGGAGTCTCATCTCAATGATGCCCAGTGGCGTCATTGAGATGAGACTCCGTCTGACCAATAAAAGATGTTTCCTGGCGGGCATCGTGGATTGGAGAGCGTAAGAAGACATATGCCGGCGGGGACACTCGGAAGGTGGCGGACCCGTGCATCGTCGCAGGTAAATATGCCACGCGCACCACTCTGCCGGACCGGGGGACAAAGCACACAGCGGGAGACAGCACAAGCTTTGTGCTGTATGTAAATGCGCGGCGGCCACATTTCTCTGGCGGGGGACACGGAACACAGCGGGAGACAGCACAAAGCTGTCACTTTGGTATGCAAATCCGGGGCGGCCGCTTTGCTCTGGTGGAGACGGGGGACACTTTATTTTATATTTGTTTATGGTGCAAACAGCAGGCCTGCAATTGTTGGGACTTGAGGGTGTGTTGCTGCCTCCAGCCCTTATGATGTTTGCTAATTGTAACAATCTGTTCTGCCAGTTACTCTGCGCAAAAGCTGTGTGTGTTTGGAAAGTGTTCTATTGTGAGCTGATGCTGCTTTAAACCACACTGATCTGCAAAAGGATTAACCTCTTGCTGATATGGGTTAGGTTCATCTTTTGCCACCAATGCAACCCCTGACCTCGGCTAATACTCGAGTCTATCTTTTTCTACAGTTTTTTGATGTAAAAGTTGGGGGGTCGGCTTATACTTGGGTCGGCTTATACTCGAGTATATACGGTAATTTCAGGCAGAGAAACCTGTACCATTAATAGAACTTGCCATTTACCAGGTACTCAATGACAGCAGGTAGATTCTGAAAAGTGGTGTGCCGTACGAATCTACTCATTGTGCATCGCCATAGCGAACGTCAAAGGGGATGTAGCTCAGTGGTAGAGCGCATGCTTTGCATGTATGAGGCCCTGGGTTCAATCCCCGGCATCTCCAGCTTTTCTTCTACAAACTGCTAAGGCCCCCTTCCGCTACTGGATCCCATACCGGAAGCGCCAATGTTTCCTGCTGCAGATGCTTAGTGAGGTGTCAACAATTCTGACTTTAATGCAAACTCTTATTGTTCGTGAAATGAAAGGTTCCACCTATTTTGTGGGAAAAAAATTGGCCCTTAGCCAAATGCGGATTTACTGAAAAATTTTAAAAATGATCCGTAACATCACTTTCCAACTTAAACAGCTGCTAATTACCATTTTCTGCTATAGGAGATAAAGGCCTGCTGAGGTACCACGACACTGCCGACAGCATTGGGGGATGTAGCTCAGAGGTAGAGCGCATGCTTCGCATGTATGAGGCCCCGGGTTCAATCCCCGGCATCTCCAGCTTTTCTTCTACAAACTGCAAAGTCCCCCTTGCGCTAATGGATCCCATACCGGAAGCGCCAATGTTTCCTGTTACAGATGCTTAGTGAGGTGTCAATATTTCTGACTTTCATGCAAACGCTATGCACCTTGGAATAGAGCCAATAAAATGCACTTCAGCCTCGTACACACTATGCAATTTCCCGCCAGATAGATGGGTCGAATAGATCAGGTCCGATCTGATTTCCGATCGTTTTTCTGATCGATTTGCATTGAAGTGATCAGAAAATCGATCGGAAATCCGATCGGATCTGTCGAAGATTATCTATCGACCCATCTGTCTGATGGGAAATTGCATGGTGTGTACCAGACTTTTTCTTTTAGGCCACACAGGAGGATGATTTAAGATTCAATGCAGGATTTAATCCAGGCCTTTGCAAGCAATTAAGCAGCATCAAGAGTCAGGAAGTGATGGAGGAGATAAAGATGACAAGAAGAGGTTAGGAAATGAATGATTGGCATGAATGAGAGTTTAACATCCAATATTACCCCTTAAGCAACCTGCTTGAGAAGCCAAGTTTTTAGAGGATCATATCAAGCTTTAACATAATTTCAGGCAGAGAAACCTGTACCATTGATAGAACTTGCCATTTACCAGGTACTCAATGACAGCAGGTAGATTCTGAAAAGTGGTGTGCAGTACGAATCTACTCATTGTGCATCTCCATAGCGAACGTCAAAGGGGATGTAGCTCAGTGGTAGAGCGCATGCTTTGCATGTATGAGGCCCCGGGTTCAATCCCCGGCATCTCCAGCTTTTCTTCTACAAACTGCTAATGCCCCCTTCCGCTACTGGATCCCATACCGGAAGCGCCAATGTTTCCTGCTGCAGATGCTTAGTGAGGTGTCAACAATTCTGACTTTAATGCAAACTCTTATTGTTCGTGAAATGAAAGGTTCCACCTATTTTGTGGGAAAAAAAATTGTCCCTTAGCCAAATGCGGATTTACTGAAAAATTTAAAAAATGATCCGTAACATCACTTTCCAACTTAAACAGCTGCTAATTACCATTTTCTGCTGTAGGAGATAAAGGCCTGCTGAGGTACCACGACACTGCTGACAGCATTGGGGGATGTAGCTCAGAGGTAGAGCGCATGCTTCGCATGTATGAGGCCCCGGGTTCAATCCCCGGCAACTCCAGCTTTTCTTCTACAAACTGCAAAGTCCCCCTTGCGCTAATGGATCCCATACCGGAAGCGCCAATGTTTCCTGTTACAGATGCTTAGTGAGGTGTCAATATTTCTGACTTTCATGCAAACACTATGCACCTTGGAATAGAGCCAATAAAATGCACTTCAGCCTCGTACACACTATGCAATTTCCCGCCAGATAGATGGGTCGAATAGATCAGGTCCGATCGTTTTTCTGATCGATTTGCATTGAAGTGATCAGAAAATCGATCGGAAATCCGATCGGATCTGTCGAAGATTATCTATCGACCCATCTGTCTGATGGGAAATTGCATGGTGTGTACCAGACTTTTTCTTTTAGGCCACACAGGAGGATGATTTAAGATTCAATGCAGGATTTAATCCAGGCCTTTGCAAGCAATTAAGCAGCATCAAGAGTCAGGAAGTGATGGAGGAGATAAAGATGACAAGAAGAGGTTAGGAAATGAATGATTGGCATGAATGAGAGTTTAACATCCAATATTACCCCTTAAGCAACCTGCTTGAGAAGCCAAGTTTTTAGAGGATCATATCAAGCTTTAACATAATTTCAGGCAGAGAAACCTGTACCATTGATAGAACTTGCCATTTACCAGGTACTCAATGACAGCAGGTAGATTCTGAAAAGTGGTGTGCCGTACGAATCTACTCATTGTGCATCTCCATAGCGAACGTCAAAGGGGATGTAGCTCAGTGGTAAAGCGCATGCTTTGCATGTATGAGGCCCCAGGTTCAATCCCCGGCATCTCCAGCTTTTCTTCTACAAACTGCTAAGGCCCCCTTCCGCTACTGGATCCCATACCGGAAGCGCCAATGTTTCCTGCTGCAGATGCTTAGTGAGGTGTCAACAATTCTGACTTTAATGCAAACTCTTATTGTTCGTGAAATGAAAGGTTCCACCTATTTTGTGGGAAAAAAATTGGCCCTTAGCCAAATGCGGATTTACTGAAAAATTTTAAAAATGATCCGTAACATCACTTTCCAACTTAAACAGCTGCTAATTACCATTTTCTGCTGTAGGAGATAAAGGCCTGCTGAGGTACCACGACACTGCTGACAGCATTGGGGGATGTAGCTCAGAGGTAGAGCGCATGCTTCGCATGTATGAGGCCCCGGGTTCAATCCCCGGCATCTCCAGCTTTTCTTCTACAAACTGCAAAGTCCCCCTTGCGCTAATGGATCCCATACCGGAAGCGCCAATGTTTCCTGTTACAGATGCTTAGTGAGGTGTCAATATTTCTGACTTTCATGCAAACGCTATGCACCTTGGAATAGAGCCAATAAAATGCACTTCAGCCTCGTACACACTATGCAATTTCCCGCCAGATAGATGGGTCGAATAGATCAGGTCCGATCTGATTTCCGATCGTTTTTCTGATCGATTTGCATTGAAGTGATCAGAAAATCGATCGGAAATCCGATCGGATCTGTCGAAGATTATCTATCGACCCATCTGTCTGATGGGAAATTGCATGGTGTGTACCAGACTTTTTCTTTTAGGCCACACAGGAGGATGATTTAAGATTCAATGCAGGATTTAATCCAGGCCCTTGCAAGCAATTAAGCAGCATCAAGAGTCAGGAAGTGATGGAGGAGATAAAGATGACAAGAAGAGGTTAGGAAATGAATGATTGGCATGAATGAGAGTTTAACATCCAATATTACCCCTTAAGCAACCTGCTTGAGAAGCCAAGTTTTTAGAGGATCATATCAAGCTTTAACATAATTTCAGGCAGAGAAACCTGTACCATTGATAGAACTTGCCATTTACCAGGTACTCAATGACAGCAGGTAGATTCTGAAAAGTGGTGTGCCGTACGAATCTACTCATTGTGCATCTCCATAGCGAACGTCAAAGGGGATGTAGCTCAGTGGTAGAGCGCATGCTTTGCATGTATGAGGCCCCGGGTTCAATCCCCGGCATCTCCAGCTTTTCTTCTACAAACTGCTAAGGCCCCCTTCCGCTACTGGATCCCATACCGGAAGCGCCAATGTTTCCTGCTGCAGATGCTTAGTGAGGCGTCAACAATTCTGACTTTAATGCAAACTCTTATTGTTCGTGAAATGAAAGGTTCCACCTATTTTGTGGGAAAAAAATTGTCCCTTAGCCAAATGCGGATATACTGAAAAATTTTAAAAATGATCCGTAACATCACTTTCCAACTTAAGCAGCTGCTAATTACCATTTTCTGCTGTAGGAGATAAAGGCCTGCTAAGGTACCACGACGCTGCTGACAGCATTGGGGGATGTAGCTCAGAGGTAGAGCGCATGCTTCGCATGTATGAGGCCCTGGGTTCAATCCCTGGCATCTCCAGCTTTTCTTCTACAAACTGCAAAGTCCCCCTTGCGCTAATGGATCCCATAGCGAAAGCGCCAATGTTTCCTGTTACAGATGCTTAGTGAGGTGTCAATATTTCTGACTTTCATGCAAACACTATGCACCTTGGAATAGAGCCAATAAAATGCACTTCAGCCTCGTACACACTATGCAATTTCCCGCCAGATAGATGGGTCGAATAGATCAGGTCCGATCGTTTTTCTGATCGATTTGCATTGAAGTGATCAGAAAATCGATCGGAAATCCGATCGGATCTGTCGAAGATTATCTATCGACCCATCTGTCTGATGGGAAATTGCATGGTGTGTACCAGACTTTTTCTTTTAGGCCACACAGGAGGATGATTTAAGATTCAATGCAGGATTTAATCCAGGCCTTTGCAAGCAATTAAGCAGCATCAAGAGTCAGGAAGTGATGGAGGAGATAAAGATGACAAGAAGAGGTTAGGAAATGAATGATTGGCATGAATGAGAGTTTAACATCCAATATTACCCCTTAAGCAACCTGCTTGAGAAGCCAAGTTTTTAGAGGATCTTATCAAGCTTTAACATAATTTCAGGCAGAGAAACCTGTACCATTGATAGAACTTGCCATTTACCAGGTACTCAATGACAGCAGGTAGATTCTGAAAAGTGGTGTGCCGTACGAATCTACTCATTGTGCATCTCCATAGCAAACGTCAAAGGGGATGTAGCTCATTGGTAGAGCGCATGCTTTGCATGTATGAGGCCCCGGGTTCAATCCCCGGCATCTCCAGCTTTTCTTCTACAAACTGCTAAGGCCCCCTTCCGCTACTGGATCCCATACCGGAAGCGCCAATGTTTCCTGCTGCAGATGCTTAGTGAGGTGTCAACAATTCTGACTTTAATGCAAACTCTTATTGTTCGTGAAATGAAAGGTTCCACCTATTTTGTGGGAAAAAAATTGGCCCTTAGCCAAATGCGGATTTACTGAAAAATTTTAAAAATGATCCGTAACATCACTTTCCAACTTAAACAGCTGCTAATTACCATTTTCTGCTGTAGGAGATAAAGGCCTGCTGAGGTACCACGACGCTGCTGACAGCATTGGGGGATGTAGCTCAGAGGTAGAGCGCATGCTTCACATGTATGAGGCCCCGGGTTCAATCCCTGGCATCTCCAGCTTTTCTTCTACAAACTGCAAAGTCCCCCTTGCGCTAATGGATCCCATACCGGAAGCGCCAATGTTTCCTGTTACAGATGCTTAGTGAGGTGTCAATATTTCTGACTTTCATGCAAACGCTATGCACCTTGGAATAGAGCCAATAAAATGCACTTCAGCCTCGTACACACTATGCAATTTCCCGCCAGATAGATGGGTTGAATAGATCAGGTCCGATCGTTTTTCTGATCGATTTGCATTGAAGTGATCAGAAAATCGATCGGAAATCCGATCGGATCTGTCGAAGATTATCTATCGACCCATCTGTCTGATGGGAAATTGCATGGTGTGTACCAGACTTTTTCTTTTAGGCCACACAGGAGGATGATTTAAGATTCAATGCAGGATTTAATCCAGGCCTTTGCAAGCAATTAAGCAGCATCAAGAGTCAGGAAGTGATGGAGGAGATAAAGATGACAAGAAGAGGTTAGGAAATGAATGATTGGCATGAATGAGAGTTTAACATCCAATATTACCCCTTAAGCAACCTGCTTGAGAAGCCAAGTTTTTAGAGGATCATATCAAGCTTTAACATACCGTATATACTCGAGTATAGGCCGAGTTTTTTGGTCCAAAAAAGTGTCCTGAAAGTGGGGGTCTCGGCCTATACTCGAGTCACTTGCCCCCACCCTGAACAAATATAAAATAAAGTGTCCCCCGTCTCGACCAGAGCAAAGCAGCCGCCGCGGATTTGCATACCAAAGTGACAGCTTTGTGCTGTCTCCCGCTGTGTTCCGTGTCCCCCGCCAGAGAAATGTGGCCGCCGCGCATTTACATACAGCACAAAGCTTGTGCTGTCTCCCGCTGTGTGCTTTGTCCCCCGGTCCGGCAGAGTGGTGCGCGTGGCATATTTACCTGCGACGATGCACGGGTCCGCCACCTTCCAAGTGTCCCCGCCGGCATATGTCTTCTTACGCTCTCCAATCCACGATGCCCGCCAGGAAACATCTTTTATTGGTCAGACGGAGTCTCATCTCAATGATGCCCAGTGGCGTCATTGAGATGAGACTCCGTCTGACCAATAAAAGATGTTTCCTGGCGGGCATCGTGGATTGGAGAGCGTAAGAAGACATATGCCGGCGGGGACACTCGGAAGGTGGCGGACCCGTGCATCGTCGCAGGTAAATATGCCACGCGCACCACTCTGCCGGACCGGGGGACAAAGCACACAGCGGGAGACAGCACAAGCTTTGTGCTGTATGTAAATGCGCGGCGGCCACATTTCTCTGGCGGGGGACACGGAACACAGCGGGAGACAGCACAAAGCTGTCACTTTGGTATGCAAATCCGGGGCGGCCGCTTTGCTCTGGTGGAGACGGGGGACACTTTATTTTATATTTGTTTATGGTGCAAACAGCAGGCCTGCAATTGTTGGGACTTGAGGGTGTGTTGCTGCCTCCAGCCCTTATGATGTTTGCTAATTGTAACAATCTGTTCTGCCAGTTACTCTGCGCAAAAGCTGTGTGTGTTTGGAAAGTGTTCTATTGTGAGCTGATGCTGCTTTAAACCACACTGATCTGCAAAAGGATTAACCTCTTGCTGATATGGGTTAGGTTCATCTTTTGCCACCAATGCAACCCCTGACCTCGGCTAATACTCGAGTCTATCTTTTTCTACAGTTTTTTGATGTAAAAGTTGGGGGGTCGGCTTATACTTGGGTCGGCTTATACTCGAGTATATACGGTAATTTCAGGCAGAGAAACCTGTACCATTGATAGAACTTGCCATTTACCAGGTACTCAATGACAGCAGGTAGATTCTGAAAAGTGGTGTGCCGTACGAATCTACTCATTGTGCATCGCCATAGCGAACGTCAAAGGGGATGTAGCTCAGTGGTAGAGCGCATGCTTTGCATGTATGAGGCCCCGGGTTCAATCCCCGGCATCTCCAGCTTTTCTTCTACAAACTGCTAAGGCCCCCTTCCGCTACTGGATCCCATACCGGAAGCGCCAATGTTTCCTGCTGCAGATGCTTAGTGAGGTGTCAACAATTCTGACTTTAATGCAAACTCTTATTGTTCGTGAAATGAAAGGTTCCACCTATTTTGTGGGAAAAAAATTGGCCCTTAGCCAAATGCGGATTTACTGAAAAATTTTAAAAATGATCCGTAACATCACTTTCCAACTTAAACAGCTGCTAATTACCATTTTCTGCTATAGGAGATAAAGGCCTGCTGAGGTACCACGACACTGCTGACAGCATTGGGGGATGTAGCTCAGAGGTAGAGCGCATGCTTCGCATGTATGAGGCCCCGGGTTCAATCCCCGGCATCTCCAGCTTTTCTTCTACAAACTGCAAAGTCCCCCTTGCGCTAATGGATCCCATACCGGAAGCGCCAATGTTTCCTGTTACAGATGCTTAGTGAGGTGTCAATATTTCTGACTTTCATGCAAACGCTATGCACCTTGGAATAGAGCCAATAAAATGCACTTCAGCCTCGTACACACTATGCAATTTCCCGCCAGATAGATGGGTCGAATAGATCAGGTCCGATCTGATTTCCGATCGTTTTTCTGATCGATTTGCATTGAAGTGATCAGAAAATCGATCGGAAATCCGATCGGATCTGTCGAAGATTATCTATCGACCCATCTGTCTGATGGGAAATTGCATGGTGTGTACCAGACTTTTTCTTTTAGGCCACACAGGAGGATGATTTAAGATTCAATGCAGGATTTAATCCAGGCCTTTGCAAGCAATTAAGCAGCATCAAGAGTCAGGAAGTGATGGAGGAGATAAAGATGACAAGAAGAGGTTAGGAAATGAATGATTGGCATGAATGAGAGTTTAACATCCAATATTACCCCTTAAGCAACCTGCTTGAGAAGCCAAGTTTTTAGAGGATCATATCAAGCTTTAACATAATTTCAGGCAGAGAAACCTGTACCATTGATAGAACTTGCCATTTACCAGGTACTCAATGACAGCAGGTAGATTCTGAAAAGTGGTGTGCAGTACGAATCTACTCATTGTGCATCTCCATAGCGAACGTCAAAGGGGATGTAGCTCAGTGGTAGAGCGCATGCTTTGCATGTATGAGGCCCCGGGTTCAATCCCCGGCATCTCCAGCTTTTCTTCTACAAACTGCTAATGCCCCCTTCCGCTACTGGATCCCATACCGGAAGCGCCAATGTTTCCTGCTGCAGATGCTTAGTGAGGTGTCAACAATTCTGACTTTAATGCAAACTCTTATTGTTCGTGAAATGAAAGGTTCCACCTATTTTGTGGGAAAAAAATTGTCCCTTAGCCAAATGCGGATTTACTGAAAAATTTAAAAAATGATCCGTAACATCACTTTCCAACTTAAACAGCTGCTAATTACCATTTTCTGCTGTAGGAGATAAAGGCCTGCTGAGGTACCACGACACTGCTGACAGCATTGGGGGATGTAGCTCAGAGGTAGAGCGCATGCTTCGCATGTATGAGGCCCCGGGTTCAATCCCCGGCATCTCCAGCTTTTCTTCTACAAACTGCAAAGTCCCCCTTGCGCTAATGGATCCCATACCGGAAGCGCCAATGTTTCCTGTTACAGATGCTTAGTGAGGTGTCAATATTTCTGACTTTCATGCAAACACTATGCACCTTGGAATAGAGCCAATAAAATGCACTTCAGCCTCGTACACACTATGCAATTTCCCGCCAGATAGATGGGTCGAATAGATCAGGTCCGATCGTTTTTCTGATCGATTTGCATTGAAGTGATCAGAAAATCGATCGGAAATCCGATCGGATCTGTCGAAGATTATCTATCGACCCATCTGTCTGATGGGAAATTGCATGGTGTGTACCAGACTTTTTCTTTTAGGCCACACAGGAGGATGATTTAAGATTCAATGCAGGATTTAATCCAGGCCTTTGCAAGCAATTAAGCAGCATCAAGAGTCAGGAAGTGATGGAGGAGATAAAGATGACAAGAAGAGGTTAGGAAATGAATGATTGGCATGAATGAGAGTTTAACATCCAATATTACCCCTTAAGCAACCTGCTTGAGAAGCCAAGTTTTTAGAGGATCATATCAAGCTTTAACATAATTTCAGGCAGAGAAACCTGTACCATTGATAGAACTTGCCATTTACCAGGTACTCAATGACAGCAGGTAGATTCTGAAAAGTGGTGTGCCGTACGAATCTACTCATTGTGCATCTCCATAGCGAACGTCAAAGGGGATGTAGCTCAGTGGTAAAGCGCATGCTTTGCATGTATGAGGCCCCAGGTTCAATCCCCGGCATCTCCAGCTTTTCTTCTACAAACTGCTAAGGCCCCCTTCCGCTACTGGATCCCATACCGGAAGCGCCAATGTTTCCTGCTGCAGATGCTTAGTGAGGTGTCAACAATTCTGACTTTAATGCAAACTCTTATTGTTCGTGAAATGAAAGGTTCCACCTATTTTGTGGGAAAAAAATTGGCCCTTAGCCAAATGCGGATTTACTGAAAAATTTTAAAAATGATCCGTAACATCACTTTCCAACTTAAACAGCTGCTAATTACCATTTTCTGCTGTAGGAGATAAAGGCCTGCTGAGGTACCACGACACTGCTGACAGCATTGGGGGATGTAGCTCAGAGGTAGAGCGCATGCTTCGCATGTATGAGGCCCCGGGTTCAATCCCCGGCATCTCCAGCTTTTCTTCTACAAACTGCAAAGTCCCCCTTGCGCTAATGGATCCCATACCGGAAGCGCCAATGTTTCCTGTTACAGATGCTTAGTGAGATGTCAATATTTCTGACTTTCATGCAAACACTATGCACCTTGGAATAGAGCCAATAAAATGCACTTCAGCCTCGTACACACTATGCAATTTCCCGCCAGATAGATGGGTCGAATAGATCAGGTCCGATCGTTTTTCTGATCGATTTGCATTGAAGTGATCAGAAAATCGATCGGAAATCCGATCGGATCTGTCGAAGATTATCTATCGACCCATCTGTCTGATGGGAAATTGCATGGTGTGTACCAGACTTTTTCTTTTAGGCCACACAGGAGGATGATTTAAGATTCAATGCAGGATTTAATCCAGGCCTTTGCAAGCAATTAAGCAGCATCAAGAGTCAGGAAGTGATGGAGGAGATAAAGATGACAAGAAGAGGTTAGGAAATGAATGATTGGCATGAATGAGAGTTTAACATCCAATATTACCCCTTAAGCAACCTGCTTGAGAAGCCAAGTTTTTAGAGGATCATATCAAGCTTTAACATAATTTCAGGCAGAGAA
Organism: Hyperolius riggenbachi; assembly: GCF_040937935.1. Lineage (NCBI taxonomy): Eukaryota > Metazoa > Chordata > Amphibia > Anura > Hyperoliidae > Hyperolius > Hyperolius riggenbachi. The sequence continues at coordinate 50,276,205 of NC_090649.1, read as the reverse complement.
ACCTGTACCATTGATAGAACTTGCCATTTACCAGGTACTCAATGACAGCAGGTAGATTCTGAAAAGTGGTGTGCCGTACGAATCTACTCATTGTGCATCTCCAAAGCGAACGTCAAAGTGGATGTAGCTCAGTGGTAGAGCGCATGCTTTGCATGTATGAGGCCCCAGGTTCAATCCCTGGCATCTCCAGCTTTTCTTCTACAAACTGCTAAGGCCCCCTTCCGCTACTGGATCCCATACCGGAAGCGCCAATGTTTCCTGCTGCAGATGCTTAGTGAGGTGTCAACAATTCTGACTTTAATGCAAACTCTTATTGTTCGTGAAATGAAAGGTTCCACCTATTTTGTGGGAAAAAAATTGGCCCTTAGCCAAATGCGGATTTACTGAAAAATTTTAAAAATGATCCGTAACATCACTTTCCAACTTAAACAGCTGCTAATTACCATTTTCTGCTGTAGGAGATAAAGGCCTGCTGAGGTACCACGACACTGCTGACAGCATTGGGGGATGTAGCTCAGAGGTAGAGCGCATGCTTCGCATGTATGAGGCCCCGGGTTCAATCCCTGGCATCTCCAGCTTTTCTTCTACAAACTGCAAAGTCCCCCTTGCGCTAATGGATCCCATACCGGAAGCACCAATGTTTCCTGTTACAGATGCTTAGTGAGGTGTCAATATTTCTGACTTTCATGCAAACGCTATGCACCTTGGAATAGAGCCAATAAAATGCACTTCAGCCTCGTACACACTATGCAATTTCCCGCCAGATAGATGGGTCGAATAGATCAGGTCCGATCTGATTTCCGATCGTTTTTCTGATCGATTTGCATTAAAGTGATCAGAAAATCGATCGGAAATCCGATCGGATCTGTCGAAGATTATCTATCGACCCATCTGTCTGATGGGAAATTGCATGGTGTGTACCAGACTTTTTCTTTTAGGCCACACAGGAGGATGATTTAAGATTCAATGCAGGATTTAATCCAGGCCTTTGCAAGCAATTAAGCAGCATCAAGAGTCAGGAAGTGATGGAGGAGATAAAGATGACAAGAAGAGGTTAGGAAATGAATGATTGGCATGAATGAGAGTTTAACATCCAATATTACCCCTTAAGCAACCTGCTTGAGAAGCCAAGTTTTTAGGGGATCATATCAAGCTTTAACATAATTTCAGGCAGAGAAACCTGTACCATTGATAGAACTTGCCATTTACCAGGTACTCAATGACAGCAGGTAGATTCTGAAAAGTGGTGTGCCGTACGAATCTACTCATTGTGCATCGCCAAAGCGAACGTCAAAGGGGATGTAGCTCAGTGGTAGAGCGCATGCTTTGCATGTATGAGGCCCCGGGTTCAATCCCTGGCATCACCAGCTTTTCTTCTACAAACTGCTAAGGCCCCCTTCCGCTACTGGATCCCATACCGGAAGCGCCAATGTTTCCTGCTGCAGATGCTTAGTGAGGTGTCAACAATTCTGACTTTAATGCAAACTCTTATTGTTCGTGAAATGAAAGGTTCCACCTATTTTGTGGGAAAAAAATTGGCCCTTAGCCAAATGCGGATTTACTGAAAAATTTTAAAAATGATCCGTAACATCACTTTCCAACTTAAACAGCTGCTAATTACCATTTTCTGCTATAGGAGATAAAGGCCTGCTGAGGTACCACGACACTGCTGACAGCATTGGGGGATGTAGCTCAGAGGTAGAGCGCATGCTTCGCATGTATGAGGCCCCGGGTTCAATCCCCGGCATCTCCAGCTTTTCTTCTACAAACTGCAAAGTCCCCCTTGCGCTAATGGATCCCATACCGGAAGCGCCAATGTTTCCTGTTACAGATGCTTAGTGAGGTGTCAATATTTCTGACTTTCATGCAAACGCTATGCACCTTGGAATAGAGCCAATAAAATGCACTTCAGCCTCGTACACACTATGCAATTTCCCGCCAGATAGATGGGTCGAATAGATCAGGTCCGATCTGATTTCCGATCGTTTTTCTGATCGATTTGCATTGAAGTGATCAGAAAATCGATCGGAAATCCGATCGGATCTGTCGAAGATTATCTATCGACCCATCTGTCTGATGGGAAATTGCATGGTGTGTACCAGACTTTTTCTTTTAGGCCACACAGGAGGATGATTTAAGATTCAATGCAGGATTTAATCCAGGCCTTTGCAAGCAATTAAGCAGCATCAAGAGTCAGGAAGTGATGGAGGAGATAAAGATGACAAGAAGAGGTTAGGAAATGAATGATTGGCATGAATGAGAGTTTAACATCCAATATTACCCCTTAAGCAACCTGCTTGAGAAGCCAAGTTTTTAGAGGATCATATCAAGCTTTAACATAATTTCAGGCAGAGAAACCTGTACCATTGATAGAACTTGCCATTTACCAGGTACTCAATGACAGCAGGTAGATTCTGAAAAGTGGTGTGCCGTACGAATCTACTCATTGTGCATCGCCATAGCGAACGTCAAAGGGGATGTAGCTCAGTGGTAGAGCGCATGCTTTGCATGTATGAGGCCCTGGGTTCAATCCCCGGCATCTCCAGCTTTTCTTCTACAAACTGCTAAGGCCCCCTTCCGCTACTGGATCCCATACCGGAAGCGCCAATGTTTCCTGCTGCAGATGCTTAGTGAGGTGTCAACAATTCTGACTTTAATGCAAACTCTTATTGTTCGTGAAATGAAAGGTTCCACCTATTTTGTGGGAAAAAAATTGGCCCTTAGCCAAATGCGGATTTACTGAAAAATTTTAAAAATGATCCGTAACATCACTTTCCAACTTAAACAGCTGCTAATTACCATTTTCTGCTATAGGAGATAAAGGCCTGCTGAGGTACCACGACACTGCTGACAGCATTGGGGGATGTAGCTCAGAGGTAGAGCGCATGCTTCGCATGTATGAGGCCCCGGGTTCAATCCCCGGCATCTCCAGCTTTTCTTCTACAAACTGCAAAGTCCCCCTTGCGCTAATGGATCCCATACCGGAAGCGCCAATGTTTCCTGTTACAGATGCTTAGTGAGGTGTCAATATTTCTGACTTTCATGCAAACACTATGCACCTTGGAATAGAGCCAATAAAATGCACTTCAGCCTCGTACACACTATGCAATTTCCCGCCAGATAGATGGGTCGAATAGATCAGGTCCGATCGTTTTTCTGATCGATTTGCATTGAAGTGATCAGAAAATCGATCGGAAATCCGATCGGATCTGTCGAAGATTATCTATCGACCCATCTGTCTGATGGGAAATTGCATGGTGTGTACCAGACTTTTTCTTTTAGGCCACACAGGAGGATGATTTAAGATTCAATGCAGGATTTAATCCAGGCCTTTGCAAGCAATTAAGCAGCATCAAGAGTCAGGAAGTGATGGAGGAGATAAAGATGACAAGAAGAGGTTAGGAAATGAATGATTGGCATGAATGAGAGTTTAACATCCAATATTACCCCTTAAGCAACCTGCTTGAGAAGCCAAGTTTTTAGAGGATCATATCAAGCTTTAACATAATTTCAGGCAGAGAAACCTGTACCATTGATAGAACTTGCCATTTACCAGGTACTCAATGACAGCAGGTAGATTCTGAAAAGTGGTGTGCCGTACGAATCTACTCATTGTGCATCTCCATAGCGAACGTCAAAGGGGATGTAGCTCAGTGGTAAAGCGCATGCTTTGCATGTATGAGGCCCCAGGTTCAATCCCCGGCATCTCCAGCTTTTCTTCTACAAACTGCTAAGGCCCCCTTCCGCTACTGGATCCCATACCGGAAGCGCCAATGTTTCCTGCTGCAGATGCTTAGTGAGGTGTCAACAATTCTGACTTTAATGCAAACTCTTATTGTTCGTGAAATGAAAGGTTCCACCTATTTTGTGGGAAAAAAATTGGCCCTTAGCCAAATGCGGATTTACTGAAAAATTTTAAAAATGATCCGTAACATCACTTTCCAACTTAAACAGCTGCTAATTACCATTTTCTGCTGTAGGAGATAAAGGCCTGCTGAGGTACCACGACACTGCTGACAGCATTGGGGGATGTAGCTCAGAGGTAGAGCGCATGCTTCGCATGTATGAGGCCCTGGGTTCAATCCCCGGCATCTCCAGCTTTTCTTCTACAAACTGCAAAGTCCCCCTTGCGCTAATGGATCCCATACCGGAAGCGCCAATGTTTCCTGTTACAGATGCTTAGTGAGATGTCAATATTTCTGACTTTCATGCAAACACTATGCACCTTGGAATAGAGCCAATAAAATGCACTTCAGCCTCGTACACACTATGCAATTTCCCGCCAGATAGATGGGTCGAATAGATCAGGTCCGATCGTTTTTCTGATCGATTTGCATTGAAGTGATCAGAAAATCGATCGGAAATCCGATCGGATCTGTCGAAGATTATCTATCGACCCATCTGTCTGATGGGAAATTGCATGGTGTGTACCAGACTTTTTCTTTTAGGCCACACAGGAGGATGATTTAAGATTCAATGCAGGATTTAATCCAGGCCTTTGCAAGCAATTAAGCAGCATCAAGAGTCAGGAAGTGATGGAGGAGATAAAGATGACAAGAAGAGGTTAGGAAATGAATGATTGGCATGAATGAGAGTTTAACATCCAATATTACCCCTTAAGCAACCTGCTTGAGAAGCCAAGTTTTTAGAGGATCATATCAAGCTTTAACATAATTTCAGGCAGAGAAACCTGTACCATTGATAGAACTTGCCATTTACCAGGTACTCAATGACAGCAGGTAGATTCTGAAAAGTGGTGTGCCGTACGAATCTACTCATTGTGCATCTCCAAAGCGAACGTCAAAGTGGATGTAGCTCAGTGGTAGAGCGCATGCTTTGCATGTATGAGGCCCCAGGTTCAATCCCTGGCATCTCCAGCTTTTCTTCTACAAACTGCTAAGGCCCCCTTCCGCTACTGGATCCCATACCGGAAGCGCCAATGTTTCCTGCTGCAGATGCTTAGTGAGGTGTCAACAATTCTGACTTTAATGCAAACTCTTATTGTTCGTGAAATGAAAGGTTCCACCTATTTTGTGGGAAAAAAATTGGCCCTTAGCCAAATGCGGATTTACTGAAAAATTTTAAAAATGATCCGTAACATCACTTTCCAACTTAAACAGCTGCTAATTACCATTTTCTGCTGTAGGAGATAAAGGCCTGCTGAGGTACCACGACACTGCTGACAGCATTGGGGGATGTAGCTCAGAGGTAGAGCGCATGCTTCGCATGTATGAGGCCCCGGGTTCAATCCCTGGCATCTCCAGCTTTTCTTCTACAAACTGCAAAGTCCCCCTTGCGCTAATGGATCCCATACCGGAAGCACCAATGTTTCCTGTTACAGATGCTTAGTGAGGTGTCAATATTTCTGACTTTCATGCAAACGCTATGCACCTTGGAATAGAGCCAATAAAATGCACTTCAGCCTCGTACACACTATGCAATTTCCCGCCAGATAGATGGGTCGAATAGATCAGGTCCGATCTGATTTCCGATCGTTTTTCTGATCGATTTGCATTAAAGTGATCAGAAAATCGATCGTAAATCCGATCGGATCTGTCGAAGATTATCTATCGACCCATCTGTCTGATGGGAAATTGCATGGTGTGTACCAGACTTTTTCTTTTAGGCCACACAGGAGGATGATTTAAGATTCAATGCAGGATTTAATCCAGGCCTTTGCAAGCAATTAAGCAGCATCAAGAGTCAGGAAGTGATGGAGGAGATAAAGATGACAAGAAGAGGTTAGGAAATGAATGATTGGCATGAATGAGAGTTTAACATCCAATATTACCCCTTAAGCAACCTGCTTGAGAAGCCAAGTTTTTAGGGGATCATATCAAGCTTTAACATAATTTCAGGCAGAGAAACCTGTACCATTGATAGAACTTGCCATTTACCAGGTACTCAATGACAGCAGGTAGATTCTGAAAAGTGGTGTGCCGTACGAATCTACTCATTGTGCATCGCCAAAGCGAACGTCAAAGGGGATGTAGCTCAGTGGTAGAGCGCATGCTTTGCATGTATGAGGCCCCGGGTTCAATCCCCGGCATCACCAGCTTTTCTTCTACAAACTGCTAAGGCCCCCTTCCGCTACTGGATCCCATACCGGAAGCGCCAATGTTTCCTGCTGCAGATGCTTAGTGAGGTGTCAACAATTCTGACTTTAATGCAAACTCTTATTGTTCGTGAAATGAAAGGTTCCACCTATTTTGTGGGAAAAAAATTGGCCCTTAGCCAAATGCGGATTTACTGAAAAATTTTAAAAATGATCCGTAACATCACTTTCCAACTTAAACAGCTGCTAATTACCATTTTCTGCTATAGGAGATAAAGGCCTGCTGAGGTACCACGACACTGCTGACAGCATTGGGGGATGTAGCTCAGAGGTAGAGCGCATGCTTCGCATGTATGAGGCCCCGGGTTCAATCCCCGGCATCTCCAGCTTTTCTTCTACAAACTGCAAAGTCCCCCTTGCGCTAATGGATCCCATACCGGAAGCGCCAATGTTTCCTGTTACAGATGCTTAGTGAGGTGTCAATATTTCTGACTTTCATGCAAACGCTATGCACCTTGGAATAGAGCCAATAAAATGCACTTCAGCCTCGTACACACTATGCAATTTCCCGCCAGATAGATGGGTCGAATAGATCAGGTCCGATCTGATTTCCGATCGTTTTTCTGATCGATTTGCATTGAAGTGATCAGAAAATCGATCGGAAATCCGATCGGATCTGTCGAAGATTATCTATCGACCCATCTGTCTGATGGGAAATTGCATGGTGTGTACCAGACTTTTTCTTTTAGGCCACACAGGAGGATGATTTAAGATTCAATGCAGGATTTAATCCAGGCCTTTGCAAGCAATTAAGCAGCATCAAGAGTCAGGAAGTGATGGAGGAGATAAAGATGACAAGAAGAGGTTAGGAAATGAATGATTGGCATGAATGAGAGTTTAACATCCAATATTACCCCTTAAGCAACCTGCTTGAGAAGCCAAGTTTTTAGAGGATCATATCAAGCTTTAACATAATTTCAGGCAGAGAAACCTGTACCATTGATAGAACTTGCCATTTACCAGGTACTCAATGACAGCAGGTAGATTCTGAAAAGTGGTGTGCCGTACGAATCTACTCATTGTGCATCGCCATAGCGAACGTCAAAGGGGATGTAGCTCAGTGGTAGAGCGCATGCTTTGCATGTATGAGGCCCTGGGTTCAATCCCCGGCATCTCCAGCTTTTCTTCTACAAACTGCTAAGGCCCCCTTCCGCTACTGGATCCCATACCGGAAGCGCCAATGTTTCCTGCTGCAGATGCTTAGTGAGGTGTCAACAATTCTGACTTTAATGCAAACTCTTATTGTTCGTGAAATGAAAGGTTCCACCTATTTTGTGGGAAAAAAATTGGCCCTTAGCCAAATGCGGATTTACTGAAAAATTTTAAAAATGATCCGTAACATCACTTTCCAACTTAAACAGCTGCTAATTACCATTTTCTGCTATAGGAGATAAAGGCCTGCTGAGGTACCACGACACTGCTGACAGCATTGGGGGATGTAGCTCAGAGGTAGAGCGCATGCTTCGCATGTATGAGGCCCCGGGTTCAATCCCCGGCATCTCCAGCTTTTCTTCTACAAACTGCAAAGTCCCCCTTGCGCTAATGGATCCCATACCGGAAGCGCCAATGTTTCCTGTTACAGATGCTTAGTGAGGTGTCAATATTTCTGACTTTCATGCAAACGCTATGCACCTTGGAATAGAGCCAATAAAATGCACTTCAGCCTCGTACACACTATGCAATTTCCCGCCAGATAGATGGGTCGAATAGATCAGGTCCGATCTGATTTCCGATCGTTTTTCTGATCGATTTGCATTGAAGTGATCAGAAAATCGATCGGAAATCCGATCGGATCTGTCGAAGATTATCTATCGACCCATCTGTCTGATGGGAAATTGCATGGTGTGTACCAGACTTTTTCTTTTAGGCCACACAGGAGGATGATTTAAGATTCAATGCAGGATTTAATCCAGGCCCTTGCAAGCAATTAAGCAGCATCAAGAGTCAGGAAGTGATGGAGGAGATAAAGATGACAAGAAGAGGTTAGGAAATGAATGATTGGCATGAATGAGAGTTTAACATCCAATATTACCCCTTAAGCAACCTGCTTGAGAAGCCAAGTTTTTAGAGGATCATATCAAGCTTTAACATAATTTCAGGCAGAGAAACCTGTACCATTGATAGAACTTGCCATTTACCAGGTACTCAATGACAGCAGGTAGATTCTGAAAAGTGGTGTGCCGTACGAATCTACTCATTGTGCATCTCCATAGCGAACGTCAAAGGGGATGTAGCTCAGTGGTAGAGCGCATGCTTTGCATGTATGAGGCCCCGGGTTCAATCCCCGGCATCTCCAGCTTTTCTTCTACAAACTGCTAAGGCCCCCTTCCGCTACTGGATCCCATACCGGAAGCGCCAATGTTTCCTGCTGCAGATGCTTAGTGAGGCGTCAACAATTCTGACTTTAATGCAAACTCTTATTGTTCGTGAAATGAAAGGTTCCACCTATTTTGTGGGAAAAAAATTGTCCCTTAGCCAAATGCGGATATACTGAAAAATTTTAAAAATGATCCGTAACATCACTTTCCAACTTAAACAGCTGCTAATTACCATTTTCTGCTGTAGGAGATAAAGGCCTGCTAAGGTACCACGACGCTGCTGACAGCATTGGGGGATGTAGCTCAGAGGTAGAGCGCATGCTTCGCATGTATGAGGCCCTGGGTTCAATCCCTGGCATCTCCAGCTTTTCTTCTACAAACTGCAAAGTCCCCCTTGCGCTAATGGATCCCATAGCGAAAGGGCCAATGTTTCCTGTTACAGATGCTTAGTGAGGTGTCAATATTTCTGACTTTCATGCAAACACTATGCACCTTGGAATAGAGCCAATAAAATGCACTTCAGCCTCGTACACACTATGCAATTTCCCGCCAGATAGATGGGTCGAATAGATCAGGTCCGATCTGATTTCCGATCGTTTTTCTGATCGATTTGCATTGAAGTGATCAGAAAATCGATCGGAAATCCGATCGGATCTGTCGAAGATTATCTATCGACCCATCTGTCTGATGGGAAATTGCATGGTGTGTACCAGACTTTTTCTTTTAGGCCACACAGGAGGATGATTTAAGATTCAATGCAGGATTTAATCCAGGCCTTTGCAAGCAATTAAGCAGCATCAAGAGTCAGGAAGTGATGGAGGAGATAAAGATGACAAGAAGAGGTTAGGAAATGAATGATTGGCATGAATGAGAGTTTAACATCCAATATTACCCCTTAAGCAACCTGCTTGAGAAGCCAAGTTTTTAGAGGATCTTATCAAGCTTTAACATAATTTCAGGCAGAGAAACCTGTACCATTGATAGAACTTGCCATTTACCAGGTACTCAATGACAGCAGGTAGATTCTGAAAAGTGGTGTGCCGTACGAATCTACTCATTGTGCATCTCCATAGCAAACGTCAAAGGGGATGTAGCTCATTGGTAGAGCGCATGCTTTGCATGTATGAGGCCCCGGGTTCAATCCCCGGCATCTCCAGCTTTTCTTCTACAAACTGCTAAGGCCCCCTTCCGCTACTGGATCCCATACCGGAAGCGCCAATGTTTCCTGCTGCAGATGCTTAGTGAGGTGTCAACAATTCTGACTTTAATGCAAACTCTTATTGTTCGTGAAATGAAAGGTTCCACCTATTTTGTGGGAAAAAAAATGGCCCTTAGCCAAATGCGGATTTACTGAAAAATTTTAAAAATGATCCGTAACATCACTTTCCAACTTAAACAGCTGCTAATTACCATTTTCTGCTGTAGGAGATAAAGGCCTGCTGAGGTACCACGACGCTGCTGACAGCATTGGGGGATGTAGCTCAGAGGTAGAGCGCATGCTTCGCATGTATGAGGCCCCGGGTTCAATCCCTGGCATCTCCAGCTTTTCTACTGCAAAGTCCCCCTTGCGCTAATGGATCCCATACCGGAAGCGCCAATGTTTCCTGTTACAGATGCTTAGTGAGGTGTCAATATTTCTGACTTTCATGCAAACGCTATGCACCTTGGAATAGAGCCAATAAAATGCACTTCAGCCTCGTACACACTATGCAATTTCCCGCCAGATAGATGGGTCGAATAGATCAGGTCCGATCGTTTTTCTGATCGATTTGCATTGAAGTGATCAGAAAATCGATCGGAAATCCGATCGGATCTGTCGAAGATTATCTATCGACCCATCTGTCTGATGGGAAATTGCATGGTGTGTACCAGACTTTTTCTTTTAGGCCACACAGGAGGATGATTTAAGATTCAATGCAGGATTTAATCCAGGCCTTTGCAAGCAATTAAGCAGCATCAAGAGTCAGGAAGTGATGGAGGAGATAAAGATGACAAGAAGAGGTTAGGAAATGAATGATTGGCATGAATGAGAGTTTAACATCCAATATTACCCCTTAAGCAACCTGCTTGAGAAGCCAAGTTTTTAGAGGATCATATCAAGCTTTAACATAATTTCAGGCAGAGAAACCTGTACCATTGATAGAACTTGCCATTTACCAGGTACTCAATGACAGCAGGTAGATTCTGAAAAGTGGTGTGCCGTACGAATCTACTCATTGTGCATCTCCATAGCGAACGTCAAAGGGGATGTAGCTCAGTGGTAGAGCGCATGCTTTGCATGTATGAGGCCCCGGGTTCAATCCCCGGCATCTCCAGCTTTTCTTCTACAAACTGCTAAGGCCCCCTTCCGCTACTGGATCCCATACCGGAAGCGCCAATGTTTCCTGCTGCAGATGCTTAGTGAGGTGTCAACAATTCTGACTTTAATGCAAACTCTTATTGTTCGTGAAATGAAAGGTTCCACCTATTTTGTGGGAAAAAAATTGGCCCTTAGCCAAATGCGGATTTACTGAAAAATTTTAAAAATGATCCGTAACATCACTTTCCAACTTAAACAGCTGCTAATTACCATTTTCTGCTATAGGAGATAAAGGCCTGCTGAGGTACCACGACACTGCTGACAGCATTGGGGGATGTAGCTCAGAGGTAGAGCGCATGCTTCGCATGTATGAGGCCCCGGGTTCAATCCCCGGCATCTCCAGCTTTTCTTCTACAAACTGCAAAGTCCCCCTTGCGCTAATGGATCCCATACCGGAAGCGCCAATGTTTCCTGTTACAGATGCTTAGTGAGGTGTCAATATTTCTGACTTTCATGCAAACGCTATGCACCTTGGAATAGAGCCAATAAAATGCACTTCAGCCTCGTACACACTATGCAATTTCCCGCCAGATAGATGGGTCGAATAGATCAGGTCCGATCTGATTTCCGATCGTTTTTCTGATCGATTTGCATTGAAGTGATCAGAAAATCGATCGGAAATCCGATCGGATCTGTCGAAGATTATCTATCGACCCATCTGTCTGATGGGAAATTGCATGGTGTGTACCAGACTTTTTCTTTTAGGCCACACAGGAGGATGATTTAAGATTCAATGCAGGATTTAATCCAGGCCCTTGCAAGCAATTAAGCAGCATCAAGAGTCAGGAAGTGATGGAGGAGATAAAGATGACAAGAAGAGGTTAGGAAATGAATGATTGGCATGAATGAGAGTTTAACATCCAATATTACCCCTTAAGCAACCTGCTTGAGAAGCCAAGTTTTTAGAGGATCATATCAAGCTTTAACATAATTTCAGGCAGAGAAACCTGTACCATTGATAGAACTTGCCATTTACCAGGTACTCAATGACAGCAGGTAGATTCTGAAAAGTGGTGTGCCGTACGAATCTACTCATTGTGCATCTCCATAGCGAACGTCAAAGGGGATGTAGCTCAGTGGTAGAGCGCATGCTTTGCATGTATGAGGCCCCGGGTTCAATCCCCGGCATCTCCAGCTTTTCTTCTACAAACTGCTAAGGCCCCCTTCCGCTACTGGATCCCATACCGGAAGCGCCAATGTTTCCTGCTGCAGATGCTTAGTGAGGCGTCAACAATTCTGACTTTAATGCAAACTCTTATTGTTCGTGAAATGAAAGGTTCCACCTATTTTGTGGGAAAAAAATTGTCCCTTAGCCAAATGCGGATATACTGAAAAATTTTAAAAATGATCCGTAACATCACTTTCCAACTTAAGCAGCTGCTAATTACCATTTTCTGCTGTAGGAGATAAAGGCCTGCTAAGGTACCACGACGCTGCTGACAGCATTGGGGGATGTAGCTCAGAGGTAGAGCGCATGCTTCGCATGTATGAGGCCCTGGGTTCAATGCCTGGCATCTCCAGCTTTTCTTCTACAAACTGCAAAGTCCCCCTTGCGCTAATGGATCCCATAGCGAAAGCGCCAATGTTTCCTGTTACAGATGCTTAGTGAGGTGTCAATATTTCTGACTTTCATGCAAACACTATGCACCTTGGAATAGAGCCAATAAAATGCACTTCAGCCTCGTACACACTATGCAATTTCCCGCCAGATAGATGGGTCGAATAGATCAGGTCCGATCTGATTTCCGATCGTTTTTCTGATCGATTTGCATTGAAGTGATCAGAAAATCGATCGGAAATCCGATCGGATCTGTCGAAGATTATCTATCGACCCATCTGTCTGATGGGAAATTGCATGGTGTGTACCAGACTTTTTCTTTTAGGCCACACAGGAGGATGATTTAAGATTCAATGCAGGATTTAATCCAGGCCTTTGCAAGCAATTAAGCAGCATCAAGAGTCAGGAAGTGATGGAGGAGATAAAGATGACAAGAAGAGGTTAGGAAATGAATGATTGGCATGAATGAGAGTTTAACATCCAATATTACCCCTTAAGCAACCTGCTTGAGAAGCCAAGTTTTTAGAGGATCTTATCAAGCTTTAACATAATTTCAGGCAGAGAAACCTGTACCATTGATAGAACTTGCCATTTACCAGGTACTCAATGACAGCAGGTAGATTCTGAAAAGTGGTGTGCCGTACGAATCTACTCATTGTGCATCTCCATAGCAAACGTCAAAGGGGATGTAGCTCATTGGTAGAGCGCATGCTTTGCATGTATGAGGCCCCGGGTTCAATCCCCGGCATCTCCAGCTTTTCTTCTACAAACTGCTAAGGCCCCCTTCCGCTACTGGATCCCATACCGGAAGCGCCAATGTTTCCTGCTGCAGATGCTTAGTGAGGTGTCAACAATTCTGACTTTAATGCAAACTCTTATTGTTCGTGAAATGAAAGGTTCCAGCTATTTTGTGGGAAAAAAATTGGCCCTTAGCCAAATGCGGATTTACTGAAAAATTTTAAAAATGATCCGTAACATCACTTTCCAACTTAAACAGCTGCTAATTACCATTTTCTGCTGTAGGAGATAAAGGCCTGCTGAGGTACCACGACGCTGCTGACAGCATTGGGGGATGTAGCTCAGAAGTAGAGCGCATGCTTCGCATGTATGAGGCCCCGGGTTCAATCCCTGGCATCTCCAGCTTTTCTACTGCAAAGTCCCCCTTGCGCTAATGGATCCCATACCGGAAGCGCCAATGTTTCCTGTTACAGATGCTTAGTGAGGTGTCAATATTTCTGACTTTCATGCAAACGCTATGCACCTTGGAATAGAGCCAATAAAATGCACTTCAGCCTCGTACACACTATGCAATTTCCCGCCAGATAGATGGGTCGAATAGATCAGGTCCGATCGTTTTTCTGATCGATTTGCATTGAAGTGATCAGAAAATCGATCGGAAATCCGATCGGATCTGTCGAAGATTATCTATCGACCCATCTGTCTGATGGGAAATTGCATGGTGTGTACCAGACTTTTTCTTTTAGGCCACACAGGAGGATGATTTAAGATTCAATGCAGGATTTAATCCAGGCCTTTGCAAGCAATTAAGCAGCATCAAGAGTCAGGAAGTGATGGAGGAGATAAAGATGACAAGAAGAGGTTAGGAAATGAATGATTGGCATGAATGAGAGTTTAACATCCAATATTACCCCTTAAGCAACCTGCTTGAGAAGCCAAGTTTTTAGAGGATCATATCAAGCTTTAACATACCGTATATACTCGAGTATAGGCCGAGTTTTTTGGTCCAAAAAAGTGTCCTGAAAGTGGGGGTCTCGGCCTATACTCGAGTCACTTGCCCCCACCCTGAACAAATATAAAATAAAGTGTCCCCCGTCTCGACCAGAGCAAAGCAGCCGCCGCGGATTTGCATACCAAAGTGACAGCTTTGTGCTGTCTCCCGCTGTGTTCCGTGTCCCCCGCCAGAGAAATGTGGCCGCCGCGCATTTACATACAGCACAAAGCTTGTGCTGTCTCCCGCTGTGTGCTTTGTCCCCCGGTCCGGCAGAGTGGTGCGCGTGGCATATTTACCTGCGACGATGCACGGGTCCGCCACCTTCCAAGTGTCCCCGCCGGCATATGTCTTCTTACGCTCTCCAATCCACGATGCCCGCCAGGAAACATCTTTTATTGGTCAGACGGAGTCTCATCTCAATGATGCCCAGTGTCGTCATTGAGATGAGACTCCGTCTGACCAATAAAAGATGTTTCCTGGCGGGCATCGTGGATTGGAGAGCGTAAGAAGACATATGCCGGCGGGGACACTCGGAAGGTGGCGGACCCGTGCATCGTCGCAGGTAAATATGCCACGCGCACCACTCTGCCGGACCGGGGGACAAAGCACACAGCGGGAGACAGCACAAGCTTTGTGCTGTATGTAAATGCGCGGCGGCCACATTTCTCTGGCGGGGGACACGGAACACAGCGGGAGACAGCACAAAGCTGTCACTTTGGTATGCAAATCCGGGGCGGCCGCTTTGCTCTGGTGGAGACGGGGGACACTTTATTTTATATTTGTTTATGGTGCAAACAGCAGGCCTGCAATTGTTGGGACTTGAGGGTGTGTTGCTGCCTCCAGCCCTTATGATGTTTGCTAATTGTAACAATCTGTTCTGCCAGTTACTCTGCGCAAAAGCTGTGTGTGTTTGGAAAGTGTTCTATTGTGAGCTGATGCTGCTTTAAACCACACTGATCTGCAAAAGGATTAACCTCTTGCTGATATGGGTTAGGTTCATCTTTTGCCACCAATGCAACCCCTGACCTCGGCTAATACTCGAGTCTATCTTTTTCTACAGTTTTTTGATGTAAAAGTTGGGGGGTCGGCTTATACTTCGGTCGGCTTATACTCGAGTATATACGGTAATTTCAGGCAGAGAAACCTGTACCATTGATAGAACTTGCCATTTACCAGGTACTCAATGACAGCAGGTAGATTCTGAAAAGTGGTGTGCCGTACGAATCTACTCATTGTGCATCGCCATAGCGAACGTCAAAGGGGATGTAGCTCAGTGGTAGAGCGCATGCTTTGCATGTATGAGGCCCCGGGTTCAATCCCCGGCATCTCCAGCTTTTCTTCTACAAACTGCTAAGGCCCCCTTCCGCTACTGGATCCCATACCGGAAGCGCCAATGTTTCCTGCTGCAGATGCTTAGTGAGGTGTCAACAATTCTGACTTTAATGCAAACTCTTATTGTTCGTGAAATGAAAGGTTCCACCTATTTTGTGGGAAAAAAATTGGCCCTTAGCCAAATGCGGATTTACTGAAAAATTTTAAAAATGATCCGTAACATCACTTTCCAACTTAAACAGCTGCTAATTACCATTTTCTGCTATAGGAGATAAAGGCCTGCTGAGGTACCATGACACTACTGACAGCATTGGGGGATGTAGCTCAGAGGTAGAGTGCATGCTTCGCATGTATGAGGCCCCGGGTTCAATCCCCGGCATCTCCAGCTTTTCTTCTACAAACTGCAAAGTCCCCCTTGCGCTAATGGATCCCATACCGGAAGCGCCAATGTTTCCTGTTACAGATGCTTAGTGAGGTGTCAATATTTCTGACTTTCATGCAAACGCTATGCACCTTGGAATAGAGCCAATAAAATGCACTTCAGCCTCGTACACACTATGCAATTTCCCGCCAGATAGATGGGTCGAATAGATCAGGTCCGATCTGATTTCCGATCGTTTTTCTGATCGATTTGCATTGAAGTGATCAGAAAATCGATCGGAAATCCGATCGGATCTGTCGAAGATTATCTATCGACCCATCTGTCTGATGGGAAATTGCATGGTGTGTACCAGACTTTTTCTTTTAGGCCACACAGGAGGATGATTTAAGATTCAATGCAGGATTTAATCCAGGCCTTTGCAAGCAATTAAGCAGCATCAAGAGTCAGGAAGTGATGGAGGAGATAAAGATGACAAGAAGAGGTTAGGAAATGAATGATTGGCATGAATGAGAGTTTAACATCCAATATTACCCCTTAAGCAACCTGCTTGAGAAGCCAAGTTTTTAGAGGATCATATCAAGCTTTAACATAATTTCAGGCAGAGAAACCTGTACCATTGATAGAACTTGCCATTTACCAGGTACTCAATGACAGCAGGTAGATTCTGAAAAGTGGTGTGCCGTACGAATCTACTCATTGTGCATCTCCATAGCGAACGTCAAAGGGGATGTAGCTCAGTGGTAGAGCGCATGCTTTGCATGTATGAGGCCCCGGGTTCAATCCCCGGCATCTCCAGCTTTTCTTCTACAAACTGCTAATGCCCCCTTCCGCTACTGGATCCCATACCGGAAGCGCCAATGTTTCCTGCTGCAGATGCTTAGTGAGGTGTCAACAATTCTGACTTTAATGCAAACTCTTATTGTTCGTGAAATGAAAGGTTCCACCTATTTTGTGGGAAAAAAATTGTCCCTTAGCCAAATGCGGATTTACTGAAAAATGTTAAAAATGATCCGTAACATCACTTTCCAACTTAAACAGCTGCTAATTACCATTTTCTGCTGTAGGAGATAAAGGCCTGCTGAGGTACCACGACACTGCTGACAGCATTGGGGGATGTAGCTCAGAGGTAGAGCGCATGCTTCGCATGTATGAGGCCCCGGGTTCAATCCCCGGCATCTCCCGCTTTTCTTCTACAAACTGCAAAGTCCCCCTTGCGCTAATGGATCCCATACCGGAAGCGCCAATGTTTCCTGTTACAGATGCTTAGTGAGGTGTCAATATTTCTGACTTTCATGCAAACACTATGCACCTTGGAATAGAGCCAATAAAATGCACTTCAGCCTCGTACACACTATGCAATTTCCCGCCAGATAGATGGGTCGAATAGATCAGGTCCGATCGTTTTTCTGATCGATTTGCATTGAAGTGATCAGAAAATCGATCGGAAATCCGATCGGATCTGTCGAAGATTATCTATCGACCCATCTGTCTGATGGGAAATTGCATGGTGTGTACCAGACTTTTTCTTTTAGGCCACACAGGAGGATGATTTAAGATTCAATGCAGGATTTAATCCAGGCCTTTGCAAGCAATTAAGCAGCATCAAGAGTCAGGAAGTGATGGAGGAGATAAAGATGACAAGAAGAGGTTAGGAAATGAATGATTGGCATGAATGAGAGTTTAACATCCAATATTACCCCTTAAGCAACCTGCTTGAGAAGCCAAGTTTTTAGAGGATCATATCAAGCTTTAACATAATTTCAGGCAGAGAAACCTGTACCATTGATAGAACTTGCCATTTACCAGGTACTCAATGACAGCAGGTAGATTCTGAAAAGTGGTGTGCCGTACGAATCTACTCATTGTGCATCTCCATAGCGAACGTCAAAGGGGATGTAGCTCAGTGGTAGAGCGCATGCTTTGCATGTATGAGGCCCCAGGTTCAATCCCCGGCATCTCCAGCTTTTCTTCTACAAACTGCTAAGGCCCCCTTCCGCTACTGGATCCCATACCGGAAGCGCCAATGTTTCCTGCTGCAGATGCTTAGTGAGGTGTCAACAATTCTGACTTTAATGCAAACTCTTATTGTTCGTGAAATGAAAGGTTCCACCTATTTTGTGGGAAAAAAATTGGCCCTTAGCCAAATGCGGATTTACTGAAAAATTTTAAAAATGATCCGTAACATCACTTTCCAACTTAAACAGCTGCTAATTACCATTTTCTGCTGTAGGAGATAAAGGCCTGCTGAGGTACCACGACACTGCTGACAGCATTGGGGGATGTAGCTCAGAGGTAGAGCGCATGCTTCGCATGTATGAGGCCCCGGGTTCAATCCCCGGCATCTCCAGCTTTTCTTCTACAAACTGCAAAGTCCCCCTTGCGCTAATGGATCCCATACCGGAAGCGCCAATGTTTCCTGTTACAGATGCTTAGTGAGATGTCAATATTTCTGACTTTCATGCAAACACTATGCACCTTGGAATAGAGCCAATAAAATGCACTTCAGCCTCGTACACACTATGCAATTTCCCGCCAGATAGATGGGTCGAATAGATCAGGTCCGATCGTTTTTCTGATCGATTTGCATTGAAGTGATCAGAAAATCGATCGGAAATCCGATCGGATCTGTCGAAGATTATCTATCGACCCATCTGTCTATTGGGAAATTGCATGGTGTGTACCAGACTTTTTCTTTTAGGCCACACAGGAGGATGATTTAAGATTCAATGCAGGATTTAATCCAGGCCTTTGCAAGCAATTAAGCAGCATCAAGAGTCAGGAAGTGATGGAGGAGATAAAGATGACAAGAAGAGGTTAGGAAATGAATGATTGGCATGAATGAGAGTTTAACATCCAATATTACCCCTTAAGCAACCTGCTTGAGAAGCCAAGTTTTTAGAGGATCATATCAAGCTTTAACATAATTTCAGGCAGAGAAACCTGTACCATTGATAGAACTTGCCATTTACCAGGTACTCAATGACAGCAGGTAGATTCTGAAAAGTGGTGTGCCGTACGAATCTACTCATTGTGCATCTCCATAGCGAACGTCAAAGGGGATGTAGCTCAGTGGTAGAGCGCATGCTTTGCATGTATGAGGCCCCAGGTTCAATCCCCGGCATCTCCAGCTTTTCTTCTACAAACTGCTAAGGCCCCCTTCCGCTACTGGATCCCATACCGGAAGCGCCAATGTTTCCTGCTGCAGATGCTTAGTGAGGTGTCAACAATTCTGACTTTAATGCAAACTCTTATTGTTCGTGAAATGAAAGGTTCCACCTATTTTGTGGGAAAAAAATTGGCCCTTAGCCAAATGCGGATTTACTGAAAAATTTTAAAAATGATCCGTAACATCACTTTCCAACTTAAACAGCTGCTAATTACCATTTTCTGCTGTAGGAGATAAAGGCCTGCTGAGGTACCACGACACTGCTGACAGCATTGGGGGATGTAGCTCAGAGGTAGAGCGCATGCTTCGCATGTATGAGGCCCCGGGTTCAATCCCTGGCATCTCCAGCTTTTCTTCTACAAACTGCAAAGTCCCCCTTGCGCTAATGGATCCCATACCGGAAGCGCCAATGTTTCCTGTTACAGATGCTTAGTGAGGTGTCAATATTTCTGACTTTCATGCAAACGCTATGCACCTTGGAATAGAGCCAATAAAATGCACTTCAGCCTCGTACACACTATGCAATTTCCCGCCAGATAGATGGGTCGAATAGATCAGGTCCGATCTGATTTCCGATCGTTTTTCTGATCGATTTGCATTGAAGTGATCAGAAAATCGATCGGAAATCCGATCGGATCTGTCGAAGATTATCTATCGACCCATCTGTCTGATGGGAAATTGCATGGTGTGTACCAGACTTTTTCTTTTAGGCCACACAGGAGGATGATTTAAGATTCAATGCAGGATTTAATCCAGGCCTTTGCAAGCAATTAAGCAGCATCAAGAGTCAGGAAGTGATGGAGGAGATAAAGATGACAAGAAGAGGTTAGGAAATGAATGATTGGCATGAATGAGAGTTTAACATCCAATATTACCCCTTAAGCAACCTGCTTGAGAAGCCAAGTTTTTAGAGGATCATATCAAGCTTTAACATAATTTCAGGCAGAGAAACCTGTACCATTGATAGAACTTGCCATTTACCAGGTACTCAATGACAGCAGGTAGATTCTGAAAAGTGGTGTGCCGTACGAATCTACTCATTGTGCATCGCCATAGCGAACGTCAAAGGGGATGTAGCTCAGTGGTAGAGCGCATGCTTTGCATGTATGAGGCCCCGGGTTCAATCCCCGGCATCTCCAGCTTTTCTTCTACAAACTGCTAAGGCCCCCTTCCGCTACTGGATCCCATACCGGAAGCGCCAATGTTTCCTGCTGCAGATGCTTAGTGAGGTGTCAACAATTCTGACTTTAATGCAAACTCTTATTGTTCGTGAAATGAAAGGTTCCACCTATTTTGTGGGAAAAAAATTGGCCCTTAGCCAAATGCGGATTTACTGAAAAATTTTAAAAATGATCCGTAACATCACTTTCCAACTTAAACAGCTGCTAATTACCATTTTCTGCTATAGGAGATAAAGGCCTGCTGAGGTACCACGACACTGCTGACAGCATTGGGGGATGTAGCTCAGAGGTAGAGCGCATGCTTCGCATGTATGAGGCCCCGGGTTCAATCCCCGGCATCTCCAGCTTTTCTTCTACAAACTGCAAAGTCCCCCTTGCGCTAATGGATCCCATACCGGAAGCGCCAATGTTTCCTGTTACAGATGCTTAGTGAGGTGTCAATATTTCTGACTTTCATGCAAACGCTATGCACCTTGGAATAGAGCCAATAAAATGCACTTCAGCCTCGTACACACTATGCAATTTCCCGCCAGATAGATGGGTCGAATAGATCAGGTCCGATCTGATTTCCGATCGTTTTTCTGATCGATTTGCATTGAAGTGATCAGAAAATCGATCGGAAATCCGATCGGATCTGTCGAAGATTATCTATCGACCCATCTGTCTGATGGGAAATTGCATGGTGTGTACCAGACTTTTTCTTTTAGGCCACACAGGAGGATGATTTAAGATTCAATGCAGGATTTAATCCAGGCCTTTGCAAGCAATTAAGCAGCATCAAGAGTCAGGAAGTGATGGAGGAGATAAAGATGACAAGAAGAGGTTAGGAAATGAATGATTGGCATGAATGAGAGTTTAACATCCAATATTACCCCTTAAGCAACCTGCTTGAGAAGCCAAGTTTTTAGAGGATCATATCAAGCTTTAACATAATTTCAGGCAGAGAAACCTGTACCATTGATAGAACTTGCCATTTACCAGGTACTCAATGACAGCAGGTAGATTCTGAAAAGTGGTGTGCCGTACGAATCTACTCATTGTGCATCGCCATAGCGAACGTCAAAGGGGATGTAGCTCAGTGGTAGAGCGCATGCTTTGCATGTATGAGGCCCCGGGTTCAATCCCCGGCATCTCCAGCTTTTCTTCTACAAACTGCTAAGGCCCCCTTCCGCTACTGGATCCCATACCGGAAGCGCCAATGTTTCCTGCTGCAGATGCTTAGTGAGGTGTCAACAATTCTGACTTTAATGCAAACTCTTATTGTTCGTGAAATGAAAGGTTCCACCTATTTTGTGGGAAAAAAATTGGCCCTTAGCCAAATGCGGATTTACTGAAAAATTTTAAAAATGATTCGTAACATCACTTTCCAACTTAAACAGCTGCTAATTACCATTTTCTGCTATAGGAGATAAAGGCCTGCTGAGGTACCACGACACTGCTGACAGCATTGGGGGATGTAGCTCAGAGGTAGAGCGCATGCTTCGCATGTATGAGGCCCCGGGTTCAATCCCCGGCATCTCCAGCTTTTCTTCTACAAACTGCAAAGTCCCCCTTGCGCTAATGGATCCCATACCGGAAGCGCCAATGTTTCCTGTTACAGATGCTTAGTGAGGTGTCAATATTTCTGACTTTCATGCAAACGCTATGCACCTTGGAATAGAGCCAATAAAATGCACTTCAGCCTCGTACACACTATGCAATTTCCCACCAGATAGATGGGTCGAATAGATCAGGTCCGATCTGATTTCCGATCGTTTTTCTGATCGATTTGCATTGAAGTGATCAGAAAATCGATCGGAAATCCGATCGGATCTGTCGAAGATTATCTATCGACCCATCTGTCTGATGGGAAATTGCATGGTGTGTACCAGACTTTTTCTTTTAGGCCACACAGGAGGATGATTTAAGATTCAATGCAGGATTTAATCCAGGCCTTTGCAAGCAATTAAGCAGCATCAAGAGTCAGGAAGTGATGGAGGAGATAAAGATGACAAGAAGAGGTTAGGAAATGAATGATTGGCATGAATGAGAGTTTAACATCCAATATTACCCCTTAAGCAACCTGCTTGAGAAGCCAAGTTTTTAGAGGATCATATCAAGCTTTAACATAATTTCAGGCAGAGAAACCTGTACCATTGATAGAACTTGCCATTTACCAGGTACTCAATGACAGCAGGTAGATTCTGAAAAGTGGTGTGCCGTACGAATCTACTCATTGTGCATCGCCATAGCGAACGTCAAAGGGGATGTAGCTCAGTGGTAGAGCGCATGCTTTGCATGTATGAGGCCCCGGGTTCAATCCCCGGCATCTCCAGCTTTTCTTCTACAAACTGCTAATGCCCCCTTCCGCTACTGGATCCCATACCGGAAGCGCCAATGTTTCCTGCTGCAGATGCTTAGTGAGGTGTCAACAATTCTGACTTTAATGCAAACTCTTATTGTTCGTGAAATGAAAGGTTCCACCTATTTTGTGGGAAAAAAATTGGCCCTTAGCCAAATGCGGATTTACTGAAAAATTTTAAAAATGATCCGTAACATCACTTTCCAACTTAAACAGCTGCTAATTACCATTTTCTGCTGTAGGAGATAAAGGCCTGCTGAGGTACCACGATACTGCTGACAGCATTGGGGGATGTAGCTCAGAGGTAGAGCGCATGCTTCGCATGTATGAGGCCCTGGGTTCAATCCCCGGCATCTCCAGCTTTTCTTCTACAAACTGCAAAGTCCCCCTTGCGCTAATGGATCCCATACCGGAAGCGCCAATGTTTCCTGTTACAGATGCTTAGTGAGGTGTCAATATTTCTGACTTTCATGCAAACACTATGCACCTTGGAATAGAGCCAATAAAATGCACTTCAGCCTCGTACACACTATGCAATTTCCCGCCAGATAGATGGATCGAATAGATCAGGTCCGATCGTTTTTCTGATCGATTTGCATTGAAGTGATCAGAAAATCGATCGGAAATCCGATTGGATCTGTCGAAGATTATCTATCGACCCATCTGTCTGATGGGAAATTGCATGGTGTGTACCAGACTTTTTCTTTTAGGCCACACAGGAGGATGATTTAAGATTCAATGCAGGATTTAATCCAGGCCTTTGCAAGCAATTAAGCAGCATCAAGAGTCAGGAAGTGATGGAGGAGATAAAGATGACAAGAAGAGGTTAGGAAATGAATGATTGGCATGAATGAGAGTTTAACATCCAATATTATCCCTTAAGCAACCTGCTTGAGAAGCCAAGTTTTTAGAGGATCATATCAAGCTTTAACATAATTTCAGGCAGAGAAACCTGTACCATTGATAGAACTTGCCATTTACCAGGTACTCAATGACAGCAGGTAGATTCTGAAAAGTGGTGTGCCGTACGAATCTACTCATTGTGCATCTCCATAGCGAACGTCAAAGGGGATGTAGCTCAGTGGTAGAGCGCATGCTTTGCATGTATGAGGCCCCGGGTTCAATCCCCGGCATCTCCAGCTTTTCTTCTACAAACTGCTAAGGCCCCCTTCCGCTACTGGATCCCATACCGGAAGCGCCAATGTTTCCTGCTGCAGATGCTTAGTGAGGTGTCAACAATTCTGACTTTAATGCAAACTCTTATTGTTCGTGAAATGAAAGGTTCCACCTATTTTGTGGGAAAAAAATTGGCCCTTAGCCAAATGCGGATTTACTGAAAAATTTTAAAAATGATCCGTAACATCACTTTCCAACTTAAACAGCTGCTAATTACCATTTTCTGCTGTAGGAGATAAAGGCCTGCTGAGGTACCACGACACTGCTGACAGCATTGGGGGATGTAGCTCAGAGGTAGAGCGCATGCTTCGCATGTATGAGGCCCCGGGTTCAATCCCCGGCATCTCCAGCTTTTCTTCTACAAACTGCAAAGTCCCCCTTGCGCTAATGGATCCCATACCGGAAGCTCCAATGTTTCCTGTTACAGAAGCTTAGTGAGGTGTCAATATTTCTGACTTTCATGCAAACGCTATGCACCTTGGAATAGAGCCAATAAAATGCACTTCAGCCTCGTACACACTATGCAATTTCCCGCCAGATAGATGGGTCGAATAGATCAGGTCCGATCTGATTTCCGATCGTTTTTCTGATCGATTTGCATTGAAGTGATCAGAAAATCGATCGGAAATCCGATCGGATCTGTCGAAGATTATCTATCGACCCATCTGTCTGATGGGAAATTGCATGGTGTGTACCAGACTTTTTCTTTTAGGCCACACAGGAGGATGATTTAAGATTCAATGCAGGATTTAATCCAGGCCTTTGCAAGCAATTAAGCAGCATCAAGAGTCAGGAAGTGATGGAGGAGATAAAGATGACAAGAAGAGGTTAGGAAATGAATGATTGGCATGAATGAGAGTTTAACATCCAATATTACCCCTTAAGCAACCTGCTTGAGAAGCCAAGTTTTTAGAGGATCATATCAAGCTTTAACATAATTTCAGGCAGAGAAACCTGTACCATTGATAGAACTTGCCATTTACCAGGTACTCAATGACAGCAGGTAGATTCTGAAAAGTGGTGTGCCGTACGAATCTACTCATTGTGCATATCCATAGCGAACGTCAAAGGGGATGTAGCTCAGTGGTAGAGCGCATGCTTTGCATGTATGAGGCCCCGGGTTCAATACCCGGCATCTCCAGCTTTTCTTCTACAAACTGCTAAGGCCCCCTTCCGCTACTGGATCCCATACCGGAAGCGCCAATGTTTCCTGCTGCAGATGCTTAGTGAGGTGTCAACAATTCTGACTTTAATGCAAACTCTTATTGTTCGTGAAATGAAAGGTTCCACCTATTTTGTGGGAAAAAAATTGTCCCTTAGCCAAATGCGGATATACTGAAAAATTTTAAAAATGATCCGTAACATCACTTTCCAACGTAAACAGCTGCTAATTACCATTTTCTGCTGTAGGAGATAAAGGCCTGCTGAGGTACCACGACGCTGCTGACAGCATTGGGGGATGTAGCTCAGAGGTAGAGCGCATGCTTCGCATGTATGAGGCCCCGGGTTCAATCCCTGGCATCTCCAGCTTTTCTTCTACAAACTGCAAAGTCCCCCTTGCGCTAATGGATCCCATACCGGAAGCGCCAATGTTTCCTGTTACAGATGCTTAGTGAGGTGTCAATATTTCTGACTTTCATGCAAACGCTATGCACCTTGGAATAGAGCCAATAAAATGCACTTCAGCCTCGTACACACTATGCAATTTCCCGCCAGATAGATGGGTCGAATAGATCAGGTCCGATCTGATTTCCGATCGTTTTTCTGATCGATTTGCATTGAAGTGATCAGAAAATCGATCGGAAATCCGATCGGATCTGTCGAAGATTATCTATCGACCCATCTGTCTGATGGGAAATTGCATGGTGTGTACCAGACTTTTTCTTTTAGGCCACACAGGAGGATGATTTAAGATTCAATGCAGGATTTAATCCAGGCCTTTGCAAGCAATTAAGCAGCATCAAGAGTCAGGAAGTGATGGAGGAGATAAAGATGACAAGAAGAGGTTAGGAAATGAATGATTGGCATAAAGGAGAGTTTAACATCCAATATTACCCCTTAAGCAACCTGCTTGAGAAGCCAAGTTTTTAGAGGATCATATCAAGCTTTAACATAATTTCAGGCAGAGAAACCTGTACCATTGATAGAACTTGCCATTTACCAGGTACTCAATGACAGCAGGTAGATTCTGAAAAGTGGTGTGCCGTACGAATCTACTCATTGTGCATCGCCATAGCGAACGTCAAAGGGGATGTAGCTCAGTGGTAGAGCGCATGCTTTGCATGTATGAGGCCCCGGGTTCAATCCCCGGCATCTCCAGCTTTTCTTCTACAAACTGCTAATGCCCCCTTCCGCTACTGGATCCCATACCGGAAGCGCCAATGTTTCCTGCTGCAGATGCTTAGTGAGGTGTCAACAATTCTGACTTTAATGCAAACTCTTATTGTTCGTGAAATGAAAGGTTCCACCTATTTTGTGGGAAAAAAATTGGCCCTTAGCCAAATGCGGATTTACTGAAAAATTTTAAAAATGATCCGTAACATCACTTTCCAACTTAAACAGCTGCTAATTACCATTTTCTGCTGTAGGAGATAAAGGCCTGCTGAGGTACCACGACACTGCTGACAGCATTGGGGGATGTAGCTCAGAGGTAGAGCGCATGCTTCGCATGTATGAGGCCCTGGGTTCAATCCCCGGCATCTCCAGCTTTTCTTCTACAAACTGCAAAGTCCCCCTTGCGCTAATGGATCCCATACCGGAAGCGCCAATGTTTCCTGTTACAGATGCTTAGTGAGGTGTCAATATTTCTGACTTTCATGCAAACACTATGCACCTTGGAATAGAGCCAATAAAATGCACTTCAGCCTCGTACACACTATGCAATTTCCCGCCAGATAGATGGGTCGAATAGATCAGGTCCGATCGTTTTTCTGATCGATTTGCATTGAAGTGATCAGAAAATCGATCGGAAATCCGATTGGATCTGTCGAAGATTATCTATCGACCCATCTGTCTGATGGGAAATTGCATGGTGTGTACCAGACTTTTTCTTTTAGGCCACACAGGAGGATGATTTAAGATTCAATGCAGGATTTAATCCAGGCCTTTGCAAGCAATTAAGCAGCATCAAGAGTCAGGAAGTGATGGAGGAGATAAAGATGACAAGAAGAGGTTAGGAAATGAATGATTGGCATGAATGAGAGTTTAACATCCAATATTACCCCTTAAGCAACCTGCTTGAGAAGCCAAGTTTTTAGAGGATCATATCAAGCTTTAACATAATTTCAGGCAGAGAAACCTGTACCATTGATAGAACTTGCCATTTACCAGGTACTCAATGACAGCAGGTAGATTCTGAAAAGTGGTGTGCCGTACGAATCTACTCATTGTGCATCTCCATAGCGAACGTCAAAGGGGATGTAGCTCAGTGGTAGAGCGCATGCTTTGCATGTATGAGGCCCCGGGTTCAATCCCCGGCATCTCCAGCTTTTCTTCTACAAACTGCTAAGGCCCCCTTCCGCTACTGGATCCCATACCGGAAGCGCCAATGTTTCCTGCTGCAGATGCTTAGTGAGGTGTCAACAATTCTGACTTTAATGCAAACTCTTATTGTTCGTGAAATGAAAGGTTCCACCTATTTTGTGGGAAAAAAATTGGCCCTTAGCCAAATGCGGATTTACTGAAAAATTTTAAAAATGATCCGTAACATCACTTTCCAACTTAAACAGCTGCTAATTACCATTTTCTGCTGTAGGAGATAAAGGCCTGCTGAGGTACCACGACACTGCTGACAGCATTGGGGGATGTAGCTCAGAGGTAGAGCGCATGCTTCGCATGTATGAGGCCCCGGGTTCAATCCCCGGCATCTCCAGCTTTTCTTCTACAAACTGCAAAGTCCCCCTTGCGCTAATGGATCCCATACCGGAAGCGCCAATGTTTCCTGTTACAGATGCTTAGTGAGGTGTCAATATTTCTGACTTTCATGCAAACGCTATGCACCTTGGAATAGAGCCAATAAAATGCACTTCAGCCTCGTACACACTATGCAATTTCCCGCCAGATAGATGGGTCGAATAGATCAGGTCCGATCTGATTTCCGATCGTTTTTCTGATCGATTTGCATTGAAGTGATCAGAAAATCGATCGGAAATCCGATCGGATCTGTCGAAGATTATCTATCGACCCATCTGTCTGATGGGAAATTGCATGGTGTGTACCAGACTTTTTCTTTTAGGCCACACAGGAGGATGATTTAAGATTCAATGCAGGATTTAATCCAGGCCTTTGCAAGCAATTAAGCAGCATCAAGAGTCAGGAAGTGATGGAGGAGATAAAGATGACAAGAAGAGGTTAGGAAATGAATGATTGGCATGAATGAGAGTTTAACATCCAATATTACCCCTTAAGCAACCTGCTTGAGAAGCCAAGTTTTTAGAGGATCATATCAAGCTTTAACATAATTTCAGGCAGAGAAACCTGTACCATTGATAGAACTTGCCATTTACCAGGTACTCAATGACAGCAGGTAGATTCTGAAAAGTGGTGTGCCGTACGAATCTACTCATTGTGCATATCCATAGCGAACGTTAAAGGGGATGTAGCTCAGTGGTAGAGTGCATGCTTTGCATGTATGAGGCCCCGGGTTCAATCCCCGGCATCTCCAGCTTTTCTTCTACAAACTGCTAAGCAGGGCCGGATTTACCAGTAGGCACGTGCCTAGGGGCGGAGCCGTTTGTGAGGGGCGGGTGGATCACTACCCACCCAAAGGGTCTCTTTCTCTTCCTTCCTCCCTCCTTGTACAGCAGGCAGCGAGAGCGGCGCATGCAAAATGATTCTTCCTGCGTTCCGGACCCATCGCTGATGTCACTCCTCAGCAGCGCCCCCTGCATCCTCTCCATGTCATGCTGTGTGTAACCATGGAGAGGACGCAGGGGGCGCTGCTCAGGAGTGGAACCCTCTGCCTGGAACGCAATGCATGGAGAAGCCGAGCATCCTCCGTACCACCGAGGGGTCACTTGGGTGGCCGCCAGGGCCGGATTTGTACTTACCAGTGCCCTAGGCCTGCTGTCACCAAGCCCCCCCCCCCCCCCCCACCACCACCACCACCAAAAAACATTTTGTCCAACTATCTGACTAGCGATCACTGGTTTGAATGGGCTCATTTCAGTTGTGCTGCTGTGCCCCTCATTGAACAAAGAATCAGTGGATGCTCTGTCCTCTCACGATGGAAATTTGCGCTCCTGCCCGAATGTGCACAGCAGCCGATAGTGTTCTGGGAATGCATACTTGAGAAATTACGCTGATGTTTGATCGGTACTCGTCAAGAATGCATAACACTGTACCGGCCTTGGTTGCTGTGCACATCTGGGCAGGAGCAGGAAATTACAGGGAGCGCAAGTGGCCAGAGCATGCGCTGCTTCTTTGTCCTCTGTGCGGCTGACTGCAGTTGGAGCCACAAACAGGTGGCAGGGCAGTGCAATGGAGAAAAGCCCAAACAAAACAGAGAACAGGTAAGTAGCAAACATCCTGTCAAGACCCACTTTGGATGTTTGGTTGTAATTAGTGTGGACCTGAACTCAGAACTTCCTCTCTGCTCTAAAAGATACTCAACAACATAACCTTTAAAGAAAAAACATTTCTTTGTTACAGCTGATACAAATCCTGCAATAAATAGACAGTGTGTCTAATTCCTACTTTCATGGAAGCAAATATATTAACATCTTGTGCTTTAAAATAAGCTTATATGCTGTGGCAGTCAGGTGACACAGGGAAGATAGCAAATTTGTGATTAGACACAGATGTGGAAGAATTCGAAAGGCTCTCTAAATACATACAGGGTGCATGTCTCTGCATGGTTTCCTTCTGTCCTGTGCAAGAGTTCAGCTCCACTTTAAAGCATCTGAATAACATTTATTTATATTTGCTGAAAAATCTACGTATCTCTTTTGAATGCTGAATGTGCATAATAACATATAGACAGTATACAGGAACAAAGTCTGAAGAAGGCTTATTAGCAGAAAGATTACTCTTTTTCTTTTAAGCCAATAAATGGTATCATCCTGATTCAAAACTCTCTGCTTTTGCTGATGGCCAAGATGGTACAATGTTCTACTGCTACAGGAAAGCAGAAGGATGCCAATTCATACACACTAGCATAGAGGTAGTAACAGCTCAGGCGACAGTGACAGTGTAGCAATGAAAGGGAAGCATACAGCATTTTTATTCCAGGCTGCAGCAGTTCTCATAGATGGTCGGAGATGAAGGACAGAAAATGAGTCAGGAAAGAGTTAACTTAAGCAGAGACGAGATCACTGGCTAGAAAGAAAAAAAAGCAATAAATTAGGCCTAGATAAGAAAGTGTAATTTACAACTGCTGGGGTCAGACAGTGTCACAGCTCTAAAAGAGAAGGCGAAGAAACTAGCAGAAATTTTTGTGAATGCCTGCATTAGAACTCAGCGGAACTTAGTTTTATCTTCTTTGTAATGTAAATCCCTGGTATTTCTCACATCCAATTGTACTGTATGTCGATCCATATAAATAATTGGATCATCAGGTGACAGTTATGATTGATCCTGATTGTTATAACACATCAGGAAGTGAGAGGTGCAGGGATTGGGGAACTCTGGAATTCCTCTATTAGTGCAGAGCAGGGCGCTGGCTGGCTGTGCTGCGGGAACAGAGGAGATGATTTACTTTGACATATGACTTCTTCTCTCTCCAAGTCATGCCGCCCTTCTGATCTTATCTGATTTTATCGCCCTAGGCCGTGGCCTCTGTGGCCTTTGCAGAAATCCGGGCCTGGTGGCCGCCTCTCCTCCTCCTATTCCGGTCTCCTCAGTTTGCCATCACCTTCTTCCAGGCGCTGACTTGGGAGGTAGGAAATTTCCCCCCAGGCCACCTCCCTTACAACGATTCGGGCCAGCCAGTGTAATACTAAATGTCTCTGCATCGCCATGGCCGCTTATTATAGCCCCGCCTCTCGATGTCCACGTGACCACTGCCCAGTACAGTATTAAGTGAGTGTGGAAAGTATGCAGGCTGCTCGGCTCTGCAGTGCCCACCACTCATTCACTATTTCCTTCACCCTCCCTTTATGCTCCTCCCCTTCTAGTTAACGTGCCTGTGTTTAGTGTGCTGCCCTGACTTGCTCTTGGGCTCTAGTGCCCGATTCTGCCCCCAAGTTCCTGTCCTGTCCGGCATATGTGGGAGAAGAGGGACTTGAAGTTTCTGCAGCTCCACCCCCTCCGACTCCCAGGACAGCTGCCTGCCTGGACACAGGACAGAAAGAAAACATGAAAAACATGAAAAAGTGCACTGTATGTATTAGAGAGTTTAGCCTGTCTAATTCCAGCTAATCTGTGTTCAATCAGAAGTTGCCATTTCTCCCCTGTGGAACCTGACTGCCACTGTAGTTAAAGCAGTCATCAATCAGATAATGCTACCCCCAGTGCTACTTACCCAGGGCTTCCTCCAGCCCCCAGGAGCCGCTATGTTCCTCACAGCAGCTCCGCTCTCCGTTGCTGGCCCTCGGTCCCAGACCTCCAGGTCATCCTCTAATGCACCTGTGCTGGAACCGCTGTCAATCACCTCCATGTTGCCCGGGGTTTATTGCACAGGCTCAGTTCTGTGCCTGCGCAGTATGCTCTGGACCATGTGGAGGTGATTCACAGTGGCGCAGTAGAGGATAATGGTAACGCACCGTCAGAGACCGGGAGCCAGTTGCGGAGAGTGGAGCTGCGGCAAGGGACATAGCGGCTGCCAGGGGCTGGAGGAAGCCCCTGGTAAGTAGTACTGGGGGTAGCATTATCTTATTGATGACTTCTTTAAGCTCATTTGAAAGCACAGGATGTTAAGCCTATGTCTGCTTCCATGAAAGAAGGAAGTAGACACAATGCAGATTTATTGCAGGATTTGTATCAGCTGTAACAAATCTTTAAAGGTTATGCTGGTGTGTATCTTTTAGAGCAGAGCAGAAGTTCTGTGTTCAGGTCCATTTTAACCCTTCCACTGACTGCTCTCTGCATGTGCTCTCTTTACCTACCTGGCCTGCTGTACTCTCCCACCTACCTACCCCTACTGACTCCTCTCTGTGCTCTCCCACCTACCTACCCCCACTGTCTACTCTCTGTGCTCTCCTGCCTACCTACCCCCACCAACTCTTCTCTGTGCTCTCTATACCTACCTACTGTACTCTCACCTACCTACCCCCACTGACTCCTCTCTGTGCTCTCCCACTTACCTATCCCCACTGAATCCTCTCAGTGCTGTCTATACCTACCTACTGTACTCTCCCAACTACCTACCCCCACCGACTCCTCTCTTTGCTGTCTATACCTACCTGCCGTACTCTCTCACCTTCCTACCCCCACTGACTCCTCTCTGTGCTCTCCCACCTACCTACCCCCACCGACTCCTCTCTTTGCTGTCTATACCTACCCACCGTAATCTCCCACCTACCTACCTCCACTGTCATCTATGTGCTGTCTATACCTACCTGCTGCATTCTCCCACCTAACTATCCCCACTGACTTCTCTCTGTGTTGTCTATACCTACCTGCTGGGCTCTCCCACCTACCTATCTGGATATCTATTCTACATTACATTGTGTGGTTTTATTAAATAAGAAAAAAGGGGCATGGCATTAGGGGGTGTGGTCTGTTTTAAGGGGCGGAGTTTAGGGCGCCAGAGCTTATGTGCCTATAGGCTCCTGAGCTGTAAATCCGGCCCTGCTGCTAAGGCCCCCTTCCGCTACTGGATCCCATACCGGAAGCGCCAATGTTTCCTGCTGCAGATGCTTAGTGAGGTGTCAACAATTCTGACTTTAATGCAAACTCTTATTGTTCGTGAAATGAAAGGTTCCACCTATTTTGTGGGGAAAAAATTGGCCCTTAGCCAAATGCGGATTTACTGAAAAATTTTAAAAATGATCCGTAACATCACTTTCCAACGTAAACAGCTGCTAATTACCATTTTCTGCTGTAGAAGATAAAGGCCTGCTGAGGTACCACGACGCTGCTGACAGCATTGGGGGATGTAGCTCAGAGGTAGAGCGCATGCTTCGCATGTATGAGGCCCCGGGTTCAATCCCTGGCATCTCCAGCTTTTCTTCTACAAACTGCAAAGTCCCCCTTGCGCTAATGGATCCCATACCGGAAGCGCCAATGTTTCCTATTACAGATGCTTAGTGAGGTGTCAATATTTCTGACTTTCATGCAAACGCTATGCACCTTGGAATAGAGCCAATAAAATGCACTTCAGCCTCGTACACACTATGCAATTTCCCGCCAGATAGATGGGTCGAATCGATCAGGTCCGATCTGATTTCCGATCGTTTTTCTGATCGATTTGCATTGAAGTGATCAGAAAATCGATCGGAAATCCGATCGGATCTGTCGAAGATTATCTATCGACCCATCTGTCTGATGGGAAATTGCATGGTGTGTACCAGACTTTTTCTTTTAGGCCACACAGGAGGATGATTTTAAGATTCAATGCAGGATTTAATCTAGGCCTTTAAAAGCAATTAAGCAGCATCAAGAGTCAGGAAGTGATGGAGGAGATAAAAATGACAAGAAGAGGTTAGGAAATGAATGATTGGCATGAATGAGAGTTTAACATCCAATATTACCCCTTAAGCAACCTGCTTGAGAAGCCAAGTTTTTAGAGGATCTTATCAAGCTTTAATATAATTTCAGGCAGAGAAACCTGTACCATTGATAGAACTTGCCATTTACCAGGTACTCAATGACAGCAGGTAGATTCTGAAAAGTGGTGTGCCGTACGAATCTACTCATTGTGCATCTCCTTAGAAAATGTCAAAGGGGATGTAGCTCAGTGGTAGAGCGCATGCTTTGCATGTATGAGGCCCCGGGTTCAATCCCCGGCATCTCAAGCTTTTCTTCTACAAACTGCTAAGGCCCTCTTCCGCTACTGGATCCCATACCGGAAGCGCCAATGTTTCCTGTTACAGATGCTTAGTGAGGTGTCAATATTTCTGACTTTAATGCAAACTCTTACTGTTCGTGAAATGAAAGGTTCCACCTATTTTGTGGGAAAAAAATTGGCCCTTAGCCAAATGCGGATTTACTGAAAAATTTTAAAAATGATCCGTAACATCACTTTCCAACTTAAACAGCTGCAAATTACCATTTTCTGCTGTAGGAGATATAGGCCTGCTGAGGTACCACGACACTGCTGACAGCATTGGGGGAATGTAGCTCAGAGGTAGAGCGCATGCTTCGCATGTATGAGGCCCTGGGTTCAATCCCTGGCATCTCCAGCTTTTCTTCTACAAACTGCAAAGTCCCCCTTGCGCTAATGGATCCCATACCGGAAGCGCCAATGTTTTCTGTTACAGATGCTTAGTGAGGTGTCAATATTTCTGACTTTCATGCAAACGCTATGCACCTTGGAATAGAGCCAATAAAATGCACTTCAGCCTCGTACACACTATGCAATTTCCCGCCAGATAGATGGGTCGAATAGATCAGGTCCGATCTGATTTCCGATCGTTTTTCTGATCGATTTGCATTGAAGTGATCAGAAAATCGATCGGAAATCCGATCGGATCTGTCGAAGATTATCTATCGACCCATCTGTCTGATGGGAAATTGCATGGTGTGTACCAGACTTTTTCTTTATGCCACACAGGAGGATGATTTAAGATTCAATGCAGGATTTAATCCAGGCCTTTGCAAGCAATTAAGCAGCATCAAGAGTCAGGAAGTGATGGAGGAGATAAAGATGACAAGAAGAGGTTAGGAAATGAATGATTGGCATGAATGAGAGTTTAACATCCAATATTACCCCTTAAGCAACCTGCTTGAGAAGCCAAGTTTTTAGAGGATCTTATCAAGCTTTAACATAATTTCAGGCAGAGAAACCTGTACCATTGATAGAACTTGCCATTTACCAGGTACTCAATGACAGCAGGTAGATTCTGAAAAGTGGTGTGCCGTACGAATCTACTCATTGTGCATCTCCATAGCGAATGTCAAAGGGGATGTAGCTCAGTGGTAGAGCGCATGCTTTGCATGTATGAGGCCCCGGGTTCAATCCCCGGCATCTCCAGCTTTTCTTCTACAAACTGCTAAGGCCCCCTTCCGCTACTGGATCCCATACCGGAAGCGCCAATGTTTCCTGCTGCAGATGCTTAGTGAGGTGTCAACAATTCTGACTTTAATGCAAACTCTTATTGTTCGTGAAATGAAAGGTTCCACCTATTTTGTGGGAAAAAAATTGTCCCTTAGCCAAATGCGGATATACTGAAAAATTTTAAAAATGATCCGTAACATCACTTTCCAACTTAAACAGCTGCTAATTACCATTTTCTGCTGTAGGAGATAAAGGCCTGCTGAGGTACCACGACGCTGCTGACAGCATTGGGGGATGTAGCTCAGAGGTATAGCGCATGCTTCGCATGTATGAGGCCCCGGGTTCAATCCCCGGCATCTTCAGCTTTTCTTCTACAAACTGCAAAGTCCCCCTTGCGCTAATGGATCCCATACCGGAAGCGCCAATGTTTCCTGTTACAGATGCTTAGTGAGGTGTCAATATTTCTGACTTTCATGCAAACGCTATGCACCTTGGAATAGAGCCAATAAAATGCACTTCAGCCTCGTACACACTATGCAATTTCCCGCCAGATAGATGGGTCGAATAGATCAGGTCCGATCTGATTTCCGATCGTTTTTCTGATCGATTTGCATTGAAGTGATCAGAAAATCGATCGGAAATCCGATCGGATCTGTCGAAGATTATCTATCGACCCATCTGTCTGATGGGAAATTGCATGGTGTGTACCAGACTTTTTCTTTTAGGCCACACAGGAGGATGATTTAAGATTCAATGCAGGATTTAATCCAGGCCTTTGCAAGCAATTAAGCAGCATCAAGAGTCAGGAAGTGATGGAGGAGATAAAGATGACAAGAAGAGGTTAGGAAATGAATGATTGGCATGAATGAGAGTTTAACATCCAATATTACCCCTTAAGCAACCTGCTTGAGAAGCCAAGTTTTTAGAGGATCATATCAAGCTTTAACATAATTTCAGGCAGAGAAACCTGTACCATTGATAGAACTTGCCATTTACCAGGTACTCAATGACAGCAGGTAGATTCTGAAAAGTGGTGTGCCGTACGAATCTACTCATTGTGCATCTCCATAGCGAACGTCAAAGGGGATGTAGCTCAGTGGTAGAGCGCATGCTTTGCATGTATGAGGCCCCGGGTTCAATCCCCAGCATCTCCAGCTTTTCTTCTACAAACTGCTAAGGCCCCCTTCCGCTACTGGATCCCATGCCGGAAGCGCCAATGTTTCCTGCTGCAGATGCTTAGTGAGGTGTCAACAATTCTGACTTTAATGCAAACTCTTATTGTTCGTGAAATGAAAGGTTCCACCTATTTTGTGGGAAAAAAATTGGCCCTTAGCCAAATGCGGATTTACTGAAAAATTTTAAAAATGATCCGTAACATCACTTTCCAACTTAAACAGCTGCTAATTACCATTTTCTGCTGTAGGAGATAAAGGCCTGCTGAGGTACCACGACACTGCTGACAGCATTGGGGATGTAGCTCAGAGGTAGAGCGCATGCTTTGCATGTATGAGGCCCCGGGTTCAATCCCCGGCATCTCCAGCTTTTCTTCTACAAACTGCTAAGCAGGGCCGGATTTACCAGTAGGCACGTGCCTAGGGGCGGAGCTGTTTGTGAGGGGCGGGCGGATCACTACCCACCCAAAGGGTCTCTTTCTCTTCCTTCCTCCCTCCTTGTACAGCAGGCAGCGAGAGCGGCGCATGCAAAATGATTCTTCCTGCGTTCCGGACCCATCGCTGATGTCACTCCTCAGCAGCGCCCCCTGCATCCTCTCCATGTCATGCTGTGTGTAACCATGGAGAGGACGCAGGGGGCGCTGCTCAGGAGTGGAACCCTCTGCCTGGAACGCAATGCATGGAGAAGCCGAGCATCCTCCGTACCACCGAGGGGTCACTTGGGTGGCCGCCAGGGCCGGATTTGTACTTACCAGTGCCCTAGGCCTGCTGTCACCAAGCCCCCCCCCCGCCACCACCACCACCACCACCACCAAAAAACATTTTGTCCAACTATCTGACTAGCGATCACTGGTTTGAATGGGCTCATTTCAGTTGTGCTGCTGTGCCCCTCATTGAACAAAGAATCAGTGGATGCTCTGTCCTCTCACGATGGAAATTTGCGCTCCTGCCCGAATGTGCACAGCAGCCGATAGTGTTCTGGGAATGCATACTTGAGAAATTACGCTGATGTATGATCGGTACTCGTCAAGAATGCATAACACTGTACCGGCCTTGGTTGCTGTGCACATCTGGGCAGGAGCAGGAAATTACAGGGAGCGCAAGTGGCCAGAGCATGCGCTGCTTCTTTGTCCTCTGTGCGGCTGACTGCAGTTGGAGCCACAAACAGGTGGCAGGGCAGTGCAATGGAGAAAAGCCCAAACAAAACAGAGAACAGGTAAGTAGCAAACATCCTGTCAAGACCCACTTTGGATGTTTGGTTGTAATTAGTGTGGACCTGAACTCAGAACTTCCTCTCTGCTCTAAAAGATACTCAACAACATAACCTTTAAAGAAAAAACATTTCTTTGTTACAGCTGATACAAATCCTGCAATAAATAGACAGTGTGTCTAATTCCTACTTTCATGGAAGCAAATATATTAACATCTTGTGCTTTAAAATAAGCTTATATGCTGTGGCAGTCAGGTGACACAGGGAAGATAGCAAATTTGTGATTAGACACAGATGTGGAAGAATTCGAAAGGCTCTCTAAATACATACAGGGTGCATGTCTCTGCATGGTTTCCTTCTGTCCTGTGCAAGAGTTCAGCTCCACTTTAAAGCATCTGAATAACATTTATTTATATTTGCTGAAAAATCTACGTATCTCTTTTGAATGCTGAATGTACATAATAACATATAGACAGTATACAGGAACAAAGTCTGAAGAAGGCTTATTAGCAGAAAGATTACTCTTTTTCTTTTAAGCCAATAAATGGTATCATCCTGATTCAAAACTCTCTGCTTTTGCTGATGGCTAAGATGGTACAATGTTCTACTGCTACAGGAAAGCAGAAGGATGCCAATTCATACACACTAGCATAGAGGTAGTAACAGCTCAGGCGACAGTGACAGTGTAGCAATGAAAGGGAAGCATACAGCATTTTTATTCCAGGCTGCAGCAGTTCTCATAGATGGTCGGAGATGAAGGACAGAAAATGAGTCAGGAAAGAGTTAACTTAAGCAGAGACGAGATCACTGGCTAGAAAGAAAAAAAAGCAATAAATTAGGCCTAGATAAGAAAGTGTAATTTACAACTGCTGGGGTCAGACAGTGTCACAGCTCTAAAAGAGAAGGCGAAGAAACTAGCAGAAATTTTTGTGAATGCCTGCATTAGAACTCAGCGGAACTTAGTTTTATCTTCTTTGTAATGTAAATCCCTGGTATTTCTCACATCCAATTGTACTGTATGTCGATCCATATAAATAATTGGATCATCAGGTGACAGTTATGATTGATCCTGATTGTTATAACACATCAGGAAGTGAGAGGTGCAGGGATTGGGGAACTCTGGAATTCCTCTATTAGTGCAGAGCAGGGCGCTGGCTGGCTGCGCTGCGGGAACAGAGGAGATGATTTACTTTGACATATGACTTCTTCTCTCTCCAAGTCATGCCGCCCTTCTGATCTTATCTGATTTTATCGCCCTAGGCCGTGGCCTCTGTGGCCTTTGCAGAAATCCGGGCCTGGTGGCCGCCTCTCCTCCTCCTATTCCGGTCTCCTCAGTTTGCCATCACCTTCTTCCAGGCGCTGACTTGGGAGGTAGGAAATTTCCCCCCAGGCCACCTCCCTTACAACGATTCGGGCCAGCCAGTGTAATACTAAATGTCTCTGCATCGCCATGGCCGCTTATTATAGCCCCGCCTCTCGATGTCCACGTGACCACTGCCCAGTACAGTATTAAGTGAGTGTGGAAAGTATGCAGGCTGCTCGGCTCTGCAGTGCCCACCACTCATTCACTATTTCCTTCACCCTCCCTTTATGCTCCTCCCCTTCTAGTTAACGTGCCTGTGTTTAGTGTGCTGCCCTGACTTGCTCTTGGGCTCTAGTGCCCGATTCTGCCCCCAAGTTCCTGTCCTGTCCGGCATATGTGGGAGAAGAGGGACTTGAAGTTTCTGCAGCTCCACCCCCTCCGACTCCCAGGACAGCTGCCTGCCTGGACACAGGACAGAAAGAAAACATGAAAAACATGAAAAAGTGCACTGTATGTATTAGAGAGTTTAGCCTGTCTAATTCCAGCTAATCTGTGTTCAATCAGAAGTTGCCATTTCTCCCCTGTGGAACCTGACTGCCACTGTAGTTAAAGCAGTCATCAATCAGATAATGCTACCCCCAGTGCTACTTACCCAGGGCTTCCTCCAGCCCCCAGGAGCCGCTATGTTCCTCACAGCAGCTCCGCTCTCCGTTGCTGGCCCTCGGTCCCAGACCTCCAGGTCATCCTCTAATGCACCTGTGCTGGAACCGCTGTCAATCACCTCCATGTTGCCCGGGGTTTATTGCACAGGCTCAGTTCTGTGCCTGCGCAGTATGCTCTGGACCATGTGGAGGTGATTCACAGTGGCGCAGTAGAGGATAATGGTAACGCACCGTCAGAGACCGGGAGCCAGTTGCGGAGAGTGGAGCTGCGGCAAGGGACATAGCGGCTGCCAGGGGCTGGAGGAAGCCCCTGGTAAGTAGTACTGGGGGTAGCATTATCTTATTGATGACTTCTTTAAGCTCATTTGAAAGCACAGGATGTTAAGCCTATGTCTGCTTCCATGAAAGAAGGAAGTAGACACAATGCAGATTTATTGCAGGATTTGTATCAGCTGTAACAAATCTTTAAAGGTTATGCTGGTGTGTATCTTTTAGAGCAGAGCAGAAGTTCTGTGTTCAGGTCCATTTTAACCCTTCCACTGACTGCTCTCTGCATGTGCTCTCTTTACCTACCTGGCCTGCTGTACTCTCCCACCTACCTACCCCTACTGACTCCTCTCTGTGCTCTCCCACCTACCTACCCCCACTGTCTACTCTCTGTGCTCTCCTGCCTACCTACCCCCACCAACTCTTCTCTGTGCTCTCTATACCTACCTACTGTACTCTCACCTACCTACCCCCACTGACTCCTCTCTGTGCTCTCCCACTTACCTATCCCCACTGAATCCTCTCAGTGCTGTCTATACCTACCTACTGTACTCTCCCAACTACCTACCCCCACCGACTCCTCTCTTTGCTGTCTATACCTACCTGCCGTACTCTCTCACCTTCCTACCCCCACTGACTCCTCTCTGTGCTCTCCCACCTACCTACCC
This sequence comes from Hyperolius riggenbachi, assembly GCF_040937935.1. Taxonomy (NCBI): domain Eukaryota; kingdom Metazoa; phylum Chordata; class Amphibia; order Anura; family Hyperoliidae; genus Hyperolius; species Hyperolius riggenbachi. The sequence goes on along the minus strand of NC_090649.1, from coordinate 50,236,168 downwards.
CCACCGACTCCTCTCTTTGCTGTCTATACCTACCCACCGTAATCTCCCACCTACCTACCTCCACTGTCATCTATGTGCTGTCTATACCTACCTGCTGCATTCTCCCACCTAACTATCCCCACTGACTTCTCTCTGTGTTGTCTATACCTACCTGCTGGGCTCTCCCACCTACCTATCTGGATATCTATTCTACATTACATTGTGTGGTTTTATTAAATAAGAAAAAAGGGGCATGGCATTAGGGGGTGTGGTCTGTTTTAAGGGGCGGAGTTTAGGGCGCCAGAGCTTATGTGCCTATAGGCTCCTGAGCTGTAAATCCGGCCCTGCTGCTAAGGCCCCCTTCCGCTACTGGATCCCATACCGGAAGCGCCAATGTTTCCTGTTACAGATGCTTAGTGAGGTGTCAATATTTCTGACTTTAATGCAAACTCTTATTGTTCGTGAAATGAAAGGTTCCACCTATTTTGTGGGAAAAAAATTGTCCCTTAGCCAAATGCGGATTTACTGAAAAATTTTAAAAATGATCCGTAACATCACTTTCCAACTTAAACAGCTGCAAATTACCATTTTCTGCTGTAGGAGATAAATGCCTGCTGAGGTACCACGACACTGCTGACAGCATTGGGGGATGTAGCTCAGAGGTAGAGCGCATGCTTCGCATGTATGAGGCCCTGGGTTCAATCCCTGGCATCTCCAGCTTTTCTTCTACAAACTGCAAAGTCCCCCTTGCGCTAAAAGATCCCATACCGGAAGCGCCAATGTTTCCTGTTACAGATGCTTAGTGAGGTGTCAATATTTCTGACTTTCATGCAAACGCTATGCACCTTGGAATAGAGCCAATAAAATGCACTTCAGCCTCGTACACACTATGCAATTTCCCGCCAGATAGATGGGTCGAATAGATCAGGTCCGATCTGATTTCCGATCGTTTTTCTGATCGATTTGCATTGAAGTGATCAGAAAATCGATCGGAAATCCGATCGGATCTGTCGAAGATTATCTATCGACCCATCTGTCTGATGGGAAATTGCATGGTGTGTACCAGACTTTTTCTTTTAGGCCACACAGGAGGATGATTTAAGATTCAATGCAGGATTTAATCCAGGCCTTTGCAAGCAATTAAGCAGCATCAAGAGTCAGGAAGTGATGGAGGAGATAAAGATGACAAGAAGAGGTTAGGAAATGAATGATTGGCATGAATGAGAGTTTAACATCCAATATTACCCCTTAAGCAACCTGCTTGAGAAGCCAAGTTTTTAGAGGATCATATCAAGCTTTAACATAATTTCAGGCAGAGAAACCTGTACCATTGATAGAACTTGCCATTTACCAGGTACTCAATGACAGCAGGTAGATTCTGAAAAGTGGTGTGCCGTACGAATCTACTCATTGTGCAGCTCCTTAGAAAATGTCAAAGGGTATGTAGCTCAGTGGTAGAGCGCATGCTTAGCATGTATGAGGCCCCGGGTTCAATCCTCGGCCTCTCCAGGCTTTTCTTAACTTAAGCCCTGACAGTGTAGTATTGCTCTTCACCCCAAGTCGAAAAATACCCCATACCATGCTGCAGCATTCACATGAACTAGAGAAAGCTGGTTTTACTGCCACTCTTCAAGGTGCCATCTGCGCCCCTCTTCTTAGCTTTAGCAAACTGTCCTATCCTCAACCTCTTTATTTTAAATCAAATAATACACAGCTGTTGTCATTCTTACACAAGGATCATTTGTGTGACTGTTAGTCATTAGGAATAATTCAAATAGCTCCATCATCTTTGCTGGTGCTAAACAAACTGTGATAAAAGCATGGGAGACAGCACTGACAAAAGTCAGTTTAAAACCTAAAGAGACACTCGAGGAAATAAGTAAAGGTGGCCATACACTGGTCAATTTGCCATCAGATCCCTCTGTGATCAAATCTGATCAGAAAGGGGTTGTATGGCTGCCTTTACTGCAAACAGATTGTTAATTATTTCAGCATGGAATATTGATTCACCATCTGTGAAGCTGCTGCCACCTCCCCCCCTCCCCCCCCCCCCTGCATACATTACCTGATCCAGCCGGCGTTAGTCCCCTGGTCTCCGCTCTTTCTCCCTGCTCTGCTCCAGCTTCACTTCTTTTCCGGGGATGTTTAAATAGTAGAGGGCGCTCTACTGTTTAAACTTCCTGTTGGGACAGGAAGTAGTGAAGTCTGCTGGAATCCAGCAGAGAAGGAGCAGCGGTGATGCGCGCTGGCGGAGCAGGTAATGTATTGCTGCACTACTAAACCGCGAGCGAATTTTTCCACACAGACGGATTGATGGGAATAATCGATTTCAGACAGAAATCAATTGTTCGGTCAACGTTTGCACAACGATTTCACAGCAGATTTGATCACAGGGATCAAATCTGCTGCATTGCAGCAGGAAAATAAGTTAGGTGTATGGGCCCCTTAAGGCAACCGTAATATCACGTGCCTAGCACTCCTTACACATGGGCCACCTTATAAAGCTTAGCCAGTTGCTGAAGCGAGTATCTTAGGTTAGGTCCCAAGCTTTTCTTGCTAGGTTTCAAAAGGTGCCTTTAAAAGCTTTCTGGGGTCGCAGAGTGACAAATATGTTCTGTTAGGGAGCTCCACAGGTGTTGAGAAGCTCATGAGAACATCTTATAAAGGCAATGTGCATTGCCACAGAGTTCTGCATTAAAAAAAAAAAGGCTTGGATGCCTTGCTTGCATTGAAGGGCATCCACAGCTATAACATTTAGGTAATTCCTGGAAAAGTGTCCAGCGACTCAGGAAGGAATTTTTCCCTTTTAAGGGTAATTAGCCCAAGCTTTGTAAGGTGCTTTGCCTTACCCTGGATCAACCAGGATAGGTGCAGGCTCAGTATAGTCTTATTTCATTCATTTAATTTTTTTCTGGTAGGATTTGGACAAATGTCTTTTTTCAACCAAACTATCTGCATAGCCCCCAAGCGTCCCGTTTTCGGCGGGACAGTCCCGATTTGGGGGGCGGTCCCGCTATCCCATTATGACCCTTAGTGTCCTGGGCGGCTGGGGGGGGGGTCAGATGTGCAAAAGAAATGATCGAGGCCCCAGCCGGCGGATGCGGTGTGTGGGATGCGGGTCTGGGATAATAGGGTCCCTCCCTCCGAATGTGCCCCCATATCCCCCTGTATGCAGAGTTAAGAACGCAGCGGAGCGGGCAGTCTTACCATTCCTTCTCACGTACGGGCATCTCTTGCTTCCCTCTACCTCCTGTGATGTCACAGGAAGCGGAGAAGACCAGATGCCCGTACGCGAGAAGGAATGGTAAGACTGTCCGCTTCGCTACGCTCTTAACTCTGCATACAGGGGGACACTGGGGGGTACAATACTATCCCAGACCCGCATCCCACACACTGCATCTGCCGGCTGGGGCCTCGATAATTTTTTACCTCCTCACCCATGGGCACCCTCTCCCCACCCACAATTTTTTTTTTTTTAATAAAGGATAGATATGATTGACTAGGGATGTGTCTAAAAAAAATGGACTAGGGGTGTGTCAGGGGCATAGCTTAAGTGTCCCGCTGTCTCATCTCAAAAAGTTGGGAGGTATGCATCTGTAAGACTAATGGTGCCCATACATGGTACAATGTTTCACTTAATTACCATTTGTACGTAGTATAAAGGTAAATTAAGTGAATATACTGAAATGATTTAGTCAGTTCTCTTTTATTACATAGCAATGGTAAGATTGTATGGGCACCATTAGGCATTGATGCTATGGACTGGCCCACTGGGAGGAGCTCACACAGGAGACCATCCACCTTATTAGGAGTGAGCATGTCCAGGCATTGTAGGGAGGTCACACAAGCATGTGGCGGCACAACCAACACCTCATTTTGTCTTGTTTTAAATGACATTAAAGGATGAGCCTGTTTTGTTTGTTTTTTTAGGTTACTTATGAGTGCAACTGTAAATCCAGACCTCCATGGGTTGATGCATTTGATTTACATTGGCAATTTGTGTGCTTTTGTTGTCTACATTTTCAACTCTAAAGAACAAAGTTTTTAATATCTCATTCAGATTGAGGTCATTTCTGTGTCCTTTATTTTATGAGCAGTGTGTATTCTCAACAAGGTACCAACCACACAAGCTGTCACTCCCATACCTGCAAATTTATAACCAGGCTGGTTTTTTACTTGTTCTGCAGCCTGAAAAAGTTCAAGTGCACCCAACAGGACACAAGTCCAGCCCCATCCACACTGATCACTTCCTTTGCAGCCATCCAAAGCCTCCTGTAGAAGCTTCATTAACTCTACCAGTCGGGGAGTACCATGCATGGTGCAGAATGCTCCCAGCTGCGGTGGGCATGACAGGGGAGCATACACTGGTGGAATTAAAAGCTTCTACTGGAGGATCCAGGAAGCTTTGGACAGCTGTGAAGGAGTGATTGGCATGGAGGGGGCTGTATGAAGCCCCAGGTATTTATGTCCTGTTGTCTCAGGTACACATTAAGTGTTTTGTACTGTACATACAGGTTTCTTTTAGGTCACATCTCCTTGGGGACACTAAGCTTTCAGCAGGAGACAAGGGAGTTTGGAAGGGGTCCAATGATTGCTCTGTGGTGGGGATGCAACTTGCACTCTACCAGTAAGTAAGTCCATACTTTGGAAAGTTCAGTCAGGTGACCCAAAGGCCAATATTCTAACAAATGTTCTTTGAAACAGCTGCAAATTTGCAGATTATGTATAGGGTACAGTGGCCCATTCACTCCCAAATGCAAAAACAGACAAGAATTAAGTGGGGCATGAAAATAGAATGGCTCTAGAAAAGGGGTCTTAAACTTGCGGCTCGCGGGCCATTTGCGGCCCTCGATACAATATTTTGTGGCCCTCGCCGGCAAAAGCTTCCTTATAGTTTGCTTCAGTGCTCCCAAGTAATCCGCCGCATCCCCGCCACTAAATGAGGGCTGCAGAGCCCCCAAATCGCCCGAGGGGCAATCCGACCGCATTTCCTGGAAGGGGCAGAGCTTTCAGCTTCAGCTCTGCCCCTCCTAACGGCAATTGCCACCTCTCCCCGCCCCTCTCTGTGAAGGAAGTGTGAGAGGGGCGGGCAGAGGCATCGATGCGCCGCAATTGTGAAATTCCTTATGCGGCCCAGCCTCATCCTGACTTTGCCTCTTGCGGCCCCCCAGGTAAATTGAGTTTGAGACCCCTGCTCTAGAATGACACTTAGGCCTGGTCCACAAATCAAATTTCAGTGCCATGCATTGTGACTGCATTGGAAAGTTACATCTGTTCAGACATGACATTTTAGCATTGCTAGTATGGCAACATCCAAATAAAAATTAAAATGGCTACTGCAGCGAGTTTGCATTTCATCGCTGCATTGGAAATATCTGCTGTGGTCCGTTTCGGGAACCATTTTTTGGTTTGCAGCATGTGACCCAAGCCACATACCAATGTTCAGAATACAAGAACATCCTTGCTAGTGTCTAAATATACAGCTGCTGGTGTGCAGAAAAAAAAAAAAAAAAAAAAAAAAAAAAAAAAAAGCACGTTTATAGGAAGACAAGGCATTTTATTGGCAAATAAAAATTACAAGTTTAAAAAACAAACCAGTTTTTTGAGATGCCCTTCACTTATAAACTAAAGGCAAGCCACTTTAATCATTAGGCAGCTGGCGTAAGGGAGGAGGTGGGGGTTGGAGATCATAGGGCCACTTCCTCCAGTCAGGAGCTGTGCAGAACAACCAGCCTGATCATGGCCCTCTTGAAGTGTTTATGTTGTCCTGGGAGAGAAGACCGAATCTTTAGCTTCAGAAAAGTTTTACCCATCAGTTCAGCTAACAAAAACCAGGGACCCCAAAGCCCAAAAGCTTAGGACAGTCATGAGTACAGTGACTGGATCTGGTCAGTTCAGGCTCATGTGTATGGGCAACAATCACAGGGACAACTGGTCCGGGGATTAAGTGGCTACTACGACAGCGCTCAGATGTCAGAGCTCTGCCCCTTATGTAAAACAGTTGTGCACCACCCCTCATGATTAAATAGGGTCTGAACATTAAGCAGCACGTCAAATAACTATGGGAGCAACAGAGCTAGACTGGCACAATATACAATTTGCAAAAAATCATTTTTTTGTCAGCTAGCCTAGGTTTCCCAATTTTTTTGTTTTTTATTAAGAAAAAAACATAATAAAATTTTGGGGAAATTCAAGCATTTTGGGTAGAGGGAGAGAAGGTAAAAAAAGGCTTTCAATCTTTCAATGTGCAAAAAAACAGAATTATTTTTTCAGAGCAGCATAGTACATGGAGATTACAATATTACTGTTTGTATGCATCACTGATAACAGCTATAACCCTGAATTTTGGCTCAGCTGGTTCTTCCCAATGGTTTGGAGGCATTTAATTGGGCAGGGTAGCTGAGCAGGCAAGAACAAGACTTTCCTCCTATGAGAGATCATCCATCGCTACAACCACACTAAGCCAGACTATCCCATTCTGTGGATTTAGACAGTCCAGTAAAACTGTGCAAATAAAAAACTAAAGTTTGGCGTCCACTAAAAGTTTTGGGGTAAAAATATAAATGAGAGGTTTGCAGCTATCAGCTGAGAACTTGGGAGAAGATTAATCTTTGGGAACACCGGCCACAATCTCAGACTCAATTCCACAGTGATCCTTTCCACGCAGAATCTTGAAGTACCCTGGAGATAAAAATAAAGGTTTTATGCATGTATTTAAACAGTACATTAACCACACCCCACACCCTGGTATACATTTCATTTTGTGCTTAGTGCCACATTAAATAAGTGTAATTAGAAATCTTAAACGAACCCATTTATTTTATTGGTGATCCACCTAGTGATAGCTTATGATCAAGAGCAAACTGTCCGAGACTTGAAGCTGTTAGTTGAAGCTGTAAGTTAGTTTTTCATCGTGGATCTGCTTTAACAGTTTAAGAGGATTTATTCCTGTGATACAATGAGAGCAGCCATGTTCTGTCACTACACAGGTTAAAAAACACGATTGGTTCGCACGATGACCAGGGGCCCCGGACCTCTCTCACTGGCCGGGGCCCCAAGGCCAACATGCAATACCTGGAGGGGAGTGCAGGTGGGCCTGGACCTCTCACACAGGTTATCTGCAACTGCATCTCCACCCCTCAGCCTGTGAAAAATTTACTCCCCTCTGAAATCTCTGGCTAGTAACCTCCTCCTGCCCAGACAGACCCATGTAGCAAGGGCTTATGGGAGCTGAGTGCCTTGGTGTTTTGGAGAATCTGTGGGCGAGGCTTGTTTAGTTTATAGGGAATTAAGAGTATTATAACAAGTATTTGGCTTGAGGAATGCCCTATAAAGTACATGTAAAGGAACACAATTATGCAATGTATAATAGTTTCTCAGATCCACTTTAAAGGACAACTGAATCAGATTTCGCCAAGTGCAGCAGTTGCCACACTCGGAATTGTTTGTAGTACACATCGGCATAGAGCTTAGTACAAAGCGGCATTTGAAACAATGGCCTCAATTCACAGAGCTTTAACACTATCAAACGTTTTTGATAAAATTTTCCGCATGGGTAAAATCTAATTTTGAATTCACTAAGGCGTTATAGATTTATTGAACGTTCTCGATAACACATTTGCTAAATCTATAACGCCTTAGTGAATTCAAAATCAGATTTTACCCATGAGGAAAATCCAAAACGTTTGATAAAGCTCTGTGAATTGAGGCCATAGTAGTGCAGTTCCCGTGCCTGGAGGTATTGGTGGAAATAGCCCTGTAGCGATGGTCTGAGCGCATGCGGTTGAAGAAGCGCCTGCCGGGATGGTGCGGGTCATTCGTGTACATACTCTACATCATAAATACATAGACACATGGCAATGGTAGGGATGAAGAGTTATATGAGGCTGCTGTGTTTGCCTTTTAAGCAATACCAGTTGCCTGGCAGCCCTGTTGACCCTCTGCCTCTAATACTTTTAGCCATAGACCCTGAACAAGCATGCAGCAGATCAGTTTGACATTCTCATAGCGACAATATTAGCTGCATGCTGGTTTCTGGTGTTATTCTAACACCTCTGCAGCCAAACAGACCAGCAGGGCTGCAAGGCAACTAGTATTGTTTAAAGAACAAACACGGCAGCCTCCATAGTCTCACTTCAGTTGCCCTTTAAGCCCGATTGACACTTTCAATTATGATTGGCCAATCACTGACCAAAGCATGTACCGGGCTTTAGGGTGTCTACACAGTTCGATTGTCCAATATATAGTATGAGAGCAAATAGATTTTTAATTCTTTGAACAGATTGTGTTGATAAACTCTCATACTACGTGCAAGTGGTAAAATTGGCCAACCAGGTGTGCATGCACCCTTAGGTTCCTTACACATACAACTTTGGCCAATTCTACCATTTCTATGTAGCACGAGGGCTAACAGATTTTGAAGATCACAAATTGATTTTTTTAAAGGATACCTGAGTTTTAAGTTTAACTTACCTAGGGCCTCTGACCTCTTGCATATGTCCTGTTCCCACCCACGTACACAACGATCCCCTGGGCCCCCGCTGCAGCTATCGTTTTTGCAGTCGGCGGGCCACTGTGCCTGGGTGGCCCTGGCCGCATGCATCCTCACGCCCGTCGTGGGAACCTACTGTGCAGTATGAGGTTTATACTGCACGGTACCTACACAGGCGCAGTGGACATCAACTTGTAAGTTAGCAGCAATGAAAGGGAACTGTGGCAGGGGACCAGAGGATCCTTTTGCCTTTTTTTGGGAGGGGGGGGGGGGGGGGGGGGGGGACATGCCCAGCAAACCCATAACAGGGATCTGGCTGCCTAACCTCCCCCCCCCCACCTTTACCTAAAATCAGTGTTGATTTAGGGCTGGTTCACACTACAAGAGCTTTTCTAAGTGTTTGTGTTTAAAAAATCTCTTGCTAATGTTATCCTATTTGAGTGTTCACACTGGAGCAACGAGATTTTGGAAAAAATCCCCCATAGGACTGCATCAGCAAGAGCTAAAATAAGAAAAATCGCTGGAGTTAAAGAAAAAAAAAAAAAAAAAAAAGCTCAGTTTGACTCAGCCCTAAGGCCTGGTGCACACCAAAACCAGCTAGCAGATCCGCAAAATGCTAGCAGATTTTGAAACGCTCTTATTTTTCTGTAGCATTTCAGCTAGCGTTTTGCGGTTTTGGCAAGTGTTTTTTGTGTAGTAGATTTCAGATATTGTTACAGTAAAGCTGTTACTGAACAGCTTCTGTAACAAAAACTCCTGCAAAACTGCTCTGAACTGGCGTTTTTCAGAGCGGTTTGCGTTTTTCCTATACTTAGAGACACTGAAGCGAAAAAAAAATGATATTATGACTTGTATGTGTAGCACAGCTAAGAAATAAAACATTAAGATCAGATACATCAGTGTAATTGTTTCCAGTACAGGAAGAGTTGAGAAACTCTAGTTATCTCTATGCAAACAAGCCATTAAGCTCTCCGACTAAGTTAGTCGTGGAGAGGGCTGTTATCTGACTTTTATCTCAACTGTTCCTGGACTATTTACTTTTCCTCTGCTAGAGGAGAGGTCATTACTTCACAGACTGCTCTGAAAGACTCATTTTGAATGCTGCGTGTTGTGTAATCTGCACATATTATAGAATGATGCAATGTTAGAAAAAACACTATACACCTGAAAATAAAAGTATGAGAATATTTTCTTTGCTGCTAATCTAGTAATTATTCATAGTACACAACCAATTCATTATATCATTTTTTTTTTTTCGCTTCAGTGTCTAACATTGAGGCAGAAACTCATCCACAATCCAAAAAAATGCCTCACCCTGGGAGTATGCGTTTCTGCAAAACGCCTCCCGCTCTGGTGTGCACCACCCCATTGAGATACATTGACCAAGTGGATCCACAGCCGCAAGCTGCTGCAGAAACGCTGAAAAAGCCGCTCGGTGTGCACCAGCCCTTACTGAGTATTAGAGATTACTGTCCCTACCACAGCAATCACTACCGAAATAAGTCTTACTTCACCATGTAAACTCATCTGGTCATAGCGTACAAAGAGACTCTGAAGCGAGAAAAACCGCAGCATACGCGCCGCACAAAGGGGGTCCCTTCACCCCCAAACCCACCCCAGCACGACTTGGTCGTGCATTTGGTCGCTCCTGGAGGCAGGGCTAACGGCTGCAGCCCTGCCTCCAGTCGCGTCTGTCAGCGGCGCATCGCCGCCTCTCCCCCGCCCCTCTCAGTGAAGGAAGACTGAGAGGGGCGGGGGAGAGGCGGAGATACGCGCTGACAGATGCATGTGGGGCAGGGCTGCGGTGGTTAGCCCTGCCCCAACCAGGAAGCGCTCCCCCGCATTACGGAGGGGGATTTGGGGGTGATGGGACCCCCGTTAAGCCACGCCATAGCGGCGTTTTAGCAGGGGCACACATGCCCCTGCTAACTCTGAGGTCTGAAGCGAGATTTATTCTCGCTTCAGTCTCTTTAATGTATCTGAAATGGGAAGTGTCTGTCATTTGCATTTTGCGATTAAGGCTGGGAACACGTGGCAGAACCACCAAGGTTGCTGAACACGCAGCGTTTTTGCTGCTAATGGAAGTCAATGGGCCGCAAGCATATAAACACTGGTTTTGTTGCTTATTTTTCAAAAACACACAAGTCAGCTGTAACACAATGTTATGAGTTTTTCATACCTTAAAAAAAAAATAATTCTGATGTATTTCTATTTGCTGTTGTCTTCCCAGTTGCATAAAAGTCTATTGAAAAATGCATGTGTTTTTTTTAATGCAAGGGGGGGGGGGGTGAACTTGCGCAAAATGCATTGAAAATGCACAAACAAAAGAAAAACTGCCACACAGAAAACTCACCCTTTCATGCACAGTCATGTGTGCACCCTGCCAAAGGGAGATGGGGAGGTCACAGAAGACTAGATCTAGAATTTCTTTTTTAAATCTCATTACAGATAGCACTGAAATTTGAGGTCAACTAACTAGAGCACCCAAGCAGACAGTCTCCAGCCCCACTCAGGCACAAAGCTCATGAGAGTCCTTCCCTCACTACATAATGATGTAATAAATCAAATCGTACCATTATCACCCCAGTCGGTGTTCCAGGAGTTGGCACACAGCCAGTAGGGAGTTCCATTTTCCACACCCCAGCCGATGATTTTGATGGCATGGCCTCCAATTTCCTCACCGGTCACATGCTGGTAGACACCTATAGAACAAAGGCATAGTCAGTCTACATAGAGGTGAAGGGGCACATGCCCCAGCTATCCTTACAGATGCCCTGTAGCCTGAATATCAGACCCCAGGCAGAACAGATCTGTAATTAAGCATTAAAAGCAGATTTTAGGTTGTGCAACAAGGTAGTGGCAGCAACTGTCAATTGGATACGCAGCCTTGGTCGGCGCACCTCCTGATCGCACTCCTGTTAACAGGAGCGATTTATGTAGAAAAAAAAAAATCCTGCACAAAAGGCTCCCATTAAAGAGGGTTTCTGCAGGCAACTGGAGGAACACTTAGTGACCGCACAGGCACCGGGTGGCTGCAGGAGGCTAGTAGAAGCCCCAGGTAAGTTGCACTCTCTTCAGCTTAGACTTCCTTTCAAAGCGCTTGCAGTGTGAACCAGTCCGTACTGATCCACCCAGCAGCTAAATCCAGCTGTTTGACAAGAGAGTTTAAACAGTTAACAGTGTATTTGGCCAATGACAATACTTTCAAGCAAATACAAACACACATCTGGATTTGTGTAGCAATTGTCTTATTCACTACCAAAAACTCCTTAAAGGATACCTAAAGTGATATGTGACAAGTGATAGACCTGTGTATGTACAGTGCCTAGCACACAAATAACTAGGCTGTGTTCTCTCTCTTTCTCTGCCTGAAAGTTTAATATCAGGTAAGTGGCTGACTCAGTCCTGACTCAGACAGGAAGTGACTACAGTGTGACGCTCAATAAGAAATCAAAAAAAAAAAAAAAAAAACACAAACTCCCCTAGCAGAAAATGGCTTCTGAGAGCAGGAATTGGACAGAGTCTAATAGATTTTAGCTCTGGCATACTTCAATGAATGTGTCAATGAGCAAAAATGTAACAGTAAAAATGTAAAAGTAGATTTAAATATAATAAAACCGTGGAATATCTTAAAAAAGCCATTTTTAGGAAGTAGATAGAAACAGTTTATTTTTGCTTCGGGTATCCTTTAAATAAAAATACATTTCCAAATAAAAAAAATAAAAATTAAGACCTCGTAATAATTAATACGCATGTTATGAATGATCCTGATGGTATTAACCTGATCCTACCTGACTTGTAAGTAGGGAAGTCTGAGTACACAAGGAATGCACCCTCTACTGGCCCGTTCTTGTAGATCTCAGCCTTGATGGCTTCTTCATTGCTGGGGACAGAGTAGGAGGTGGTTCCTAAAAAAAAAAAAAAAAAAAAAATCAAACCACCACAAATAAAAGCATTCCAACAGTCTAATGTTGGGGACAAAGCACAAAAGGCAGAATGGAGAGAACAGTAGAGAGACCATAGGGGCCACTTCCCATTATGCAGGTGTGCATCTTGCAGGACGCACACCAGCACTAGCAAGGATGCAAGTATTTATCTGAATTCCTGTAGCCATGCCTTGCACAGGGATAGGGATTTGGCTGCAAGCTGCGATCAACTGCAGTACACCATCAAACACGCTGGCATGTGACTCACTGAATAGGCAGTTTTCCAGCTGCAAGTCGCATGTAGTCATTCTGCACCAGCGGATATAGGCCCTAAAGCAAGAACCATTTTGGTGTGCATACAAATATAATGCAAATTGTATGCAGCTTGAAAATTTGACCAATCAAATGCAATCTGATTGCTCCAATTCCAATGTGCTTAAAATCTGCATTAACCACCCTGGCGTTCTGATTAAATTGCCAGGGTGGCTGCGGGAGGGTTTTTTTTAAATAAAAAAAAAAACTATTTCATGCAGCCAACTGAAAGTTGGCTGCATGAAAGCCCACTGGAGGGCGCTCCGGAGGCGATCTTCCGATCGCCTCCGGCGCCCAGAATAAACAAGGAAGGCCGCAATGAGCGGCCTTCCTTGTTTTGCTTATATCGTCGCCATAGCGACGAGCGGAGTGACGTCATCGACGTCAGCCGCCTCCGATCCAGCCCTTAGCGCTGGCCGGAACTTTTTGTTCCGGCTACGCTGGGCTCAGGCGGCTGGGGGGACCCTCTTTCGCCGCTGCTCGCCGCAGAGCGGCGGCGATCAGGCAGCACACGCGGCTGGCAAAGTGCCGGCTGCGTGTGCTGCTTTTTATTTGATGAAAATCGGCCCAGCAGGGCCTGAGCGGCGACCTCCGGCGGTGTTGGACGAGCTGAGCTCGTCCAGACCGCTCAGGTGGTTAAAGGAATACTGTAGAAGGGGTGGGGAGGTCAGGGGAAAAGGAGTTGAACTTATCCGGGGCTTCTAATGGCCCCCCCACAGACATCCTGTGCCTGCGCAGCTACTCACCGATGCTCCGGCCCACTTCTGTAATTTCAGACTAAATCTGAAAACCACTGTGCCTGCGTTGCAGTGTCCTCGCTCCCCCTGTTGTCACCAGGAGTGTACTGTGCAGGCACAAGCCATACTGGCACTGCACAGTGCGCCCCTGGTGACATCAGCGGGAGCGAGGACACGGCAACGCAGGCGCAGTGGTTTTCAGACTTAGTCTGAAATTCCAGAAGTGAGCTGGAGGCGGGGCCGGAGCATTGGTGAGTGGCTGCGCCAACACAGGATGTCTGCGGGGGACCATTAGAAGCCCCGGGTAACGTCAACTCATTTTCCCCCTACAGTATTCATTTAAGTTTGCATGCACACCTAACTTGTTACTGACCAACTAGCTCAGACAGTAGAAGTCTACTCTAATATCCACTCTGGCCTGTTGCAATTTTAAAGGAAAGCTGGAGTAATATGAATCCCTGCCAAAATTTCTATATAGCAGCTGCCTGGCAGTCCTGCTGATCTCTGGCTGCAGTAGTGTCTGAATCCCAATTTAAACAAACATGCAGCATATCCAGTCAGACACCTTGCATGCTCAGAGTGTGGCTAAATGTATTAGAGGCAGAGGATCAGCAGGAGAGCCAGGCAATGTGCATTGTTTAAAGTGTACTTGGGATCAGAGGAGGAGAAAAAAAAAAAAAAAAAAAAAAAAAAAACACAGCAAGAGATCAGTGAGCCTGAATGGGGCTGTAGGAAGGGTTCTCTTTTTTTAAACGTTTACTTCCATATCACTCACTTCACTGGCTATGTAGATGCATGCACCAAGGGCACTTACATAGCCAGTCTACCATTTTATTTTTACGGTCTTCTAGTTTCCTCCCTTTTGGAAAGCTAATCCGTGTTGGCTTTCATTTGCACCATTCCTGAGTTTTTCTTCAATGTCCACTGAGAACTTCACACTACGAGAGCTTTTTCAAAAACGCCAGAGATTTTAAAGGCTCTTGCTAATGCTATGGGGATTTTTACAGAATCGCAGCGCTCCCGTGTGAACACATAGGATATCAGCAAGAGCTTTTGAAATCACAAGCACTTAGAACAGCTCTGGTGTGCACCAGCCCATGGGCCTCAGTCACACCTAAACCGCAAACGCTTTGCATTTGGTAGCTTGCCCCCCTCCCGATGCTTCACTGCATGCGGAGTTTGTTTAAAGTGCTTTGACCAAACATTTCTCATTCACGCCCTGACGCAAGTCAGGAAGTGAACTCTGACCCAGAAAAGCATACAATGCATTCTTTAAAATGCGAACACAGGCTCCCCACAAAGCGATTTTGGGAGCATTTAGCACTCTTCCTGTACCTTCCATTGAGGCGGAACCGCCTCAATAATTGTCCATGCACCACTTTGCCGATCACAAAGCTGCCGTAATGCGCTGATATGAACCTTCTCATAAACATTGCACAAGCGTCAGGTCAAGAAAAAAAAAGGGTCAAAAAACGCCCCTAGTGTGAACAGAGCCGGGACAAGGTCCTCCAGCACCCAAGGCTGAGACACCAAAGTGTGCCCCTCCATCCCTCCACCCCAGCCGTCACACACTGATTTCTCTTAGACTAAGAGGCACCCCAGGGCCCCCAACACCTTCATCTCTAGTTATCTGGCTTGTAGTCACTTCCATGTATCTCCTTTTCTTATTTCTTTCTGCTTCAAACACAATTAGGAATGACAGCTGAATGAATTGTGCGCCCCCTCCTACACTGCGCCCTGAGGCTGGAGCCTCTCCAGCCTATGCCTCGGCCCGGCCCTGAGTGTGAATGAGTCCTTAGAGTGGACATTGCACACCAGGATCCTTTCACTTCACTTGCTGGGCTTTGGGCTGGAAACTCTGGTTGCCCAGTTAGTGCTGCTGGCAGCCAGGTGCAGTGGACACCCCTTGTTCAACACCCTTTACTCAGGAAAGGTGCATTGCACCGGCGCAGGGCATAGTGCAAATAAAAGCCAACTTTTTCTTTGCTTTCCAACAATGGGCATGCTACAAAGCTATCTCTTCTCACCTTAACAATGTTACTTTTTCAAAGCTCCCAAAGAGCTAAAATTAAAAGTAAGAAAAGTAATATTGAAATTAAGTTAATCAGGAACAACTTACTTGGTGATTATTTTGCTAGTAATTATGCTAAAAAGGTTAGTTAGGTGAAAAATGCAATTTATGAGCAGTTTTCTGAATAGAGCTCAATATCTAGTGATCCAAAGGGAAGGGTTTGTTTTTTTATTCATTTTTTTTTTTTAAAACAAGGGCAGTCAAAAATCAGTAGACTGGATAATACACAAGTAATCTGTTTTTGGTGGTAAAAGATCAAAGTTTTAAACCTGTGAATTTAGGGGGGGGTGGGGGAAGGAATGAATTACCCAGGCCACACTAAATAGCCAGCCCATTGTTTTTGAAGGAGTTTGTGTAACAGAAGACAGTAGCCATGGTCAGCCAGAATTCGGCAGGAATGGGTTGGTCAAGATGTGGATCACGCGAGCTATTTACCAAAGTGTTTATCCTTGCTGTAGTCGGACCCATAACCGTCCTCGCACTGCTTGACGCATTTTGGAGTTTCGCCTTCCTCACCCTTGCAGGATGGGCGGGTGCCATTGACATGGTGCTCACAGGGAGGGATAGAGTATGGCCTGCAGCCTGGATATACAAGAGGGAGAGTGTCAGTCCACAAACTCACAAGCAATACAGAGAAGACCGCGATATAAGAAACTCACCGATGTGCGACTCATACAATCCTCCAGTCACAAGGCCTTTCTCAGTCCAGTAACCCCAGGCGCCAGAGGGGTAGCCTCCATTGCAGCTGCAAAGACAAGACAGTGAGTTAAACATGCAGGAATGACCAGTGTGGTATAACAAAAAACAAAAACTTTTGCTTATGGATTCTTTGTGGCATGCATTACTAGCGATGTGGCAGGGGTGTGTCGTAAAGGGAAGCTCTGCACTCAGCCACTGTCCAGCCCCTTCCACTGCATAGGATGACCTCGTGAGGTCATGCGCTACTGCGTCGCTGTCAATCACTCGAATGTGGTGTGTAGTGTACTGCACAGATGCAGCAGTTCTGTGCCTGCGCAGTACACACCACATGCAAGTGATTCACAGCGGCGCACTTCAGCGGAGGAGTCCAGGAGCCAGCAGCTGAGTGCAGAGCGGGACAGTGGCTGCTAGGGGTTGGAGAAACCCCTTGGTAAGTAAAGGACTAAGCTGCTCGGACCTTTCCTTTAAGGTGTCCCTTTTATCTCAGAAAGTTGGGAGGTATGCTATAACATTTAAGACTATTGTGGGAAAACGAGGAAAAAATAAGTGTACCATAGTGTGCCTTTGTTTTACATTTGCTACATCTAGAGCAGGGTGTCAAACGCAAATACAAAGTGGGCTGAAATTGAGCTCTAGGACCAAGTCGCAGGCCGAACCTCCATGACTAGTGGCCACCTCTCTCCCTTATAAAGTTCCCTGCTGTCTAATAGATCCTCCCCTATACAGTTCCCTGGTGTCAAGTGGCACCCTTTCCTTGCCTATACAGTTCACTCGTATTTAGTGTTGTTCTCCTCCTGATATAGCTTCCCTGGTGATTTAGCGCTTACCCTCCAACATTGCATTATGTTTGGCCCACTCTAGACCACCAGAGAAGCTAACTGGGGAAACCACCTGAGGGCCAAATCTTATGGCTCCGAGGGCTAGATTTGGCCCACGGGCCGGAGTTTAACATGTATGATGTAGAGCAAGTAAATCAATGTAATTCCCTCCACTCTAGCAATCCATCACGTGCAGGTAAGTTTAATTATCTCGACTTAAAGCTACAGACACATGCTAGCAGTGTTGGACTGGCCCGGCAGTGTGCCAGTATTTTGCCTGGTAGGCCCCGCCTCCAGTGGGGCCCATTAGGTTTTTTTTTTATAAACATTTTTCCCCTCCGGGGTTCCCAGTTACAATCCCTCCCCCTCACTTCAGGGCCCCCCTCCTGTTATGCGCAGCGGCGGCATAAGCTACAGGCTCCAGCAGACGCTAGAGCTCAAACCGCCTGGTGGTCTACTCTGTCTCCTCCTCTGCAGTCTGCAATGCTGCTCGCACTACTTCCTGGTTGAGTGCGAGCGGCAGAGGAGGAGACATCGTAGACCAGGCAGCTGGAGCTCTAACGTCTGCTGGACCCCGGACCCTGTAGCTGAATCTTATGCCGCCATGCATAACAGGAGGGGGGCCCCCTGAGGTGAAAGAAAGGAGCCGGGCCGCCCTCCCAGCATCTGCAAAAAACTTTCCTGCACAGCACTGACTGCAAGTAGCGCGCCAGTCAGATAATGGATTTTAATCCACCCACGCTCCCGGTAATTGATATTAGCCCACCCACCAGGTAGTTGATTTTAGATTGACTTAGATTTATTGATGTAGATTGACAGTCATATCAGTGACTGTCCTCAGGACCTCACAATCTAATCCTACCATAGTCTAATGTATAATAAATAATAAATTTATGTAATGTGCTGCAGGAGAGGTCAGTGATATCACTGACATCTCCTGCAGCACATTACAGAGTACATAGTAATGTCACTGACTGTCCTCAGAGGAGCTCACAATCTAATCCATGTGATATGCATGGTAACTAGGACATTATATTAAAGGGGGACTCTATGCAAAGTTTTGCTGTGAAGCAGTGTTTAATTACAATGCTGCCAAGTTCATATACATTTGGCCCTATCCATGGTACCTCATGACCATGCCCACCTTCTGGTGCATGGTCATGCTCTTTTTCACCACACTCATGGGATGTGTGGGCCCCAGGTTGAAATTTCTCTGGTGGGCCCCCCGTCTGACCCTGCATGCTAGCTCATACTTGCTGTTACAGCTAATAAAGTGATTCATAGCAGGACCTCTGAATGAAAACCTCTGGTGTACTCTGCCAACTTTTGTAATTGCACAACGTCACTCTTCTGGCAAACACTGAACAGAACCAATTCAGGAAGCAAAGAGTCTGTTTTTCAAAAAGGGAAGGCCCTAGATGTGTTAAAAATACAATCTTGGAGGTACTGCATGCAACTGCAGCAATTAGACTAGTGTGGTACATACATTTTGAAAACATGCAGGCTGTCCACAGGAGTCTAAATAACTACAGGTCTGGCTTGGAACTGACCACATGCCACAAATCTGAAACATTCATAGATTTCTTACCCCATTCCACACTCGCTGCCACAGCAGGAGAGCAGATCCTCCGCAGACACCTCCACATTCACCTTCCCATTGGAGTGCACACAGACACGGTCCGAGATGGCCTCCACAGCTCCAAATGCCTGGAAGATACAGGATTGGTTTACAGCACTTTTGCAAGAGACACTGAACACTGCAGAGCTACAGGATCTAATGTGTTAAAGTTGATCTAAGATAACTTACTCATTGCATAGTTTGGTTCCTTTCATGTAGTTTATAGGGCATTCCTCAAGCCAAATTTTTTGGTTTTAATACTCTAATTCCCTATAAACTAAATAAGCCTCCCCCACAGCTCCTTTTGTGCCTTGGCACTCAACCTCCCTGGCGGTTAATTTTGCCAAATGGGCAAAATGTTTTAATTTTTTTGTTTGTTTCATGTAAAGCTACCAGAGTGGTAGCTACATGAAACACCACTAGAGGGTGCATGTGTCCCTCTAGTGCGATAGTCGCCGGCACTAATAGCAAACAGGGGAACGCGTATATAACGCGTTCCTGTTTGGCTTCTCCTGTCGCCATGGCGACGATCGGGATGACGTCATGGACGTCCGGCACACCCGATCCAGCCCATAGCGCTGCCCTGAACTCATTGGTCCGGGCAGCGCAGGGCTCTGGTAGGGGCCTCTTTCGCCGCTGCGTGCGATCGCCGCAGAGCGGCGGCAATCAAGCTGTGCGCGCAGCTAGCAAAGTGCTGGCTGCGCGCACAGCACTTTGAATGGGGCGAATCGCCCCAGTAGAGCCGGAGAAATCCTCCTGCGTGGCATAGCCCGAGCTCAGCTCGGGCTTACCACCAGGGAGGTTAAGCCCCGTCTACACTGGGAGATGTGGTGATCCGGCGGCTCGATTAGCCGCCTGGTCGCCTCTTCCGTGTCCCCGCTGCTTATCTTCTGCTCGATTCCCTGCCATTGTCCCCACGCGGGGAGCAAGCAGGGAATGGGCGGAAGCAAGATCCGTCCTGTCGGATCTTATCGAGTCGCATCAGCGGCTTGATTGATAAAGAAACATCGCGGCCGCATCTACGCGTGTATATGCGGCTTTAGAGCAATGTAGCAAGGGCTTATGGGAGCTCAGTCTGGGCAGGAGGTTACTAGCAAGAGATTTCATGGTGGTGGGGAGGGAGGAGTTAATTTGTCACAGGTTGAGGGCTGGAGATGCCATCAGCTTGCCTGTGTGTAATGTGACAAGCAAAACATGGCTGCCCTCGTATCACTGGAAGAAATCAAACTGTTGAAGCGTTTGCAGCTAGATTTGCTGTGCAAACTATATACATTTTAGAAAAGATATATAGACAAGTTACTTGCTATAGTTAGTTTTTCATCTCTAATCCACTTTAAATCAAACACACCCTTTAGTAATCATCCTAAACGTGTTCTATTAAAACCAACAGCATAATATGGCTCAAGTATAATCAAGTATAGGACCCCCTAATCACATCAGGACAGAGTCTAGTCACTGCAAACTAAAGAGATGCTCTTTATGGTAAAGCCTAGCTAATCAGCTTTCTACTTTTTCAAGTAGTAGCCCCACCACCTCAGAAGGGCCATAGAAGCAAACTGCTATTGCCCCAGGGCCCCAAGCCAGCTGCCTGGCCCCCACCTTGTGGCCCCTTCAGAGTTTGGCAATGAGAGTGACTGACCTATCCCAGCTGGCATCAACTCATGGTTCTGTGAACTGTCTTGCCGCATCCTCACTGACCCAGGAGGTCACGGAAGAGTGGCCCCCGCAACAATGGAGTCTGGAACGCACGGAGCCACATACTGGAGGAGCGCCCCAGCTGGGACAGGAGAGTTACTACACTGCTGAAAACTCTGCAGGTGCCCCAGAGAACTCTTGCACTAGGAAGAAGCAACTGATAGCAGTCATTTACAGATAGCTGGCTGCTGAATTTAACAGAAGCACATCTATACCATGTAGCAAGTATACACAGCAAACCCTTTCTTCATTTTGAAAATTAGCGACAGGTTTACCCTAGCTCAACACATATAGGCCCATACAGCGTCACCATTACTACATACCCAGCAGGAGCCGCAGGAGCCCTGGTCTCGGATCTCCTTGATGGTTGGGCAGTGTGGCCACGCCTCCCGGGAATCAAACTGATCTGGCAGGGTCATTTGTTCAGAGTCGGAATAGCTAGAAGAGATCACATACAATTTACACCATCAGCACTCACCTCTTTCCCAGCATACTATATGGCCAGGGATAAAAGGCCTCTAGGTTGTCACTATTGCATACCTCCCAACATTGAGATGAGAAAGAGGGACACTTAATCCACGCCCCTGCCACACCCCTTATCCCACCCCCATCACACTAGAGATTTCATAACAAAAAATATGTTTTATAATTCAAACCACACTGGTCCTTTCCATCCTGGTTCATTTTCCTTCGTAGTAACATTGTAAAATTAGTACTATAGCAATTTAAAGGATGGGAATAAAGTTTAGAGTCAAACATTTTTAGTTGAATATATTTACATAGAAAAAAGGGACAGTGTTAGAAAGCAGGACAAATGAGGAGGAAAGAGGGACAGAGCTCCCAAAGAGGGACTGTTCCTCTGAAAGAGGGACAGTTGGGAGCTATGCTATTGGGCCACAAGAAGCCCAATGCTAGTGATGTAAGGGTATGGTCAATGAGATGCCATTAGTTCCAAGCTGTATAAATTTGCATCAACTGGGAAAGCAGGGCTGTGGAGTCAGAGTCTGAGCAATTTTGGGTACCTGGAGTTGGAGTCGGTGGTTTCATAAACTGAGGAGTTTGAGTCAGGCAATTTTTGTACCAAATCCACAGCCCTGAAATATTAGACTAAGGAGTCAGAGTCAAAGCCATTTTGGGTACCCGGAGTCTGTGGTTTCATAAACTGAGGCGTCGGATGGTTTTTGTACCAAATCCACAGCCCTGTTGGAAAGTCACCAAAACTGCAGCATTTGGATTGGCTCATTTGCAATACCTGCATAAACTTGTAGTACTTCATAAAAACCTATTGTTGGTTGTAGAGCAGCACCCATCCATAGGGAGATTTATGTGCCTCAGCTCACAGCTCTCCACACCACCAGAGCTGAAAATTGCAGGAATCCACTTCAACAGGCACCATCAGCATATAAATAGGCTCTTTATTGGTCACATGGATAAAATGCAGTCAGACAGACCGCCGTTTCGAGCTTCGTGCTCTTTATCAAGTGGTCACAAAACTGCAATACAATAGTATGCAGCAGGGGATAGTTTAGGAGGTTTGGAAATCTCTGCTGTGCTCTACTCCAGCAGTGTTCCATCCCATAAACCATTGCAGCAGACAATGTAATTTTAGCACCAACGTCCCATTGTAGATTTGCATTAAGTGGAAAAGGCTAAAGGCTCATACACACAGACTATAGTCTTTGGAAACTGAAAGATCACAGACCAATCTTACCACCCTTCCTGTAGTATAAGAGCCATACTCTACACAGTCTATTCTATGGAGCTGAACTCCCCATCAGAAAAAAAATCTTTGCAAGATGCTGCACACACAGATGCTGTACAGACACAAAAGATCTGTAGCTGCAAAAGATCTGTTCCTGCCTAAGATCCATTCCTGCAAATTGCATTCATAGTCTATGAGATCTGCAGATCATCATACACACCTTGTTTAATCTCCTTGGCGGTAACCCAGTGTGTGACACGGGGTAACCCACCGGAGGGTGCCGCTCAGGCCCTGCTGGGCCGATTTACATAATTTTTTTGCTACACGCAGCTAGCACTTTGCTAGCTGCGTGTGCATAATGATTGCCGCCGCTCCCACCCGCCGAGCCGAGTTTTGCATGAATAAATCTTTTGAGTGCGCGCAGCATCTGTGCGCGCAGCATCTGTGCGCGCAGCATCTGTGCGCGCAGCATCTGTGCGCGCAGCATCTGTGCGCGCAGCATCTGTGCGCGCAGCATCTGTGCGCGCAGCATCTGTGCGCGCAGCATCTGTGCGCGCAGCATCTGTGCGCGCAGCATCTGTGCGCGCAGCATCTGTGCGCGCAGCATCTTGCAAAGATTTCTATCTGATGGGGAGTTCAGCTCCATAGAATAGACTGTAGGTATGGCTCTCATACTACATGAAGGGTGGTAAGATTGGTCTGTGATCTTTCATTTTTTTAAAGACTTTGGTCTGATGTGTGTATGCACCTTTAGAACCAGTGATCATCATAAACCATGACCAATAAGGTAATCAGTCCCACCCTGGAGTCACATGTTTATTAGCAATCACTGCTTCTAGCAGCAAATACCAGTTCAACCAGCAGCAGTGTGACCTGTTCAGCGATCATATAGCCTCAACTTCCTCCTTCCTGCCGAATCTAATTTCCCCGTTAGTGGACCTGAACCCTTGCACACAGGACAGAAGGAAAACAGAAATGCACCCTGTATGCATTTCAAAAGTTTAGCCTGTCTAGTTCCCCCTCATCTGTGACTAATCACAAATGCAGAATTTGTAACTGACAAAAAGGTTTTCTTTAAATTATGCTGCTGCTCATCTTTTAGAGCCTAGAGGATGTTCTGAGTTCAGGTCCGCTTTAACCCTCCTGGCGGTAAGCCTGAACTGAGCTCGGGCTATGCTGCGCAGGAGGATTTCTCAGGCCCTGCTGGGCTGATTTGCATAATTTTTTTGGTACACGCAGCTAGCACTTTGCTAGTTGTGTGTACTGCCCGATCGCCGCCTCTCTGTGCTGATTTGCTGCTACCCGCCCCCCCAGACTCCATGCGTTGCCTGGCCAATCAGTGGCAGGCAGCGCTGAGGGTGGATCGGGACTCCCTTTGACGTCACGACGGGGGAAGCCCTGATGGAAATCCTGAACGGACGGGCTTGATCGCCGGAGGCGATCGAAGAGGGTAGGGGGATGTCGCTGCACAGCAGCTGTCATGTAGCTAGCGCTAGGCTATCTACATGATTTATTTTATTTTTTTATTTAAAGTGCTGCGCTGCCCCCTGGCAGTTTTAATTGACCGCCAGGAAGGTTAAGATGTAGAGAATCTACCCTCTAAAGGACCCTGAGCAGTGTGGTAAATTTAAAATTGGTACCCACCTGGGGCTCTCTCCAGCCTACCATAGGCTGTGAGATCCCCCAGCGTCCTCTTGACTCCGTTCTGGCTCCTCAGTTACCGGCGACATGGGCCCTGGCTTCCTGATCAGTGATGCTCCTAGTCATCATGCCAGTTGCTATGCGTCATGCGCAGTACTGTCCCGCCGCGATGATGCGTAGCGGCCAGTGTGATGAGGAGCGTCACCGATCAGGAAGCCAGGGCTCGACACTCAGCGGGAGCATCGCAGCCTATGGTGGGCTGCAGGAAGCCCCAGGTGGGTACCAATTTGAACTTTACCCCACTGCTCAGTGTCCCTTTAAAGAAATTCTGTTCTAGGAGGAGTCTTGCTCAAGCAGGTGATCAACTTGATACGTTTTTAAAGTGTATAAAGCGTTGATGTTATGCAGCACTGTACAATAGATCGGGGAGACATAACAGCACTAATCAATGTTACACAGGAACATAGCCTACAACAATGGCGCACAAAATAGTAATTTAACAATAAACCATGGTGCGCCGATTGCAGTGTAGGGATTAATACAGCAGATGAGTCAGTCAACAGATGCAGAGAAAAGCACAAAAGGGCCTTGGCAAATAGGCTTACAGTCTAAAGCTGGGGTGCCCAATGCATCGATCACAATCTAGCAGTCGATCGTGAAGGGCTAATGGGTAGATTGCGACTTGACGCTGAAGACAGATTATCCATTGATTGCTGACAGTACTGTCAATAAGGGCAGCGAATGTGTTTGCGGCCACCCCTTCCTGCCGATAACAGCCAATCAGTGTGGCTGAAACCTCCTGTGATGTCCCCTCCTCCAGACTGCATGTGACATGTTTCAGCAGCCGAGCGGGGCTGTACTGCTGGCTGTTGTACGCCAAGCCGGCAGGGATCAAGCATCTCCTTTAACTACCCGACATGTGACACGTGCAGCGTCTCCCATCCTGCTGGCCGGGGCTGTGTGGATCAAGCGGCTCCTGCTGTCGCACTCCACACAAAGGGCTCGATTCACAAAGCGGTGCTAACCTAGTTAGCATGCCTAAAGACTTTAGGTGTGATAAGTAGGGTGCCAACTGGGTTAGCACCGTTTTGACAATAAGATCACGCGCAAATGTCGCACCGTGATGCAACCTTATAGGTGCATCGGATGCGCCGTTATCGTCACATCACGATGTTTTGCATGCGGGACTTGTCGTGCGAGTTGATTTTATCACGCCTAAACAGAGTTTAGCCATGAAGGAGGGGCTTTTCACAAGCGTGCAAACAGTTAGCACTGCTTTGTGAATCAAGCCCCAAGTACCTTGACTTATGCTGCATACACACTTGAGATAAAAGTCTTTGGAAAAGGCAAGATCACAGACCAATTATACCCCATTCCATGTAGTATGAGAGCCATACTCTACACAGTCTATTCTATGGAGCGGCACTCCCCATCAGATAAAATCTTTGCAAGATGCTGCACACAAAGATGCTGTACACATTCAAAAGATAAATTATCTGCAAAATATATCTTCCTGCAATAGATCCATTCCTGCAAAATGCATTCATAGTCTATGAGATCTGCAGATCCTCATACACACCTTGTTTAACAGAATTCATCTGCATATCTGGCAATCTGCAGATCTGAAAATCCATCCTGGTGGATCTGATCTGCAGATGATTGCCTGTTAAACAAGGTGTGTATGATGATCTGCAGATCTCAGACTATGAATGCATTTTGCAGGAATGGATCTATTGCAGGAAGAGATCTTTTGCAGATAATTATCTTTTGAATGTGTACAGCATCTTTGTGTGCAGCATCTTGCAAAGATTTCTATCTGATGGGGAGTGCAGCTCCATAGAATAGACTGTGTAGAGTATGGCTCTCATACTACATGGAATGGGGTATAATTGGTCTGTGATCTGGACTTTTCCAAAGACTTTTATCTCAAGTGTGTATGCAGCATAAGGCCACATACACAGACCATAGTCTTTTGAAAATGAAAGATCACAGACCAATCTTACCACCCTTCCTGTAGTATAAGAGCCATCTACACAGTCTTTTCTATGGAGCTGAACTCCACATCAGGAAAAAAATCTTTGCAAGATGCTGCACACACAGATGCTGTACAGACACAAAAGATCAGTATCTGCAAAATATCTGTTCCTGCCAAAAATCCATTCCTGCAAATTGCAATGATAGTCTATGAGATCTGCAGATCCTCATACACACGATTTAACCGACATTCATCTGCAGATCAGATCCACCAGGATGGATTTTCAGATCTGCAGATGAATGTCAGTTAAAGAGAATCTGTATTGTTAAAATCGCACAAAAGTAAACATACCAGTGCGTTAGGGGACATCTCCTATTACCCTCTGACACAATTTCGCCGCTCCCCGCCACATTAAAAGTGGTTAAAAACAGTTTTAAAAAAAGTTTAAAAACAAACAAAATGGCTACCAAAACAGGAAGTAGGTTGATGTACAGCATGTCCACACATAGAAAATACATCCATACACAATCAGTCTGTATACACCCTTCCTTTTTAATCTCAAGAGATCATTTGTGTGCTTCTTTCCCCCTGCAGCTATCTTCCACTGAAGTGTCAGGCTGTTTCTTCCTGCAGAGAGCAGACAGCTGTGCCTGTATGTAATTCTTCAGTATGTGAAAGCCCAGCCAGCTCAGAGGAGGATTTATCCAGCTTGTAAAAGATGAGAGAAGCTGCTCTCATCTAAATAATACACAGGCAGTGTGCAGAGAGGGGCCTGGAGGGGGGAGATGCATCACAGAACCACAACACTGAAGAACTTGGCAGCCTTCCAGACACAGCCTGACAAGTCTGACAAGAGAGAGAGATAAGTTGATTTATTACAGAGATGGTGATAGTAGAACATGCTGCAGTAAGCCAGAACACATTAGAATAGCTTTTGGAACTTGTAGGATGATAAAAAACAGGATGCAATTTGTTGCGGAGTCTCTTTAAATCATGTGTGTATGAGGATCTGCAGATCTCATAGACTATCATTGCAATTTGCAGGAATGGATTTTTGGCAGGAACAGATGTTTTGCAGATACTGATCTTTTGTGTCTGTACAGCATCTGTGTGTGCAGCATCTTGCAAAGATTTTTTCCTGATGTGGAGTTCAGCTCCATAGAAAAGACTGTGTAGAGTATGGCTCCTATACTACAGGAAGGGTGGTAAGATTGGTCTGTGATCTTTCATTTCCCAAAGACTATGGTCTGATGTCTGTATGTGGCCTAAGTCACGCTCTACTTCTCACTTCCAACACCACACTTCACTGGTTCATTAATTCACAATTAATTGCACAGGAGAATTGTAGTGATTGCTACCAGTCTATTTTCCCTACTTTGTGTTTTTTTCCGGGGAGGGGATAGGTGGTAGATCGCCTCGTCTTGGTACTCATCAAAGTAGCTCACGGTCCGAAAACGTGTGGGCACCCCTGATCTAAAGACTGGTACACCTTCAATTTCCACTGGCCAATCAAAATTTAATGTGTGTACCAGTCTTAAGGGGTGGTGAGAGGGACTTGATCCACTGGTTGTGATCATGTGCTATTTTTGTTTCACAAGTAGAGGCAAGAAGGTTAGTAACAGCCAATTAGGGACTTCAGAATGAGTCACATGCCTTTCCATGCATTCTCCTGTAGGAGAATTTTTGCTGAATAAAATGTATTGTTTCCAAGGAGCAGAAATGCACAACTTCGGGTAAGGGCCCGTTTCCACTTGTGCGGTGCAAATCGCGGCAGTAAAAATTTGCATGTGAATTCGCATGGACGACGATGAATGAATTAGCACACCAAAACCGCATGCGAATTCCCTATTAAATACATTGTATGCGATTCGCATAGCAGTATGCAAATTCTGATGGCTCTGCCATGCAGATTTTTTCTGCACAGAAAAACACAAAGGAATCCTGACAAGTGGAAACAGTCCCATCCACTTGTATTGGCTATGCGAATTTGCATGCGGCAAACGCATGCGAATTCGCAATAGTGGAAACGGGCCCTAAGAGTAGTCAATCATCTAATGCTAATTAGTTTGGATCAGTTTGTATACTATCCCAAAACACCCAGCACTGGCTTCAGGGGGTGGAATAATAGCCAAATGCTTATTATAATAAGCATATGTTCCATAGGATGTCCACTCCCAGTAAATCTAACACAGACCACTCACCTAAGGTAGGGTAGTTTTTTGCCACCAAGGATGGTTCCGCACAGTCTCTTCACATGGCCCCAATCAGAGTGTGAAAAGTGGTTGCCAGCCTGCAAGAGAGGAATTCAGTCATTACAGGCTCTTGAGCTTAGCACTAGACATGGTCAATCAAAATGTCAGAACTGACAAGATACATAGTTTTAATCCTAAAAAGAAGTTGCCTGAAGTCCCTTTGGTTTTTCCTGTATAGCAAAAGTTAGGAGGAAAAAAAAAAAAAAATAGTTACTCACCTGGGGCTTCTACCAGCCCCATGCAGCAGTCCTGTGCCCTCGCAGCCACTCACTAATCCTCTGGTCCCTTGCTGCCAGTTAGCTTCGTTTTTGCCGACAGGCCCGTCAGGACTGGCCACGTGTATGTTTTTCCGCATTCCTGACTAATTAGAGCTATTGCAGGCTGCAACGTGTACAAAAATACGCGTTGCCGCATTACGAACGCATAGATATGCGGAAACATGCATTTTTGTATGCGTTGCGGCCCACAAC
Organism: Hyperolius riggenbachi; assembly: GCF_040937935.1. Lineage (NCBI taxonomy): Eukaryota > Metazoa > Chordata > Amphibia > Anura > Hyperoliidae > Hyperolius > Hyperolius riggenbachi. The sequence goes on along the minus strand of NC_090649.1, from coordinate 50,207,782 downwards.
AGCGCTAATTACAGTCGGGAATGCGGAAAAAGATATGCGTGGCCAGTCCTGACGGCAAAAACTCTTTAAGACTAGTGCCGCAACCTAATTGACAGTGCGAAACAGAAAGCTGAATTTATAGCCCATGTCCTGAAAAGCAGGTAGAAAGCAAAACACATATGGTTGAGGAAACAATGCTGAAGGTTTTACCGCTGAAACGTATAAAGGGGCATTACTTCTGTTTGTTTTGCAGCACAGTGAAGCTTTATTTTACATCAGACTGTTATGGCTGCTGTTGAGAATTTAGTTAAAATGTAAAACTGGAAATAAAAATAGCAGGTTACTAGCGATTTATTTACAACTAGCTGATGGCTCAGCGTTGCCTAGGTATGCATTTGGCTGGTGTTGGTCTTTAGCATCAACATTTTTTATTGAAGTCTGATGACTCCTAATACTGAGAGGAATACAGAAGATACTGTAGGAATTGCAAGATCTAATAAAAAGGCAATTTCAGGTAATAGGCTGTTGGATTTAAGCCTGGCCACAATGAAGAGCACTGTCCCATTTCTGAGGGTGGAGTGAACAGAATGACTGGTTCAGACAACAGATTGAAACATTGGTGCTGCTTTATTCTTTGCAGAATGTAATGTGTGCATCGCTCTTAAATACAGGAAGAGGCAAACTTAAAACCTGAACTGAAAATTAAAAAAAATCAAAATAGCCATTCCATGTAGTCTACTCAGTGTCTTTCTCCTGTCCTGCTTGTCCACTGTGATCAAGGGAATTCTCTGTCCTCCATTTTGAAAATGGCCATTACCCCATAACAGCTTTCTGGTCAGCACACAGTTAAGCTGTAACATCGCACACTTGAGTCATAGGGAAACATGGACATTTACCTGGTACATCCGTTTTCCTCTCAGCTATAACTGACAGCAACTGATACATTTCAGATCTGACAAAATATTGTCAGAACTGGAAGGGATTATTGTCAGAAGAAAATGGTGAGCTTCTGAGAGGAACTGATGGCAAGGTAACTTTGCAATGTTCATTTGAAGTTACCTCATGTGTTTATTTTAAATATTTTTACTCAGTACAGGTTCTCTTTAAGCTGGCCACTAACGGTCCACTTTTTAGCAAAAAATAGTTTGAGCGATCAGAAATTTGGATTGGTTGTAAATCAGTTGATGGGCACAATCGTTAGTGAACAATTATAAAAACAATTGTCTGATTGAATTTTCGGCAAACCAAAATTTGGATTTTCTGGATAGGAAGCAATGATTGGTTAGTCGATTGTGTAGTGAACGATTTTTCGTCTGATTAGAATTTGATCGAACGATTTTTTTGCTAGAAATTGGACTTTTAGTGGCCACCTTTAATCTGAGGTCCAGGGGGAAACAGCAGTCTTATCTCCTGTACTTAGATTTTTAAAGCACCCTGTGCACCAGGAATCCCCCCTCCCCCTCTTTTTGGGGTGAATTTCACTCTACTTACCTATGGTGTGCTCTGGTGGGGACGCTTCTGTACTCGCATCCAAAGCTACAGCTCCCAAGATGCATTGCAGCACAGCCAGGAAGGTGAAATTAGTCAGTGGCAGTGACTGTCAGGAGAACATTGCAGATCCCATATGGACCGGTGGCCAGAGAAGCACCCCCCCCCATAGGCAAGTAGTGAGGCTCACAACCAACCCCTGGACAGCACCCCTCCCCCCAGGGGGCAGTCCATTACAAAACAAGGTTCATACTATATAAAAAAAAAGACCCTGGTGCTCAGTTTGCTTTAGTTAGGAAATGTAGAATGCACCATGTATTTTAGATTATTGACAAGCAGCATTTAGTCAGAACCTGTTGCTGGAGGACCAGATGACTTGACACCCGATAATTATAGCCAATTTTACAGAACGTTAGTCACCAAGACTGCCTCCAAACACTAATCCTTTAAGTGAATGCTATTCTTGAGCTTGCGTTAACACTTCAAGGCTGGATATCTAACATGGAACAGCGTCTATCATTAAACACCAACACTGTCCCAAATCTTAAATTCCAAGTTAATTTTCAAAAATGTCTGTCGCTACTAGGCCTGAAGGCTGGCTATTTGTTCTGTTGCAATGCAGGACGTGGGGGGCATAATATGTCAGGCAATAGAGGAGGGGAAATAAAACACTGTGCAGCCAGGAATGGGGGTCCTGCTGCTATATACGCATGCTGGATTCTCAGAGCAGAGGCAGTAGTTTATTGGACGAGTTTTATCTAGTCTGTACAGGCTGTTAACACCACAATGCCAAGGAGTAAAGACAACAATCTTACAGAAGTAATGGTTACTGCCCTACAAGTGTTATAAGGGTGTGTAAACACAGGTTACCCACAGGATGGGGACTCTACTCAGGTGACAGTTTGGGGCAGAGGGCTGTACTACACATTGCAAGGCTACAGCCTCTGGTTGTGTTCTGTTGCCATGGAGCAGGGAGACAGGATGACAGGGCATTTTCCAGAAGGAAAACAATGGACTTATGCTGGGAATACACGGGTCTATCCGGCAGCCAATTAGCCGCTGGATCGACCCCAGCCGCGTCCCCACGTGGATCGATTACCGCTCGTGTCCACCAGCACTCATCAGCCGCTCGATTCCCTGCCATTGTCCGCTGTCGGGGATCGAGCGGGCAGGGGTCGAACGGCTTGATCGGGCCAGCTGAATATTATCAGCTGCTCGATACACGGTACAGAAACGTACCGCGAATTCCCCAGTATAAGATGACAATCTGGTACGCCAGATCTCTTGGCAACACATCGATTGTGGAGGCTGTACACATTAGGCATGATTCAAAGCTTTTTCACCTTATCCATTACATTTTTAATCTCCCAAAGTGTAAAATTATTAAGGTAAGAAAAGGAATATTTAAATGAAATTAAGTACATCTTACCTGAGTGATTTTGCTTGTAAATGTGCTGAAAGGTTTTTTTTTATCAGTAAGGTGACAAGTCATTTATGAGAAGTTTTGTGAATAGAGCCCATTTAGTTTTACTTTGTTAAATAATGATATGATAAAAGCAGTTGAATTTCACACCTGAAATTAAATTTTAGAGACTCTGAAGGGAGTCTAAATTCCTTTTTAACTAGTATTTATGTAAAGCACTATAGGTAATGCTAAACCGCTGCATCCCAGTGGCAAGACGAGGGGTTTATACCCCCCAAATCCCCTCTGCTAGGTCCGGGAAGCACTTCCTCATAGAGGCAGAGCTTAGGGCTCAATCCCTGACTCTCCCCGCTCCCCTCAATCTCCCTTCACTGAGAGATGCGGAGATCCGCAGGCAGATAGACATGCATGGAGGCAGAGCTGCAGCTCAAAGCTCTGCCTCCATGAGCAGCAAAATCCACCACCAAGAACGTCATGGATTTTGCAGAGAGGATTTGGGGGTATAAAACGCGTTTTGCCGTGGGGATGCAGCGGTTTAGCATTACCTATAGTGCTTTACATAAATACTAGTTCAAAATGGGAATTTTAGACTCACTTCAGAGTTTTTTTAAAGGGGTTCTTTTGCGAAAAAAGTAGGCAGTTAAAAAAATGTGACAGATGACAGGTTTTGGGCAAGTCCATCTTTTTAAGGGGGATTCTCAGGGCTTTGTTTTCAACAGCATTTCCTGAACAGCAGTTTAACTGCCAAAATAGCAAGATACCAGCCGGCCTCCCTAATCACTTGCACACTATTATGTCAGTTAGATTTTGCAACTGTTCAGGAAATTCTGTTGAACAAAGAAAGCCCTGAGAATCCCCCTTAAAAAGAAGGACTGGCCCAAAACCTGTCATCTGTCACATTTTTAACTGCCTACTTTTTTCACGAAAGAACCCCTTAAAATAGTTCCAGAACCTGCTAAGAACCAATTCTTTTTTACGTCCAAATATAAAAGATTTGGAAGAGGAAGTACGTTAGTCTCATGTACATTGTTGAGCAATGAATCCCATCTACATCACGGACACATTGATTCCTTCCCATAATTGGTGTCCTCACCTGTACACAGGCCACAGTGACTAATGGCCCGTACTCACGGGCTGCAAAACTCGCCTGTCGCCAGCACACGTGAGCGTGTGGGCGACAGGCCGGCGACAGCTTCTCGCCAGGTCCCTCCGCGTACACATGCGGAAGAGGGACCAGCGGCAAGGCGGAAGCTGTCGCTGACGTTCCTCCTCCCCCCGCCGGAAGCTCACCGGAAGGTCTGTGAACCTCAATGGAGGTTGCTGTCGCTAGTCCGCGTACTCACGCGGACTAGCGACAGTTGCGGCGGGGGGGCCAGCGGCGACTGTCGCCATGCGATTGAAAGTTTCAATCGCATGGCGACATAGCGACGAGCGACAGTTCGGGGGCGCGCGCGCGTGCGACGGCCCATACTCACGGGCGACCCGTCGCCGCAACACGCGCGCGCCGCGTGTTGAGGCGACAAAAGTCCCTCGTGAGTATGGGCCAAAACACTCAGCACAGTCACGCTACATGAGCAGAAGAGGCATCTCAAGTAACCAGGCATGTGTACACAAGAGGCCTCCAATGACGCCAAAGCACTTGAAATAACTCAAATACCCAGATAAGGTACAAGAGAGCAATCAACTAGAATTAATGAGGAACTAGCTGCATTCCTGTTTCCAGGAGGTTTGGGAAAACCCCCTCCCCCCCCTTCTGCACAAGTTCCGATCCCTAGTTTACCTCATTATATACATAAAGTAAAAAAGTAAAGAAATGTAACCATCAAGAGAGAAACCTAATGTAAAATGCCTCCAATATGCCGTTAAAGAGGAACTGTTGTAAAAATCTTAAAATTTAAAACATACTAATAAGTACATTTCTCCCAGAGTAAAATGAGCCATACATTACTTTTCTCCTATGTTGCTGTCACTTACAGTAGGTAGAGATCTGACATTACAGACAGGTTTTGGGTTAGTCCATCTCTTCATGGGGGATTCTCAGCATGGCCTCTTTATAAAGACAATGCATTTTTAAAAATAAAGAAAACCCTAAGAACCCCCCTATGATAATGGCAGTATTTGTATAGCGCTTTTCTCCTGTCGGACTCAAAGCGCTTGCGAGGCAGCCACTAGAGCGCACTCAGTAGGCAGTAGCAGTGTTAGGGAGTCTTGCCCAATGAACTCCTTACTGAATTACTGGCTTACTGAACAGGCAGAGCCGAGATTCGAACCCAGGTCTCCCATGTCAGAGGCAGAGCCCTTAACCAGTACACCTTCCAGCCACCATCCAGCCACTGATAAGATGGGCTAGTCCAAAATCTGTCGGTAATGTCAGATTTCTACCACCTACTGTAAGTGACAGCAACATAGGAGAAAAGTAATTTATGGCTCATTTAACTCCAGAAGAAACATTTGTATATGTTAACGTGAATTTTAAATGTTAATATTTTCGCGACAGAAGACCTTTAAGTATCAAGGCTGTTGCCTGCAAAACAGAACAGACTCCTTCTTGGAGTCTTCCAACTTCATCAGGTTAGTAAAATGAACGATTTGGGCACCATTTACCGGTAACTATAGAAGCCAGTTTAAGGTTGTACTGCAGTGTTCTCCCCAGAATTTTTTTTCAGCCGGGTGGCATGAAAAAGTAGCCAGATGGGAAAGTAAGGGCACTTTTTTCACTAGGAAATGCGGTCACAATTGTGCTGTGATGACGCAACCTACAATTTCCACTACCCGTGATCGTGTCGAATAGCTGCATGGAACGGAGCAGGATCACCAGACAATTGCGATTTGGGGAAACAAAATGCTAGTGGGAAATTAGCACTGCGATTAACGTTATCACAGTGCTCACTTCTCCACTCAGGTCGAGCATTCCCCTACCCCACACTGCTTGGCACTGCTCCTAGCCCCTACCCCCCCCCCCCGCTGAAGACACCTTGATTGTCCCATGCCATTTCCCCAAGTTCCTCTTCATGGGCACCAGTTACATTTTAAAGAACAACTGTAACAAGAGGGATAAGGAGGCTGCCATATTTTTCCTTTCAACTACCTAAAGGCCGCATCACGCCAATGGAGGTGACCGCGGCGGCAGCCCCAGGAGTGCCTAACGCCAATTGGAGTCAAGTCCTGGCTTTTGCAGGAGATCGCGCGCACATCTCAGCTTGGTAAGCTGCTCAGAGACTGTTAGACTGCGAAGCCGCCTTCTAAATAGGCTGTACAGCGTTGCGATCTAAAGCAGCGCTGTACTGGGGACAGCCAGCCATGTGACACAGCTGTCCCCCTGGGGGACACAGGAGCAATTTGTAGTAAGGCTGAAGCATTACAGCCGATCGCTGTGATAGACTGACAGGGGGAGGGAGGGTAGCAAAAACAAAATCGTAAAAATGAAAAAAAAATTTATAAAAATATACAAACACACCTGGGGGTGATCTGACCCCACCAACAAAGAGCTCTGTTGGTGGGGAGAGGGAAAAAAAAGTGTTTATTTGGTAATCTTGTCAGAAACACCTGATCTGCTGCATGCTTGTTCAAGGTCTATGGCTAAAGTATAAATAGATGCAGGAGGATCAGGACTGCCAGGCAACTGGTATTGTTTAAAAGGAAATCAATATGGCAGCCTCCATATTCCTCATTACAGAAAGGAGACTTGGCTTTCTGGCTCCTGGGATACAGCTTAACTGGAGATAAACACACTTCTTCCAGCATCTAAAGACTGATGGCAGTAGTTTAAGCAGGATTCATATATGAAGAATCATGCAGCTGCTAATACTCACCGTCCATGTAGTGTTCACCTTGTTGATGTAGTTTACCATGTCGTTGGACATTGGGGCAAAGTAGGGGACAGTGCGGGAACTGGCCAAAGAGGCCAGGAAGCAGAGAATGGCCACAGGTATCCACATGGCTGCAGTACTCCCCCTAAAGAAAAAAAAAATGCCACATTAGTCAGAGAGGACAGTTTCCATGTACCATTTATAGACTTCCCACGCAGTGGAATAGCTACACAAGCAAGGGGGGGGGGGAAATGCAATCATGGTACAGCAACTCACGCCACCTTCAGAATTTAATTCAGAATCTGAATCCAGACCGGTTGTCACAGGTAACTGAAATCTAGTAACCTCCAGAATATCACCTCCAGTAAAGCCTTGTAAAGACTTATAGGAAACCTAAAGTCAAAATTAAGGCTGGTTTCACACCAGGACGTTGCGTTAGAGGGGACGTTAAGGTCACATAACATGCCCCTAACGCAACGCCTGATGGTGTTGGAGCAGGACGCTACCAAGAGCCGCGTTACAAGCAGCTCTTGGTGCGCCTGCTCTGTCAGAGGCACTGCGGAGACCACGTGAGCTGAGCTCTCCGCATCACGTGGTCCCGCCAGCCAATCAGCGGCCGCTCCAATAAGAAAACACTGCAAGTGCAGTGAATATTAAGTAGCCATGTAACTGGCTACGTAGCGACCTCTCCCCGCCTCCTCTCCACCCCCAAAATAAAAAAACCCAGTTGTTATGCGCATGCAGTCTAACGCGGCTCTGCCGCTTATAAAGTACTGCATGCAGTACGTTGTGTAATGGCGCAGCGTTACTGTGTAACACAACGTGGGCACTGAACAGCCCATTGATTTTTCATTGCTGTGCGTTACAGGCCGCTCTCCACAGGCGTAGCACGCAAAAATCTTTACTGCGCATGTGCAGAGCACTGCCAGCAAAGGGCGTGCACAGCTCAGGGCCACATATGCACTGTAGCCTCTGACTGGACAGCTTTAAGTGGGGTTCCCACTGCTTGATGGGACTCAGATGGTGTGGAAACATGATGACTGCATAGGACTACAATAAGCCCCAGGTAAGGTAAAGTGATTTTTTTCATTTTGAATAAGGTAGCCCTTTAGGACCAATATTAGCATGTAATAATTGAGGCACAAACCCTCAGGCAACTTGTTGACAAGGCTGCACAGACATCGCTAGATATGCACACATTCTGGCCATGAGTTATACTCCCAAAGGACTTTATCTCCCAGCATGCATTGCGGTGGTTTACCATGAGGTAGCCATGCACATTGAAGTGTGGAGAGAAGCTATACAGATTCTCAGTACACTTGCCTACTTCATGTCATTTTCAACACCTTGTACAAGAGACGGCAATAAAGTGTCTAATTACACCGATTGTGTCACTTCTAATTCAAGTAAATACCAAACCGGTAAAGCGACAGTGATCTGTGTGTTGGGACATACAACGTATCAGGTGACTGTGGCAGCATCTGTTAAGACAAGAACTGAAACAGGTGTTTCTGGGGAATCAAACAATCAGCAGATCTAATCAGCAGCCCACTTTGTGAATATATTTATATGGGAAGGTAAGATTCCTGCATCAGGTGATCCAGAATCAGCAATTACCCCAATCACAAGCAGTTACAGAACTAAACTCTTATTTCTTATGCTGGGCATACACAGCGCGATAATGCTCCGGTATCGAGCCAGCGGCTCAATGCCGGTGCGTCACCGCTCATCTGCACAGATCGATCCCCGCTGGCGCTCCTCATCAGCCGCGCTCGATTCCCCATTATTGTCCGTGGGGAATCTATCCGGCAGGTCATTGGACCTGTCGGATATTATCAATCGAGCCATCAGTGGCACTATTGATAAGGGAAAAAAAATAATAACTTGCTGTGTATGGGTACACGCTGCGATTTCCTGCAGGATCGATTCATTTCCAACATGTTAGATCGGGTTTCGATGGATACAGCTGTCGATTTTGCATTCTTCATATGCAAAAATCGACTGCTGTATCCATCGAAACCCAATTGACCATGTTGGAAATAATCGAATCGATCATGGATCGAGCGGGAAATCACAACATGTATACCCAGCATTAGATTTGACTCTGGGACTTTAGGCATGAATACCAACCATGAACACATGCCAGTAAACACCTGACCGAGGAGATTGGTCTGTGAGACCCCAGCTAACAGTATTTTGTGTACAGGTTGTCCTAAGGCCTGGTTCACATTAGCGTTCCCTGTCTGGATCCGCCTGATCGGATCCGGACCGTATACTGTACAAACGGAAAGTACGTTCCGCATAGCGATGCAAAGTCTATGCGGACGTTCACATGCGTACGTTCCGTACAGAACGGAGCCGGATCGGATCTGGACACTAACATGCGCTATTTTTTTGGGGGTCCGGATCCGGCCCACGCACTCGGACCGGATCCTGACTGCACCATCCGGATATAGAAACCTATGGGGAACGGAAAGCACAGAACACACTGGAGACAAACACCAGACGTTCTACCCCACTTCCTATGCGTATCCTAGCAGCCATTTCGGATGGGGACACATGGGCCCAGCATATCTGAAGTGGAGCAGCAGTGACTAACGTGCTGGAGCTGTTTGGCAGTATGTCGGAGGTGGAGGTGAGGCCTAAACAGCGGAGGACCCGATTCTACAGGTGCACCTTCTGCTGACCATCAATTTTATTAGTAATTTCGCTGTTTTTACCACATGGATCCGGATGACAGCCTGATACATTCCTGATGCAAACGGACCGGATCGGAAACCGTACGGTTCCGATCCGGATCAGGTCCTGATCCGATCCGTACTGTTTGCATGCCAAAATGCAAGTGTGAACGGGGCCTAAGACATTGTTTAAAGGGTACTGTAACATTTGTGCTCTACTGTATATATTTAACCCCTTTTTCCTAAAATAAGTCCCTAGAAGCACCTCAGGTTTGTTTTTTTTTATCTGGTCACCTTTGCCTAAGGGCCACTACTAATATTACCTACTACCAAAATTTGCAATGCGATTATAAATGTTGAATACACAGCGGCGTGCACATGACCACCAGGACTTACAAATGCCAGCAGAGGCTGATGGTCAGTGGTGAAGATGGCGCATGTTGTACAGGCCTGGGGCCAGAGGAGCTTCACCCTGCAGGCAAGGAAGGACGCTTCACCCAACGGCTCAAAACACCATTACAAACAACCTTAAAATCGAGGTTGTGTTATTAGACACATGAAGTGAAAATGATATGGAGGCTGCCATATTTATTTCCTTTCAAAAACAAAGTTGCCTGGCAGTCCTGCTGATCTCCCTGGCTACAGAAGTGTCTGAATCACACACCTGTAACAAGCATGCAGCTAATCCAGTCTGACTTCGGTCAGAGCACCTGATCTGCATGCTTCTTCAGGGTCTATGGCTAAACATATTCGAGACAACAGAGCACCTGATCTGCATGCTTCTTCAGGGTCTATGGCTAAACATATTCGAGACAACAGAGCACCTGATCTGCATGCTTCTTCAGGGTCTATGGCTAAACATATTCGAGACAACATCAGAAGGACAGCCAGGAAATGTGCATTGCTAAAAAAGGAAACACACAGGTCAGCCTCCATACTCTCCATTCAGGTCTGCTGTAAATAGAGTTTAGTTCACATTAGCCAATGGAGAAGCTTCCACAAAAATCTAGAGCTCTAGTGCTGCACAGGCTGCATCTGTAAGATAATAACACCATATGAAGGATTGCAGCAGAGTAGCTGCCCCAACAAGCCCTGCACATGCCTCCATGTGCTAAGGCAAGCCAGCTGGCAATGGGAAGGTGAATGGAAGAAGCAGCCAAAGCTTATAAATACCTGAGCTCTAAGCAAAGCATTTATTTATTGCACAACCTGCATGGAGGGCAACCCTGACTCAGCAGCTCAGAACTGCACAGCTGAACAAAGGTTCTGTTTATGGATATCATTCTGGCTGAAAGCAGGCCTCCATTGTTTTCACTTTCAGGTTCTTCATCCTTTTACTACACATTGTACCATCCAATTAGCAGATTAGTACCCTTTTGTGTAAAACAGGCTTCTGCTGATTGGTAGTCTACATTTTGATCACATGACCAAACAGAACAAAAAGTATGGGCCTGTGGGTGGAGCTGCTGCCTGGATTACATCACCCTTGTGCAGACAGCAAGGGGCGGAGCACAGTTTAAATGTGTGAAGATTACAGCACAGATGGTAGGGGGTGGCTGGGGGTCCAACAGTCACCTGGAAATCACATGCTGCTGACTGTCCTGTGCAAGATCTTTCCAGGAAGCCAGTTCAATCACTTTGATCTGGTGGCTGCAATGCACCATCAATCTCTGCCAGATTCGTTCACTATGATCAAAATGGCCAGATATCGATGCCACAAATCAATTGGGCACCTTATGTTATATGAGGAACCACCTAAAGCATTCATTCAAAGTAAACGCAAGTTTCCTCCATTACATCAATTTGGTAAGATTGTATCACTGGGCACCTTTAAAACTACAGAAATACACAACAGCTTTGAATGACAAACTTTACAAATAAAATTTAGGACTATCCCTCAAAGTGATCAGGGACAGCAGTCAGCCTTAAGTGCCATTTTGTCAGCTCCTGAGTGCAAAACCCCTTTAAACCACCACACTGATCTCCAGCCCTCCCCTCACATCTGTGCTTTGCAGTGTCCATCAATAGACTCTCCCAGACCCCTGACCACCTCCTGCTGTCCCCATGCTGTTCACAGAACCATGTTGTGACCTTCACAGAGCCCATTCCCACCATAATGGAGTCATCAGAGGTACTTTCTGAGGTTGCTGCATCACTGTACAGCATGGAAAATTCACTGATCTGCTGCTAATGACGTCTTCAGACTACATGTGACTGCTGTGGGGAAGGGGTTTCCCAGACAGGAAGATGTAATACACAACAAAACAGTCCACTTATGCACCAGAGCTTTTTAGTGCTACAATGCAAACTGTAAAGGGAAGCAAGATGCCTGCAGATCAGACAGATTACATGCACAACCCCCCCCCCCCCAATAAACTGCACATACTACACGCAGTGTCCAGCCCTCTGCACACAGATCTACTGAAAATCTAATGCTGAATACACACGGTTCGTTCCCGCATCGAATGTGCCGCTCGATTCCCATCGAATCAATTATTCCTGAACATTTGAGCGCATTTCGATGATGTTTAGGTCGATTGCCATGTAAAGTATGGCAAATCGACCTAACGATCCACCGAACCGCGAATCGAACATGTCGGAAATAAACGAATCGACGGGAATAGAGTGGCGCAGACGGTGATCACTCCTAAACAAAATCGATAAGAATTCAGATCGGACATGTTAGAAATCATCTCTGGACCCCTCTGACCGAAAACGGCATTGTTATACCCTGGCCATACATATACTACCTGCTGATCTTCTGACATAAGTCAAAACCCTGGAACAAGCATACAGCTAATCCAGTCAGCGGAGTCAGAGCACGTGATCTGCATATGCTTGCTCAGGCTCTATGGCTAAACGTATTGAAGGATCAGGTGGACTGGACTGTCAGGAAACAGGTATAGTTTAAAAGGAACTAAAAATGGCAGCCTCCATAGCCCGCTCTCCTCAGATTCCCTTTAACATTTGGGAGGGGCCTGTGTGAGGGTTCCATTAGTCAGTCTTTGGGATATTGCACAACATCACCACACACACAATCAATCACGTCAGCTTGAAATGTTCCAGGCATTTGAAACAGTCTACCGATTTTAGGCCAAAAATCAGTCAAATTAAATTGATCATGCATGCTTGTTGCAGTAATGGCCCATACTCACGGGGGACGGCCGTCGCCGCAACCGCGTGGCACGCGCGTGTTGCGGCGACAGTTCCCCCGTGTGTATGATGCGCGCGCCCCGAACCGTCGCCCGTCGGAGCTGTCGCCAGGCGATTGAACTGTTCAATCGCCGGCTACAGTCGTCGCCGCAACCTCGCCGGAACTGTCGCTAGCCCCGCATGTGTATGCGGGCTAGCGACAGCTACCCACACACACACCACACGGATCTTCCGGCGGGGGGAAGGAAACTCGGCGACAGCTTCCGCCGCATTGCTAATCCCTCTGCTGCCGTGTGGATGCAGAGGGATTTGGCGCCAAACTGTCGCGCACACGCTCCCGTGTGCGGCGACAGCTACAATTGTACCCCCGTGGGTACTTAGCTTAACAGTTTGTTCATTATCAAATCAAATGCCACAAAAGCACTAGATCACCAAATACAAAGTGGGCCAAAATTGTACACTGGGACCTAGTCATGGGCCAACCACAAGGTCTACTGGCCACCTTCCTCCCTTATTAAATTCTCTGGTATCTAGTCGTCCTCCCTCCCATATACACTTCCCTGGTGTCTAGAGACTCCCCCACTACACACAGTTCCCTAGTGTTTAGTGCTTTCCCCCCTACCTCCCCATATGGCTTCCCTGGTGGTCTAGAGTGGGCCAAACATAATGCAAAGTGGGGAAACCACTTGAGGGCCAAATTTAATGGCTATGAGGGCCAAATTTGGCCCACGGGCCAGAGTTTGACATGTATGCACTAGATGAATGGCCCCCTTATCTCATAATTAAACCAATTCAGTCAAATCTATCCACAATTTTATTATACAAAGCACAGACTGTACTGTACAAAAGTAAGATGCAAACATGGGGCACAAAATACAGATAATGGTTAACACCAAACTCCTTACATACAAAAAAACAAACAAACAAAAATGTGTGATTTTGAAGGCCTGAGCTATTAGAAAGGGGATAAGGCCTTCCAAACCTCAAAGTTTATCCCCAGGCAAGTGTTGCCCCTGTTCTAGAGTGTGCATTGCACAACACAAACTGTCGAGATGACATAAACATGATCTAGTGTGAGACTGTGCAGCCCCTCATGCTGTGTGCGCAGATATAGATCACCCATGGCCTGTTGTGTAACACACTGCTATCTGTGAACAGGCTTGCTGATCTCACCCTGGCCTAGTGTTGTGTAAACAGCCAGACACAAGGAAGTCTAATATTACCAAACAATAGCTCTTCAAAAAGCAACTATTACCAGGAGGAACAGTCATAATTGTATATATTATACAGATCAGCATTACAATTTTGTACACCCCCTGCCCCACCAAAACTACATCTCCCAGCATGCCTCCCTAGCATTGTTACCCTACAGCAAGCAAGCCGCAAAGATCACTAGGATAGAATACCGTAGTAGTAACACAATATACATAAGTAGAAGAGTTCTGCACTGGAAATACATTCCAGCAGCTGAGGCACTACAAGCCCCAGCATGCAGCACAGGGCTGGCTGCACACGTGCCTGGAGTCAGCACAGGGTGACCGGTAATGGAAGTGATGCAGAGATACAATGTAACAATACAGATCCGGTTACCTGCTGGAAACCTGAGCCCACAATCAGCGCACAGCACTCCTGGGTGATATTATATAGAGCGTATGTTATTATAGCATCAGATGTGATCACGGGGAAGCTATGCACCTATACACACTGTAATCTCTTACCTGGGCTGCTGCAGTCACACTCAGGGCTGGGAAATGCAGGAAGGTCTCAGAACTAATCCTTTATATAAGCTGAGTGTGTAGTGTACCCAGTCCTGGCCCCGCCCACAGCCGCATGACTAGTCACATGACCCGTGTGGGCACAGCAAGCCTCAGCCTGCAGACCTTTTGTTTTTTTAAAGGGACAGCAGCCTTACTTACCTGTACTTTGTGATCTGGCAAAACAATGAAACCAGCTGCTGATATTGTTTATGGGCTCCTTCACACTATGAGCGTTTGATTTTTTTAAGTGCTGGCGATTTTGTAAATCCCCCTAAGGCCCTATTCACACTTGAGCATTTTGCCGGCGATTTCGGCAAAACGCTCAAACACTAGCGCTTTTCGAGGCGCTAGGGCTAGTGTAATTAAACCCTATGGGCCCGTTCTTATTTGGACGATTTGCACTAATCACCGCAAATCACCCAAAATCACGAAACGTAAACGCATCGCCTGCACCATTTTCAGGCGATTTCCCGGCGATCGCGTTTCAGTGCTATAGAAGCGCTAAACGCGATCGCGGAAAAATTGCAGCAGTGTTCAGTGATTTTTCCTCTGAAAAATCACTCACGCAAAACTTTTTGCTCTGTCAAGTGTGAATGGGACCTAAAAGCACTTGTGCAATGATTTCCTATGACAGTGTTCACATGTAAACATTTCAATTTTCTTGAAATTGCAGACATGCTACATGTATCATTTTCTGAGCGCTTTGGCTCAATGGAAGGTATAGGGAAAACGCAAAGCGCTTAAAAAGGCATTTTGTATAGCGATTTTATGAATAGATACATTGTATTTATTCATTTCCGACTGACATCAGGAAGTGAATAAAATCATCGCTGAGCAAAAGCGCTTAGAAAAGCCCTGGGAAAAGTGCTGTATAAATCGCTCACCGCTTGAGTTAGCGCTGGCGATTTATAATGTGAACAAGGCCTTATAAAGGTGCCCATAGACCTAAATATGGGCAAATTCGACAAAAAGAAAAATGTATTTCCTATCGAATCTGATTAGAAATAAATTTGTCTCTTGTCAATTCTGTCCATACACTACAGTCCGATTTCAGCATGAAATCTTCAAGGAATTGCCTGAGCCCACTGCTTCCCCCCCCCCCCCCCCCCCTCATGTATAAATGTGCCCCGTGTGTGCATTTATACGTTACCTGTCCTGTTGCAGCCTCCGTGCGGTGTCCCGTAACCTCTGGGCGGCTATCCGTATGCGCTACTGGCGCATCAGACGCTATGCACTGGTAGCGTGTACGAAGAGCCGCCAAGAGGTTACGGACACCGTAATGCAATGCAGGTAGTATGGGATGCTGGTGCAGATAGTGACGTGATACATGATGACACGTACCCTCGTACACGTCATCGCAGTACTTCTGCTCTCTCTTGACCCGACTTACAAATGTAAACAGGAAGTGCGTCAGAGAGAGGGCGAAAGTACCAGATGGTACTAGCGCCTGTGATCGCCGGCTGCCGGCTTCCTGTCCTCTTCCTGCCAGCCTGCTACAGGTACTTTGGGGGACTTCTATTTAATTTTATAGGGTCCAGCAGAAGGGAGAGCATAGCGGGGAGGGGTGGGGGGCATTTCCTCCCCCCCCCCCCCCCCCCCGTGCTCGGGGCATGCTCTCCCTTTATGCTGGGACTCTATAGGGGGCTTTGTTTGGCCGGACACGGCTGTGTTCGGCCGAACACAGAAGGCCTGATCGGGTTCGGGCAGCGTGGCCGAGCACCCTCCCGAACACCATGAGGTGTTCGGGGGGTGCCGAACCGAACCCGAACAGGCCAAAATCCGGGCGAACCCGAACAGTGGCGAACACTGTTCGCCCATCACTAGTGGGGGCCCATAATGCAGTTAATAGGGAACAGTAGTGAAGGAGAGTTGTGCAATTAGTGGTGCCCCTCATGCCGGTAGTGAGAGACTGTAGTGCAGATAGTGGGGAGGGGACTGGTAATACAGTCAGTAGAAGGCAGTGGTGCAGTTAGTGGGGACGGCAGTGCCGGTAGTGAGGCAGTGGTGAAGTTAGTGGGGACTGCAATGCAGGTAGTATGGGGTGGTGGTGCAGATAGGGAGGGGGGGGGGGACTGGTAATGCAGTCAGTAGAAGGCAGTGGTGCTAGTAGTGCTAGATAGGAGACAGCGGCGTAGCTAAGGAGCTCTGGGTCCTAGTGCAAGTTTTACAATGGGGCCCCCCAAGCACTCTATACAAAACAATTGTTTTGGCGCACCAAAACCAATCAAGGACAACCACAGTGTCAGAGGTGCAAGAAGGGAATAGGGAGCAGTTTGTTAATGATTACCACTATTCAAAGTATCTATAGAAGTGATTATTACATCAACTCAACACTGCCCTAACCCTCTCTGCCAAGAACTTCTTGATGCACCCCTCCTTTCGTGTCAGCAACCCCTCCCTCTAGATTGTAAGCCTTTGGCAGGGCCCTCTCCCCTTGTGTACCATACATGACTGTGTGCACTTTATCTAGATTTATGGAACTTGTATTTTTACCACTACCACCCCAGTGTATGATCTGGCATTGTACTACTATCTGCATTGTACTACTATCTGCATTGTACTACTATCCGCTTTGTGTTGTGTATCGTATTGCTTATTACCTGTATTGTTGTATCTATCATCTATTACCTGTATTGTTCTGTCACCCCTGTTATCATTGTCTGTAATCCTATTTATTGTACAGCGCTGCGTAAAATGTTGGTGCTATATAAATCCAATAAATAAATAATAATAAATAATGATGAGCACAGGACCAATAGAGAGCTAATAGTGTAGTTGAGGGAGGGCCCTTCGCGGCCCCTCTGGCCCAATGCGGTCACTACTTCTGCACCCCCTATTGCTATGCCCCTGATAGGCGGGAACAGAATCTCAGGCAGTGCAGGCCTGGCTGGCTCTTACATATTCCTTGGTGGTCAGTGGGCTGCCCAACCACAACACAGCCTTCTACAGTCTTTCCTCCCCAAGCCTCTCTCTATGCAGGATTGGGCAGGAAGGCAGGTATCACATCCTCTTCCCTGCCAGGCCACAGTAGACAATCATGCAGTAGGTGGAGACAGTCATGGCTGATTTCCTGTGGCTTCAAGGGCCAAGCCACAGGAGCATTAAAGTGTATACGAAATGAACTTTATGCGTCCTTCTTCAACACCACCAGGCGTTGCATTAGGGGCACGTTATGCGACCTTTGTCTGAAAACACACAGCCATTAAAGTGGATCCGAGATGAACTTTTACTCATTGCATAATTGTGTTCCTTTCCTATTGTTTATAGGGCATTCCTCAAGCCAAATACTTTTTTGTTTTTGTTTTAATACTCTGATTCCCTATAAACTAAACGAGCCACGCCCACAGGTTTTCAGAGAGCCAATGCATTTTCAAACAGCAGCAAGGTCTCATGGGAGCTTAGTCTGGGCAGGAGGAGGCAGGACCGGCGCTACCATAGAGGCAAAGGAGGCAGCTGCCCCAGGGCCCCAGAACTTGTAGGGGCCCCCAGTGGCTACAAGAGGAAAAAAAATGTCAAATTGACCTTATAGTTTTTGAGAAAATCGATTTTAAAGAGAAACTCCAACCTAGAATTGAACTTTATCCCAATCAGTAGCTGATACCCCCTTTTACATGAGAAATATAATGATTTTCACAAACAGACCATCAGGGGGCGCTGTATGACTGATTTTGTGCTGAAACCCCTCCCACAAGAAGCTCTGAGTACCGCAGTACTCCTGGCAAACTGCCACAATGTAACAATGTTCAGACAGGAATTAGCTGTTTACAGCTGTCTGTAACAGCCAAAACAGCTAGGAGCAGCTACATAACCTGCCCACAGTAACAATGTCACCATGTAATACATGTCAGAATGTAAATCTGGGAGAGGAAAGATTTTACAATGAGCAAACACTGACTAAATCATTTATACATAATTATGGTAAAAATGAAGCACTTTTTTTACTACATTATTTTCACTGGAGCGTCTCTTTAAAGTTTCAACGGAAAAAAAAATACACATTTAAAAACCAGCCGACTTTAATGGTTAATAGCAAATCCCCCTTAAACTCTAGAAACCCTAAATTTGCAGGATATGTTAAGGAGATCATGGGAATAAGAGGAAAAAACAATTTTTCAAAAAGACCTTATAGTTTTTGAGAAAATCGATTTTAAAGTTTCGAAGGAAAAAAGTATACTTTTAAATGTGGTAAATGTCACTTTTAGTAGCAAACCTGATGGTAGTGTAATTTTACATGTATCAAAAGAGAGAGCAATAAATTTCCTGACGGGGTTTCCAGGGGGTCCATACGCAGCCGCAGCACTTTGGCCAGGGATTGCTGTACAGTCGCAATATGGCTGTATGAAGATCCCTGGCATTTTTTTCCTATTTTCCCAATATTTTTTTATGTTTAGAGTGTGGGAATTTTTTTTTTTAATTATGTGGGGTCCCCCCTCATGAAACTTTTTAACCCCTTGTCCCCCATGCAGGCTGGGGTAGCCAGAATGTGGAGCTCCGACCGATTGGGGCTTCAAACCCTGACTATACCAGCTGCAAAAAAGGTCCCTTAATGCCAATTTTTGCTCCGGGGTATCTGTTGGGGGGGCCCCCAAGGTTAATTTTGCCCTGGGGCCCCATTGTTGCTTAAACCAGCCCTGGGAGGAGGGGGAGGTATTACTAGCCAGAGATTTCAGAGGCAGAGGGGAGGAGGGAGGAGGAGGGGGGATAAGGTTTTTTTTCACAGGCTGAGTACTGAAGATGCAGATAAGCCTGCCTCTGTGTAATGTTTACAAACAACATGACTGCCGTCATTGTATCACAGGAAGAAATAATCATTTTCTATTAAAGCTGTTTGCAGAGGGAGTGTCAGGAATTTAGAAGGCGGAGGCTGAACACAGGACTTGGGGGCATCAGGGATGAACCTGTTCAGATTGGTACTGTTGAGTCCTATGGGTAGGGTCAGTGCAGTGGTGTACCTAGGGCATTTGAAACCCGGTGCTGGAGCTGAACTCTTGCACAGGACAGAAGGAAAACATATGGAAATGCACCCTGTATGTATTTAGAGAGCTGTGCAAGCTGACTGCCATGGCAGATAGATAGACACATTTTAGATTTAATCCAGTATTTGTATCAGCTGTAACAAAGAAATGTACTTTGTTTAAAGGTTATCATGCTGCTGTGTATGTTTTAGAGCAGAGAGGAAGTTCTGAGTTCAGTTCTGCTTTAAATGACCCCCCACCCCCAAAGTAAATAGGAAAGGAGTGAGTGCAGCGTGCAGCATGTCACGGCGGGGTGGGGGTGGGGGGGGATAATGGGTGTAGCCTAGAATCTGCTCTGGTAGACTTCCCAATCTTTTATTAGTTTTACTGTATTACTTGTTGTTCCCTGATTGCGAATCTGAATAGTTTGTGTATATCTGTAGGTTGTTGGCAAATAGCTAATGTGAGTAGTGTGTGTGTCTACCCATTGCCACATGCTCTCAGGCTGAATAGATCTAATGCTGGGAATACACGTTACGTTTCCGCGTTCGATTCTCTGAGCGATCTATAAATTCCGACATGTCCGATTCTCCGCTCGATTCTGTTCCACTCGATTTCTCATAGAAGTGAATGTAAAAAAGATAAGAAAAACGAGCGGAAGAGAAGAGACTCGAGCGGGGAATCGAATGGCTAACAGATCACGCGGATAATCGAACGCGGAAAACGTAACGGGAGGGCGGGAGGTTGGACATACCAGGAAGTGAACGGCCGGTGGAGGCGGTGGTGTCTGCAAGCTGAGTGGAGGGGGAGCTGGAGGACCCAACACAAGCTGTGCCCTGCCAGGCAACGGGGGAGAGCCCATAAAACTCTATATGTGAAATACCTTTTGGAGCATGTGAGTGCAATTTTATAATTAAAGTTTTAAGTTTTATACGGAGTTACGCTATGCAGGCTATTTCTTTGAGGTACTTTGCATGGATAATGTGGAGGATGATGGTGGTCTAAAAGGACAGCATCACATCGGTACCAGGATCCTGAAGTACTGAGGCTCCTGGATTTGTGCATGGTTGGCCAGTCTAGCAGTGGCCAATACATCTGGTGAGTCTGGTTACTGTTGGGTGTCCATGGTGATGGTGGCACAAGAGACCAAGAAATTGCATATGAGAACGGCATATGAGAACTCCTGATTGATGTTTATGTGGACTTTTATACGAATTAGGATGTGCGCTTAAGCGATTGTGTACAAGTTTTTAGGTCTTGCCGGACCTTGTGGTAGCGCACTCCGTTGGGACGTTTTAATTTTGTATCAGCTATAGCGCTTTGATATTTTACAGAAGACTGCAACATGGTGTCAGATTGCTGTACACCCTAGAAAATGTTATATAAACTTCGGTATATGACATTTGTATGGTTCTGGTTCAGTACTGTATCATGCCTAAAGAAGAAACGTAAAGAGAATCTGTACTGTCCAATTTGTACAATAAAAAAACATACTAATCGAGTCACTGTGATCTCTTGGATCCCTCTATGCCATTTCTGCCTCTCCCCGCCATGATCCTGGCTTTAAATCGCCAGTTTTAGGCAGTGTTTACAAACAAAAAATATGGCCGCTAACAAGGAAGTGAGATATATATATATATATATATATATATATATATATATATATATATATATATATATATATATATATATATATATATATATACATACAGTGGGTTGCAAAAGTATTCAGCCCCCTTGAAGTTTTCCACATTTTGTCACATTACTGCCACAAACATGCATCAATTTTATTGGAATTCCACGTGAAAGACCAACACAAAGTGGTGTACACATGAGAAGTGGAACGAAAATCATACATCATTCCAAACATTTTTTACAAATAAATAACTGCAAAGTGGGGTGTGCGTAATTATTCGGCCCCCTGAGTCAATACTTTGTAGAACCACCTTTTGCTGCAATTACAGCTGCCAGTCTTTTAGGGTATGTCTCTACCAGCTTTGCACATCTAGAGACTGAAATCCTTGCCCATTCCTCTTTGCAAAACAGCTCCAGCTCAGTCAGATTAGATGGAGAGCGTCCGTGAACAGCAGTTTTCTGATCTTGCCACTTATTCTCGATTGGATTTAGATCTGGACTTTGACTGGGCCATTCTAACACATAGATATGTTTTGTTTTAAACCATTCCATTGTTGCCCTGGCTTTATGTTTAGGGTCATTGTCCTGCTGGAAGGTGAACCTCCGCCCCAGTCTCAAGTCTTTTGCAGTCTCCAAGAGATTTTCTTCCTGGTTTGCCCTGTATTTGGCTCCATCCATCTTCCCATCAACTCTGATCAGCTTCCCTGTCCATGCTGAAGAGATGCACCCCCCCCCCCCCCCCGAGCATGATGCTGCCACCACCATATTTGACAGTGGGGATGGTGTGTTCAGAGTTATGTGCAGTGTTAGTTTTCCGCCACACATAACGTTTTGCATTTTGGACAAAAAGTTCCATTTTGGTCTCATCTGACCAGAGCACCTTCTTCCACATGGTTGCTGTGTCCCCCACATGGCTTGTGGCAAACTGCAAACGGGACTTCTTATGCTTTCTGTTAACAATGCCTTTCTTCTTGCCACTCTTCCATAAAGGCCAACTTTGTACAGTGCATGACTAACAGTTGTCCTATGGACAGAGTCTCCCACCTGAGCTGTAGATCTCTGCAGCTCGTCCAGAGTCACCATGGGCCTCTTGACTGCATTTCTGATCAGCGCTCTCCTTGTTCGGCCTTTGAGTTTAGGTGGATGGCCTTGTCTTGGTAGGTTTACAGTTATGCCATACTCCTTCCATTTCTGAATGATCGCTTGAACAGTGTTCCGTGGGATGTTCAAGGCTTTGGAAATCTTTTTGTAGCCTAAGCCTGCTTTAAATTTCTCAATAACTTTATGTGTCCTGACCTGTCTGGTGTGGTGTCTTTGGACTTCATGGTGTTGTTGCTCCCAATATTCTCTTAGACAACCTCTGAGGCCCTCACAGAGCAGCTGTATTTGTACTGACATTAGATTATACACAGGTGCACTCTATTTAGTCATTAGCACTCATCAGGCAATGTCTATAGGCAACTGACTGCACTCATATCAAAGGGGGCCGAATAATTATGCACACACCACTTTGCAGTTATTTATTTGTAAAAAATGTTTGGAATCATGTATGATTTTCGCTCCACTTCTCATGTGTACACCACTTTGTGTTGGTCTTTCATGTGGAATTTCAATAAAATTGATTCATGTCTGTGGCAGTAATATGACAAAATGTGGAAAACTTCAACATTAGAAAGTCATTAGACTTTTATATATTTTAGATTCATTATACACAACTGAAGTAAATATTGTTTTAATATTGATGATTTTGGCATACAGCTCATGAAAACCCAAAATTCCTATCTCAAAAAATTAGCATGTTTCATCCGACCAATAAAAGAAAAGTGTTTTTAAAACAAAAAAGTCAACCTTCAAATAATTATGTTCAGTTATGCACTCAATACTTGGTCGGGAATCTTTTTGCAGAAATGAGTGCGGCGTGGCATGGAGGCAATCAACCTGTGGCACTGCTCAGTTGTTATGGAGGCCCAGGATGCTTCGATAGCGGCCTTAAGCTCATCCAGAGTGTTGGGTCTTGCGTCTCTCAACTTTCTCTTCACAATATCCCACAGATTCTCTATGGGGTTCAGGTCAAGAGAGTTGGTAGGCCAGTTGAGCACAGTAATACCATTTACCAGAAAATACCATTTAACAGTAAACCATTTACCAGTGGTTTTGGCACTGTGAGCAGGTGCCAGGTCGTGCTGAAAAATGAAATCTTTATCTCCATAAAGCTTTTCAGCAGATGGAAGCATGAAGTGCTCCAAAATCTCTTGATAGCTAGCTGCATTGACCCTGCCCTTGATAAAACATAGTTGACCAACACCAGCAGCCGACATGGCACCCCAGACCATCACTGACTGTGGGTACTTGACACTGGACTTCAGGCATTTTGGCATTTCCCTCTCCCCAGTCTTCCTCCAGACTCTGGCACCTTGATTCCCGAATGACATGCAAAAGTTGCTTTCGTCCGAAAAAAGTACTTTGGACCACTGAGCAACAGTCCAGTGTTGCTTCTCTGTAGCCCAGGTCAGGCGCTTCTGCCGCTGTTTCTGGTTCAAAAGTGGCTTGACCTGGGGAATGTGGCACCTGTAGCCCATTTCCTGCACATGCCTGTACACGGTGGCTCTGGATGTTTCTACTCCAGACTCAGTCCACTGCTTCCGCAGGTCCCCCAAGTTCTGGAATCTGTCCTTTAGTTCTCCACAATCTTCCTCAGGGTCCGGTCACCTCTTCTTGTTGTGCAGCATTTTCTGCCACACTTTTTCCTTCCTACAGACTTCCCACTGAGGTGCCTTGATACAGCACTCTGGGAACAGCCAATTCGTTCAGAAATGTCTTTCTGTGTCTTACCCTCTTGCTTGAGGGTGTCAATGATGGCCTTCTGGACAGCAGTCAGGTCGGCAGTCTTACCCGTGATTGTGGTTTTGAGTAATGAACCAGGCTGGGAGTTTTTAAAAGCCTCAGGAATCTTTTGTAGGTGTTTAGAGTTAATTAGTTAATTCAGATGATTAGGTTAATAGCTCGTTCAGAGAACCTTTTCATGATATGCTAATTTTTTGAGATAGGAATTTTGGGTTTTCATGAGCTGTATGCCAAAATCATCAATATTAGTATATATATACAGTATATTACAAGTTTTTATTACATGGTGAATTATCTGCACTCCAGTTTGGGATTCTTATGCTGGGAATACACGGCTCGATTTTTGAGCTATTAAGATGACTCGATTGATAATTTCTGACATGTACGGTCTGAAGAAAATGGTTAAAGATAAGATAAGTGAGCAGAAGATAAGAGAATCGCCTGCGGAATCGAGTGGCGAAACGATCGAGGGGGAGAATCGAGCGGCAAAATCAAGCCATGTATGCCCAGTATCACAGTTTATCAGCATGTAACAGGCAGATCCCTCCCCCCTCAGCCTGACAAACTCACAGACAAGCTGAAACTGAGGGCAGAGACCTGTCCGTGAGGGATAAACAAAGCCCTCACACAGAGCCAAAGAAATTGGTCGATTGGCCGCCAAGTCGCCTGATGTATGGCCACCTTAAGTGTTGACCTGCAGGTGATGGGTAAGTTAGCTTTAGTCTGCAGGTGATGGGTAGGTTAGTGTTGCTTTGCAGGTGATGGGCAAGTTAGTGTTGGGCTGCAGGTGGGGAGGTTAGTGTTGGTCTACAGGTGATGAGTGGGTTAGTGTTGGTCTGCAGGTGATGGGCAGGTTAGCATTGGTCTGCAGATGGGGAGGTTAGTGTTGGTCTGTAGTTGACGGGTAAGTTAGTTTTGGTTTGTAGGTGATGGGTATGTTAGTGTTGGTCTACAGATTGGAAGGTTAGTGTTGGTTTGCAGGTGATAGCCAGGTTAGTGTTGGTCTGCATGTTATCGTCAGGTTAGTGTTGGCCTGTAGGTGATGGGTAAATTCGTTTTGGTCTGTAGGTGATGGGTATGTTAGTGTTGGTTTGCAGGTGGAGGTTAGTGTTGGACTGCAGGTGATGGGTAGCTTAGTGTTGGTGTACAGATGGGGAGGTTAGTGTTGGTTTGCAGGTGATAGCCAGGTTATTATTGGTCTGCATGTGATCGCCAGATTTGTGTTGGCCTGCAGGTGATGGGCAGGTTAGTGTAGATCTGCAGGTGATGGGTAGGTTAATGTTGATCTGCAGGTGATGGGCAGGTTAATGTTGGCCTGCAGGTGATGGGTAGGTTAGTGTTGGTCTGAAGGTGATGGGTAGATTAAAGGCAATCTAAACTCAACAAAAAGTGAAATCAGTTTAACTTACTGTATCTGGGGTTTCTTGCAGCCCCCTGGAGTCATCCTGTGCCCACGTCCGAAATTCAGCCCCAAATTGGTTTACATAGTAGTAATCATTAACACACTGTTTCCCATCATCCTTCTTGCACCTATGACACTGTGGTTGTCCTTGGTAGGTTTTAGTGCGCCGCATCAATTGTTACATTTAGAGTGGTTGGGGGCGGGGCAATGAAAACTTGCAACGGGGCCCAGGGGTGCCTCTAGTAATTTTGTCACTCCAGGCAAGAAAACCTGTGGCGCCCCCCAAGCCCCTCCCCCCCAGGAAAATAATCATAATGCGGCAGTGTTTCATCAGAAAATAATAGTTATTATCGTAATTCAGAATCGTAATTCACCAGAAAATAATCGTAATGTGGCAGTGTTTCACCAGAAAATACACTTATTGCAGCAGCAGTTCACCGGAAAATATTCGTAAGGTGGCAGCGTTTCACCAGAAAATACACTTATTGCAGCAGCATTTCACCAGAAATTAATCATAGGGCAGCAGCGTTTCACCAGAAAATAATCGTAATGGGGCAGCGTTGTCAGAAAATAATCGTAATGTGGAAGCGTTTCACCAGAAAATACACGTAATCCGAGCAGAGGGAAAGAGTAGAGAGGGAGAGGCAGCATAAGATGTAAGAGGGGGGTAGAGGAACAGAGAGGGGGAGGGGTAGACAGCATAAGATGGAAGAGGGTGCAGAGAAACAGAGGGGAGAGGGAGAGACAGCATAAGATGGAAGGGAGTGCAGAGGAACAGAGAGTGGTAGAGACAGCATAAGATGGAAGAGGGGGAAGAGGAACAGAGAGGGGAGAGGGAGAGACAGCACAGCACTAAAGCACAGGTTTACAGCTTTACCAGCCTACAGCCTAACCAGCTTTCAAAGAAAACTCTAGTATCAAAAGAGCAGGGCACATTCTAGCAGTTATAACAGTACTGGGAGTCTGCACACAGGACAGGAAGTGTTCTTAGCAGCCTGCCTGCATACCTTCTCTTCTGCCTGTGCATACAGCTTATCATCTCTGGAGTAGTGACACTTAGGGTTGCCAGGTCGGCTGATGGAGAAAACCGGACAGGGGGTGGAGTTAGGGGCGGAGTCAGAAGCGCACTTTTATGTAGAGTGGGGCTAAGCAATGGGCTTTTTAAAAAATGTTTTTTACAGTATTTATATCGCACTGACATCTTATGCAGCACATTACAGAGTACATAGCCATGTCACTAACTGTCCTCACCAGTACATGCACATAAGAGACCACTTTTCACCAGTAAATGCACATAATAAGAGACCGCTTTTCACCAGTAAATGCACATAATAAGAGACAGAGCAGAAAACTATTACAAAACTGGAAAACTATGCAAATAATGCAATGCATTTATGGCGTTTTTGCACAGTGAAGTGGTCGATTTCTTGCGGGAAGTTTTAAAATTTATTTTTTTTTTCCCACCAAATTTTTTTATTGAGAACAATAAAGTGGACATACATAGGCATAAAGTTAAAATATAAATCTGCGCATATATGTATGTACACATTTTGAGCAAATATAACAAATATAACAGTATAACAGTATAAATTGCGTTGTACAATAGTATGAATTCAAGTGTAAAGTATAGTAAGCAGCGGGCTCAGGCGAGATTGAATGAGATTGAAAGTCACGCCTGGACTATACGGAGGGGAGATAGAGCGGAGCCAATGCACACAAAGAGCGGAAATACAACCAGAGAATTATGGGTCACTCACTCACCATATCTCCAGACTCCTGACCTTACCTTGCTTCCTTCGCAGATGCAGAATCGCATTGCAAATGACGTGAGTGACGCACGTCATGCGTGCGTTGGCAACGCAGCGTTGGCGTTGCCGTAGCAACGTCGGGAAGCGCGGGCTCGGGGGCGGTACTTAAGCTGGCGTAACTTACGCCGCGTAAGCTGGCTGGCTGTGCCTTTGATTGACAGCCAGGCAGCGAATCAGCGGTCGCGCAGCGCTGGCGGACGGGTGGCGGCAAGTGGAAAAAGGCATAAAACCGGACATCTTAATTGTCCGGTTTAACATGCCTTTTTGGACAGGACACAGCGGCCAAAAACCGGACACCTGGCAACCCTAAGTAGTGATGGGTCGTTCGCGAACGAGCCGGCTCTAAGAGCCGGCTCTTTGCTGCGAACGACAAGAGCCGGTTCTCAGTTTTGAAAGAACCGATGCCTCAGCCGCCCCACAGAGCTCTGCTTTGCTCTGCAATAAAGGGCGCTGAGGCATGTTGGGAGATGTAGTCCTCCTCTTGCAGCTTGTAGGAGTGTATGGGGCGGAGCAGAGCAGTAGCAGGAGGGATTGCCCCAGTCAGAGAAGCAGTCTGGATTTGTCATGGAGACGGGGGCGGGGCTTTTAATCTGAGTGGTGTTTAGTGATATTTAATGAAGAGCCGATTCAGAGCCGTAAGAGCCGGCTCTTTAATGGGAGCCGATTCAGAAGAGTCGATTCTCTGAAAAGAGCCGGAATTCCCATCACTACTCTGGAGCAGAAACTTCCCTTCTCCCGGGCTGTGTTGCTGTCTTGTGTGGGGGCGGGGCTCCAACACGGACACATCACATTCTTCTCTCTGTGACTGCATCTGTCCCCTGGCTGTCTCGCTCCAGTGTCTGTGTGCAGCCAGTGACACAGGTGGGGGGTCAGACTGTCGGGGGCATAAGCTGGCTGGCCGCTGGCTCCTGGTTTGACTGGCGTGGGGCGGAGTTAAAGGCTGGGCCACACGAGGTAAACACTTTACCTGTGTGGCTACTGAGAAGAAGGGGCACGGCTTTAAAGAAGGAGCCTGGCAGAGAAGAGCAGTATTGATTGCTCTATTGGCTGGGGAGAAGTGGAGGTGGAGGCACTGCTGAGCACATGGTAGCGTGCCGAGTACCGGGAACTGAGTCGGGAGGTAATATAATATATAAAAAAAAAACATGGTCACAGTAGCAGCGGTGGGGGAATGCGCCTCACCACCACATGGCGCCTCACCACCTCATGGCGCCCCAGACAACCGCCTATACTTGCCTGGTGGGTGAGACGCCTCTGACGGCGCCCATAGCTCCTTAGATCTGCAGATGGTGAGGTTAATGTTGTACTGCAGGTGAAGGGTAGCTTAATGCTGGCCTGCAAGTAATGGGCACGTTAGTCCTCGTTCACATTAGGAGCGCTGAGAACATGCAAAAGCGCATGTTCAAAAAATGCACGCGCTTGTGCGTGCTTTAGTGCGCGCTTCAGTGTGTTGCACTGCGCTTTTTTTAAGCCCGTTTTTCTTATTGTAGCAGTAGCGGTTGTCAATAAAGCTTTGTTTTCATATGTAAATGTATTTTTTTCCCCAATTAGGGGTAAAAAACATGCTGGTATGCGCTTCTATGTGCTATAAAAGCAAACCTATTCACTTGCTTTGATGTGCGCTTTACAGCTCAATGCACAGAAATGCATGCAAACCTACGTTTTTGTAACGCAGCTCAGCACAGCGCATAGATGTGAACCAGGCACATTTAATTACATGGGTAAGTCAATACTTTGCCAAATGCACAGGGCAATGCGCTGTGAAAAGCCCACAGAAACGGCCCTGATGTGAACGAGCACTGGGCCTCATTCACACTAGTGCGTTTCTGTTCGCTTTTTTTCAGCAACATGTATCTGTAACACATCTGCATTTTTTTCTGGTGACTGCTGCTCACATTACGCTTTTCTGGTGACTGCTGCCCACATTACGCTTTTCTGGTGACTGCTGCCCACATTATGCTTTTCTGGTGACTGCTGCCCACATTACGCTTTTCTGGTGACTGCTGCCCATTTTACGCTTTTCTAGTGACTGCTGCCCACTTTACGATTCATTTCTGGTGAAATGCTGCTCACTTTACTATTATTTTATGGTGAAATGCTGCCCCATTACAATTATTTGGCACCTATGAGGGGGCCCCATCCAAATTTTTGCAGGGGGTCCCAGTGATTTCTAGTTACGTCCCTGCACATAAAGGTGTTCATAGCCAGCACATTACCTATGAAAAGCTAATAAGATGGATGAAAGAGGACCCCTAGTGGGCCCCTCTAGCCCAGGTCCCGGGTGCAGTCGCAACCTCTGCATCCCCTATTGCTACGCCACTGCAACAGGACCTTTTTTATTCTTTCAGTAGGAGCAGGAAGCTCTGAAAAACTGTGTGTGAAGCCCCAGGATAATGTTGCATAATGTTATATTACTGAATGAGTGAAGGAGCCAGGAGGGGGAGGAGCAAGCTTTGTCTGAAAACACACAGCCATTAAAGTCAAAGTCAATTGAAATTAAAAAGGCTGGATCAAAACTATAAGCACTTTTCTTTGCACTTGTGATTGATTAGCGCTTTCTGAACGTTTTTTAAAAATCACTCCCATTCACTTTCATTAAAATCACAGCAATTTTTACGTGATTTTTACAGCGATTTTAATGAAAGTGAATAAGAGAAATTTTTAAAAAGCTCGCACAAAGCACAAAGCAAATACAAAGCACTCAGAAAAGCACCTATAGTGTGAATCTGGCTTAAGGGCCCATTTCCATTTGCGAATGGCAGCCGAAGAGATGCAATGCGGCTATGCATCACTTCTGCTCCCATTCGTGTCACTTCCGCATCCCCCAAATGGAGGAGATGGGGGCGGATGCGTGCGGAATCAGCATGCTGCAGATGCTCTGATTGCTCCGCACTCCTCCGGATAACCTGCAGGCAATGGAAACTGTTCCAACGACATGCTTTGGTTACAGTTCGGCCGCGGTGCAATGCGGCTATGTAGCCTTACCCATGGAGAGGAAAGGCTCTGGGTCCTATAGCATACCTCCCAACTTTTTGAGATGAGAAAGAGGGACACTTAAGCCATGCCCCTGCCACACCCCTGATCACGCCCCCTCACACCCCTATTTATGCATACCATAAAGATTTCATAAGAAAAATATGTTGTTTTAGAATTCAAACCACACTGTTCCTTTCTATCCTGGATCATTTTCCTTCATATTAACATTTTAAAATTAGTAATATATCAATTTAAAGGATGGGAATAAAGTTTAGAGTCAATCAAACACTTTTTTAGTAGAGAAATATATATATATTTACATAGAAAGAGGAACAAAGTCCTGAAAGAGGGACAAATGAGGAGGAAAGAGGGACAGAGGGACAGGGCTCCCAAAGAGGGACTGTCCCTCCAAAAGAGGGACAGTTGGGAGCTATGCTATAGAGCCTTCCTGTTCCTCTCTCAGTCCCCTTGTTTTAGACATTGCTGTTACCTCATTCCAATCTGCTGCCACGGGAGGTTTTGGAAGTCTTGGGGAGCCCGGGTGCTCCTTAAGTCTTGGGTGAGTGGGAGAGCGAGTGCAAAACTGAGATGATAGCGCTCATAGCATATGGTGTGTGTAAATGCACAACTTATCCAAAACTGCATGCATGAATACACAGCAATACACAACCCAGTCAGAGTGCACCAAACAAGACAGATTGCATTCCATAGCGACATATAATACAAATCGCAAAAGGACTTAGAGGAGTCATCAGGGAAAACTAATAAAACAAGTGCTACTTACCGGGGGTCTTCCTCCAGCCCCAAGCTCCCAGCATGTCCCTCGCCGCAGCTCTCCCTGCAGCCGTTCGCCGCAGGTCCGTCCCGGTCCATGGCGATAACATCAGGGCGACCTCCAGCCTGCGCAGTCTGCTCCAGCCCACGTGGCAGTGAATGACAGCGCTGGCGCAGTACAGGCCGACCTGGAGGTCGCCCTGACGTCATCGCCGGGGACTTGGAGCGAGCTGCCGTGAATGGCTGCGGGGAGAGCTGCAGGCCTGCAGCGAGGGACGTGCTGGGAGCTTGGGGCTGGAGGAAGCCCCCGGTAAGTAGCACTTATTTTATTAATTTTCCCTGATGACTCCTTCGTATAGACACTTTGAAGGACAGTCCAAAATCCTTGTAATTGTGATTCCAAAATCCTCTTCATACAAATGACAACCTCGACCACACCCCACGTGAGTAAAATCACCGTGTTAGAAGACCCGCAGGCGGGTCAATAGCAGCGTTGGGACCGTTCCCAGGCCGTCCTTGTTTCTTGTATTCAGACACTGTTTTCCCATTTTCCGTCAATTAAAAAGCCTCATACAGTGTGATCCTGTATAAATGTATTAAAAGGATAAAATCCTATTGCACTTACAAGTTCCATGAGTATTATTATAGCATAGAGTTTTCCTGGGGCTCCACCCTGTTCTGTTGGCCGGATGGCAGGCTGAACTCCCTTCGCACCTAACCACCGCGCGCTCGTTCAGTGTTATTCTGCTCCCAGCTCCAGGTGCTGGCCGCTTTCCCCCTCGTGTGTGCTCAGGTCTCTTCCGTGTTAGGCTCCGCGGGAGTGCACTCACGCAGGAGCAGTATGGAGACGACAGTCTTCAAGAACACTTGGGCTCGAAGGCTTTGTTCACGCCTAAAAACGCAATCGCTGACAGCAGCAATTTTCGATTTCTTTGCGTGTTTTTTTTCCTCCCGGCGCTCCACTGCGCACTACGATTTGG
Source organism: Hyperolius riggenbachi (assembly GCF_040937935.1). NCBI lineage: Eukaryota > Metazoa > Chordata > Amphibia > Anura > Hyperoliidae > Hyperolius > Hyperolius riggenbachi. Next base: position 50,176,121 of record NC_090649.1, on the reverse strand, counting down.
TGCAAAGCGCTTTTCTAAGCACTTTTGCAGAGCGATTCCATTTTTTCACTTCATTGGGCTAAACTTTGACCCTCTAGTCTACATCACAGTCAGCAGACACAAAGCTGGCAATCAAGTTGCACTCCCTCCTGGAGCCCCCCCCTTTATAAAAGGCAGCAGCGTCAGGCATTTTCTCACTCAGTCTGCTGCTGTATTAGTGAGATAAGGGAGAGAGGTTGCTGCAGAGATAGGGAAAGCTTAGTTAGGCTCTTGTTAGGCTTGTTAGCTTGCTCCTTGCTGAAACTTATTGCTAGAAAGCACCCCAAAACAGCTCTTTTGAGAGCTAATGTTCTTGTGATGTTTTTTTTTTTTTGTGTGTTTTCTTTGTGGCCCACTGACACTAGCATATACAGCCCTGTCTGTCACAGCTGGCCCTTGCTAATTGCTATACACTCGGTGCCTACCTTTTCACATCACCTGTGTGTGTGACAGCTGCTCATTTGTAATACCAGTTACTGCATACCTGTTCACTGCACCTGCGTGACAGCACGCAGTTTTATATACAAGTCACTATATACCTTTCACTGCACCTGTGTGTGTGACAGCTGCACATTTGTAATACCACTCTGTGCATACCTGTTCACTGCACCTGTGTGACAGCATGCAGTTTTATATACCAGTCACTGCCTACCTTTCACTGCACCTGTGTGACTGCACATTGTATTAGTCAAGTCAGTGCATACCTTTCACTTCATCCCCCCCCAATATGGACAAAACAGGCACAGGCAGAACCAGAGGCAGGCCACCCGGTAGGTCTGTTCGAGGTCGTGCTGTCATGATTTTGTGCAGCCCTGGACCAAAGTACAGTGTTCAGAAGGCACATGCCATCAGCCCACAAGATTTTCAGGATGTAGTTGACTATTTAACACAGAACTGCCTTTAAAACGCGGCTGTGCGTCAAATCCGTTATTTTCCCCAGGAGTTTTGGCATGTATCCCACTCCACCATGCCCCCCTCCAGGTGTTAGACCCCTTGAAACCTCTTTTCCATCACTTTTCTGGTCAGAATTAATGTTTGAAGTTTTCAAAGTTCGCTTGCCCATTGAAGTCTATTGCAGTTTGCAAAGTTAGCGCGAACCCGAACTTTTGCGGAAGTTCGCGTTCGAGGTTTGCAAACCTAAAATTGGAGGTTTGAACCACCTATAGTTCCGACTCGTTATTATGGCTCATAAGACGGGATTACGGGTCGAATGTGGATGAAATTGTGGATGAAATTACGGAGGCATTAAAAATCGCCATCTGTGATCGCAGCTGATCACTGATTCCAATTTGGACCCCATAATTGCTCAAGTTGACCTGTGATTCGGAGGTCATGATGAGCATCACTGGTAGTCAGTTATGTCCGCCAGTATAGGTGAGCCGTGAGCACCCTTATTGTACCTTACCGTGTCAACTAGATTTTTCTTCTACCCCACATGATTACAACCCTTGTGTATCCAATCCCTTTCCTTTATGAAGTCTGCAGATGGTCAGAACATGGGCGTAACTAGAGAGGAGCATCCCCTGTGACCGCAGGGGGTGCCCAGAGCTGTAAGGGGGCCCCAACTACTACTTCACTCCCTCTGATAAAGGAGTCCATACTTCATATCAGGTGTTTTTAAGCTACATTGTGATGAGTGTGAAGACTATGATGGCCACACTTGTTTTATGATCCTTGCAAGATGGGCCTCCATGCTGTGAGGGTCACCAAGGGAAAAAGTGTGAGCATTGTGGGGCCCCATCAAAGTTTAGCTTTTTAGTTACGCCATGATTTGTAGTTACACCCCTAGTTGGTGAGCCATGGATGCAAGCCAGCCCATCATCTTCTGACCAGCGTGCCAGCCCATCATCTTCTGACCAACGTGCCAGCCTATCATCTTCTGACCAGCATGCCAGCCCATCATCTTCTGACCAGCATGCAAGGTCTATCATCTTCTGACCAGCGTGCCAGCCTATCATCTTCTGACCAGCGTGCCAGATCTATCATCTTCTGACCAGCGTGCAAGGTCTATCATCTTCTGACCAGCGTGCCAGCCTATCATCTTCTGACCAGCGTTCCAGGTCTATCATCTTCTGACCAGCGTGCCAGCCCATCATCTTCTGACCAGCGTGCCAGCCCATCATCTTCTGACCAGCGTGCCAGGTCTATCATCTTCTGACCAGCGTGCAAGGTCTATCATCTTCTGACCAGCGTGCCAGCCTATCATCTTCTGACCAGCGTGCCAGGTCTATCATCTTCTGACCAGCGTGCCAGGTCTATCATCTTCTGACCAGCGTGCCAGATCTATCATCTTCTGACCAGCGTGCCAGGCCTATCATCTTCTGACCAGCGTGCCAGATCTATCATCTTCTGACCAGCGTGCCAGGCCTATCATCTTCTGACCAGCGCGCCAGCCCATCATCTTCTGACCAGCATGCCAGCCCATCATCTTCTGACCAGCGTGCCAGATCTATCATCTTCTGACCAGCGTGCCAGGTCTATCATCTTCTGACCAGCGTGCCAGCCTATCATCTTCTGACCAGCGTGCCAGGTCTATCATCTTCTATCCAGCGTGCCAGGTCTATCATCTTCTGACCAGCGTTCCAGGTCTATCATCTTCTGACCAGCGTGCCAGATCTATCATCTTCTGACCAGCGTGCCAGGTCTATCATCTTCTGACCAGCGTGCCAGGTCTATCATCTTCTATCCAGCGTGCCAGGTCTATCATCTTCTGACCAGCGTTCCAGGTCTATCATCTTCTGACCAGCGTGCCAGGTCTATCATCTTCTATCCAGCGTGCAAGGTCTATCATCTTCTGACCAGCGTGCCAGCCTATCATCTTCTGACCAGCGTGCCAGCCTATCATCTTCTGACCAGCGTGCCAGGTCTATCATCTTCTGACCAGCATGCCAGCCTATCATCTTCTGACCAGTGTGCCAGCCAATCATCTTCTGACCAGCATGCAAGGTCTATCATCTTCTGACCAGCATGCCAGCCTATCATCTTCTGACCAGTGTGCCAGCCAATCATCTTCTGACCAGCATGCAAGGTCTATCATCTTCTGACCAGCGTGCCAGCCTATCATCTTCTGACCAGCGTGCCAGGTCTATCATCTTCTGACCAGCATGCCAGCCTATCATCTTCTGACCAGTGTGCCAGCCAATCATCTTCTGACCAGCATGCAAGGTCTATCATCTTCTGACCAGCATGCCAGCCTATCATCTTTTGACCAGCGTGCCAGGTCTATCATCTTCTGACCAGCGTGCCAGGTCTATCATTTTCTAACCAGTGTGCCAGCCAATCATCTTATGACCAGCGTGCCAGGTCTATCATTTTCTGACCAGCGTGCCAGCCTATCATCTTCTGACCAGCGTGCCAGGTCTATCATCTTCTGACCAGCGTGCCAGGTCTATCATCTTCTGACCAGCGTTCCAGGTCTATCATCTTCTGACCAGCGTGCCAGCCTATCATCTTCTGACCAGCGTGCCAGGTCTATCATCTTCTGACCAGCGTGCCAGGTCTATCATCTTCTGACCAGCGTGCAAGGTCTATCATCTTCTGACCAGCGTGCCAGCCTATCATCTTCTGACCAGCGTGCCAGGTCTATCATCTTCTGACCAGCATGCCAGCCTATCATCTTCTGACCAGCGTGCCAGCCTATCATCTTCTGACCAGTGTGCCAGCCAATCATCTTCTGACCAGCATGCAAGGTCTATCATCTTCTGACCAGCGTGCCAGCCTATCATCTTTTGACCAGCGTGCCAGGTCTATCATCTTCTGACCAGCGTGCCAGGTCTATCATTTTCTAACCAGTGTGCCAGCCAATCATCTTCTGACCAGCGTGCCAGGTCTATCATTTTCTGACCAGCGTGCCAGCCTATCATCTTTTGACCAGCGTGCAAGGTCTATCATCTTCTGACCAGCGTGCCAGGTCTATCATCTTCTGACCAGCGTACCAGCCTATCATCTTCTGACCAGCGTGCAAGGTCTATCATCTTCTGACCAACGTGCCAGGTCTATCATCTTCTGACCAGCGTGCCAGGTCTATCATCTTCTGACCAGCGTGCCAGGTCTATCATCTTCTGACCAGCGTGCCAGCCTATCATTTTCTGGCCAGCCTATCATCTTCTGACCAGCGTGCCAGGTCTATCATCTTCTGACCAGCGTGCAAGGTCTATCATCTTCTGACCAGCGTGCCAGGTCTATCATCTTCTGACCAGTGTGCCAGCCTATCATCTTCTGACCAGCGTGCCAGGTCTATCATCCTCTGACCAGCGTGCCAGCCTATCATCTTCTGACCAGCGTGCCAGCCTATCATCTTCTGACCAGCATGCTAGCCTATCATCTTCTGACCAGCGTGCAAGATCTATCATCTTCTGACCAGCGTGCCAGCCTATCATCTTCTGACCAGCGTGCCAGGTCTATCATCTTCTGACCAGCGTGCCAGCCTATCATCTCCTGACCAGCGTGTCAGGTCTACCTCCAGTACTTATTCACCAGCAATATTACTGCAGGTTTTTGTCCGTAGCAGCAACTCTTGCGGTACCCATGTACTGCGGGTTGCGCAAATTGCACAACATGCAATATTCTGCTGGCGTTAGTATCAGTAATATTTCCATCCGCTGCCTGCACATAGCAATATAACCATGCATCCGGCATGTAGTTTCAGCAGCCAGTGTCCATAGCGGCGTTGTTTAGGATAATTTTTTATATACAGTATACAGCAGAGTCCCCGGTATCTGGCACCAGCGGGGATCGCCTGATGTCAGATACATGTGCTTGCCGGTTGCTTAAGCAACCGGCCTAAAAAGCACAAACCTCCCCCCAAATACTCACTGAACTTCCAGCGACGTCTTGCTGCCTTCATCTTGCTCCTAGCGGCTTTCCAGCTCCCCCTGTGCACGGAAGCTGGCATGTCACCTGACTCGCATAGGGTCACGTGACAGGCCAGGAGCCGTACAACAATGCCGGAAGCCGCTAGGAGCTACAGGAAGGTTGCAAGACGTCGCCGGAGGCTCGGTCAGTATTTAAAAGGCTGCAAACACCCCAAAAACAAAGTCCCTGGTATTCCTCATGCATGCTGGTTAGTTGAGACTTCCGGTTGCCTTGAGTTCCGGATAACGGGAACTTTGCTGTATGTATATATTTGTGCATTTTTGTAATTCCAGAAAGACGGTTGCACGGTTACACAAGACCTCTTCCCCACAATCAGCAGTGCCAGCTTGTGGTTGGACTTTTGAGCCTCAGCAACAAGTGATTAAATGCCAGTGAAAACCTGACAATACAGTTTTCATAGGGAATCATTGTGCAACCTGTTTGTCTGCTGATCCTTGTCATGTGACGGAAGATCCAAAACACGGAACAGAGAGAGTCTCACTTCCCCCACGCCGATGACTCACCATTCCCCTCACCAGATAAGTGTGCTTATAGTATCTGCTAGACCAACCATGTATGGCCCCTGGCAAAATACATGACTGACTTTGCTCACCTGAATAGTCAAATATGTAGGTGTGGCTTTGATTCATTTTAAAAAGCCCTCTTATTATGCTGGAAATACACGGTTCGTTTTGTAGCTGATTAGATGGTTCGATAGATAATTTCCGATCTCCCTTTCGATTCTTCTGCCTCTCGATTTCTGATAGAAGTTAATGGAAAAAGATAAGAAAAACGAGAGGAAGTAAAGAATCGAGAGCTGAAATCGAGCGGCAAAATCGATCGAGAGCAAAAACGCACGGCAGAAACGAACCATGTATTACCAGCATTACACGTCCAACCCCAGAATCCAGCTTCTGCCACAATCCCCATTGAGTATGCAGCCAGTGATGGTCAATGTTGACTATGTGTGTCCCAGTAAAGTGGACCTGATCTCTTGCACAGGACAGAAGTAAAACAAAGAGGAAGGCACCCTGTATGTATTTAAAGAGTTTAGCCTGTCTAATTCCCCCTCCTGTGTGACTAATCACATGTTTAGATTTGATCCCTCAGCAGTGTCAGCTGACTGCCAGGGCAGAGAGGCTAATTTGAAAGCACAGGATATTAACAATATGTCTGCTTCCATGAAAGCATGAAGTAGATACACTGCATATTTATTGCAGGATTTGTATCAGTTGTAACAAAGAAATGTTTTTCTTTAAAGGACAAGTCTGAGGTAAAAAAAAAAAACATCCAAAAAGCTTCCTTCAGCCCCTGGCAGCTGATCTGAGCCTCACCGCAGCTCCAGTGTCCCGGGACGCAGACAGAAATGCTAAATCCTGCGCTGCCTGAACGCTGAGATGTATGGTGAATGCCTCCAGGTGCTGCTCCGGGTGCTGGGTGGTGCCAGTAACCTATGCAAAGTGAAAAGAGACAGGAGCGCTTCTCTGGTGCATTCACTTTTTTAATCACAATAGTAGCACATACAAATTGCACTTACAGTGTATAGAAGATCAGGAAGCGTTTCAAAGCCTGCCGACAACTTTTTATTTTTTATTTTTCAATTTTAATCTGTCTTTTAAAATTATTTTTAAAATTATTTTTTTCCAGTTTTTGTTGTCCCTATTTATGCGGACCAATACATTTGTATCTAGCCGAGACCGGCATTTTAATGAAGGGGAGTTACCTATCTCCCACACCCATTCCCCTCCCACTGCGAGAGACATAAGTAACAGCCGTCACGGCCGTCACGTCACCTGACAAAGGCGTGGTTAACACCGAAACGCGTAGTGACGTCAGACGGCTACAACGCGACATAAGTAACAGCCGTCACGTCACCTGATGAAGGCGTGGCTAACGCCGAAACGCGTAGGGATGTCAGATGGCTACAACGCGACGAGGCTCCGCCCACCAGACCCCGCTTCACGTTGTACCATCGCTCCTGTCGCTCTGGCCAAGTGCGGGAACTAGGAGAAGGAGAAGGGGGCTGGACGGACCAGGTAGCCGCCATCCCCGTCACTCTCCGCCGCTCCTGTGGCTTGCAGTCTGCTACTTTCACTTTCGTGACCTCTGGGGTCACGACGCTGGAAGGAGAGATTGATTCTCTCTCAGCATGCAGGGAGGCGGGGAAACGGCAGGGGGCATGGCCAGGGAGAGAGCTGCCCAACGGCAGCTGGGGAAAGCCTGTAAGAACGTCCCCAGTGGGCGTTTTGAGCAGGGAAGGCCTCTCCTTTCTTTACCCTCCGGAATAGCGACAATTATTGTCCCCAATGTCGGGGGGGTTATAGTGTGGAGGTGGGGGGGGGGGGGGGCAAAGAGTGGCATGCGGGGGGGGGGGGGGGGGACTCAGAGGCATGTCATGGGGCAGAGATCATGCCTCTGTGTCCCATATGCCCACCAGACCGCCTCGGGTTCTCTTTAAAGAGATCTTAGCAGCTCTTGGTTTCAAATAGCTGAAAGGGCTGCAATGTTTGAGAACTACCTACTCCCTTTTCACTGCCCTAGGGTATGCAGGGTTGGTGTGAAATTCATCAAGTGTGACTTATCTTATCTCCATAATGCTGAATGGATTTGTTTGATCTCAGCCTCTCAGCAATTAAGTCTGATTAGAAGAGTCCTTATCTGCCTTCCATTTTCTGCTGCTTGTAGACAATGGCTGGCTTGGGGACAGAGGAAGTAGCAGAATACCGCCTGTAATTAACCCTTAAATGTAAAATGGTAACCTTTATGCTGGCAATACACGGGTCGATTAGCCGCCGGATCGACTCCCGCCGCGTCCCCGCTCGTCCGTGCGTGCGCGCGGATCGATTACCGCTCGTCCCCGCCGGCGCTTCCTTATCAGCGCTTGATTCCCTGCCATTGTCCGCCGACGGGGATCGAACGTTCGGGGGGGGTCGAGCAACTTGATCGGGCCAGCTGAATATTGTCAGCTGGCCGGATCAGCTGGTCGATATACGGTACAGAAACGTACCGTGTATCCCCAGCATAATAGAGGAACTGTCGCAAAAATCTTAAAATTTAAAACGCATACAAATAAGAAGTTAATTTCTTCCAGAGTAAAATGAGACATAAATTACTTTTCTCCTATGTTGCTGTCACTTACAGTAAAGGCTCATACACACATCAGACTATAGTCTTTGGAAAATGAAAGATCACAGACCAATCTTACCACCCTTCATGTAGTATGAGAGCCATACTCTACACAGTCTTTTCTATGGAGCTGAACTCCACATCAGAAAAAAACCTTTGCAAGATGCTGCACACACAGATGCTGTACAGACACAAAAGATCAGTATCTGCAAAAGATCTGTTCCTGCCAAAAATCCATTCCTGCAAATTGCAATGATAGTCTATGAGATCTGCAGATCATCATACACACATGATTTTACTGACATTCATCTGCAGATCAAGCAGTCATCTGCAGATCTGAAAATCCATCCTGGTGGATCTGATCTGCAGATGAATGTCAGTTAAATCATGTGTGTATGATGATCTGCAGATCTCATAGACTATCATTGCAATTTGCAGGAATGGATTTTTGGTAGGAACAGATCTTTTGCAGATACTGATCTTTTGTGTCTGTGCAGCATCTGTGTGTGCAGCATCTTGCAAAGATTTCTATCTGACAGGGAGTTCAGCTCCATAGAATAGACTGTGTAGGTATGGCTCTCATACTACATGAAGGGTGGTAAGATTGGTCTGTGATCTTTCCATTTCCAAAGACTATAGTCTGATGTGTGTATGTGGCCTTAGTATTAGAAATTTGACCTTACTGACAGATTTTGGTCTAGTCCATCTCTCCATAGAGGATTCTCAGCATGGCTTTTATTCTTTATAAATGTACTACTTATTTGTATATGTTTACATGTATTTAAAATTTTAAGATTTTCGCGACAGAGGTCCTTTATGTAAAAAGGTAGGTAAAATGAGAAGGTTTTTTCATTACGTAATTTATTATTTTGTGATTTCTAGATAGAAAAGCTGCAGCGGACCAATGGACAACAGACTCATGCTTTCCTATGGGCTCATTCACAACAACTCCTTTTTCAACAGATTAAAGTGGACCTGATCTCTTGCACAGGACAGAAAGAAAACATAGAGAAAGGCACCCTGTATGTATTTAGAGAGTTTAGCCGGTCTAATTCCCCCTCATCTGTGACTAATCACAAGTTGTAATTTGATTTCTCAGTTGTGTTATCTGGTTGCCTCAGTAGAGCAGCTAATTTGTAAACACAGGATGTTAACCCTAAGTAGACACTGCAGATTATTGTAGAATTTCTATCAGCTGTAACAAAGAAATGTTTATCTTTAAAGGTTATTATGCTGTTGCTTATCTTTTAGGCCTCTTACACACTAAGCCGTTGCGCTTGATGTGACGTTAAGGTCGCACAACGTGCCCCTAACGCAGCACATGTAGGTTATGAAACTGGACATTATTTTGCACTGCGTTTTGTGTCTCTTGGTGCGCCGTTTTCGTCGCATACTGATGGAATGAAAATGGTGCATGCGTTACATTAAAAAAAACAAAAAAACCTTACTGAGCATGCGCAACACACATAACGCAGCAAATGTATTGCTAAACGCACAGCATGCAGCACTTTCTAAATATTGCTACACGCTACACACAACGCAACATGTGCACTGTGAATGTCGCACAGACTTAGTATTGTTGTGCGTTAGTCTGCGTTGGAACATTTTCTAACATGCGACTTTAACGTCGCTCTGTGAAAGAGGCCTTAGAGGAACTTCTGAGTTCAGGTCTACTTTAAGCAGAGAAGATCCTCACTCCTGTGTTTTTTATTAGTGTTGCTGTTAGCCACATTCCCATGCATACTTATAAATATTGAACAAAACTTTCATCTATATACTGGTATATTTAGTACTAGCAGGGGCGCAACTAGAAATCACTGGGCCCCCCTGCGAAACTTTGGACGGGGCCCCCTCCCGCCAAACACCATCCCCCCAATGTTATTCAGTTGGCTAGTCTAGCGCACATTTGACAGTGTTTTCCCCATGCAGATAAAAACACAGACAGCAGTGAAGCACTGCACAAATTTTCTCTATCAATTACATCAGATACTGTCATAAAATGTGCCTGTTTTCACACATACAGACACTGTGTTCCCAGCCTCAGCTTATTACACTCACTCTGTCCATCTCTGATGGAGCAGAACTGGCTCTGCAGACTCCTCCAGCATCACTACAGTACACAGCCCTTGGGGAGGGGGGGCTGGGCATTGTACAGGAGAGCCAGCTGCACACTGAATAGGGACTGTCTAAAAATCTTTTTTTACAAAACTTCATATGTTTTGATATCAGTGGCTGAACAGATGCAGTCTTTAGAACAATTGTGTAGAGAATAGAAAGCTTTTTCTCTCCGTGCCCAGATTCCTCAAGCATCACTACAAGACACAGCACTTGGGGAGGGGTACAAAGGCTGGGGGTAGAACCGTGCTGTACACAAGACCCTGCTGAACACTGAATATGGAGTGTCTACAAATCTTTGTCTGCAAAACTTTGCATGATTTCTTTTCAGTGGGTGAGCAGATGCAGTCATTAGAACAATTGTGCAGAGAGCAGAAAGTTTTTTCCTCTCCTTACCCTTAGTTGTCAGTCTCTCAGGATGGGCCCCCTGTGGCTTCTGGGACCCCCTGCGGCTGCATCCCTAGCAGGGTCTATTGTTACACCCCTGAGTACTAGGTGTTCTATACTGCTGGATTTTATCTGTATTGAACTTGTTTGTTCACATTACTTGTCTGTTATTTATTGTACAACGCATGGAAGATGGCTTTATATATCTATAATATTAGTTATGCTGCACATTTACTAGAATGATGCAGCTTGATTCATATATATATTACACAATATTACGACAATACAAAACCTACTGCACACCACAGAGTCTCCTTCTGTCCCAGAAATACTATCATGCCTGGTACACACTATACAATTTCCCATCAGATAGACGGGTCGAATAGATACAGTTCCGATACTTTTTCTGATTGATTTTGCATAGAAGTGATCAGAAAATCGATCAAAAATCAGATTGGACCTGCTGGAAATTATTTATTCGACCTGACTAATAACTGACAGGAAATTGCATGGTGTGTACCAGACATTACAAATCCTTTGGCCAAACAAGAGGTTGTTTGATTTACCGGTATATTAGATAAGCACCTGATTCTGTCCCAGCCTTGCTTGACAAAGTCCCCCTTTAACCACTTAATTAAATTGAGGCAGTGTATCTACATCCAGCAGGAGGGTTGTTCCCGTTCCAGGGGGTATCTGATGGCTGAATCTGGCGGCCATCTATAAGCGTATTGGTCACCTTTACAGAGAGGAGAGAGAGGAGGAGAGAGTAGATTATAGATTATTGGTCGCAAAATTACCTCCAGTGATAATTACCGACTTTTTTTTAGTATTAACTACAAAATTTCCGAGCGTGATAAATGTTCGATAAAAGTGCGGTAAAATGGTCGATAAACGGCCGGTAATCGTTCGGTAATGTTGCGGTAAATGTGTTAAGTGTTTGATAACTTTGCGGTAATTGGTCGGTAATATGTGCGGAAATAAAGCTTTGTTGACCACTGGAAGGCAGCCCATATGCTTGCCACCTATTACACAGAAATGACCCAGCCAGGATAGCTTGTCACATTAACAGTGGACCTGAACTCTTGCACAAGACAGAGGGAAAACGTATAGAAATTCACCGTGTGTGTATTTAGAGAGTTTAGCCTGTCTAATTCCCGCCTCATCTGTGACTAATCACAACTGTAATTTGAGCTCTCAGCTGTGCCATCTTTGTGCCTCAGCAGAGCAGCTAATTTGTAAAGACAGGATGTTAACAATATGTCAGCTTCCATAAAAGCAGGAAGTAGAAACACTGCAGATTTATTGCAGGATTTATATCAGCTGTAACAAAATTTTTTTTTTAAAGGTTATTATGCTGTTGCTTATCTTTTAGAGCAGAGAGGAATTTCCTCCTCGGCATCTATAATATCATTTAAAAGACTGTACAAGGTCTGAAAGCGCGCCTTGGGATTAGACACACTCGTCTTCTCATGTAAAATTGCCATAAATCAAGCAAGCAAAGCTCAAAAGGCTCCATCCTAAAGGCCAGCAGAGAAGTGATAATTATCACCTGCCCTCTATAGGTGATAAAAAATCCTTATTTATCTCCAATTCTCCGCACATTTATTCAGTTAAGAATTTCAAAGTGGAGAAAATTGTAGACACTTTTTACCGAACATTTACCGCACGCGGGAAACTAAGGAGATAGATCTTTGAGAATTACACAATGGCAAACTTTTGGGTGATGTTTTGCACATAGTATTTTACCGCATGCGGTAAGGCTTTGTGAATAGAGCCCATTTTGTGTCCAAAGTGAATCAGTACTCCAATGCCAGCGTCAGGCAATGAAAGGAGGAAAGGTAGCATCCAGTGCAGCTCTCTCAGCGGTGGGATTTGACAAGTGTCTGTATCAGAAAAAGGAGAGCGAAGAGAGCGCCTCTATGGTGCAATACCTTTAACCTCTTGAGGACCGCAGTCTTAAACACCCCCTAGTGACTAGGCGATTTTTTTTACAATTGAGGCCACTGCACCTTTAAGGGCTCGCTGCAGGGCCGCACAACTCAGCACGCAAGTGATTCCCCCCTCCTTTTCTCCCCACCGACAGAGATTTCTGTTGGTGGGCTGTGATCACTCCCAGGATGTTTATTTATTTTATTATAAATATTTATTTCTTTTATTTTTCAATAAATCTGTTCTTTTCTATCCTCCCTCCCCTGCCAGCCAAATCAGCGCGATCGGCTGTCATAGGCATCAGCCTATGATAGTGGATCGCCTTTGTGCCTCTGGAGGGGACAGCTGAGTGACACGGCTGCCCCCAGTACAGCGCTGCCTTAGATCACAGCGCTGTACAGTTTTAATAGACTAGCAGTCTCCTAGCGGCAATCACCGCTGGGAGACTGATCGCGGAGCGGAGCTCCGTCATTCAGTCGGAGATGCACACGCATCAGCGCATGCGATCACCTGCAAATCACGCCCCCAGGACTGCACGCCGATTGGCGTTAGGCGATCCTGGGGCTGCCGCAGAGCTCACGCCAATTGGCATGAGGCGGTCGTTATCTAGTTAATTCAGTTTGCAAATTACTCAGTGTTCCACTCCTCGGACATTGACTGTGGCCAGCGGGGGACACATGAACAAGGGTATGTGGTAGACCTACCACGTACCCTTATTGATGTCCCCCTGCTGGCCACGATCAATGTCCGAGGAGTGGAACATTAGGCATGTGAGATATGCTTGCAAATGTAAGCGATCTTTACGTGCATTTCTTTTGTAATTTGCAAACTGAATGAAAGGTATTGCACCATAGAAGAGAGAGTAGATGGCTGACGAATGGTGGACATTTAACCCAGTAAGTTTGTTCTTCAGGCTGGATGAGGGAAGTGAGATCAGCACCACAATGAAGTTCCTCACTGGCTACAAGAAGATGAATCGGCAATTCTTTCTTGGTTATTTTTTAACACCGCACACAATTGTCCTGCTACAAATAAGGATGTGGGGGCAGCTGCAGCATGTGACTGACACACACCCACTGCAGTGCTGATGTGGCTTAAAGCTAAAGCTGAGTACACACGTACGATAACGATCGTTCAAAAACGAACGATAACGACAATCGGAACGATAATCGTGCGTTCAAAAAGTGTGAACGATCGTTTTTGTGAACGATAACGATCGTTATCGTTCAATCGGACCGATCCAACCCGGCGGATTTTTTCGAAAGATAATCGTTCAATCGTTGCAGTGTGTACAAAGATCGTCCGATAACGCATGTTCTTATTGCCTGTCATAACGTCACTTCCGTTTGCGCACGCATTTTTTTATCGTTCGTCGTTCAGTACTTTATACTTATATCGTTCACGTGTGTACACAATCGTTCATTACGAACGATCTTTTCAGTCTAATTTGAATATCGTGTAAATGTCACGAATCGTTCGTAACGAACGATCTTTATCGGACGTGTATACGAACCTTTAGTCTATACACCGTCCAATGTTCCTCTCAAATTAGAGGTTACATTCAGGGACATAACTAAGACCCACCGGGCTCTCCTGCAGAAATTTTAAGCGGGCCCTTAATCCCCCCGGGACCCGCTCAGGGCTGTTTTGGGGGGCTGGATGGGTCGCAGCATTAGAGGAAAGCTATGGCCACACTCGGCGAGGAGGGGGGACGGTCCCCCCCCCCTCCCTCACCTCGGGCTCTCCCCTCTGCGCTCCCCTCCAGCTTCAATAACCATTGTGTGCAGCGGTGGGCAGCGGCAGCTACATACCTTCCGTGTGCTCCAGCGCGGACACTTCTCTCTCTAGCCTCTGACTCGACTTCCTGTATAAACAGGAAGTTGCGTCAGACACTAGAGAGAGAAGCGTCCACGCTGGAGCGCACCCCCCGTGGGCACATGGGCTGCAGCCCCTATTGTTACGCCCATGGTTTCATTCAATATAAACAATTATGAAAAAAAATTTAAATTTTAAAATAATTACATGTACAATAATACATATAAAACACTTTGCTCAGTTCAACCACTGGAATCGTGTGCAAATGAGTAGGGAGGCAGGCTGACCTCTTTGTGTAGATCCTTTCTAGGGAGTACTTTTGTAAGGCCCCGTTCACACTTAAAATTGCAAAACGCTAGCAATTACCACTAGCGTTTTGCGGGAGTGAGTTTGGCGCAATTAACACGGAAAAATCACTGGACACTAGCGTTTTGGGATCGATCGCGATTAGTGGTTCTATACATGCTAATCGCGATTGCTCAAGAATCGCCACCAAAACGCTGCAGGTAACGTGTTTGCAGCAATCGCTAATTGCAAAGTGCCTGCATTAACGGCAGTGAGAACACTGCCATAGAATAACATGTGCTAAGCGGTTTTAAAAACTGCTAGCGGTTTGCGGTGAGCGGGTATTGCGTGATTCCCGCTCAGAAGTGAACGGGGCCTAACGGATAAAGGAAATACTGAGAGTCCCCCATAATTAAAGGGACTAGTCCACAACCTGTCAGATCTTTCAGCTTTTTACTACCTACAGTAAGTGACAACAACATAGAAAATTTTTTTCTGTACTCCAGGAGAAATCTACATTTTATATGTATGTATTTTATACGATAGTGGTCCTTAAAAGGAAACTTTAAATTTACCATAAGGTACAGTGGCGTAACTAGAAACCACTGGGCCCCCCTGCAAAACTTTGGATGGGGCCCCCCTTCCGAACACCCCCCCCCCCCTACACACACACACAGACACACACATACACAGACACACACACACACACACACACATACATACATACATACACACATACACACACACATACACGCACAGACACAGACACACCCCCAAGAGTACTCAAAACCACCCCCTTCACCCTCAAAAAAAAAAAAATCAAGTAGTCCTGCAGTGCAGGAATATGGATAAAGATTAAAAAAAAAAAAAAAACCTTACACCCCTGGCTCTGGCTGCTCTGTCTCTGCAGCCCCAGCCTCTCCACGAGTCCTCCTGTCCACGTGTCATATGCTTCATACACACTTGAGATAAAAGTCTTTGGAAAAGGCAAGATCACAGACCAATCTTACCCCATTCCATGTAGTATGAGGGCCATGCTCTACACAGTCTATTCTTTGGAGCTGAACTCCACATCAGATAAAATCTTTGCAAGATGCTGCACACACAGATGCTGTACACACTCAAAAGATCATTATCTGCAAAAGATCTGTTCCTGCAAAAGATCCGTTCCTGCAAAATGCATTCATAGTCTATGAGATCTGCAGATCATCATACACACCTTGTTTAACAGACTTCACCTGTATATCTGGCAATCATCTGCAGATCTGAAAATCCATCCTGGTGGATCTGATCTGCAGATGATCTGCAGATGATTGTCTGTTAAACCAAGTGTGTATGATGATCTGCAGATATCATAGATTATGAATGCATTTTGCAGGAATGCATCTTTTGCAGGAACAGATCTTTTGAAGATAATGATCTTTTGAGCGTGTACTGGCATCTTTGTGTGCAGCAACCTGCAAAGATTTCTGTCTGATGGGGAGTGCAGCTCCATAGAATAGACTGTGTAGACTATGGCTCTCATACTACATGGAAGGGGGTAAAATTGGTCTGTGATCTTGCCTTTTCCAAAGACTTTTATTATGGCCTAGTGCACACCGGAGCGTTTCCGCTGCGGTTTGCGATCTGCTTGTGGGTGCGGATCCGCTAGGGTAATGTATTTCAATGGACTAGTGCACACCAGAGCGGGAGGCGTTTTGCAGAAACGCATACTCCCGGGCTGCTGCAGATTTTGGACTGCGGATGCGTTTTTGCCTCAATGTTAAGTATAGGAAAACCACAAACCGCTCTGAAAAACGGCACTTCAGAGCGGTTTGCCAGGCGTTTTTTGTTACAGTAGCTGTTCAGTAACAGCTTTACTGTAACAATACATGAAATCTACTACACCAAAACCGCTACACAAAACCGCAAAACGCTAGCTGAAACGCTGCAGAAAAAGAAGAAAAAGCGTTTCAAAATCTGCTAGCATTTTGCGGATCTGCTAGCGTTTTTTGGTGTGCACCAGGCCTATGTGTGTATGAAGCATTAGACACAGCCGCACACACAAGCCAGCACACAGTGATGCTGGCTGCAGGCAGGCAGGCAGGCTGGGTCTCACTAGCGGCAGAAGCTTCCAGCGTCGTCCTCTTCATCCCAGCCTGCACTGCAACAATGCGTGGAGCTGCAGGAGGGACCACGTGGCCAACGTACAATACGGCCATCCTGGGTGATTGAGGGGGCGGCGACGACGAGCATGTGGAAGCTCCGAGTAAGTCCAGGAAGTATGCCACTGCCTCCTCCTCCCAGGTCCTAGTGCTCGCCGCCTCCTCCTCCTCCCAGGTCCTAGTGCCCGCCGCCTCCTCCTCCCAGGTCCTAGATCCCGCCGCCACGGCACAATACAGCACACAGCATGATTGCAATGGCGTGCGGTGGGCCCTGTCTCAGGCGGCATGCTTCTCCTCCTCCGGGCCCCCTCTCAGGCTTCCCTTCCTCCGGGCCCCCCTGCGCCTGCTTCCCTTGCAGGCTCTGTTGTTACGCCCCTGATAAGGCACTGCAGGCACGTGCCTACAGGCGTCTGATGATGGAAAGGTGGCTCAAACCCCTCCCCAAGTGCCGCCCTCCCTCCTTCTCTATGCAGAGTCCCGAACGGAGTGTAAATGAGAGGTTACTCACCCAGCTGCCAGCATTCCACTGACGAGATCTCCCTTCAGTCAGGGACACCTCTAGCTGCTTAATACTGAGGGTTCCTCTGTCTACCTAATGTTAAGTGACACCTGTAGCTACCTATGATGGGCAAGGGAAATAAGGAAGAGGCGACAGCTAGGCCACCCAGCACACTTGCCGTGCAGTTTGGTGGGGGTTTGTAGGTTCATGGAGGGGAAGGCTCCTGTGAGGTAGATCCGGGCCTGGCAGTTTCCCTCATTTTGGCCTGGTGCACACCAAAAACCGCTAGCAGATCCGCAAAATGCTAGCAGATTTTGAAACTCTTTTTCTTATTTTTCTATGGCGTTTTGCTAGCGTTTTGCGGATTGCTGCAGCGGATTTCAGTATAGTAGATTTCATATATTGTTACAGTAAAGCTGTTACTGAACAGCTTCTGTAACAAAAACGCCGGCAAAACCGCTCTGAACTGCCGTTTTTCAGAGCGGTTTGCGTTTTTCCTATACTTAACATTGAGGCAAAAACGCACCCGCAATCCAAAATCTACAGCAGCCCGGGAGTATGCGTTTCTGCAAAACGCCTCCCGCTCTGGTGTGCACCAGCCCATTGAAATACATTACCCTAGCGCAGGGGTCAGCAACCCGCGGCTCCGGAGCCGCATGCGGCTCTTTTTCACCTTCGCCGCGGCTCAGTGGCTGTGGCGCGTGTGTCAGCCGGCTCAGCCGCGGCTCCGGTGGCTGCGGCGCGTGCGTGCTGTCGCTGGCTGGCAGCCTATCAGAGAGGCCGCCGGACCAGTGCAGTGCAGGGCTTCGGGCGGCCATTTTCCCGTAGCCCTGCAGTGTAATGCAGGCAGGACGTAGGAAGAGGATCGTGGGAGTTGCGCGCCACAAAGTCGGGACCGGAGGTTGGGACAGGAGGAGATAGTGACAGGAGGTCTTCTGACTAGGTGAGTAAATGGGTTTTTCTTTTCAGATCTGCTGAAGGATTGTACATATATGGGGGTCATATCTAACGATTTGTGCATATGGGGGTCATATCTGCTAACGATTTGTGCATATGGGGGTCATATCTGCTAACGATTTGTTTTATAATGGTTTTGCGGCTCCCAGTTTTTTTCTCTTTTCGGAAACGGGTCCAAGTGGCTCTTTATGTCTTAAAGGTTGCAGACCCCTGCCCTAGCGGATCCGCACCAGCAGGCGGATCGCAAACCGCAGCGGAAACGCTCTGGTGTGCACTAGGCCTTAGTTGGGTCTTTTCCTCTTCTCTCATTCATTGCACACAGGAACATCTCACTTTGTATTCATAGATTTTGACTCTTAACTTTTTTCCTAAATTTTCTCTCAGGCCCAGCAGATGTTTTTTACACCTTATCAATGAAACATATTTTAAGCACCTAGGGCTAGGGGTTGATTTACCAAAGGAAATAGCGTGAGTAAGAGGAGGTTACTTGCACTATTTCCTTCAGTGAATCTACCCCTTAGCAAGCAAGAAAATATTGAAATAATTAATAGTTTGATACGTATTTGTCTACATATTAGTACTTTTGAAAGTGTTAGGTACTGAAATCAAGGGCATAACAATAGGGGCTGCAACCTCTGCACCTGCGGATGGGCCCCGGGATCCCTCTGGGACCTGCTCTGGGCCGTTTTGGGGGCAGGAGAAGTCGCAGTATGAGGGCAGAGCTTGGCCACACATCAGCGGGGAGGGGGGACAGTCACCCCCCTCACCTCGGGTTCTCTCAGCAGCGTTCCCCTCCAGCATCAATCAGTGTCTGCAGAGCGGGCAGGAACACATACCTTCCTGCATTCCACCACTGGAGCATCCACTCTCTAAGTGTCTGACGCTACTTTCTGTTTAAACAGGAAGTAGCGTGAGGCGCTTAGAGATGGAACTCTGCGGTGGATGGAGATGTGTGTTCCTGCCCACTCTGCAGACACTGATAGAAGCTGAAGGGGAGCGCTGAGGGGAGAACCCGAGGTGAGGGGGAGGCTTGTCCCCCCTCCCCGCTGATGTGTGGCCAAGCTCTTCCCTGATGCTGCGACTTCTCCTGCCCCCCAAAACAGCCCTGAGTGGGCCCCAGAGAGCCCAGGGCCCCTCCACCTAGTGAGTTCTAGTTACACCCCCTGACTGTTTTTTTTTTTTTTTACTAGATGATACATTACCTCTTGGGGCTTTTGACCACAGCTTTTGCTCTAGGCCATAGTAAGTGCATTATGCTGCAATGTAATCCACTTGGCAGTTGCATCTGCATTTATATGATCCTTATTGCTATTTCTGGAAGACTCACTCTGCTTGCCCGGTATTCATTAGCTGGAGATACACACTACAGTAGCCATTGACCTGTATGAAGTTATTAATCTCTGTATGCTGCATTCCTGAAACAGAGTGAATAGGTAAACCCAGAAATGGATTAAGATGAAATAGGGCCCCAGGCAAGATAGCACTTTTTCCCTCCGCTAATGGTGACCTGTTTTGTTTATTTTTTTTATTGTGGAGGGGTTACATTTCTGCACAATACGTTATACAGTACTACCGCCCGCCCGTTTAGCTCTGGCATTCTTTTTTCCACACTGGATATTAAAGCAGGGAACACAGTTGTCCTTGTGATGTTGTGGTAGTTTTTTTGTTTTGTTTTGTGTTTTTTTTCTACATTTGGAGAAAAAAGGAAAACCGAGAGCCCAATATAGTGTAGTATGTACTGTGAGTTATGGTAGTATGAAAGGGTATGATGAATATACTCACAAGTCAGGGTTACCTCCAAGGCAACCACTGCAAAGTCAGGTGAGGAGATTATCCTGTCCCCACTCAGGAATAAGAAGTCGCTCTCTGTAGACAGGAAAAAGGGGTATCCCCCTCCACCAAGGGTGGATAATAAATCCGTGAAGAGATTACAGAGGCGCCAAAAGGATAAGAACAGATGATAAAATCATTTAAAATTGCTATTGAGGCAGTGGTGGACTTACCTTATACAAGCAGACACTGAAACTGTCTATTCAAAATAAATATAAATGTATTTAGCATACTCCAAAAAGGGGGACTGCAATGCGTTTCGCAGGCTAAAACCCGCTTCCTCAGGCACCAAGGCGCCAAGTGTAACCCGGAATCACTGAAGTTGTATGCTCCCAACTTTTATTGCCTGAGGAAGCGCCTGCGAAACGCATTGCAGTCCCCCTTTTTTGGAGTACGCGAAATAAATTTATATTTATTTTGAATAGACAGTTTCAGTGTCTGCTTGTATAAGGTAAGTCCACCACTGCCTCAATAGCAATTTTAAATGCTTTTATCATCTGTTCTTATCCTTGTTTCTATTTTGTTCACTTTTTTTTCTTCTTTTTCTTCTTTCCTGTATTTTTAAACACAGGAAAAAGCACGCAAACAGAACGTGGTCATACTAAAATTCTGATTCCTAAGTAGAAAAATGTGTACAAATCTAGCAAATGTGTTCCCTGCAACGGCCGTCGATGGGACGATTTTTAGCAAACAATCGTATCTTTGGCTTATAATTCATTAATGCACAGCTTCGGGCGCACCCCATGCGCCGTTTCGCCCGCATCAACTTAAAGCGCGATGCGTAAAACTTTCCGCGTGAAAACTTTTGCACGCAAAGTGCCTTTAGATGTTCTAAAGGGCTTTTCACAGGCATGCTAATAATTAGCACCCTTTTGTGAATCAAGCCTTTAGTGTGAACAAGCACTCAAAGCTGCAGTGTGCTGAGTTGTAAAAAATGGCCTGGTCACTAGGGGGTGTAAGCCTGCGGTCCACAAGAGGTTAATTTCCAATCCCACCCCCACTTATTCATAATGGGTTTACAGAAAATGTCTTCTTTCTAATCTTTTCAAGAAGGATTTTGGGCATCATTCATATGGAACAGGATTGGGATTTTTGTGTTGTTTGTATACTTCATAAATGACTATGGGATTATCCGAATATCAATGTGTTCCCTATAGCACAACAATTACCTCTGCATTACAACCTGCTGCCAGATTTTCAGATGTGTTCAGGCTGACCTGAACTCAGAACTTATTCTCTGCTGTAAACAGCATAATCACCTTTAAAGAAAAATATTTCTATTTGACAGCTGATACATATCCTGCACTAAATCTGCAGTGTGTCTACTTCCTGCTTTCATGGAAGCAGACATATTGTTAACAGCCTGTGCTTTCACATGAGCTTATCTGCCATCGGTGAAGTGGCAGTCAGCTGACCCAGGGGAAAGATTAAATTACAACTTGTGATTAGACACAAATGAGGGGGAATTAGACAGGCTAAACTCTCTAAATACATACAGGGTGCATTTCTCTCTGTTTTCCTTCTGTCCTATGCAAGGGTTCAGGTCCACTTTGAAACTAAGTTACATTTTAGTTAGGCAGGGAGTACACTTCCTCAAAAGGTTTCAGAAGCATTCATGTCCCCGAGTGCTTCTGAAGACAGGGGCTCTGTACTGCATGCGCACTCGTGTATGAGCAGTATGGACTCGCTCCTCTGTGGAAGCATTAGGGGATGTGAATGCTTCAGAAGCAGAGTTGGATCATCCACAAGGCACTCTTAGGCAGTTGCCTAGGGCATGGAGAGAGTCTAGGGGCCTGCTGGATGCTAGCCCCCCACCAAATCTAGCTAAAAAAGCCAGGTGACCATCAGCAGTGAGCAAAAACTTCTATATTGCCTGGGGAGCCATTTTATCTTAATCCTTTCCTGTTCTGAAGTATTTATCAAGGACTAACTAAGGTGTATTCAACCAGTGGGTCTAATAACTTCTACAAGGAGGACCGAGGGGACGAAGAAAGGACCGGGAAGGATCTCTGGGATCCAGAGCCCTCCCTCTCTATATGTATCTATTTTTTTTCTGGTTCACTTCAGTACAACTGAAGTGAGAGGGATATGGAGGCATTTGGCTGCAGTACTGTCTGAATCACACCAGAAACAAGCATGCAGCTAATCTTGTCAGACCTGACAATAATGTCAGAGCACCTGATCTGCTGCATGCTTGTTCAGGGGCTATGGCTAAAAGCATTAGAAGCAGAGGAACAGCAGGGCAGCCGGGCAACTGGTATTGCTTAAAATGTAATAAATATGGCAGCCTCCATATCCCTCTCGCTTCAGTTGTCCTTTAAAGGGGAACTGAAGTAAGAGGTATACGGAGGCTGCCATATTTATTTCCTTTAAAAGCAATACCAGTTGCCTGGCAGCCCTGCTGATCCTCTGCCTCTAATACTATTAGCCATAGCCCCTGAACAAGCATGCAGCAGATCAGGTGTTTCAGACTTTAAAGTCAGATCTGACAAGACTAGCTGCATGCTTGTTTCTGGTGTTATTCAGACACTACTGCAGAGAAATAGACCAGCAGGGCTGCCAGGCAACTGGTATTGATTAAAAGGAAATAAATATGGCAGCCTCCGTATACCTATTACTTCAGTTCCCCTTTAAATGTGATTTTTGCCTGCGGGAAAAACATTCTGCAGCACAATATCTCACACCATGTTAGTTTTCTCATTGACAAGTGACTGTGAAATAACATGCACATTTAACCGCATAAAAATGTGCATAGGGTCTAAATAATCATGCACACAAAAAAACAACCACTTTGTTTTCCGCAATGACAAGCGTGCTCTTTAGCATGTTTCAAGTCCCTGTTGTTTATTCCAAAGAAATGCTTGTGAGCACAAACTTTGATCACACTGCTATAGCATTGGAAATATTGGGTTACACTGCCACCTAGTGGGAATACACTTTTATAATGTTATCAGGATACCTTCTGAGGGGAGAGGATATGGCGTCTGCTATATTTATTTCGTTTTAACCAACCATAGACCCTGAACAAGCATGCAGCAGATCAGGTGTTTCTGACATTAATGTCAGATGTGACAAAATTAGCTGCATGCTTGTTTCTGGTGTGATTTAGACACTACTGCAGCCAAATAGATCAGCAGGGCAGCCAGGCAACTGGTATTGTTTAAAAGGAAATAAATATGGCCATTACCATATTCTTGTCACATCTGCTCTCCTTTAAGAAGGCAAACTTCTGTTTTGTATAGCATTCTAGTAAGGAGGCTTTTTGGTCTCTCTCAGCTTTTTTTAAAAACGCAGGGTGAAAACCGCTTGGCTAATGAATGTGAATGGCACACCAGAGCAGTTCGTTTTTTTCCCAAGCGTAAACTCGGGTCCTGCAGCATTTTTGCTGATTTCTGAGGCGTTTCTGCCTCAATGTTAAGCATGGGAAAGTGGAAAATCGATCTGAAAAGCGCTAGATCAGAGCGGTTTTCCAGGCGTTTTTGTTACAGAAGCTGTTCAGTTACAGCTTTACTGTAACAAAATTTAAAATCTGCTACACAAAAACGCTCCCCAAAGTGCTAGGCATTTGTAGAAAAAAATCGCTCTACACATGCCTACAATCGCTCTGAAAAAACGCTTTAAAACATTCCACGTGCAGCCCCCTCTTCCATGTGTATTATCCATGTACAGCTGCCTTTATTTTAAGTAGGTTAAGATTTGGTTTGGGGTGAAGCGGAAGGGGGGGGGGGGTTAGTCTCTACCATTATCAAGAAAGGGCCCGGAGCTGCAGCAGGGCGGAATGTGTAGGGCCTCACTTGATAGGGGCTTTCTCCCTTCCCCCCTGGCGGTGTCAGGGTTAATGGTGGAGGAGAGGTTGGCTCTAGGGTAGGAGAAGAAAGAGGCGGATTTCTGTAAAGGGCGGCAGGAAGTCGGGGGCGGGCATATCCGGGCTGGCATGCGTGAGGTTGAGAAGCTCCCTCCCTCCCTTCTTTTCTGTTTGTTGTGTTGTGTCTTGTCTGTCATTGCAGCTTGAGGGGTAAAGGGGAGCTCCGGAGGTTGTTACATATGTAGGGGGATTTGTCATGAGAAAAATCCGGTTGGATAAGGTAAACAACAAGGGAGACGAACATGGGGCATGCAGTTGGCTGGATAGTGTAATGGTTAAGGGCTCTGCCTCTGACACTCGAGACCAGGGTTTGAATCTCGGCTCTGCCTGTTCAGTAAGCCAGCACCTATTCAGTAGGAGATGCAAAGGCCGCAAAGGCCACGGCCTAGTGCGATAAAATCAGATAAGATCAGAAGGGCGGCAGGAATTGGAGAGAGAAGAGGTCATATGTCAAAGTAAATCATCTCCTCTGTTCCCGCAGCGCAGCCATCCTGCGCCCTGCTCTGCACTAATAGAGGAATTCCAGAGTTCCCCAATCCCTGCACCTCTCACTTTCTGATGTGTAACAATCAGGATCAATCATAACTGTCACCTGATGATCCAATTATGATCGACATAGAGTACAAGTGGATGTGAGAAATACCAGGGATTTACATTACAAAGCAGATAAAACTAAGTTCCGCTGAGTTCTAATGCAGGCATTCACAAACATTTCTGCTAGTTTCTTTGCCTTCTTTTTTACAGCTGTGACACTGACCCCAGCAGTTGTAAATTACACTTTCTTATCTAGCCGTAATTTATTGCTTTTTTTTTCTTCCTAGCCAGTGATCTCATCTCTGCTTAAGTTAACTCTTTCCTGACTCATTTTCTGTCCGTCAGCTCCGACCATCTATGAGAACTGCTGCAGCCTGGAATAAAAATGCTGTATGCTTCCCTTTCATTGCTAAACTGTCACTGTCACCTGAGCTGTTACTACCTCTATGCTAGTGTGTATGAATTGGCATCCTTCTGCTTTCCTGTAGCATTAGAGCATTCTACCATCTTAGCCATCAGCAAAAGCAGAGAGTTTTGAATCAGGATGATACCATTTATTGGCTTAAAAGAAAAAGAGTAATCTTTCTGCTAATAAGCCTTCTTCAGACTTTGTTCCTGTATACTGCCAATATGTTAGAGCACACCGCCATATGTACATTCAGCATTCAAAAGAGATACGTAGATTTTTCAGCAAATATAAATAAATGTCATTCAGATGCTTTAAAGTGGAGCTGAACTCTTGCACAGGACAGAAGGAAAACAGAGAAATGCACCCTGTATGTATTGAGGGCTCGTTCCCACTATCGCGAATCTGCATGCGTCCAACGCATGCAGATCCGCACATGTAATGCAAGTGGATGGGCCTGTTTCCACTGTAGCGTTGTTGAGGTGCGTTTTTTTCAGCGTGAAAAAAACGCACAAAAGAGCCAACGATTTCGCCTGCGTCGGGAATCCGTGCGAATCGCCGCTAATGTATTTAATAGTAAAAACGCATGCGTTTGTTACATGCGTTTTTACCCGCGATTTCGCGTGCGATTTCGCACCTTTTTCAATTTTATTTAGCCCTGGCAGTGTCATGGTTAATTTCGCATGGCACCCTGCCATGCGAAATCGCGGGTAAAAACGCATGTGGAAACGCATCCGCATGCGTTTTTACAAGCGTCGGAATGCGGCCGAAATCGCGTCGCAACAGTGGAAACAAGCCCTCAGAGAGCCTTTCAAATTCTTCCACATCTGTGTCTAATCACAAATTTGATATCTTCCCTGTGTCACCTGACCGCCACAGCATACAAGCTTATTTTAAAGCACAAGATGTTAATATATTTGCTTCCATGAAAGTAGGAATTAGACACACTGTCTATTTATTGCAGGATTTGTATCAGCTGTAACAAAAATGTTTTTATGTAAAGGTTATGTTGTTGCGTATCTTTTAGAGCAGAGAGGAAGTTCTGAGTTCAGGTCCACACTAATTACAACCAAACATCCAAAGTGGGTCTTAACAGGATGTTTGCTACTTACCTGTTCTCTGTTTTGGTTGGGCTTCTCTCCATTGCTCTGCCCTGCCACCTGTCTGTGGCTCTGACTGCAGCCAGTCGCACAGAGGACAAAGAAGCAGCGCATGCTCTGGCCACTCGTGCTCCCTGCCACCTGTTTGTGGCTCTGACTGCAGCCAGTCGCACAGAGGACAAAGAAGCAGCACATGTTCTGGCTACTCACGCTCCCTGCCACCTGTTTGTGGCTCTGACTGCAGCCAGTCGCACAGAGGACAAAGAAGCAGCACATGCTCTGGCCACTCGCGCTCCCTGCCACCTGTGTGTGGCTCTGACTGCAGCCAGTCGCACAGAGGACAAAGAAGCAGCACATGCTCTGGCCACTCGCGCTCCCTGCCACCTGTCTGTAGCTCTGACTGCAGCCAGTCTCACAGAGGACAAAGAAGCAGCGCATGCTCTGGCCACTCACGCTCCCTGCCACCTGTGTGTGGCTCTGACTGCAGCCAGTCGCACAGAGGACAAAGAAGCAGCACATGCTCTGGCCACTCGCGCTCCCTGCCACCTGTGTGTGGCTCTGACTGCAGCCAGTCGCACAGAGGACAAAGAAGCAGCACATGCTCTGGCCACTCGCGCTCCCTGCCACCTGTGTGTGGCTCTGACTGCAGCCAGTCGCACAGAGGACAAAGAAGCAGCACATGCTCTGGCCACTCGCGCTCCCTGCCACCTGTGTGTGGCTCTGACTGCAGCCAGTCGCACAGAGGACAAAGAAGCAGCGCATGCTCTGGCCACTCGCGCTCCCTGCCACCTGTTTGTGGCTCTGACTGCAGCCAGTCGCACAGAGGACAAAGAAGCAGCGCATGCTCTGGCCACTCACGCTCCCTGTCACCTGTTTGTGGCTCTGACTGCAGCCAGTCGCACAGAGGACAAAGAAGCAGCACATGCTCTGGCCACTCACGCTCCCTGCCACCTGTTTGTGGCTCTGACTGCAGCCAGTCGCACAGAGGACAAAGAAGCAGCACATGCTCTGGCCACTCGCGCTCCCTGCCACCTGTTTGTGGCTCTGACTGCAGCCAGTCTCACAGAAGACAAAGAAGCAGCACATGCTCTGGCCACTCGCGCTCCCTGCCACCTGTTTGTGGCTCTGACTGCAGCCAGTCGCACAGAGGACAAAGAAGCAGCGCATGCTCTGGCCACTCACGCTCCCTGTCACCTGTTTGTGGCTCTGAGTGCAGCCAGTCGCACAGAGGATAAAGAAGCTGCGCATGCTCTGGCCACTTGCGCTCCTTGTGATTTCCTGCTCCTGCCCAGATGTGCACATCAACTGAGGCCGTTACAGTGTTATGCATTCTTGACAAGTACCGATCATACATCACCGTAATTTCTCAAGTATGCATGCCCAGAACACCATCCGCTGCTGTGCACATTCGGGCAGGAGCGCAAATTTCCATCGTGAGAGGACAGAGCATCCACTGATTCTTTGTTCAATGAGGGGCACAGCAGCACAACTGAAATGAGCCCATTCAAACCAGTGATCGCTAGTCAGATAGTTGGCCAGGATGTTTTTTAGTGGTGGTAGTGGGGGGGGGGGGGGGGAGGGGCGCTTGGTGACAGCAGGCCTAGGGCACTGGTAAGTACAAATCCGGCCCTGAGGAGACCTTAGGCAAGTCTCCCTAACACTGCTACTGCCTATAGAGCATGCCCTAGTGGCTGCAGCTCTGGCGCTTTGAGTCAGCCAGGAGAGAAGTGCGATATAAATGTTATTTGTCTTGTCAGTCGCCCCCAAGCCGGTTGTGCGTGGCTGGGGGCCAGTTACAAGACTGCATGTCACGCTGCTGTTTTGAGATTCATTCGGTACCTCCGGACCCCTATACACCAGCTCTCTGTAGAAGTTCTGAATATGGTTGTATTGTTATTTATATGATGATTTATTATTGCGTTTGGATTATTGTTAATTTGGCTAAATAAAGAAGGGCTGCTTTGGCCTTAAATTGATCCAACGCTAAGTAGTCCGTGTGTTTATTTTAGTAAGGTTAAGAAATACCATTATCATGAAGTGCTTTACTGCATAACGTGCATTAACATGTGGAGTGTCCTTTCCATTCCATCCTGTTTCTGTATTTACAGGGAACACAGCACGACTCCCACTGTAATTATAGCCTGAAACTGTACTATATACAGGTAAAACTCAAAAAATTTGAATATTGTGCATTTATTTCAGAAATTCAACCATTGTCCATTTATTTCAGAAATTCAACTTAAAAGGTGAAACTAATCTATGAAATCGGAACCCTTTGCAGGTGTTTGGGATGAATTAGCTGATTAGAGTCTGACACTGAGCCTAGAATATTGCGGTTAGGTGCACACTTAGCAGAAACGCTGGCATTGTGGAAAATGCTGCGATTTTGCTGCCAATGTAAGTCTATGGGCCGCAGGTAAAAAATGCATATCAAAAACGTGCGTTTTCAAAACACTGGTTTTGTTGCATACTAAGCAAAACCGCATGAAAAACGCACATAATGAAAGTCAATGGGAACTCAATGGTAAGCGTTTTTCATGCGTTTTCCATGCGTTTTTATATGTGTTTTTTTTCTCCCCCCAAAAATTGTTTTGTGATGTATTTCCGCTTCCTGTTGTCTTCCTAGTGATTTGCATAAATGGAAATATAAAAACACATGAAAAACGCATACAAAACCCATATGCGTTTTGTATATGCGAACCGAAAACGCGTTAAAACGCACACAAAATGCTTGAAAAACGCATCTGCTGGCAAAAAAAAATAAAAGAAATAAAAAAAAGCAAACGCACAAAAAACGCACACAAAATAAAATGAAAACATGACATAAAACGCTGTTTTTCATGTTATGTTATGTGTGCGTCCAGCCTGAACCTTTTCACAATATTCTAATGGGCTGAGATTTTGATTTTGGGGTTCTCATAAGCTGTAAGTCATAATCATCATCAACATTATAACAAAGAAAGGCTTGAAATATCGTCGCTTGTAATAAGTCTATTTCATTAATTAGTTTCACCTTTCAAGTTGAGTTACTGAAAAAATGGACTTTTGCACAATATTCCAATTTTTTGAGTGTTCACCTGTATAGAGGTTCTTTTTTTTTTTTTTTTTTGGCAAGGATAGTTGCCTGTAGTTTTACTATGCTTTGGGGAACACAAAAAAAGGTTACATTTATTATATTAAAAAAAAAGAAAAAGTTGGCATGCAGACGCAGCAAGCAGGAGTGTAACAACAAGGGAACAAGGGGGCCCAGAGCTGTAAGGGGGCCCCAACTACTATTGACTAGAGATAGCCCGAATGGTTCACCTGCGAAAGGTTCCAGACGAACTTCTGGTGGATCGTGTTCGCATCCGAAGGCGAACTTTTGCGGAAGTTCGATTCACCCCCATAGTGCACCATTAGGGTCAACTTTGACCCTCTACATCACAGTCAGCAGGCCCATTGTAGCCAATCAGGCTACACTATTTCCTGGAGCCACTCCCTACTTATATAAGGCAGGCTCCGCCGGCCATTACACTCACTCGTGTGCCTGCTATAGTGAGACTAGGGAGCGCTGCTGCAGACTGTTTCTGCTAGGGAAAGATTAGTTAGGCTCTTGGCTTGTTAGCTTGCTCCTGGCTGATTCTTATTGCTATAACAGCACCCCACAACATCTCTTTTGAGAGCTAATCTTGTTCTTGTGATCTATTTTTTTTCTGTATGTCCCACTGACACTTGTGTTGCATAGACAGCCTTGTTAATTCATACTGTGTGTGTGCCACTGCCAGGCCCAGCACATTCAGTGACTACCCGTGTGACAGGTGCACATTGTAATACCCAGTACTGCATATACCTAGTACCTTTTGTGTTAAGTGAACCCACCTCATCACTGCATATCCCTACCTTTTGTGTTGAGTGAACCCACTTCACTGCATATACCTAGCTGTTGTGTTCAGTGAACCCACCTCACTGCATATACCTACCTTTTGTGTTCAGTGAACCCGCCTCACAACATATACCTACCTTTTGTGTTCAGTGAACCCACCTCACTGCATATACCTAGCTGTTGTGTTCAGTGAACCCATCTCACTGCATATACCTAGCTGTTGTGTTCAGTGAACCCACCTCATCACAGCATATACCTAGCTGTTGTGTGTCAGCGAACCCACCTTATCACAGCATATACCTAGCTGTTGTGTTCATTGACCCCACCTCGCTGCATATACCTAGCTGTTGTGTTCAGTGAACCCACCTCACTGCATATACCTACCTTTTGTGTTCAGTGAACCCGCCTCACAACGTATACCTACCTTTTGTGTTCAGTGAACCCACCTCACTGCATATACCTAGCTGTTGTGTTCAGTGAACCCATCTCACTGCATATACCTAGCTGTTGTGTTCAGTGAACCCACCTCATCACAGCATATACCTATTTGTTGTGTGTCAGTGAACCCACCTCATCACAGCATATACCTAGCTGTTGTGTTCATTGACCCCACCCCTTGCATATACCTAGCTGTTGTGTTCAGTGAACCCACCTCATTGCATATACCTACCTTTTGTGTTGAGTGAACCCACCTCACACATATACCAACCTTTTGTGTTGAGTGAACCCACCTCACTGCATATACCTAGCTGTTGTATTTAGTGAACCCACCTCATCACAGCATATACCTAGCTGTTGTGTTCAGTGAACCCACCTCATCACAGCATATACCTAGCTGTTGTGTTCTGTGAACCCACCTCATCACAGCATATACCTAGCTGTTGTGTTCAGTGAACCCACCTCATCACAGCATATACCTAGCATCCCCCCAGAGATGGACAAAACGGACAAACCAGGTAGAGGAAGAGGTAGAGGCAGACCCAGAGGAAAGCCACCCGGCACCGGCAGGTCTGTGCGAGGTCATGTTGATGTGATTTTGAGCGGCCATGGCCCAAAGTACAATGCTCAGAAGAAGGCACGTGCCATCAACTCCCAAGATTGTCAAGACATGGTTGACTATTTAACACAGAACACCTCATCTCCTGAAGCCACCAGCAGTACTACAAGTAGTGTTGGGCGAACACCTAGATGTTCGGGTTCGCGAACGTTCGCCGAACATCGCCGCGATGTTCGGGTGTTCGCGCCGAACTCCGAACATAATGGAAGTCAATGGGGACCCGAACTTTCATGCTTTGTGAAGCTTCCTTACATGCTACATACCCCAAATTAGCAGGGTATGTGCACCTTGGGAGTGGGTACAGGAGGAAAAAAAATATTTGAAAAAGAGCTTATAGTTTTTGAGAAAATTGAATGTAAAGTTTAAAAGGAAAAACTGTCTTTTAAATGTGGAAAATGTCATGTTTCTTTGCACAGGTAACATGCTTTTTGTCGCCATGCAGTCATAAATGTAATACAGAGAAGAGGTTCCAGGAAAAGGGACCGGTAACGCTAACCCAGCACCAGCAGCAGCACACGTGATTGAACAGGAGGAGGCGCAGGAGGAGAAGGCCACACTTTGTAAAACACAACAACCCAGGCCTTGCATGAGGACAAGAAGCGTGCGGATAGCATGCTTTTTACCGCCATGCAGTCATAAATGTAATAAAGATGAGGAGAGGTTCCATAAACAGGGACCGGCAACACTAACCCAGCAGCAGCAGCAGCACATGTGAAGGAACAGGAGGAGGCGCAGGAGGAGAAAGCCACGCTTTTTGAGACACAACAACCCAGGCCTTGCATGAGGACAAAAAGCGTGCGAATATAGCAATGCTTTTTGCCGCCATGCAGTCATAAGTGTAATACAGATGAGAGGTTCAATAAACAGGGACCGGCAACGCTAACCCAGCAGCAGCAGCAGCAGCACACGTGATGGAACAGGAGGAGGCGCAGGAGGAGAAGGCCACGCTTTGTGAGACACAACAACCCAGGCCTTGCATGAGGACAAGAAGCGTGCGGATATAGCAATGCTTTTTGCCGCCATGCAGTCATAAGTGTAATACAGATGAGAGGTTCAATAAACAGGGACCGTCAACGCTAACCCAGCAGCAGCAGCAGCATACGTGATGGAACAGGAGGAGGCGCAGGAGGAGAAGGCCACGCTTTGTGAGACACAACAACCCAGGCCTTGCATGAGGACAAGAAGCGTGCGGATATAGCAATGCTTTTTGCCGCCATGCAGTCATAAGTGTAATACAGATGAGAGGTTCAATAAACAGGGACCGGCAACGCTAACCCAGCAGCAGCAGCAGCACACGTGATGGAACAGGAGAAGGCGCAGGAGGAGAAGGCCACGCTTTTTGAGATACAACAACCCAGGCCTTGCATGAGGACAAAAAGCGTGCGGATATAGCAGCAATGCTTTTTGCCGCCATGCAGTCATAAATGTAATACAGATAAGAGGTTCCATAAACAGGGACCGGCAACGCTAACCCAGCAGCAGCAGCACACGTCATGGAACAGGAGCAGGCGCAGGAGGAGAAGGCCACGTTTTGTGAGACACAACAACCCAGGCCTTGCATGAGGACAAAAAGCGTGCGGATATAGCAATGCTTTTTGCCGCCATGCAGTCATAAATGTAATACAGATAAGAGGTTCCATAAACAGGGACCGGCAACGCTAACCCAGCAGCAGCAGCACACGTGATGGAACAGGAGCAGGCGCAGGAGGAGAAGGCCATGCTTTTTGAGACACAACAACACA
This sequence comes from Hyperolius riggenbachi, assembly GCF_040937935.1. NCBI lineage: Eukaryota > Metazoa > Chordata > Amphibia > Anura > Hyperoliidae > Hyperolius > Hyperolius riggenbachi. Next base: position 50,143,596 of record NC_090649.1, on the reverse strand, counting down.
GGCCTTGCATGAGGACAAAAAGCGTGCGGATATAGCAGCAATGCTTTTTGCCGCCATGCAGTCATAAATGTAATACAGATGAGAGGTTCAATAAACAGGGACCGGAAACACTAAACCATCCCAGATGTTCATTGGTCATGTTACTTGGTTGGGGTCCTGGAGTGTTGCATAGTCGTTTCCAATCCAGGATTGATTCATTTTAATTTGAGTCAGACGGTCTGCATTTTCTGTGGAGAGGCGGATACGCCGATCTGTGACGATGCCTCCGGCAGCACTGAAACAGCGTTCCGACATAACGCTGGCTGCCGGGCAAGCCAGCAGCTCTATTGCGTACATTGCCAGTTCGTGCCAGGTGTCTAGCTTCGATACCCAATAGTTGAAGGGTGCAGATGGATTGTTAGACACAGCTACGCCATCTGACATGTAGTCCTTGACCATCTTCTCCAGGCGATCGGTGTTGGAGGTGGATCTGCACGCTTGCTGTTCAGTGGGCTGCTGCTGCATGGGTTTCAGAAAATTTTCCCACTCCAAGGACACTGCCGATACCATTCCCTTTTGGGCACTAGCTGCCGCGTGTGTTGTTTGCTGCCCTCCTGGTCGTCCTGGGTTTGCGGAAGTCAGTCTGTCGGCGTACAACTGGCTAGAGGAGGGGGAGGATGTCAATCTCCTCTCTAAAGTCTCCACAAGGGCCTGCTGGTATTCTTCCATTTTGACCTGTCTGACTCTTTCTTCAAGCAGTTTTGGAACATTGTGTTTGTACCGTGGATCCAGAAGGGTATAAACCCAGTAATTGGTGTTGTCCAGAATGCGCACAATGCGTGGGTTCAATGCAGTCTAGCATGAATTGAGCCATGTGTGCCAGAGTCCTGCCAGAATCCTCATCATCCTCTTGTGAGCGTTGTGATAGTTGTTGTGATGCATCATAGTCGTCACCTTCTTCCTGGTCTGCTTCTGCTGACCATTCGCGCTGAATTGTGGAAGTCCAACGTGCACCGCTCTGGCCCTCATCAGTGGTGGCAGGAAATTCCTGCTCCAACTCCAGCTGTTCCTCCTCCTCTTCTTCGTCATAGCTGCTGGGGCCAGCGTTTCCTGATGCGGATGGCCTGATGTTGGTACCATCACGCTGATCGTTTTCTCCTTCAGATTCCCCCAGTTGCATCATGACAGCTGTTTCCTTGATTTTCAACATTGACCTCTTCAGTAAACACAGCAGTGGTATGGTAATGCTGACTGAAGAGTTGTCATTGCTCACAAGCAACGTGGATTGCTCAAAATTTTGGAGGACTTGGCAGAGGTCCAACATGTTGGCCCAATCGGATCCACAGAAGCTTGGCAGCTGGCCGGATGCGCCTCGGTACTGCGCCGTCATGTACTGGACCACTGCACTCTTCTGCTCACAAAAGCGGGCTAGCATGTGCAGCATAGAATTCCAGCGCGTAGGGACATCACACAGCAAGCGATGGTGGGGGAGATTGAAGCGCTCCTGCATCTTGGCGAGTGCCCCCGAAGCAGTACTGGAATTTCTACAATGTTTGGCCACTCGACGCACCTTCAACAGAAGATCGGCCACGCCTGGGTATGTCCTCAGGAACCGCTGAACTACTAGGTTCATCACGTGCGCCAGGCAAGGGATGTGTGTCAGCTTAGCCAACCTTAAAGCACGAATGAGATTACTCCCATTATCACACACAACCATGCCCAGTTTCAGGTCCAGCGGTGCCAGCCACAAATCCGTCTGTTCCTTTATTCCCCTCCAAATTTCCTCCCCTGTGTGCTGCTTATCCCCAAGGCAGATCAGCTTCAGCAACGCTTGCTGACGCATGCCAACAGCTGTGCTGGTGCTGGGTTAGCGTTTCCGGATGAGGTACAGCTTTGAGATGCGTTGGAGGAGAAGGAGTCAGAGAGGTAGGTGCTGCTGTTGTTATCCAGTGGGAGGGACGGCGGTGCAGCTGTTTGCGGCGTGGGCAACACCCGCGCCGTAGCAGGTGAGGAATCGCTGCCAGGCTCCACAAGGTTCACCCAGTGCGCGGTAAGGGAGATGTACGACCCTGGCCGAACGCACTCGTCCAGGTGTCAGTGGTGAGGTGAACCTTGCAGGCAACGGCATTCTTCAAGCTTCGGGTTATTTTGCTGACCACGTGCTCATGCAACTCAGGCACTGCACAGAGCGCAAAGTGGTAACGGCTGGGAACCACGTAACGTGGGATGGCCACTGACATCATGCCCTTGAAGCTGTTTGTCTCCACCAATCGATATGGCAGCATTTCGCAGGCCAGAAGCTTGGCTATGCTGGCTGTTACTGCCACGGCCCGGGGGTCATTTGCTGGAAATTTCCTCTTGCGCTCAAACATCTCCGAGACAGACAACTGAACCGTAGGGCTGCACACTGAAGGGCTGTTGGTTGTTGTGTTTGATGAACACTGGGAGACCTCAAGAGCACTAGTCCGGAAAGTGACAGTGTCAGCGTCGTCTGATGTTTGTGAATGTTGTGAACCACGCAATGGCTGGGCTACTGCTGCTGCTGAGGCGGGTCTGGTGGTGAGTCTGGTGAACCCAAGGGAGGCAGTGTTGCTGGTACCCTGTCCTGCCGCGTTTGCCCACAGAGTGGAATGTTTGGATAGCATGTGGCGGCTCATGCTGGTGGTGGAGAGGTTGTTAATACTTTTCCCCCTGCTCAGGCGGGTCTTGCACACCTTGCAAATCGCCATGGTACCATCCTCAGTGCAGTCTTCAAAGAAAGCCCAGACTTTGGAGCACCTGCCTTGCTGGCGATTTCTGTTTGCGCCTCTTTTGCGTCTCAAAGGAACTTCCACGCTTGTGGTGCCTGAAATTTCGCGCCGCCCACCTTGTGGCACAAGGCGAACTCGTGCAGCAGTGGGTTCTTCAACAGACTCATCTGTGCTGCTACGACGGCGATGTTCTCCTTCACATACAAAATCTGGGTCTGTGTCCACATTGTCTTGTCCATACCCTCCTCTTCCATCTCCTCAAACTCGTCATATGTCATTGTGGGGTGCCGCCGCCGTGGAGTAGAGCTCCCCAGAACAACCTCTGCGCAGCTCACTCCAACGTCATCTTCCAGAGCTTCTCGGCCGACCTCCTGCAATTGCAACCCCTCCTGCCCAACTTGCTCTGGAATTTGGGTTTCAAAGTCCTCGGTCTCGCCTTGTATTTCAGTGCCCGGTGCATTTCCCACAGTTAATGGTTGTGAATCCGGGCACAACATTTCTGGCTGTTCCTCCATTGACCTTTCAAAGGTGGAAGTTTGTTGGCCTGGGAATAGCTCCTGCGAATACCCCATTGTGTCCTGAGGTAATTCATCGGACTGGTTATCTGGCAGTTGTGTGCGTGGTGTCGCTGCCGGTTGTGTCAGCTTTGTGCCCACTGGCTCCTTGTAACTGGCTGAGGACTCGGACCTCGTGCGTGATGTGCTGGTGCTGCTTAACCCACTGCTGGACGCTTGAGAGGTCATCCAAGTAATTATCTGGTCCTGTTCTTTTGGATCTGTGAGGGTTGTTGTCCTGGACAACATGGGCGGTATTGAGTGGGTTTTCTTGGGTGCTCCCCTGTGGCCTGTACGTGAACCGTCAGGGGAAACACCTCTTCCCTTGCCCCTCCCTCTTTCACCGGATTTCTTCCTCATTTCACTTATCCTTAAAGTACACGCTGACTGGCAGCAGTACAGTGGCAGTAAACACAATGCTATACAGTGGTGGGTGAGCGGTGTACCACTATTGCCAGCAGCAACACAGAGCACAATGCTATACAGTGGCGGGTGAGCGGTGTACTACTGTTCCCAGCAGACACAGAGTGGCAGTAAACACAATGCTATATAGTGTGGCTGAGCTGTGTACACAGAGTAGCAGTAAACACAATGCTATATAGTGTGGCTGAGCGAGCGGTGTACTACTGTTCCCAGCAGACACAGAGTGGCAGTAAACACAATGCTATATAGTGTGGCTGAGCGGTGTACACAGAGTGGCAGTAAACACAATGCTATATAGCGTGGCTGAGCGAGCGGTGTACTACTGTTCCCAGCAGACACAGAGTGGCAGTAAACAAAATGCTATATAGTGTGGCTGAGTCGTGTACACAGAGTGGCAGTAAACACAATGCTATATAGTGTGGCTGAGCCGTGTACACAGAGTGGCAGTAAACAATGCTATATAGTCTGGCTGAGCCGTGTACACAGAGTGGCAGTAAACACAATGCTATATAGTGTGGCTGAGCCGTGTACACAGAGTGGCAGTAAACAATGCTATATAGTCTGGCTGAGCCGTGTACACAGAGTGGCAGTAAACACAATGCTATATAGTGTGGCTGAGCGAGTGGTGTACTACTGTTCCCAGCAGCGACACACAATGACTGGGGGGACCCTGGCTAGCCTGGCTGGAGAGAGAACTACCCTGCCTGCCTACCCAAAGCTAAACCCACAGACAAATGGCGGAGATATGACGTGGTTCGGGTATTTATTTACCCGAACCACGTGACCGTTCGGCCAATCAGAGCGCGTTCGGGTCCGAACCACGTGACCTGTTCGGCCAATCACAGCGCTAGCCGAACGTTCGGGGATTGTTCGGCCATGCGCTCTTAGTTCGGCCATGTGGCCGAACGGTTTGGCCGAACACCATCAGGTGTTCGGCCGAACTCGAACATCACCCGAACAGGGTGATGTTCTGCAGAACCCGAACAGTGGCGAACACTGTTCGCCCAACACTAACTACAAGCACCACATCTGCTGCATTTGACACTTCGCAGGAATTATTTGGTGGTGAAATCAATGATTCCCAGCCACTACTGCAACAACAACATGAAGGCGCTAAGCAAGTTACACCACCTCATATGTGTGAGTTAGGCGACACTATGGACGTAACGTGTGAGGATGAGGATGATGAAGTACCTGCTGTTGGTGCAGTTTTGGAGGTGTCTGAGGCAAGTGAAGCTGGGCAGGATGATTATGATGATGATGATGATACGGATCCCACGTATGTTCCCAATAGAGGAGATGAACAGGGGGACAGTTCAGAGGGGGAGTCAGAGAGTAGTAGGAAGAGACGAGTTGCTGAAAGAAGCAGGGGGAGCTCAATATCAGAAACAGCTGGTGGCAGCGTCTGGCACCATGTATCGCCACCTATGTACAGGCAGCCAACATGCCCTTCAACGTCAGCTGCTGAGGCCACCATAGTGCCATCACCCCAGGGGGGCTCAGTGGTGTGGAAATTTTTTTAGTGTGTGTGCCTCAGATCGGAGCAAAGCCATCTGTACTCTCTGCCAGCAAAAATTGAGCCGTGGAAAGGCCAACACCCACGTAGAGACAAGTGCCTTACGAAGGCACCTGGAGAAAAGGCACAAACTGCAATGGGAAGAGCACCTGAGGAAAAGCAGCACACAAAAGAAAAGCCACCCTCCTTCTCCTCTTCCTCCTTCAGGTGCAGCGTCTTCAGCCGCTTTCTCCCTTGCACCTTCACAATCACAGCCACCCTCCACCACTCCGCCTCTCACCTTGAGCGGTTCCTGCTCCTCTGCCCACAGCAGCCAGGTGTCCGTGAAGGAAATTTTTGAGTGGAAGAAGCCAATTTCTGCCAGTCACCCCCTTGCCCAGCGTCTGACAGCTGGCGTGGCGGAACTGTTAGCTCGCCAGCTGTTACCATACAAGCTGGTGGACTCTGAGGCTTGCAGGCAGGCCTCCTGCCACCTCCTCTCTGCCTGCTACATCCTCTTCGCTATCGTCATTCTCCTCCTCCTTGGCTGGTGGCGCGATCTCCTCTCCAGCTACACAGCCCCAGCTCCCCAGGGCCTATGCTGCATGCCAGGTACGACGGTGTCACGCCATCTTAGACATGTCTTGCCTCAAAGCGGAGAGTCACACTGGACCAGCTCTCCTGGCTGCTCTTAACAAACAGGTGGATCAGTGGCTGACCTCGCACCAGCTGGAGATGGGCAACCTGGTGTGTGACAATGGCAGCAATCTCCTTTCCGCTTTGAATTTGGGAAAGCTGACACATGTACCCTGCATGGCACATGTTCTCAATCTAGTCATTCAAAGATTTGTGTCAAAGTACCCAGGCTTAGAGGAGGTCCTGAAGCAGGCCAGGAAGTTGTGTGGGCATTTCAGGCGGTCTTACACGGCCATGGCACGCTTTGCGAACATTCAGCGGAGAAACAACTTGCCAGTGAGATGCTTGATATGTGATAGCCCGACTCGCTGGAATTCGACCCTGCTCACGTTCTCTCGCCTACTAGAACAGGAGAAAGCCGTCACCCAGTACCTGTACAATTACAGTAGAAGGACACAATCTCGGGAGATAGGGATGTTCTGGCCCCCGAACTGGACACTGATGCGAAATGCATGTAGGCTCATGCAGCCGTTTGAGGAGGTGACCAACCTGGTGAGTCACAGTGAAGGCACCATCAGCGACTTGATCCCCTACGCTTACTTTATGGAGCGTGCCGTGCGTAGAGTGGTGGATCAAGCTGTGGAGGAGCGTGAAGAGGAACAGTTACGGCAGGAACAGTTGTGGGAGCAATTTGCATCAGAACCAGATGTTTCCTCAACACCTGCGGCAGCACAGAGGGGGGAGGAGGACTAAGAGTCGTGTGGGGAAGAGGAGTCAGACTTGGATGATGAGGAATGTGTTTCTGTGGAGGAGGAGGAGGCGGCGGCAGAAGAACAACCGCAGCAGGCATCACAGGGGGCTTGTGCTGCTCAAAGTCCCCGTGGTATTGTTCTTAGCTAGGGGGAGGAGGAGGAGGGCTTACCTGACGTCACTGAGGAAGAGCAAGAGGAGATGGAGAGTACATCTGGATCCAACTTTGTGCAGATGGCGTCTTTCATGCTGTCCAGCCTGTTGAGGGACCCCCGTATAAAAAAACTCAAGGGGAATGAGCTGTACTGGGTGGCCACGCTACTAGACCCTCGGTATAGGCACAAAGTGGCGGACATGTTACCAACTCACCAGAAGGCAGAAATGATGCAGCACATGCAGAACAAGCTGGCAACTATGCTTTACAATGCGTTTAAGGGTGATGTCACACCACAACGCAAAGGTACCACTGCCAGTAATCCTCCTCCCATGTCCACGCAGGCAAGCACAGGAAGCTTCAGTGATCTCATGGTGATGTCGGACATGCGGACATTCTTTAGTACAATGCCTCGCCTTAGCCATTCCGGATCCACCCTCCACCAACGCCTGGACCGGCAGGTAGCCGACTACCTGGCCTTAAATGTGGATGTAGACACTGTGAGCAGCGATGATGAACCCTTGGACTACTGGGTGCGCAGGCTTGACCTGTGGCTAGAGCTGGCCCAATTTGCCATCAAACTTCTGTCTTGCCCTGCCTCAAGCGTCCTGTCAGAAAGGACCTTCAGCGCAGCTGGACGCATTGTCAGTGAGAAGAGAAGTCGCCTAAGTTACAAGAGTGTTCAGTACCTCACCTTTATCAAAATGAATGAGGCATGGATCCCGGAGTGCTACTGCCTGCCCCAAGACTAAGTCAGTCCCACACACAGCATCTCAGCCTGTAGGCCGCTTGCCTTCTCCGCCACCACCAACAGGGTCCTGGACTCCAGGCGGACTCCTGATTTTTTAAGGCCGCTGCTAGCAGCGGCCGCTATACTAATTTTTCTGGTGCGTGTACATGCCTGCCTAATTTTTCTGGCTGCACTGCGGCTGCAACAACAAAACAAAAGGCATGTACATGTGCTAATTCCCCTTCGTGATCATTACCTTGCCGCGGTGAAGGGGCTTGCGTATCACAATGAAGCAATGAAGCAAAGCTGTATGAGTGTCTCAGGGGGGTGGCACACCAAAGAGGGGTCTGTTAAAAATGGCGCCAGTTATCATAGTTAAAAAACGGCGCCCCATAGAGAACCACTTTCGCTAATTATTTTTCGTTTTTGACAGCTAAAAAACGGCGCCGGCTTTAAAAACGAAATTTATCGTTTATATTTATATTTGTATTGCTCCCAAACGATATTTTTCGTTTTAACCCTTGCTTTGCTGCCGTTTGGAAAATATCTGCCCGCCGGCTTTAACCACTTGCCGACCAGGGGTGATTTGCCTGATCTGTGTTGCGTGGGCTCTCCAGCCCACAGCACAGATCAGTAGTATGCCAGGGCGATCAGACCTCCCCCCTTTATTCCCCACTAGGGGGATGTCCTGCCGGGGGGGTCTGATCGCCGCCGGCCATCTGCGTTTTGCGGGGGGGGCTCCTCAAAGCCCCCCTCCGCAGCCATTTCCGCCCTCTGCCTCCTTACCTCCCTCCCTCCCTCTCTCCGTAATGCGCAGGACGGAGTTCCGTCCTGCGCATTGAAGGATAGGCTTCCGCCTATCAGATGCCGGCGATCCCCGGCCAATCAGAGGCCGATCGCCGATCTGCCCTACGGCGCTGCTGCGCAGCAGCGCCGTATGATGTAAACAGCGTGGATTTCTTCCCCGCGTGTTTACATTTTGCCGGCGAGCCGCGATCGGCGGCTCTCTGGCTGTTCACGGAGACACCCTCCGTGAACTGACATCCATGGTAACCCGCAGACGACCAGTTTACGCCAATCGGCGTTAGCTGGTCGTTAAGAGGTTAATGTTTAATAGCAAAGCCCCCTTAAAAGTTAAAAACACCAAATTTGCAGGGAATGTTAAGAAGAAAATTGTGAACAAGAGGAAAACATTTTTTTTCAAAAAGACCTTATAGTTTTTGAGAAAATTGATTTTGAATATTCTTCTTCTGACCGTGGGAAAATTAAACGCCCGCCGACTTTAGCGGTTAATAGCAAAGCCCCTTTAATGTGAGAAACACCAAATGTGTAGGGAATGTTAAGAAGAAAATTGTGAACAAGAGGGAAACATTTTTTTTCAAAAAGACCTTATAGTTTTTGAGAAAACTAAGCCTTCCCCTCCCCCCTGGAGCCCTTGTCCAATCCATGGACAAGGGGCTCTTCCCCACCTCCGGTGCCCCAGGAGGAGGTGGGGGGCGACGACTCCCTGGGGGGGGGGGTTCATGGTGGCATCTAGGAGTCCCCTTTAAGAAGGGGAACCCAGATGCCTGCCCCCCTCCCAGGAGAAATGAGTATAGAGGTGCACCCCTTTCCATAAAGGGTTAAATGAAATAAAAACGCAACAACGAGAAAAGTCCTTTAATGTTCTAAATTAACCAGAAATACTTACCTGTACCTTTAAGAAAAAAATCCCAAGCCAATTAGGTCCCACGACAGTATCTTCCATCTTGCGATCTTCAGAAATACTTACCTGTACTTTTAAGAAAAAATTCCCACGCCATTATCCTCGGAAAAGGTCCCGTGCTATAATCTGTTATGTCCCACGACGACAGTATCCTCTGTCTTGCGATCTTCAGAAATACTTACCTGTACCTTTAAGAAAAAAATCCCACGCCAATTAGGTCCCACGACAGTATCCTCTATCTTGCGACCTTCTGTTACATGTTGATTGAAGATCTCCGCCGCCACGACGCCACACACGCCGCCTCCGCCGAACTGCTCTCAGCTATACTAATTATAGCTAAGAGCAAAAAGCATCTTTAAATTTTAGCTCCAATGGTCCCTATTGGTTCCTTATCAGACCAATGGGGATCAGGAGGATCCCCATTGGTCGATGAGGAACCAATGGGGAGCCTTGGAGCCAAAATGTAAAGATGCTTTTTGTTCTCAGCTATACTAAGTATAGCTGAGAGTCAGGGCCGTTTCTTGCCCCGTTCAGCCGGTTCTGCTGAACGGGGCGCCGATGAGTGACAGATTGGGGGGCGCCAGGCCGTCCCTGTGGCCGCCGCCACTGCTCCCCCTCCCTCCCTCCTGGCGCCTCACTCAGACCTCGATCAGGCGGCGACCAATCGTGCGGGCGCTAGGACCCAGCGCCCGCACTATGCGGAAGTGACATCACTTCCGCATATAGAGCGGTTGCGTCCGGCGCCCGCCGGTACTGGTCGGGTCGCCGCTGATCCTGAGGTCTGCAAGGTAAGGGGGGAGCGGGAGCGGCGGCTGGGGGCTCCCTGTCACTTACTGCTCAAACGGGCTCCCTGTCACTCACTTCCTAAAGGTACTCCCTGTCACTCACTTCCTAAAGGGGCTCCCTGTCACTCACTTCCTAAAGGTACTCCCTGTCACTCACTTCCTAAAGGTACTCCCTGTCACTCACTTCCTAAAGGTACTCCCTGTCACTCACTTCCTAAAGGGGCTCCCTGTCACTCACTTCCTAAAGGGGCTCCCTGTCACTCACTTCCTAAAGGTACTCCCTGTCACTCACTTCCTAAAGGGGCTCCCTGTCACTCACTTCCTAAAGGTACTCCCTGTCACTCACTTCCTAAAGGGGCTCCCTGTCACTCACTTCCTAAAGGGGCTCCCTGTCACTCACTTCCTAAAGGTACTCCCTGTCACTCACTTCCTAAAGGGGCTCCCTGTCACTCACTTCCTAAAGGTACTCCCTGTCACTCACTTCCTAAAGGGGCTCCCTGTCACTCACTTCCTAAAGGGGCTCCCTGTCACTCACTTCCTAAAGGTACTCCCTGTCACTCACTTCCTAAAGGGGCTCCCTGTCACTCACTTCCTAAAGGGGCTCCCTGTCACTCACTCACTTCCTAAAGGGGCTCCCTGTCACTCACTCACTTCCTAAAGGGGCTCCCTGTCACTCACTCACTTCCTAAAGGGGCTCCCTGTCACTCACTCACTTCCTAAAGGGGCTCCCTGTCACTCACTCACTTCCTAAAGGGGCTCCCTGTCACTCACTCACTTCCTAAAGGGGCTCCCTGTCACTCACTCACTTCCTAAAGGGGCTCCCTGTCACTCACTTCCTAAAGGGGCTCCCTGTCACTCACTTCCTAAAGGGGCTCCCTGTCACTCACTTCCTAAAGGGGCTCCCTGTCACTCACTGCCTAAAGGGGCTCCCTGTCACTCACTGCCTAAAGGGGCTCCCTGTCACTCACTGCCTAAAGGGGCTCCCTGTCACTCACTGCCTAAAGGGGCTCCCTGTCACTCACTGCCTAAAGGGGCTCCCTGTCACTCACTGCCTAAAGGGGCTCCCTGTCACTCACTGCCTAAAGGGGCTCCCTGTCACTCACTGCCTAAAGGGGCTCCCTGTCACTCACTGCCTAAAGGGGCTCCCTGTCACTCACTGCCTAAAGGGGCTCCCTGTCACTCACTGCCTAATGGGGGTCCAGGCTGGCTACATGTACTGGGGAAACTGGCTGTTTGTCATTATGTGCATTTACTGGTGAAAAGCTGTCTCTTATTATGTGCATTTACTGGTGAAAAGCAGTCTCTTATTATGTGCATTTACTGGTAAAAAGCAGTCTCTTATTATGTGCATTTACTGGTGAAAAGCTGTCTCTTATGTGCATTTACTGGTGAAAAGCGGTCTCTTATGTGCATTTACTGGTGAAAAGCGGTCTCTTATGTGCATTTACTGGTGAAAAGCGGTCTCTTATGTGCATTTACTGGTGAAAAGCGGTCTCTTATGTGCATTTACTGGTGAAAAGCGGTCTCTTATTATGTGCATTTACTGGTGAAACGCTGTCTCTTATGTGCATTTAGTGGGGAAATTTTGTCAGTAAAAATAATCTTTTGTCAGTAAATTTTTAGGTATTTGTCAGTAAAAAATAACGTGAAAGGTTGGCAACACTGGCAGGCTGCGCGGCGCAACGGGAAAGATACAGGCAGCCCACCTCACGCTTGGGCTTGGCGGGGGGAGGAGCCGACGACAGCGAGCGAGAGTACGGTGGCCGCAGGCAGCCATAAATACGCAGTGTGTGACTGCGTCGCACTCGCAGAGCCTCTCAACCTGAGTCAGTCCAGAGACTAGCAGACTGCCAGGCAGTCAAAGCCAGCCAGGAGCAAGCCCATGGAAGAGGGGTAGGAATGGGGTACCACATGCATGCGTAAAGAGGTGGAAGGTGTGGGTGTGATTAGGCAGGACATGGGTGTGGTTATGTGGTTGGGCGCGGTTAATTTAACCACTCCCATAGGCGCCAGAGAAAATCTTGCTGCCAGGTGCCAGGCACCCCAGGCTCACCCCTGTGTGCAGCAGCAGTGTGCGGCGGAGCCCAGCCCCAGAAGGTGGAGTCTTTTTGGCCAGTTGGACTCGGGCTCCTCGCTGCCACTGCTGCTAGTGGGTGCCTTGGCCCTTGCTGCCGCTGCCCGCTAGCACCTCCATGGTCCCCTGCCCGGACCCCCACCGTTCCTGGCCCGGCGCCTTCTTCCAGTTCCACCTGCCATGAGATGGACCTCATGGTAAGTAGGCAGTAAGGCAGGCAGTCTATGTACAGCACTGCCTCTCTCTTTCTGATGTGGCTGCTGGGGGAGGGGGGCGCTCTTTTTGCCCTGGGCTGGTGGTCAGAACCCACCATGGTGATGGTCTAACAGTGTGACTCCCTGGCTGGGGGTAGGGGGGCACTCTTTTTGCCCTGGGCTGGTGGTCAGAGTCTGACCACCAACCAGCCCAGGGCAAAAAGAGTACCCCCCTTCCCCAGCCAGGGAGTCACAGTCAGACCATGGTGGGCTCTGACCACCAGCCCAGGGCAAAAAGAGCACCCCCCCTACCACCCACAGCCAGGGAGTCAAAGTCAGACCATGGTGGTCTGACGGTCAAACCACCATGGTCTGACTGTGACTCCCTGGCTAGGGGGGGAGAGGGTCACACTTTTTTTCCCTGGACAGGTGGTCAGACCACCATACTGTGACTCCCTGGCTAGGGGGCGGAGGGGGTCACTCTTTTTTTCCCTGGGCAGGTGGTCAGACGCAGAGTAAACAAATTAAAAATAAAATAAAAATGGTGAGTTGGTTTCAAGAAGCCTTTTGACATGATTTCACTTAGCAGCTTTGATTGGGGGGGGGGGGGGCAATTTTTTGACTCTCGAACTGGGTGAAATTTAGCCTAGAAACTGCCCTGCTGAGAGTGCATCTATATAGACTAGTGTTGGGCGAACATCTAGATGTTCGGGTTCGGGCCGAACAGGCCGAACATGGCCGCGATGTTCGGGTGTTTGGCCGAACTCCGAACATAATGGAAGTCAATGGGGACCCGAACTTTCGTGTTTTTTAAAGCCTCCTTACATGCTACATACCCCAAATTTACAGGGTATGTGCACCTTGGGAGTGGGTACAAGAGGAAACATTTTTTTTAGCAAAAAGAGCTTATAGTTTTTGAGAAAATCGATTTTAAAGTTTCAAAGGGAAAACTGTCTTTTAAATGCGGGAAATGTCTGTTTTCTTTGCACAGGTAACATGCTTTTTGTCGGCATGCAGTCATAAATGTAATACAGATGAGAGGTTCCAGGAAAAGGGACCGGTAACGCTAACCCAGCAGCAGCACACGTGATGGAACAGGAGGAGGGCGGCGCAGGAGGAGACGGCCACGCTTTGAGACACAACAACCCAGGCCTTGCATGCGGACAAGAAGCGTGCGGATAGCAATTTGCTTTTTGTCGGCATGCAGTCATAAATGTAATACAGATGAGAGGTTCCAGGAAAAGGGACCGGTAACGCTAACCCAGCAGCAGCACACGTGATGGAACAGGAGGAGGGCGGCGCAGGAGGAGAAGGCCACGCTTTGAGACACAACAACCCAGGCCTTGCATGCGGACAAGAAGCGTGCGGATAGCAATTTGCTTTTTGTCGGCATGCAGTCATAAATGTAATACAGATGAGAGGTTCCAGGAAAAGGGGCCGGTAACGCTAACCCATCACAGATGTTCATTGTTCATGTTACTTGGTTGGGGTCCGGGAGTGTTGCGTAGTCATTTCCAATCCAGGATTGATTCATTTTAATTTGAGTCAGACGGTCTGCATTTTCTGTGGAGAGGCGGATACGCCGATCTGTGACGATGCCTCCGGCAGCACTGAAACAGCGTTCCGACATAACGCTGGCTGCCGGGCAAGCCAGCACCTCTATTGCGTACATTGCCAGTTCGTGCCAGGTGTCTAGCTTCGATACCCAATAGTTGAAGGGTGCAGATGGATTGTTCAACAAAGCTACGCCATCTGACATGTAGTCCTTGACCATCTTCTCCAGGCGATCGGTGTTGGAGGTAGATCTGCACGCTTGCTGTTCTGTGTGCTGCTGCATGGGTGTCAGAAAATGTTCCCACTCCAAGGACACTGCCGATACCATTCCCTTTTGGGCACTAGCTGCGGCTTGTGTTGTTTGCTGCCCTCCTGGTCGTCCTGGGTTTGCGGAAGTCAGTCTGTCGGCGTACAACTGGCTAGAGGAGGGGGAGGATGTCAATCTCCTCTCTAAAGTCTCCACAAGGGCCTGCTGGTATTCTGCTATACAGTGGCGGGTGAGCGGTGTACTACTGTTCCCAGCAGAGACACAGAGTGGCAGTAAACACAATGCTATTGTAACGAAAAATCTGCAACGCCGGATGGATTGCGGAAATATGGTCGCATCCAGTCCGGCAAGCGGACCTTCCAACGCGGGATGCGGAAATTCGTCCGCATCCGCTGCGCACACCCGTCCGAGCACTCTGTTCCAAACTCACCAACATGCTGTTCACCAGGGTTCTGCCATCTTGCCTCTAGGGGGTGCGGCCGCACGCCAGACACGCCTTTATACTCTTAGAAAGCGTGTCAGCTGACCTGGAGGTCAGCTGACATTTTAGCCTGCTCTGATTGGTTGCTGCCTGGGGTGGAGACTTCTCTCCCAGGCAGTATATAAGGAAGTGCTTTTCAGTCACACTTCGTCTGTGTTTGCGATACCATGTGTCAGCACTCAGACCTTAGACTAGATCCCAGGTGTTGAAACCAAGGACTTCACACCTAGACTAGGAGATTATTATTGTTATTGATTCTCTGTGTATGATTCTGTGCCTGTCTTGACTTCTCTTCTGCTTCCTGATTCTGTACTCTGCCAGCCCGTACCGTTAACGACTATTGGCTTGGTTCCTGACTATTCTCTCGTCTCACGTCTCTGTACTGTTGCCGCCTGTACTGTTGCCGAACCTCTTTCTGTCTGACCTTGCTCCCTTCAGTGGAAAGTCTCCCACTGTTGGGTTATTATCTGAGGCTTGCCTCCCTGAGACGCCGGCCCTAGCAGACCGTTACTGCCAGAGGCTGAGATTCCTCCACTGCCACTTTGGGGGATCTCACACACGGGGTTCCCATTCAGAGGTAACCACACCTCTGAGGAATTGCCGTGTGGTGGATATTTCCACAACTTTGTGAATATTTACTGCTTTGTTTATTTCCATGTTGATCGTGTGTCCACTGCTTTACATCTACCCGCATTATTAGCAATTCCGCAGATTGCTATATAATCGGGTCTATCCTTGTATTATTGGCGATACTGCGGATCCCCAATAATCAAGGTTCGGGGTGTGACACTGGTCTGAGTAGATCATTTCAGGCACTTACCGTGTTAGTGAGCCTTCCGCTGATTTACCATCAGGAAGATACTGACTATTTCACTCTAACATATCTGCATTAGTGGTGATTCTGTATATCACCACTTAATCAGATATTTGTGCCTCTTGCTGACACCAATCGTTACAGCTATATAGTGTGGGGGAGCGGTGTACTACTGTTCCCAGCAGCGACACAGAGCACAATGCTATACAGTGGTGGGTGAGCGGTGTACTACTATTCCCAGCAGCGACACAGAGCACAATGCTATACAGTGGTGGGTGAGCGGTGTATTACTGTTCCCAGCAGAGACACAGAGTGGCAGTAAACACAATGCTTTATAGTGTGGGTGAGCGGTGTACTACTGTTCCCAGCAGCGACACAGAGCACAATGCTATACAGTGGTGGGTGAGCGGTGTACTACTATTCCCAGCAGCGACACAGAGCACAATGCTATACATTGGCGGGTGAGCGGTGTACTACTGTTCCCAGCAGAGACACAGAGTGGCAGTAAACACAATGCTATATAGTGTGGGTGAGCGGTGTACTACTGTTCCCAGCAGCGACACAGAGCACAATGCTATACAGTGGTGGGTGAGCGGTGTACTACTGTTCCCAGCAGCGACACAGAGCACAATGCTATACAGTGGTGGGTGAGCGGTGTACTACTGTTCCCAGCAGCGACACAGAGCACAATGCTATACAGTGGTGGGTGAGCGGTGTACTACTATTCCCAGCAGCGACACAGAGCACAATGCTATACAGTGGTGGGTGGGTGAGCGGTGTACTACTGTTCCCAGCAGCGACACAGAGCACAATGCTATACAGTGGTGGGTGAGCGGTGTACTACTGTTCCCAGCAGAGACACAGAATGGCAGTAAACACAATGCTATACAGTGGTGGGTGAGCGGTGTACTACTATTCCCAGCAGCGACACAGAGCACAATGCTATACAGGGTGGGCGGTGTACTAGTGTTCCCAGCAGAGACACAGAGTGGCAGTAAACACAATGCTATATAGTGTGGGTGAGCGTTGTACTACTGTTCCCAGCAGCGACACAATGACTGGGGGGACCCTGGGTAGCCTGGCTGGAGAGAGAACTACCCTGCCTGCCTACCCAAAGCTAAACCCACAGACAAATGGCGGAGAAATGACGTGGATCGGGTATTTATTTACCCGAACCATGTGACCCGTTCGGCCAATCAGAGCGCGTTCGGGTCCGAACCACGTGACCCGTTCGGCCAATCACAGCGCTAGCCGAACGTTCGGGGAACGTTCGGCCATGCGCTCTTAGTTCGGCCATATGGCCGAACAGTTTGGCCGAACACCATCAGGTGTTCGGCCGAACTCGAACATCACCCGAACAGGGTGATGTTCTGCAGAACCCGAACAGTGGCGAACACTGTTCGCCCAACACTAATATAGACGCATTAGCGCTGGCTGCCGCTGCCCTCCCTGCCTCTCTCAAACCTGTCACCCTTTGTATCCCTATACTCATTTCTCCTGGGAGGGGGGTGGGCATCTGGGGGTTCCCTTCTTAAAGGGGACTCCCAGATGCCACCATGAACCCCCCCCCCCCAGGGAGTCATCCCCCCCCCACCTCCACCTGGGGCAAGGGAGGCGGGGAAGAGCCCCTTGTCCATGGATTGGACAAGGGGCTCCGGGGGGGAGGGGGAGGCTTGGCCGCCCCTCCCCCCGGAGCCCCCCATACCATGGACCATGCGGGCTGGTATAGCTCAGGGTGCGAAGCCCTAGTCGGCCGGGGCTCCGCATTCTGGTAATCCCAGTCTGCATGGGGGACAGGGGGTTACAGAGGCTCGGGAGGGGGGACCCCACATCCTTTTTTTCCAGATTTTTCGCCCGGGACTTTGGGCATGTATCCCACTCCGCCATGCCCCCCTCCAGGTGTTAGACCCTTTGAAACATCTTTTTCATCACTTTTGTGGCCAGCATAAATGTTTCTAGTTTTCAAAGTTCGCCTCCCCATTGAAGTGTATGGCGGTTCACGAACATTTGCGGAGGTTCGCGAACCGGGTTCACGAACCTAAAATCGGAGGTTCGGGCCATCTCTACTATTTTCTCCCCCCGATAAAGGAGTCCATTCTTCAGATCAGGTGTGTTTGTGGCTATATTGGTTATGGGTGTGAAGATCATGATGGTCACACTTGTTTTATGACCCTTGTGGGATGGGGCCCCCAGGCTGTGAGGGTCACCAGGGGGAGGCAAGGGAAGAAGTGTGGACATTGGGGGGCCCCATCAAAGTTTTGCTGGAGGGCCCCATGATTTCTAGTTATGCCCCTGACAGCAAGGCAAGCCAGCAATAGATAAAAAAAAAGTTAAGACTCCCCACCCTTCCAAAAAGTCTAGATGGTTGTTCCATTTGTTCATTGGTTCCATGCAGAGGCCCGAATCGACTTGGGTGGGTATCTTATGAACTGCACACAACAAGCAGCCTAGTGAGAACGTATACCCCCTACTCTCATAGTGTTACAATCTGCATCTGCTGGTAGATTTCTGTATGTACTACCTCTGCTTCACCAGCAGATGTCACCAGCCTCTATGAATTTACAGCCTGAACTTTCCTCTGCCCACCAGCAGAGGGTGGACTCTCTGGAGATGTCTTCACAGACAGGGAGGAGGCCTGGACTATCACATGGCCTTTCAGCATGGTATTTAGGCCACACCTGAACACTCAGAGCTTGCTAGCTCTTTGTTCCTGATCCTAACCATCCTGACCTGAGTTCCCTGTTCCTGGTGTTTGTTCCTTGATTCCCTGCTGTATTGATCTCCCGTGTTTTGACCTTGTGCCTTGTATACCGACTACTCTTTGCCTAGCGATTACTGTACTGTTTGATCTCCTGTGTATGACCTTGCTTGCCTGACTATCCGTGTGTCTCCTCCTCGATTGTCATCCTGCATATATATATTTATTGTGCTTATTATTTTGGATCCAGGGTCCGTGTGCACACAGTTCTATACACTGGACCTACTCTGCATAACTCGCTTATGCAGAGAGGTCCTTGTATAAACCCTGATTTTCATACCTTTCTGTATGCTTATTGTTGTATCTACCTGTATTATTGGTTGCAGTGCATGTATGTGTATAGAATACATTGCCTGCTAGTCTATGCTGATTGTTTTCATGCATGAGGTTAATGCACAGCATTATTCTATTGTTATTTAATAATAAATCCTTATTATTCATTTATTCCTGGTTTGTCAGTCTTTTCCTAAACCGTGACATCTCTGCCTGGTTGCGGGTTTGTGCGTTGTTTCTGTTTGCTCCAGGTGCAGCGCACAAACTCCATGCAAATCGTAACACATAGGCTAGCATCAGGGGCCCAATATAGTACAAAGGGTGCGCACCCCTTATATTGAGATTATATGGCTAGGTACTGTGTGCTAGGGAAACAAAGTGAACAACTGTACAGGAGAAAAGTATTCACTGTAAACAGCACCACTGTCACATCATAAATCATATGCAAATTGATCCAGACCACACCAATAAAGTATTATCAAATAATACTAGCATCAGGGGCCCCGCCAGGGTATAAGCAAGCCAAGCTCCAGCTTGGGGCCTCACTTTACATGCGGCCTCTCTTGGCTGCCTGCTGTTCCCCCCAGTCTCCGGCTTCTGCCTCTTGTCCCCCTCTTTTTTTCTCCTAGTCCTCCTTCCCCCTCCCTCCCTGTGCTCTGTAGCCCGTTCTGCAATAACTCACATGGCTCCGATACAGACAAAAGAGGCCCAGGGGGAACAGAGGTGACACAAAGGGGAACAAAAGAGGCACAACAGGAACAGAGGTGACACAGAGGGGAACAAAAGAGGCCCAGGGGGAACAGAGGTGACACAGGGGAACAAAAGAGGCACAACAGGAACAGAGGTGACACAGAGGGGCACAAAAGAGGCCCAGGGGGAACAGAGGTGACACAAAGGGGAACAAAAGAGGCCCAGGGGGAACAGAGGTGACACAAAGGGGAACAAAAGAGGCCCAGGAGGAACAGAGGTGACACAAAGGGGAACAAAAGAGGCCCAGGGGGAACAGAGGTGACACAAAGGGGAACAAAAGAGGCCCAGGGGGAACAAAGGTGACACAGGGGGACAAGACTCAAGAGACATGGGGGAACAGCTGCTCACTTCGGTGGGGGTCGGGCACACCCATTTCTTTCACTGTGCCTTCAGGGTGGGGGGGCAGGGGCGTAGTAATAGGGGTTGCAGAGGTTGCGACCGCACCGGGGGCCCTTGGGCCAGACGGGGCCCTCCCTCAACAACAGTATTAGCTCTTTATTGGTCCTGTGCTCATAATAATCACTTCCATAGATACTTTGAATAGTGGTAATCATTAACACACTGTTCCCCATCCCCTTCTTGCACCTCTGACACTGGGGTTGTCCTTGGCAGGTTTTGGTGCGCCGTATCATTTGCTATGTATAGAGTGCTTGGGAGGCCCATTGTAAAACTTGCATCGGGGCCCACAGCTCCTTAGCTACGCCACTGGTGGGGGGGGGGGGGGAGAACTATGTGCCGCTTGGGGCCACTAAAATCTAAGTTGCCCCCCTGGTTCGCATTGATTTTGTCTGCCTCTGTTGCCATCCATCGATCTGGAAAAATTGTGTGGGATTCTGCTTGCTAAAACGCACCGATTGGATCTGTTAGGAATGGAGTGATGTGAACAGATCCTATTGCTGATTGCTAGGTGGAAGTTTTTGGGTGAAGCAGGCACACCATCAAGTTCTGGGTGCTGGGTGAGGTGACTATGGCAAAGTCACTCCTTCATAACAGTAGTAAACACAGTTCATCAGCACCCCGGCAGTCATCTCAAATGCAGCGCACTTTTATTGTGCAATTCGTTTTTTATTTTTCAAGCATTCTTTGTTTTGCATTTTCATGTTTTTCGGGGTCTTCTGCTTCGGGCTCCAGAATCGCCAGAGTCAGCCCCCGACCTCATTGAATGAAACTCATATGTGTTTTAGATTAAAGCCAACCGAAACAATGGGCATGTGTATTCCTAAAAAACAAAAAAAAGTCTTCAATGGAAACAAGTGAATAATGTGACCTCCATGTGTTGACAGTGAAGGAAGGACGTGTTATTAATGACAATAATAAAAGTGACATCTATCCTCCGGCAGTAATTCTGGGCATTGTTTTGATGGTCTCCTCAGCTCTCCGTCTTGTCCGCCGCGGTGGCACCAGCCTGTCCCAGCGTGTCTGTCCTGAGACTGCGTGTCTGTGGCCTATCTGAGGCCGGCGATGGCCAGAGCCCCACTCTCACCGCTGAGTGCTGGAGGAGGCGAGAGGGACAAGAAAACAGGAAAGTGTTGGAGCGATAAGGAAGAGGAGAAATGGCAAGAAACAATGAGGAAGTGTCACTGGAAATCCTGGATTGGGAAATGGCGATAGGAGAGTGCGAGGGACAGGCGGCTGCGTTCTGCCTCACCGACAAATCACTACACCAAACTCACTGAGAGAGAGGAAATCACTGAGCTGTCTGCCATATTCAGGTGTATTTTATTGTACTGTAATAATGACTTAAATTAAACAAAGTGCGATTATTATGTATTTATACAGCACTGCCATCTTCTGCAGCACATTACAGAGTACATAGTCATGTCACTGACTGTCCTCAGAGGAGCTCACAATTTAATCCTACCACAGTTATAGTCTAATGTCCTACCATATTATTATTATGTATTTATATAGCACTGACATCTCCTGCAGCACATTACAGAGTACATAGTCATGTCACTGACTGTCCTCAGAGGAGCTCACAATCTAATCCCTACCATAGTCATAGTCTAATGTCCTACCATATTATTATTATGTACTAGCTGGACGCCCGGCGTTGCCCGGGTATGTATTTGGCTAGTGTTGGCTCTGCCCACTTTTCCTAACCCTAACACACAATTACTTAATGACCAAGTATGTGAGCTTTGCAGTCTTTGGCATCAATAAATTGCAATGAAATAAAATTAATCTGATTGGATGTGGCTTCACCCCTTTTCTGAATTTGAACCCCAATCACCCAATGGCCAACTGTACCAGGTACAGGTGATTAACAGTGCAAGAATGGCAGCAATTAAATATTCCCCTTAAAAATCAATAGGTGGATTTTGATTGGCTTTTATAGGCTCCACCCACTTTTCTGAATATTAATCCCAGTCATCCAGTGACCAACTGTGCAAAGTTTGAGAACCCTGCCATTAACAGTGTAAGAATGGCTGCAGTTTACATTTGCACAATGAAATTGGTATTTTTCTCCACCCACTTATTTCCTAACATTGTTCAGGTATGTATTTGGCTAGTGTTGGCTCCGCCTACTATTTCTAACCCTAACACAATTACTCAATAACCAAGTTTGTGAGCTTTGCGGTCTTTGGCATCAATAATTTGCATTGAGATTAAACAAATCTGATTGGCTGTTTGTGGCTCCACCCCTTTGTCTGAATTTAAACCCCAGTCACCCAATGACCAACTGTACCAGGTTTAAGGTTTGTGCCATTAACAGTGCAAGAATGGTAGCAATTACATATTCCCCTTGAAAATCAATAGGTTAATTTTGATTGGCTTTTGTATGCTCCACCCACTTCTCTGAATATTAATCCCAGTCACACAGTGACCAATTGTGCAAAGTTTGAGAACCCTACCATTAAAAGTGTAAGAATTGCTGCAGTTTACATTTTCTCAGTCAAATTTGCATTTGTCTTTGCCTACTGATGACCCGGCATTGCCCGATTATGTATTTTGCAGGTGCTGGCTGCGCCCACTTTTCCTAACCCTAACACACAATTAATCAATTACTCAATGACCAAGTTTTTGAGCTTTGCGGCATCAATAACCTGCATTAAAATGAAACAAATCCTATTGGCTGTTTGTGGCTCCACCCCCTTTTATAAATTTAAACCCCAGTCACCCAATGATCAACTGTACCAGGTTTGAGGCTTGTGCCATTGACAGTGCAAGAATGGCAGCAATGAAATATTCCCCTGAAAAATCAATAAGTAATTTTTGATTGCCTTTTGTAGGCTCCACCAACTTTTCTGAATATTAATCCCAGTCACCCAGTAACCAACTGTGCAAAGTTTGAGAACCCTACCATTAACAGTGTAAGAACGGCTGCTGTTTACATTTTCCCAGTAAAATTTGTATTTGTCTCCGCCCACTTATGACCCGGCATTGCCGGCTTATGTATTTGGCTGGTGTTGGCTGTGCCCACTTTTCTAACCCTTAGGCCTGGAACCCACTGAAAAACCGCAAACGCAAAACGCAACTGATAGCGTTTTGTCTGAGCGGTTTGCAAGCGGATTCATGCGCGTTTTTGGTCGTGTTTTGCAACATTGTATTTTTTTCCCCATCGGGTGCCTAGCGTTTTGCATTTTGCGTTTTTATCCTGATTGGTCCTGTGAATTATTTTTCATTTTGTTACAGTGTGCTGAACCGCAAAACGCTAGCAAAACCGCTCAGTTTAGGTTTTGCTGAGCGTTTCCGCTAGCGGTTCAATACTTTACATTGAAGCGCTAACGCTCCCAAAATGCTGCACGTCCTGCGTTTGCGTTTCTGAGAAACGCAAACGCTCCTGTGGAAGTTGCCCCATCCATTAACATTAGCCCAGCGTTTTGGCAAACTGCTAGCGTATCGCAGTGCTGCCAAAACGCTGCCAAAAGCGCTCCTGTGGGTTCCAGCCCTAACACACAATTAATCAATTACAAAGTTTGTGATCTTTGCGGTGTTTGGCATCAATAATTTGCATTGAAATGAAACAAATCTAATTGGCTGTTTGTGGCTCCACCCCCTTTCTGAAATTGAACCCTAGTCACCCAATGATCAACTGTACCAGGTTTGAGGCTTGTGCCATTAACAGTGCAAGAATGGCAGAAATGTAAATATTCCCCTTGAAAATCAATAGGTGAATTATGATTGGCTTTTATAGACTCCACCCACCTTTCTGAATATTAATCCCAGTCACCCAACGACCAACTGTGCAAAGTGTGAGAACCCTGCCATTAACAGTGTAAGAATGGCTGCAGTTTACATTTTCCAGTGAAATTTGTATTTGTCTCCGCCCACTTTTTGGTTATGGGAATAAAAAGTATCCTATACTTTATTCCAGGTAATGTTCTATGTGTGTGCCAAATTTCATTCAAATCCGTTCAGCCATTTTTGCGTGATCGAGTAACAAACATCCAAACATCCAAACATCAGAACTTTCCCATTTATTATATTAGTAGGATTTTTATAGCCCTGACATTGTCTGCAGCACTTTACAGAGTGCATTAGTCATGTCACTGACTGTCCTTAGAAGAGCTAACAGTCTGATCCTACCATAGTCATAGTCTAATGTCCTACCATATTATTATTATGTATTGATATGACACTGACATCTTCTGCAGCACTTTATAGAGTACATAGTCATGTCACTGACTGTCCCCAGAGGAGCTCACAATCTAATCCCTGCAATAGTCATAGTCTAATGTCCTGTCATATTATTATGTATTTATATAACACTGACATCTTCTGCAGCACTATACAGAGTACATAGTCATGTCACGGATTGTCTTCGGAGGAGCTCACAGTCTAATCCTACAATACCAGAAATATATCAATTTAAAGGATGGGAATATATGTATATTTACATAGATCTGTACATCAGTACCGAAAGAGGGACAAATGAGGGAGAAAGAGGGACAGAGGAATTGCGTCCCCAAAGAGGGACTATCCCTACAAAAGAGGGACAGTTGGAGCTATGGTGAAGCCTTACTGCTTAGGCTGTTTGTGGGCTCTGTTGTGCTTAGACTGGGTTGCACAGCTCCCCCCCCCCCCCCCCCCCCAGGTTATTATACTTGTAATTGCCGTATTTTACCATTTAGTACAGAGTACAAGGTGTGTATATAGAGTGGGGTATGTCACTTAGCTAAGCCTATTTTTAACATTGAGTCTCAAGCAACCAGAGAGCACACTTATCCAGCATCAGCCAATACCCAATGGTGCCAGATAACTGAGACTATACTGTATACATCACCCCAGCAAGGGATGCAGCTGTGGGGGGCCCTGGGGGAGAAGCTTTTGATGGGCAGGGGTGGAGCACAGCACAGGACAGGAAGCAGCAGGAACACAGCAGTGGGTAGGCGGACCCAACTCCCCTTCTCCCTCACCTAGGGCCCCTCCTTCAGCGCTCCCCCCTTCAGTAATTAGTGAATTACTAAAGGGGCAAGCAGGCAGGGGACACAAACTCACCTCTTCCTGGCTCCGGGCGGAGCTCTGTGTGCTTCTTCTACGTTTCCACAATGCCGCTGACTCTACTTCCTGATTAATTTAGCAGACGTAGAGTCAGCGGCATTGGGGAAGAGGTGAGTTAGAATCCCATGCCTGCCCACCCCGTTGTGCTAATTACTGGAGGGGGGAGCACTGAAGGGGGTAACCTAGGTGAGGGAGGGGGAATTGGGCCCTCCTCGCCGCCGTTGTGTGCTCGCTGCTCCCCCTCCAGGCTACCTATACTGGGGACACCCATAGCTGGCTAACCTATACTGGGGAACCTATAGCTGGCTAACCTATACTGGGGCACCTGTAGCTGGCTAGCCTATACTGGGGCACCTATAGCTGACTAACCTATACTGGGGACACCTATAGCTGGCTAACCTATACTGGGGCACCTATAGCTGGCTAACCTATACTGGGGCACCTATAGCTGGCTAACCTATACTGGGGCACCTGTAGCTGGCTAGCCTATACTGGGGCACCTATAGCTGACTAACCTATACTGGGGACACCTATAGCTGGCTAACCTATACTGGGGCACCTATAGCTGGCTAACCTATACTGGGGCACCTATAGCTGGCTAACCTATACTGGGGCACCTGTAGCTGGCTAGCCTATACTGGGGCACCTATAGCTGACTAACCTATACTGGGGACACCTATAGCTGGCTAACCTATACTGGGTCACCTATACCTGGAATGTACAACCCGATGTGTTCTCTCCAGTCCAGCATTGTGCCACACACATCGGGGAGGGGCAAGGCCGGCCTTAGGATTCACAGCGCCCTGAGCCAAACCTGATTTTTGTGCCCCCTTCATCCTTTTCCCACGTGCATATACACGCACGCACATATACACACACACAGGCCCATATGCAATTCCCCTTTTCTCCTGAGATATCTCCTAGGACAGTGTTTCCCAATCTTTTTGATGTTGTGACACATCACGCTAAATGCTCAGATCTCCGTGACACGTCACATACAGTATGTATAATAGAAAAATACTAATAATAACCACGAATGGATGGAAAGTGCATTATCCTGAATACACTTAAAAAATGAAAGCTAGAACCTTTCAGGAATATTAATAAAAACAATCACTGGGACAGTTAGCCGCCTCCTCCCCCATTTAGAATGATAGCACAGCACTGACAATTTGCACCACGCGTTATAGCTGCAGTGAGCCCCCCCCCCCCCCCAAAAAAAAAAATGCCCTCAGACTCAGTATAGGTAGGTAGCCAGGTATAGGTGCCCCCAGTATAGGATCTCATGTGTAGGTGCCCTCAATATAGGTTGCCAAGCACAGGTACCACCAGTATAAGGAAGTCAGTTGAAGGTCTCCATCCCCCCATAGGTAGCCAGGTATAGGTGCCTCCAGTATAGGTAGCCAGGTGTAGGTGCCTCCAGTAAAGGTAGCCATGTGTAGGTGCCTCCAGTATAGGTAGCCAGGTATAGGTGCCTCCAGTATAGGTAGCCAGGTGTAGGTGCCTCCAGTATAGGTAGCCAGGTATAGGTGCCTCCAGTATAGGTAGCCAGGTATAGGTGCCTCCAGTATAGGTAGCCAGGTGTAGGTGCCTCCAGTATAGGTAGCCAGGTGTAGGTGCCTCCAGTATAGGTAGCCAGGTATAGGTGCCTCCAGTATAGGTAGCCAGGAGTAGGTGCCCTCCCTCAGTATAGGTAGCCAGCTATAGGTGTCCCCAGTATAGGAAGTCAGGTGTTGGAGCCCTCAGTATAGGTAGCCAGCTATAGGCGCCCCCTTGGAAGCTGACGCCCTGAGCGACCGCTCCGTTCGCTCGTATCAAAGGCCGGCTATGGGGAGGGGCATGTCCTCACAATGTTATTGCTTCAGGTGACAAAAAGTCTAGAACTGGCATTACATTGGGGGTGGTCTTTTTAGGCACTTACTTGAGGGGGGGGGGCGGGGTTACTGTGTTCTGCAGCACGTACTCACTACTGTTATCCCCTGTTGCCTCTAGCATTTGTTGTAACATTGTATACATTGTTGTGAAGCTTTTTTCTCATGTTGGGCTAACTATTGATGAACTGGTACCAGCCCACATTCAGTTGCTGGTCTCCTCCTGTGGCAAAGGCCACCTGTTATCTACAATCCGGTGATTGTTTTGGGTTTGTAATGGAAGTGGAAGCTCGTAAATATCTTCTCATTTCTGAAGTCATTTCTGGTCTCTACAGGATCCTAAGGGAGAACGTTCATGTTCCTATTGGCCCACCTCACCATAACCTGGTTATCCTGCAGGAGGTTCTCAGAAACTTGTTCCTTGAAAGCAGAATATTTCCTCAATGGAAGTGCCCACCATTATCTTAACAACCGATTGAGGTTATCAAGCCTGTTATTTCTGTTAGTAAGTGGTGCCTTCCCCATCCCAGTGCCAGACAATACAGACGGAGGTCTCCCTCCTCATCACTACCGGGGACTCCTGGACCCGAGATAATGCAGACTGCGAGGAGACAGGACTGACCTCGAGGTCACATGCTGGTCCTTCAACCAGATCATTCACAAACTCCTGATAACAGGAGGACCTCTACAACCAAGTCACATGACAAAGAGGAAGAGGAAGATTAGTCAAATAACCGCATTGTATTCTTATGTAAGTCTCAAGTCAAAGTTTATCTTCACAACTGAATTGCTAGCAATACAGTGATAACCCAGGACAATATATCACTTGGAGGAGCAGTATTTCTTTACTGAGGAACTGTATTGAAAATAAAGTAATAAATGCCATTGCTTGTTGTTTTACAATATTCATTTATACATTTTTTAGTCAGTGTTTGCCCAGTGTTTTTCTTAGAATTTCGAAGTCAGTGACAATAATGTCTGGTCTCCCAGAATGCTCTGGGAGCAGAATTCCACATAGCGAAACAGCCTACGCTAAGCGTCACTCGAAGGGTGGGGTTACGTACCAATATAAAGCAATATATCGATATAAGGAGTGTTTCTGATGCTGAAACCAGGATAATCAACTTAAAAGTGGGTATCCTGAATAATTTACTGCATACTATTACATGTCACTACAGTGACACTTTAATTTGCCGTATAGGGACCATGAGCCTCAGCCTACAGTGGCATCAATCAAACTGTTGTGGTCATTGTTAACCAGTCACCTATATTTGGTTGCTAATTTCCCCATGATCCTTTGCGTTGCTCTTTATAGCTACAGTGGGTGGTGCTAACTGAGAGAGTGGCAGTGGAGACAGATTTGCTGTTACAAGGATTGACAGAAATGGGTGGAGTTGAGGGTTTGCCTGGCTGGTGCAAACTCTACCCACTTATAAAGAGCAGTCATTTTCTTGCTTCCTCCTGTTGTCTGTAGTATGTGGAGCACCAGCAAGGCCACCATCAGAGTTTCCGATGACAGCTGGAAGGGGTGACAAGCAGCAGCAACTACAGGGGGGGAGGAGTAACAGCAGGAAGAGGTGACAAGGAGCCAGCAGGGGGTTACAACTCTTTAAAGATAAATCGTAACCAAGAATTGAACTTCTTCCCAATCAGTAGCTGATACCCACTTTTACATAAGAAATCTTTTCCTTTTCACAAACGATCATCAGGGGGCTCTGTATGGCTGGCCTGGTATTGTGGTGAAACAAATGATGTCAGTGCCTCACAGCACTGAGGTACTAACACCACACTGTGGGAGCCTTGTTGCATTGTGGGAAATAACAGCTGTTTCCAACTGCCAAAAAATGCAAGCAGCATCTCCTTCCAGTGACATCACCTGCCAGCAGTAAAAATGTCACCATGTGATAAATGTCAGAATGTAAATCAGGGAGAGGAAAGATTTTACAATGAGCAAACACTGACTAAATCATTTATACATAACTAGTAGACCTAAGCCCATTTCAAAAAGAGCTCTAGGTGTGTGTTGAAACCCCGCCTCCCTCCCTTCCCTCTCCTCCCCTCCCCTTCCTTCCCTCTCATTCTCCCCGTGACCGCCGCACAGTCACTGCACATGTGCATACTCGCCACACGCACGCCACCCACCCGTCCTCCCTCAGCTCTCCTCAGTCTCTGCGTCCCTCCCTGCACATGCGCAGCAGCGCAAAACAGAGACACACACCGGAAGTGCAGGGATGGGACGCAGAGACAAAGGGGTTTTACTATAGAGGATTATTGTAAAAAATTAAGCACTTTTTTACTACATTATTTTCACTGGAGTTCCTCTTAAGTCTCTTACTCACTGGAAGATGGATCGGGGGACCCACAGCGGTGCGACCTGATGAACGAGGATTGCCCAATCCAGCTTCCTACCCGCTAGAACACGCGACATCATGCAATGGCGTACTAGGCGTGCGAACTAGAGTTCAAACGATTGTAGCCCTCTGCACGGGAGTCATCAGGGATCTTAAATATCCAGTCTATCGTGATATAGGTAGTATTAGCAGCGCATCTAAAGGCATTGTTAGTTTAATTGCGCACACGTTCCCATGTTGCAAAATCATGAAAAAAAAATCGACAGTCATAGGAAAAATTGCTTGAAAATCACAACGTGGGTACATAGTTTTACCTTCCCTGGTTGTTAGTGGGCAGGTCTTCTGGAATTCATGGAAGTTAATTGGACAGCAGCATGGTACAGGCAGGATCCTTTCATTCTCTCCTCCCTTCCTCCTGGCTCCCGCCTCTTGCATGCATGTGCAGGGCTGGGACCTCTTATGTAGATGGCCATCACATCCTCCATAATAGACTTGTGGGGGCGGGGCTACATGAAGGGGCGGAGACACATCATATGGGGGCAGAGCCACAGTGCATCTTGTCAGCCATTGCATCCAGCCCCCTGCATTGCCGCATAGCCTTCAACCATGCAGCACGGGGGAGATAGGGAGGACAGCAGCCAACAGCTTAAAGGGGCCAGGGGGGCATAATTGCCAGTTAGGGCCCATGTGGCACTGCCTCTATTCGGGCCTCAGACTCTCTTTGGGCCCCACACAGTAGTACTTCTAGTACAGCCAGTGCCAGTTTTAAGCCAAGGCCACATAGGCTGTGGCTTAGGGCACCACAGGATCAAGGGGCGGATGGGAGGCAGGCTATACTAGGGAAGGGTCACCTGGCTTTTGATACTAGAGGAAAGAGGTGGTGGGTTCATCAGGATATCTAAACTGGAGGAAAGGGGGAATGATTATCTGGCTACCTATAGTGGAGGTCTGGGGAGGGGAAAGGTCATCTGGCTTTCTATAATACCGGGAAGCGCTAATGGGCTACTTATACTGGATGAAGGGGGAAGGGTCATCTGGATACCTAAATTGGAGGAGGGGAGGGGACATCTGGTTACCTATACTGAAGGGGGCGGCTGATGACAGCGGCCTTGGGCGGTAAAGAGTGAAAATCCGACCCTGAGTACAGCCCTGATGGTGGTCCAGAGCACCAGGAACAATTTTAGGTAAAATGAGGTCCTGAGTACTGATACTCAAATCCGATCCAGGAGATACCCGGATAGTTGCTATCTGGATATCTCCCAGTAAACCTGTGCGGGGTGGGCGGGGGGGTTAAGCTTACCTGTATGACGTCTTCTTCGTCCGTCCCTCGGCGCCTCCTACAATGCGCTCTACGTGCGTCACGTGACTACAAACACTTCCTCCTTCAACCTGGAAGGAGGAAGTGTTTGTAATCATGTGACCGCCGCTTGGACCGCATCGTGGGAGGCGCCGAGGGACGGACCGAAGAAGACGTCATACAGGTAAGCTTGTACCCCCCCCGCCCACCCCGCACAGGTTTACTGGGAGATATCCGGATAGCAACTATCCGGGTATCTCCTGGATTGGATTTGAGCATCACTAGACCTGGGCAAAAATGAATACAGGGCCCCTTTCATTTTCTTACTGTACTGACAGTAAATATATGACCTACTGACCCTAAGAAGCTTGGAGCCCTAGGCAGTTGCCCAGTTAACCATATATGGAAGACAGGAAAGGCTCCATTTAGTGGACATTATCTCCTTGATCAGTTCTGCTAATGACACGGCAAAGCTATTAGCATTATCAGTGTTTTGTCCTGTGGGATTGGCATCTAAGCAGAGATGTAGCCACCAGGGCTGGATTTCTGTGAAGGCCCTACAGGCTGTAGCCTAGGGCAGC
Source organism: Hyperolius riggenbachi (assembly GCF_040937935.1). Lineage (NCBI taxonomy): Eukaryota > Metazoa > Chordata > Amphibia > Anura > Hyperoliidae > Hyperolius > Hyperolius riggenbachi. Next base: position 50,112,924 of record NC_090649.1, on the reverse strand, counting down.
TGTGGCCCAAGGGGGTGGGTGGAGATGGTAGAGGGGCTGCTGCATACGGAATAAGGGGCTGAATAATGGGATTTGGAGGCTAGAAATAGGGAACAACACATGGAAGAGGAGAGAATCCATTCAAAGAAGCTGTGCATTAAAGGACCACTCCAGCGAAAAAGTAAGCAGTTAAAATCTGACAGAACCAACAGGTTTTTGACTAGTCCATTTCCTCATGGGGGATTCTCAGGGTTTTCTTTGTTTTCAACAGCATATACCGAACAGTATGATACCAGGCAGCCTCCCTACTCACTTGTGCTCAATTTTGGCAGTTAGACAGCAACAACTGCCATTCAGGAAATGCTTTCAAAATCATAGAAAATCTTCAGCATCCCCATAAGGAGCTGGACTAGTCAAAAACCTGTCGGTTCTGTTAGATTTTAACTGCTGACTTATTTTGCTGGAGTGATCCTTAAAGTGAACCAGAGATGAAAATAAACTAATGAGATAAACAATTGGATCTGTCCTTCTACTCCTAAAAATGACTCTTTTAGATATCTCAAGGTTTTATTTTATGTATAAGCATTTACAAAACAGATTTCATATTTCATAGTCTCTGCTCAATTGCAGTGTCTCAAGAATCCCAGAGTGAAAATACACAAACTATTGACCTTTTTATTGTTTCCTCTCAAGGTAAAAAACCCAGGTATCTGCTTAGGAAAGTGTTTTAGGCCCCGTTCACATCACAAACGCGGATGGCCATGCTTGCGGAACGCAACTCATGCCAACGCACACCATCCGCGTTTGTGTGCGTTGCGTGGCTGATCCCATCACTGAAAAGTGAATGGGACAGCCATGTGTTTTTACAAAAAATGCGTGCAGCATGCGTTCCCGGACCACACAGGTCCGGAACGCATACAGTGTGAACATCAGACAGTGCACTCTATGCAATGTCTGATGTCGTGCGTGTCGGCCTCCCGCACCTGTTTCCAAAACGCGTCTGGAAACGCGGGCAGTGTGAACGGGGTCTTATAGCTGTAATTTGTTATAGTGAGCCGACTGAGTCCTGACTGGAGAAAAACTGTCAGTTCCATAGCTAATTATAAACTCTTTCAGGCAGGGAAAAAAGAAAAGGAGCACAGCATAGGTGTCTGTATGCTTGCCACTGTATATACACATGTCTATCTCACCATGTCACATGTCATCTCTGGTACACTTTAAAAGAGATGGGTAATGCGGGAAGTACACATGGTGGGTGGGGGGCTACTTTGTACAAAAGGAGACCTGCACAACAAGGGAGGTGGGGCACAAGAACATGCGTGCGAGTAAGTGGGATGTAGGAGGACAACAGAGTTCCTGGAGGAAAACCATACAAACATGGGGAACAACATACAAACCCCATGCTGACAGTGTCCCGACTGAGGAGAGGTTGTTAGCCAGTACACCACTATGCTGTTCTTTGTGGAGGGGGGAGAGAATAAGCAGTGGTTAGCCAAATGAGATCAGCTGATAAAGAGACTAAATGCGCTCATACACTGGTCAATGTTGCCATTATTATTACTTATTATTTATATAGAGACAACATCTTCTGCAGTGCTGCACAGAGCAGTGTTGCTTGCGAATTTTCATCAAAGTCATTTTTGCCTCGAAAATGCTATTTTCGATTGTGAGAAAATATTCGTGAAAATACATCGGGTTTTTTTTGGAATATGGTCAAAGAAAACAATTTTTTCTTTCCGATGTAAAAATTCACCAAAGCGTGAAAAATCGTTACGTTTACCACAAAAATTTGCAAAAAGCATGAAAAATCATGCCCCCCCCCCCCCCCCCCCCAAAAAAAAATCACAAAAAAAAAAATCACAAATTTATTGCAAAATGATTTTCGGTGGTATTTTCACTTGAAAGTCGAATTTTACACTATTTTTGCAAAAAATGTATGCAAGAAAGAATATTGGCGTTTTTACTCGTTACTGGTACAGAGTATATAGTCTTGTCACACCCCTACAAAGTATGGCCTCCTTAGATATTTTGTAAGGCTATGTACCCACGTCGTGATTTTCCTGACAACCGGAGATTTTTTTAAATGCCGAGTGGTCGTTTCCGCGATATTGCTATGTGGGTACGGGCGCACGACCACACAAACGCCGGTTAGCATTGCGCTGCAATAATAACCATCACGCCGGATCGGATCACTAAGATCCCCGATGACTCCTGTGCAAAGTACCACAATCAAAGAAGTCTCGTTCACTTTCGACGTGTAACGTCGCGCGGCGTTGTGCATACCCGAGGACGGAGCTTAACAGTTCAGATGTTTTTTTACTGTAGGCCAATGGTCCTCAAACTAAGGCCCATGGGCCGAATGCGGCCTGCTGAGGCATTTTCGCTGACCCTCCAAACACAAAATGTATAACTTATACATGTGGGTCACTGCACCTTTAAATAATGGCAACCCACATATTGAATAGCCGTGCTGGTCCCACCCATCCACATACTGTAGAAGCCAGTGAGCAGTCATTCGCTGGCTTCCAATACACATCTGCATCAGGTCAGGTGACACTGCTGTCCAACTGGACGGCAGGTTGTCACCTGAGTATACTTCACTGTCTGGTGCACAAAGACGTTCTTCGGGTGCCACATGACTGAATGGCTGCTGCTGAGAGTTCTCCTCCGGGCATGATTGGGGGGAATCAATACTTATATTTAATGTAATGTTTTTCAACATCAGTTTATGTATGTTCCGGCCCTCCAGCAGTCTGAAGTATGTTGTTCAGGCCCTTGACTGAAAACATTTGGGGACCCTTGCTCTAGGGCAGGGGTCCCCAAACGTTTTGTGCCGAGGGCCGGGTCAACATACTTCAGATTGCTGGGGGGCAGGAGTATACATAAAATGATGTCTTTGTGCACCAGACAGTGAAGCATACCCAGGTGACAACCTGCAGTCCAATTAGACAGCAGTGTCACCTGATTTGGAATTTGGCTTCCATGTGGATGGGTGGTGCCAGCACTGCTGTTCTATATTTGGACCACCAATATTTAAAGATGTAGCTGACCGCATCTATAAGTAATACAATTTGTGTGTGGGGGGCCGGGAAAAAAGCCCCAGGGGGCCACATTCGGCCCGCGGGCCTTAGTTTGAAGACCAGTGCTCTAGGCTTTTGTTCCCATTCAAACAACTTTGTTTATTCCTTTCAAGCCAAAGAGCCATGGTGCCACCTACTGGAGTTATGTGGTGACACTTTTTTTTTTTTTTTTTTTTTTTTTTTTTTTTTAAGTTTGACTCCCCATAGAGGCCTATTTATACAGAAGGCAAGAAAGCTGTTTGGCAGATAACTGCCTCTGGCTCTGGGTTTTGCTCCAAACACCCAGTTTGCCAGATAAAATGTTTTGGTGCTCATCCACAACGCAAGTCAGTAGCCCGCATGCCTCTCCAGATTTCACGTAACGTTCCATTACTCCATTCAAGTGACTGAAGCAGTTGATCACCAACTTATGGTCATTATTATATAATAACAATAATAATTATAATAGCAGTATTTGTATAGCGCCTTTCTCCTGTCGGACTCAAAGCGCTTGCGAGGCAGCCACTAGAGCGCACTCAGTAGGCAGTAGCAGTGTTAAAGAGACTTGCCCAAGAAACTCCTTACTAAATAGGTGCTGGCTTACTGAACAGGCAGAGCCGAGATTTGAACCCAGGTCGCCTGTGTCAGAGGCAGAGCCCTTAACCATTACACTATCCGCAAGGCCAGTCTGCGGATGGGGTCAATCGATCAGCGTCAGAAATCCTCTCACACGGTCATTTTGCTCATCATGACTTCGCAATTTGATGAACTGACTCGCGGAGGGAGCGTTCAGACGCCAAAGGACTCACCACACACATACAATTCAAAGATCTGCCACCAAGCGGGTTACACAGCCCGCTACTGTAATACTAGGACTTCGAGAACGCTCTATTAACCCTTAGCAGTATGCAGGAACCGGAGTCAGATCGTTATATCTGGGCCGAGTTCTCGCATACGGGTTATAAAGGCACACTTCTGTTAAACACAGGGTATAGAGGTACTAGCAACGATCTCCAGGGAACATCACTTAAATGGCATTTTTTTAAATATAGCAATTGGCATTATATAAAATTATTGATGAAATTTTACAAAGTCGTGAATAAAAATGTTCTATAAGTAGACCTCGGTGACACTGATAATTAAAAAAAAAAATATGCAGCCTGTTCTGCTGTATAGAGAGGGGAAGGGGGACAAGCAGGAGAAACCCCACCGTGGGAGCGCCATGTGTTTGGAGAAGGTGGGGTTGAGCCCTGATCTGCTGCATGCTTGTTCAGGGGCTATGGCTAATAGTATTAGAGGCAGAGGATCAGCAGGGCTGCCAGGCAACTGGTATTGCTTAAAAGGAAATAAACATGGCAGCCTCCATATACCTCTCTTCAGTTCCCCCTTAAAGAAAAACATTTCTTTGTTACAGCTGATACAAATCTTGCAATAAATCTGTGGTGTGTCTACTTCCTGCTTACATGGAAGCAGACATAGGGTTAATATCTTGAGTTTACAAATTAACTGCTCTAATGAGGCAGCCAGCGGACTCTGCAGAGAGATCAAATTATAACCTGTGCTTAGTCACAGATGAGGGGGAATTAGACAGGCTAAACTCTCTAAATACATACAAGGTGTATTTCCCTTTTTTTCTTCTTTCTGTCCTGTGCAAGAGATCAGGTCCACTCTTAAAGGAAACCTGTAAAAACTGCCCCTAGGGGTACTTACCTCTGGAAGGGGATGCCTCTAGGTCATAATAAGGCTTCCCCCGTCCTTCTCAGCAGCCCAGATCCTGTGGTGGCTCCCGCAGAGAAACGGCCATTACACTATTGATATGTGCCTCGCTCAGGCGCTGCTTGCTGATCGCCATCCGGCAGAAATACCAGAGCCCAATCGGGTCCAATCAGGGGTGTAACTAGACTTAATAGGGCCCCCTGAAAAAATGATAGCATGGGGCCCCCTTGGTAACTGAACACCATGCAGGTCATGTGATCAGGATCTGGTGAATGGCAGCAGAGAGTATTTTGCAGTGAAGCAGCTTGTGGAAGCAGGAAAGAATTACACACGCTCCTGCACACTGTTTTTGTGAGCAAACAGGGAGGTTTTTTTGCTAATTGGCCGCACTTGCGGTTGGAGAGAGAGAGAGGAAGGAGCCTCCAAAGCCTCTGGGCCCCCCTGCTATGGCGGGGGTCACAGGGGTGATTGAGACCTCTGGGTCCAATCTACTGTGCAGGCACAAGCAGTCTACACCTTCGCGGTAGAGCTGACCCAATCGGGTTATCATGGAAGTAGACAAAGAGTTAGATTGGTCAGTGATTGACCAATCAAAATTGGTTGTGTGTATGCACCTTAAAGGTGGGTACACACATCAGATAATGTCTTTGGAGCCATACCTACACAGTCTATTCTATGGAGCTGAACTCCCCATCAGATAAAATCTTTGCAAGATGCTGCACAAATTCAACAGATCAGTATCTGCAAAAGATCAGTTCCTGCAAAGTGCATTCATAGTCTATGATATCTGCAGATCTCATACACACCTTGTTTAACAGACATTCATCTGCAGATCCGATCCACCAGGATGAATCTTCAGATCTGCAGATGATTGTCAGATCGGCAGATGAATGTCTGTTAAGGTGATGGGGAGTTCAGCTCCATAGAATAGACTGTGTAGGTATGGCTCTCATACTACATGGAAGGGGGTAAAATTGGTCTGAAATCTTTCATTTTCTAAAGACTTTTATCTGATGTGTGTACCCACCTCTAGAACCAGTGACAGATCAGCTACGATGAATCCTCAATGACAGATTTTACCCCCAGTGAGAGACCCTACCGGCCGTTCAGGCCACAGAGACAGATCACTGCACTAATATTAGCCAATCCAGTACACTCAGAACCAGACCTCCCAAATTTTTTAGGTTAAAATGAGGGACAGTTAAGCCACACCCCTAACCAAACCCCCACCACACCCTTATTCACGAATGCCATAAAGATCTCATAAGAAAAATATGTTGTTTTAGCATTCAAACCACACTGGTCTTTTCGATGCTGGTTCATTTTTCTTCATAATTACATATGAAAATAAAAAATATATCAATTTAAAGGATGGAAATAAAGTTTAGAGTCAATCAAACACATTTTCAGCAGAGAAATATATATATTTACACAGATCTGTACATCAGTCCTGAAAGAGGGACAAATGAGGAGGAAAGAGGGACAGTGGGACATGGCTCCCAAAGAGGGACTGTCCCTCTAAAAGAGATGACCAAAGTGGGACGTCCCTCTAAAAGAGAGACATCTGGGAGCTATGTTAAACCTCCCAACTTTTTGAGATGAGAAAGAGGGACACTAAAGCCACACCCCTGCCACACCCCTGATCCCGCCCCCGGCACACCCCTAGTCATGCATACCATAAAGATTTCATAAGAAAAATATTTTGTTTTATAATTCAAACCACACTGGTCCTCTCTATCCTGGTTCATTTTCCTTCATATTAGCATTTTAAAATTAGTAATATATCAATTTAAAGGATGGGAATAAAGTTTACAGTCAATCAAACACATATTTTTAATAGAGAAATATTTATATTTACATAGAAAGAGGGACAAAGTCCTGAAAGAGGGACAAATGAGGGGGAAAGAGGGACAGAGTCCCAAAGAGGGGCTGTCCCTCCAAAAGAGGCACAGTTGGGAGCTTTACTATGTTGGAACAGATGATCTAACTGGAAATTACCAGTATGTAGAATGTGAATCGGTAAAGTTTCCACGATAACGTTTTCCTACTAGCGCTGTAATAATCCGGTTTCTCCTCAGACTAGCAGCCCTGACCTCATGATGAATGCATACAGTAGATATCTGGATAGCTCTCCAATCCTGCAGCCCCCTGCACTGTGTGCCAGCAATGCTGATGCAGATAACGTGTAATGGACGATGGTGTTCAGGACACAATGATGAAGAGGCTGGCTCAGCCATACTTATGTAATCGGGACAGGCTGTGTCCTTATCATCCCCTCTGAGTGAAAGCCTCGGCCTGCAGTCTCATCAATCTCCCAGCAGAGCTACAGTCCTCCTTCCTGAACAAAGTGCAGGTATTAGGCAGAGACACCGCTCCACCACACTCCATAACTCAGGCCGGGGTCTCCTGCGGACACATTATAACTTTATTTGTCTAATTACGCCGCCTGATAATGCCGGGGTCGCTCCTGACTGCTGACCTTCCACTGGGACAATTACACAACTTTCTCCCGACACCCTATACAACAGTATGTTAGATGTCATTGTTTCTTATTATTACTGATTTATATAGCACCAGCATCTTCCGTGGTGCTGTACAACAGCATACAGGGTATAACAATACAAAATAAACAATACAGCAGTTAATACAACACAGTGGTGGATTACCGCTGATGCAGTGAACAATCAACCACAGATTTTTACACAGGGGTGGGAGATATTGTATGTACTACACACAATAAACAGCATTGTGAGACAAAAGGTAAATAGAGTCCTGACTAAAAGGCCTTAAAGGGTACCCGAACTGACATGTGACATAATGAGATAGACATGTGTATGTACAGTGCCTAGCACACAGATAACTATGCTGTGTTCCTTTTTTTATTTCATTGCCTGAAAGCGTTAAATATCAGGTATGTAAGTGGCTGACTCAGTCCTGACTCAGACAGGAAGTGACTACAGTGTGACCCTCACTGATAAGAAATTCCCCTTTTTTTTACCACTTTCTTGCTCTCAGAAGCCATTTTCTGCTAGGAAAGTGTTTTATAGTTGGAATTTCTTATCAGTGAGGGTCACACTGTAGTCACTTCCTGTCTGAGTCAGGACTGAGTCAGCTACTTACATATCTGATATTTAACTCTTTCAGGCAGAGAAAGAAAAAAAGGAACACAGCTTAGTTATCTGTGTGCTAGGCACTGTACATACACATGTCTATCTCATTATGTCACATTTCAGTTGGGGTATCCTTTAAGCTGTATACCCACGTGGCGATTTTCCCAATGATTTTTTTTGAGCGGCGAGCAGTCGTTTACGCATCATTGCAATGTGGGTACAGGTGCACGATTACGCAAACGTAACTTACCATCACGCGGCGATGAAAGACCGTCACATCAGATCTTTAAGATCCCCGACGACACAGTACCACAATCGCTGGAAGTCTCGTTTGCGCCGTCGTGTAACATCGCATGACTCGCCAGCAGGAAGATGAATTGCTGGACGCTCATCGTGAGAGAGCCGTCGCTGGATCCATCTTCCTAGGTCGTTGCAGTGAGTATGAGGCCTTACAGTCTTATGCTACGTGCTCACCACACGACGGGTCTAGCGACGCTCCCTTGACGATGGTCGTCAAGCGACGCCTGATCCATTTCACAATGGTATGCGACTACACAACGGGAAATGGGAAGTAAGAGATTGCGGTACTTTGCACGGAGTCGTCGGAGGTCTTAAAGATCCGATCTGCCATGTCCGTCATATAACGACGCACGATCACCGCGGGGGGGCAACATCGTTCAACATAGTGGGTACGAGGCTTAAAGGTTTAAGGGATAGAAAAGTAGGTAAAGGGAAGCTGTGTATGAGATAGTAGAAATGGTGGTCAGTGGCTGATTAGGAGAGTTTCTAACAAATACAATTGGGAAAGTTTCAATGTGCATCTACATAACTCCCAACTGTTCCTCTTTTGGAGGGACAGTCCCTCTTTGGGAATCCTGTCCCTCTGTCCTCCTCATTTCTCCCTCTTTGAGGACATTTTACAGTAAGAAATATTAATATGATAGAGAGGACCAGTGTGGCGTGAAACACCGCACCGTCTGCGTGCAAAATAGCCTGATAAGCGTACTTTGCACACGGACGATGCAATGTTTCACGCGCACCAAATAGCGAGTGATCAGTAACAGCTTTGCCCGTGCAAACTACTTAGCACCCTAGTTTGCACGTACAAAGCTAATTGTGTTATGCCTGACATACACGGGTCGATCCGGCGGCCGATTAGCCGCCAGATCGACTCCCGGTGCGTCCCCGCGGATCAATTGCCGCTCGGGATCGAGCAGGGAATCTATCCGGCAGGTCATCGGACTTGTTGGATATTATCAATCGAGCCATCAGCGGCTCGATTGATGAGAAAAAAACTTGCTGTGTATGCCCAGCATTAGCATGCTTTAGTGAATCAAGCCCTATGTGTCATCCTGAGGTAAGTTCCTCTGTTTTTGTTTTTTAACCTGTTTTTAAGTATTTCTACTTTTTAATGTGCAACCCTTCCTCCCCAAATTTGTATTTCGGGATTAGAGAGGCAACAGAATACCCAAGCAGCTCAGGGTGACCCAAAACTACTAGGAGACTATAGAGGACTAATAGAGACCGAAAAAGCCAGGCTTTAGACCCAGACCCATATTAGAGATCAGACAACATGTTTCCAGGAGTGGACCACCATCGCTGCTGTTACCAACTCAGCTGGCTTCTTCACATCTGAACCAGCTGCTACAAAGGAGTCTGGGAGGTTCTTATCAGCATTTCACCCCCTGTGGAGAAACCTTGTTTTAATGGTTTGCAGTGGTTCCACTATAAATTGATTGTTCCTTCCACCAAAACAATGGTTTTCTCTCCTTGTGTTCCCATGAGGCAATGATTGAAGAAGTCTCTTGTGAGAGAGAGAGGACAGGATGAGACATAGAGAAGGTATGTGTGGTAACTGCAGCATGCTTGTGCTGATAACACTGACTCTCCTGTCAGGTCAGAGAGTCGGGTAGAGTCATCTTGTCTGTGGTCTACAGTCTGTGGAGGAATAAGGAGGATGTTGTCAGCCAGGCTGATAAACATGCTGTAACTAGCTGAACTTTCTACATGGAAACACCTGATGAAATGGAATGGTAGCAATGACACATTAGCTAACTAAGCTGCGGAGGGGGGCTGCTGCTTAATACTAGAGGAACATCTAATTATCTATCCTGGGGAGGAGGGTTGCCTAATTCCGTAGCTCCCAACTGTCCTGCTTTCGGAGGGGCAGTCCCCTCTTTGGGAACCAAATTCATCTGTCCATCTTTCTCCCTGGTGTGTACCTCTTTCAGGACTGATTTCCAGTTCTATGTAAATATATGCATTTTTCTACAAAAAAATGTATTTAATTGGCTTCAAACTTTATTCCAATCCTTTAAATTTATATATTTCTTAATTTCAAATGTTAATATGAAGAAAAACTAGTGATGATAGAAAGGGCCAGTGTGGTTTGAATTCTTGTAATGATCTGCTCTGCTGTCTGCACAGGCAGACAGCTGTTTGACCATTTTGTAAGTCTGAGTGCTGCAGGTTCCTGGAAAAGGGACCTGTCTCCACTCTGCAAGCTGCAGAGTTGCCGTTCTAGGGAGGAATTTGCATCCACTTGTTATGCAAATTGCTTAGCTGCTTCCTCTGATGCCTTGCAGTATAAAAAACATTTCTTCCCAGAATTCCTTGCTGGTCATGATGGTTTGTTCCTGCAAACTCTCGTGGAGTATCAGCCATGCTATTGTTTGCTAAAGATATTCTTAGAGTAATTCCTTGGGACTGCACTAGGCATCCCTTCTAGCGTAGTCAGGTTGTATTATCTGTTTTGCCTTGTACTGTCTCTCTGTTGCGATTGTCTTGTCGCCAGCGGCGGTTGACAGGAAATCGTTCTGTCTGTCTGGGAGTGTAGGCCAGAGCTGCGGTTGCTACTGGCTGCTCTATCTGTCTATCTGTTTGGATCGCATCCGCTCTTGCGGAAGTCTCTGTCTAGGAGTGTAGGCCAGAGCTGCGGTTGCTCCTGGCTACTTCTTCTCTCTGTCTTGTCTGGTACGAACGCTTGCTGCAGGCTCGGTGAGGTAACCGTTTAGAAAGCGTTTGCGTTATCTATTTCGTGTTTGTGTTACTTTGGTTAGCTAGGGTGGCATGCTTATCACTGGGCGCCTAACGCGCGGTGATCGTGTCTTTAACGCGTTCGCTGTTGCAAATGAGTGCGGTGTTCACGTTTAGCTAGCGTTTGTTATTTTCCTTGATGTTCTGATCGTTTTTATTTGCTATGTCTTTCTTGCTACACTTGTGCTCTGTCTAGTTCGGTCCTGTGTCACTATTGGCAATCGCTACACTTTCGATTGCGTTCCCACTTCGGTTCCGTTGTTGTGTGGTCACCGTCGCTGGGTGGCGACTAGATTGGTGGATACACATACATTCTGTCTCTGTGCTCTCTCTCTTTAAGGGCGATCTTGCCCTGCATTGCTTCAACTCGTACAATTCCCACCTGGCATCTGTGGCAGTGCAGAGGCTGTGTTCCTCTGCACTCCACAGCTCCATCTGCCGTTGGGAATTTCCCTCTACAGGTGCATAGCCCCATAGCTGGGTTCTATCAAATTACATGCTTGTGGAGGATTTCCGCAGTGTCAGCGCGCGTCCTGTACGCTGACCACGGAAATAATTCTCCAATCATTACAATTCTAAAATTACATATTTTTCGAATGAATTTTTACTGGTAGGAGTGGCTAGGAGTGTGGTGGGGCGTGATTGGAGGTGTGAAGGGGCATGTCTTAAAGTGCCCATATTACTCATCTCAAAAAGTTGCAAGGTATGCCTAATACTGGGGTCCCATCCAGCTATCTAAACTGGGGGAGGGGGGCAACCTACTGAATAATGGGACCACGTTTGCTACCTAGTCTGGAGCAAGCACAATTCGGGGGGGAGGGGGGAAGGGTGCACTTCTGGATCTGGTCAGGGTGTGGAGCATGGAGTGGAGAGCTGATTTATCTATCCCTCTGGGTATTTGCAGCAGTCATGTTTCTGCATCCTCTGGTTCATCATGCAAGGTCCAGGACGGGAACTTCAGTAGCATAACCATGTCTCCCGGAGGGGTTACTGTAGATGGTGGTCTCACATGGAATAGTATTCACTACATGGAATGAGAGGGTCCAGGGCCGGTTCTAGACTTTTGCGCCTGTAGCAATACATTGTGAGGGAAAGACTATGACTATGGTGGGGATAAGCGTGTGAGCTCCTCTGAGGACAGTCAGTGACATGATTATGTACTCTATACAGAGGTGCAGAAGATTGTCAGTGCTATATGTAGACATAAAAATAATATGGTAGGACATTAGACTATGACTATGGTAGAGATTAAATTGTGAGCTCCTCTGAGGACAGTCAGTGACAGGACTATGTACTCTGTAAAGTGCTGTAGAAGATGTCAGTGCTACATAAATGCATACTAATAATATGGGTCAGTGAAAAATGGCGCCCAGCAACGTTTGATAAAAATGGCGCCCCATTTACTTACATTATCAAACGATATTTATTGGTTAAAAATGGCACCGACCTTTTGAACAAAATGTATCGTTTTAAAACTTTTTTTTTTGGTCCTGCCTGAACGATATTTATCGTTTTAAGCTCTGCTTTGCTGTATTTTTTTTGCTGTATATTTGCTATAGTTTTTGAGAAAATCGATTTTGAATATTCTTCTTCTGACCGTGGGAAAATTAAACGCCCGCCGACTTTAGCGGTTAATAGCAAAGCCCCTTTAAATGCCAGAAACACCAAACGTGTAGGGAATGTTAAGAAGAACAGTGGGAACACGAAGAAAAAAAAATGTTCAAAAAGACCTTATAGTTTTTGAGAAAATCGATTTTAAATGTTCAAAGAGGAAAATGTATCTATTTAAATCGCTGATGACATTTCTGCCGAAACAATTCCCGCCGACTTTAGCAGTTAATAGCAAAGTCCCCTTAAAGCCTAGCAATACCAAATTTGCAGGATATGTTAAAAAGATACTGGGAAACAATATTTTTTAAAAAATTGAAAAATTTTTTTTTTTTTAATTAAAATTTTTGTGTCATGTTCTGAGTGTGGGAAATGTTTTGAAAAAAATGACGTGGGGTCCCCCCTCCCAAGCCTCTGTAACCCCTTTTCCCCCATGCAGGCTGGGATAGCCAGAATGCGGAGTCCCGGCCGACTGGGGCTTCGCACCCTGAGCTATACCAGCCTGCATGGTCCATGGTATGGGGGGCTTCCCCTCCTCTCCCCGGGACCCCTTGTCCGATCCATGGACAAGGGGCTCTTCCCCACCTCCGGTGCCCCATTAGGAGGTGGGGGCGACGACTCCCTGGGGGGGTTCATGGTGGCATCTGGGAGTCCCCTTTAAGAAGGGGAACCCAGATGCCTGCCCCCCTCCCGTGAGAAATGAGTATAGGGGTGCAAAGTACCCCTTACCCATTTCCATAAAGGATTAAATGAAATAAAAATGCAACAATGAGAAAAGTCCTTTAATGTTCTAAATTAACCAGAAATACTTACCTGTACCTTTAAGAAAAAATTCCCACGCCAATTAGGTCCCACAAAAGTATCCTCCATCTTGTGATCTTCAGAAATACTTACCTGTACCTTTAAGAAAAAATTCCCACGCCATTATCCTCGGAAAAGGTCCCGTGGTATAATCTGTTATGTCCCACGACGACAGTATCCTCTGTCTTGTGATCTTCAGAAATACTTACCTGTACCTTTAAGAAAAAAATCCCACGTCAATTAGGTCCCACGACAGTATCCTCCATCTTGCGACCTTCTGTTACATGTTGATTGAAGATCTCCGCCGCCCCGACGCCATACACGCCGCCCCGCCGAACTGCTCTCAGCTATACTAATTATAGCTAAGAGCAAAAAGCATCTTTAAAATGTGGCTCCAATGGCCCCCATTGGTCGATGAGGAACCAATGGGGAGCCTTGGAGCCAAATTTTAAAGATGCTTTTTGCTTAGCTATACTTAGTATAGCTGAGAGTGCGTCTATACAGACGCATTACCGCTGGCTGCCGCTGCCCTCCCTGCTTCTCTCACACCTGTCACCCTCACCCATGCTGGCACCCATGGGTGCATTGGGTGCCAGCATGGGTGAGGGTGACAGGTGTGAGAGGCAGGGAGGGCAGCGGCAGCCAGCGGTAATGCGTCTGTATAGACACACTCTCAGCTATACTAAGTATAGCTAAGCAAAAAGCATCTTTAAAATTTGGCTCCAAGGCTCCCCATTGGTTCCTTTTTTTTTTTATAAATTTGCTATCAACTTTTTTTTTAATATGTTCTGAGTGTGGGAAATAAATAAAAAAAAAAAAACGGCGTGGGGTCCCCCCACCCGAGCCTCTGTAACCCTCTGTCCCCCATGCAGGCTGGGATAGCCAAAATGCGGAGCCCCGGCCTACTGGGGCTTCGCACCATGAGCTATACCAGCCTGCATGGTCAATGGTATGGGGAGCTCTGGAGGGGAGGGGCGGCCAAGCCTCCCCCTCCTCCCCCCCCCCCCCCCGGAGCCCTTGTCCAATCCATGGACAAGGGGCTCTTCCACGCCTCCCTTGAGCCGGTTCTTTTTGTATTGAATCGAATGAGCCGGCTCATTCATCAATGAGCCGGTTCTTTTTGTATTGAATCGAATGAATCGCCAGAGCCTATTCATTCGATTCAATGCAAAAAGAACCGGCTCATTGATGACCCGGTTACTATACCTTAGGATGCGTCCTGTGCGGATGCATGGCACCAGCTCCTGCTGTCTCTCCCCACCTGCCTGCACCCGTCACCCTCACCTAGGGTGGCACCTGGTGTACCCATGGGTGAACCAGGTGCCAGGCTAGGTGAGGGTGACAGGTGAGGAGGCGGGGAGGACAGCGGGAGCCGGTGCTATGTGTCGGTACGCAGGACGCATTGTAAAGTATAGTATTGCTAATTGGCGTGGGAGATCTTCAATCAAGGTAATTGAATATCGCAAGAAAGAGAATACTTTATACGATGGATCGTTTACCGGTTTATCGTTTACTGAGGATATGGCGTGGGAACATTTTTTTAAAGGTACAGGTAAGTATTTGTGGTTAATTTACAACATTAAAGGACTTTTCTCGTGGTTGCGTTTTTATTTCATGTAACCCTTTGTGGAAATGGGTAAGGGATACTTTGTACCCCTATACTCATTTCTCCTGGAAAGAGGGTGGGCATCTGGGGGTCCCCTTCTTAAAGGGGACTCCCAGATGCCACCATGAACCCCTGGGAGTCGTCGCCCCCACCTCCTAATGGGGCACCTGAGGCTTGGCCGCCCCTCCCCCCCGAAGCCCCATCATTACATGGGCCATGCGGGATGGTATAGCTCATGGTGCAAAGCCCCAGTCGGCCGGGGCTCCGCATTTTGGCTATCCCAGCCTGCATGGGGGACAAGGGGTTACAGAGGCTCGGGAGGGGGGACCCCACGCAATTTTTTTCAAAAAATTTCCCACAATTTTAATAAAAAAAAATTCAATTTGTTTTAAATATTGTTTCCCAGTATATTTTTAACATATCCTGCAAATTTGGTATTGCTAGGATTTAAGGGGATTTTGTTATTAACTGCTAAAGTCGGCGGGAATTGTTTCCATGCAGAAATGCCATTACGCGATTTAAATAGATACATTTTCCTCTTTGACATTTAAAATCGATTTTCTCAAAAAATATAAGGTCTTTTTGAAAAAAAAAAAAAATTCTTCTTGTTCCCACTGTTCTTCTTAACATTTCCTACACATTTGGTGTTTCTGGCATTTAAAGGGGCTTTGCTATTAACCGCTAAAGTCGGCGGGCGTTTAATTTTCCCACGGTCAGAAGGAGAATAGTCAAAATCGATTTTCTCAAAAACTATAAGGTCTTTTTGAAAAAAAAATTTCCTCTTGTTCACACATCTTTTCTTAACATTCCCTGCAAATTTGGTGTTTTTAGCGTTTAAGGGGGCTTTGCTATTAAACATTAAAGTCGACTCGGCGGGCAGACATTTTCCAAACTGCAGCAAAGCAGGGCTTAAAATGATAAATATCGTTCAGGCAGGACAAAAAAAAAAACAAGTTTTAAAACGATGACTTTCGTTCAAAAGGTCTGCACTATTTTAACCTTTAAAACGATAAATATCGTTTTAAACTAATATCAGGCAGAAGGGGGCGCCATTATTTAACCGGCGCTATTTTTCACTGGACGCCTAATAATATGGTAGGACATTAGACTATGAATATGGTAGGGATTAGATTGTGACCTTCTCTGAGGACAGCCAGTGACATGACTATGTCATCTGTAAAGTGCTGCAGAAGATGTCATTGCTATATAAATGCATAATAATAATATGGTAGGACATTACACTATGACTATGGTAAGGATTAGATTGTGAGCTCCTCTGATTACAGTCAGTGAGATGACTATGTACTCTGTAAAGTGCTGCAGAAGATGTCAGTGCTTTATAAATACGTAATAATAATATAATAAGACATTAGAGAATGACTATGGAAGGGTTTAGATGATTGTGAGGAAAAACAAACGTCTAAAACCAAAAGCAGCCAAAGCAGGAACACACAAAAGGTGAGTAATAGTGCGCTTAGCACGTGACATAATTGCTTGCAGTGGCGTAGCAAAGGAGCTGTGGGCCCCGATGCAAGTTTTACATTGGGGCCCCCAAGCACTCTATACATAACAATTGATACGGCGCACCAAAACCTGCCAATGGCAACTACAGTGTCAGAGGTGCAAGAAGGGGATGGGGAACAGTTTGTTAATAATTACCACTATTCAAAGTATCTATAGAAGTGATTATTATGAGCACAGGACCAATATAGAGCTAATTCTGTAGTTGAGGGAGGGCCCTTCGGGGCCCCTCTGGCCCAAGGGCCCCGATGCGGTTGCTACCGCTGCACCCCCTATTGCTACGCCCCTGATTGCTTGATATACTGCTTATAAATCTGTCACTGGTGTTTAGGAAGCCCAGTCTCAGCTGAGAGAGGTTATATAGAGGGTGCTGGGGTCACACAGGCCTCCTCACCATATAAAATGGAAGAGTTATGTAGAGAGCTGAGATAAGGTAAATCCTGACCCTGCATGTCCTCCTGGTATCAGAGCTGCCTCAGGCAGTATACAGGCCGCCTCCTCCTCACCTCACTCCCTGAGAAAGGAGCACTCCGCAAGGAAAATGATCTCATGGCTGCCTCATATCCTCTGTGTGGGAAGTTCTGATAACACATCTGTTAATGAATGCGGCTGTCACAGACATACAGGCCCAAACTATAGGTTCTCACACATAATATAGCTGCAGCAGGCTGCGTGACGTCGTGTGGTGCCGCCTGCTGAACATCTACGCTTACCAGCCGGATAAACTATGGCTTATCTCTCAAGACAAACCCCACCTAACAACACACAGGATTATCTATGCATTTTGAACAAACTGAAATGAAGAACAAGAATGTTCAGCATAAATTGTCTTAAAAAAATCAAAGTGTACCTGAGATCAGAAGAAATAAAAAAAATATAAATACCTGGGGCTTCCTCCAGCTAACTGCAGGTTCATTGGTCCCTCGCCGTCCTCCTCCCTTATCCACAATTAGGCCCAGTTATTTGTCCAGTCAGGGCCAGTCGGCGCAGGTGCAGTCCACCAGCATGCGATTCCCCGTCACGCTCCCCGTCGCCAGGAGCATAATAGGGGGTGCACGTGTGGCCACGCATGTGCAGTTCACCCCACCTGGCCGAATTACCGGGGCCAATTATGGATGTTGCAGGAGGACAGCGAGGGACCTATGAGGTTGAAGGGGGCTGGAGGAAGCCCCAGGTATGTATATTTTTTATATTTCTTCTGATCTCAGGTACACTTTAAAGAGGAACTCCAGTGAAAATAATGTAGTAAAAAAAGTGCTTCATTTTTACAATAATTATGTATAAATGATTTAGTCAGTGTTTGCTCATTGTGAAATCTTTCCTCTCTCCGAGTCTCCGATTTACATTCTGACATTTATTACATGGTGACATTTTTACTGTGGGCAGGTTATGTAGCTGCTCCTAGCTGTTTTGGCTGTTAGAGACAGCTGTAAACAGCTAATTCCTGTCTGTGAACATTGTTACATTGTGGCAGTTTGCCCAGAGTACCGCGGTCCCAGAGCTTCTTGTGGGAGGGGTTTCACTACAATATCAGTCATACAGCGCCCCCTGATGGTCTGTTTGTGAAAAGCATTATATTTCTCATGTAAAAGGGGGTATCAGCTACTGATTGGGATAAAATTCAATTCTAGGTTGGAGTTTCTCTTTAAATGGACTAAATAGCGTTTTTTAGCATACTTTTTTTTTTTAAGGAATATGTGAAGTATTACAAACACAAAAGTTTATCTAGTATTTGGGTTGTTTTTTGGGGTTTTTTTTTTTGGCTCCTGCTATTTTGGCCGACTAAACTTTTGAGAGCTTTATCAAAGATGCCCATTAAAGATACAATCTCCCTAACGATCGACTGTTCAGTTGATCAGATTGGATAGTGCTTAAGATGCTAATTAACCACGAACAGTCGATTGTTGCGTCTATTCATTTTTCAGATCGATCCCATTTGGTCTCATCTGATTGAATATGTTTCCTCCTTCTATTTTGTGAGCTTGAATGATAGTTTTTGATCGATCACAATGATCAGAATCAGATAGGGCAGTCGATTGTTCAGGTGATTGTATCCTTAATGGGCACCTTTAGGCTGGATTCACACTTTAATGCGTTAGGTTGAGTTGTGCTGCATTGCAGCATGCTTTGTTCAATGGGATGCAACTCGAAACAACTCAACGCAACTCATTGTCCTGTGCCCTCCCGCAGCTCTGCTCCGTCACCATCTACTGCGCCTGCACGAGAGCCACTCGCGATCGCGCTGACATGGTCTGGAGTGTACTGTGGAGGCACAGTAGTTGTGTGCCTGCGCAGAACACTCCAGATGACATCAGTGCAACCACAAGCGGCTCTCGCGCAGGCGCAGTAGATGCTGACCTGGCGAGGTCGGCATCGGCACTGGAGGGGGCCACCGGCTTGGAGGGGAGCTGCGCAGAGGGCACAGGACGGCTGCAAGGGGTTGGCGGAACCTCCAGGTAAGTAGATTTTTTGTTTTTAATTAGCTTGGACCTTCCCTTTAAGGGCTAATTCACAGAGATTAGTTGCATTGCAGAATAATTGTGCATGACAGCTCACTGCCCATACAGTTCTATGGGCCTGTTCACATCTCTGCGTTGTAACGGATCACAATATTCTTCACTGCATGCAGGATTGGTTCACACATAAATCTGTACACCTCTTATGTGTGAACACAGCCATAGAAACACACACAAAACTGATACCAACTGTAATTCTGTTTAGAAATGTGTAATAAGAGGAATTCCGTGGCTGCCATCTTTATTTTCTTTTATGAGAAATTGAGAATACTTGGGGCATTTAATTCTGTAGCACTTAGGAGAACCTGGAATAGGGGTGTTAGGTGGACTGGCCCCATATTGGGTAGTAGGTGACTGCGGGCCCAGCCGCCATGTTCCCATCATTGTACTTGGATATAAGTGCCTATCCTGCTACGTGCAGCTGTGTCGGTGCCACAGATAAGGCCAGGGTGGCTTCACGTAGAAGACGAGCCCCGACTGGCGCCACGCGGGGAATGGCAGCTTGTCTACGCTGCGCTCAGACCTTTGTCCTCACCAACACTGAAAACAGATGACATCACAGGTGACCTCAGCTTCCTGCCGCAGGGAGAGGAGAGAGGAAGACCCTGGTTACTTTGGCACGAATACAAACTTCTGCAGAACTTCACACTCTGGACATCAAACAGGAGCAAATCGGAGGCTCTTTCTACTTACTGGCCTTATCAGTGATCGCTGCCTCTGGGCTGAAACAGTGAGGCCTTTCTGACTGGCAGTATGGCTGACCTCTGGCTAACTGTTCTCTACTGAGACGCAGGAGTGATAGCGCAATTTCTACTGAACGCAGCCAGTGCTTCTTAAACTTCCCAGCGTTTAATTTTCCTGTTATTTTTGTACCAAAAGCAGTACAATTTTTTTTCAGCGTTTCTTTATCTTGTAAGCATTTTTGCAGACCGCTTGCAATTTGCGGTCTTGCAAGCAGTCCGCAAGCATGCGTTCATTACAAAAAAAAGCACTTTTTATAATTTTTTAAAATTTTTTTTATTAAGAATATTTTTTATTTTCATTTTTTAGTTTAAAGGACAAATCCAAGCAACCTAAAAATAAAAAAATCCACTTACCCCGGGCTTCCTCTGGCCCCTGTCAGCCGTTCAGTGCCCACGCCGCAGCTCTGCTCCACGCCGATGGTCCGGGGTCCCCTCGATTTCCACTGTGCCTGCGTGAGTAACTCTCAGAGTCGTGCTGACATCATCCGGACTGTACTGCGCAGGCACAGTAGTTCTGCGCCTGCGCAGTACTGCCCGGATGACGTCAGTGCGACTCAGTGAGCTGCACGCTGGAGCGCAGGAAGATGCCGACCTGACGAGGTTGGTATCTACATCGGAGGCAACCTGGTAGCCATCAGAGCTGCGGCGAGGACACAGGAGGGATGCAGGGGGCTGGAAGAAGCCCGAGGTAAGTGGATTTTTTATTTTCAGGTCGCTCGGACCTTCCCTTTAATGTTTGCTGCTATGGGCAGAAATGCTGCCTGTGGCTTTTTTCTTTTTTTTCTTTACACTTTTTTGGATCCAATACAGATGTTTGTATTAAATCCAATACAAAAAATTGAATTTGCCACGTCGGCTTGATTCACAAAAGCGCGATAGCTGGTAGCACGGCAGTTATCACGTGATCTTACGTTTGCGTGTAAACAAAGGTTTGTGCGCGATCACGTACACGTTTCAGGCGTGTGATCGTGTGCAAACCTTCACTTATCACGCAGCGTAATCCTTTACGCGTGCAAACCTTTGCGTGTGGCAGATCGTGTGATGACTGCCGTGCTAACAGCTATCACGCTTTTGTGAATCAAGCCCATAAAGTGATGATGCTGCGTGCGCTCAACACCAGGGGGCGCACACAGTGTCACCAGAGGGACATGCCGGGGACGTGATCGCTGAGGGACAGGAAGCGGACAAAGGAAGAAGAAGAGGAGATCGCTCCTGGAGATCGCCAATTCACTCGCAGGGAAGTCTTGAGGGTTCCCGCATGCCAGCGACGCCTAGGTAGGTGAGTAATAGGAATCATGAGTCAAGCTCATCCCTATTACTAGGGAGGTTAAAGTGACTATAAAGCCTAAAATAAACATAGCTTTATTGGGGATTTCTGTTTAAAGCAGACCCAAACTTAAAATTTTTTTAATTCAAAATATTTAGTTGCACCACTGTGACACATACAAAGATAAATAAACACTCCTTCAAGCCTATGAGGATTTCAGTGCATGCTTTTCGACCTTCTCTTTTCATAACTAGGGTTATACAGGTGGCAGCCATTAGCAATTGCTTCTTTGCCGGACACCTCCTACTCCACCAGTCTGCCGGATTCTGTCCCAGCAATATGAAAGGAAGGGAGGGGTTCCTTCGATAAATGTAAAATATTTTATATTTGTCATCATGTAGCTGAAAAAAGTCTGCTATTTATTATTATAATTTAGAAAATAGATTGTATTTCTGAAATCTTGTATTTTTAATTTGGGTCCACTTTAACTCACCCACCAAGACCTCAGCACTGATCATTAGCACCAACTTCCAATGCTTATCCCCGCCCCCTACAGACTAGTGCCATGGCGTTCTCTGTATAGAGATAGAGAGTGCCCCTGCCCAGCAGCGCCAAGGCACTCTCTTGTAAGGGGTGGGGCTAAGAAGTCAGTACAAATGGGGTCTCTGAGGTTGAATCAAACGTAAAACCCACGTAAAGCCATTATAACTTTTTAAGAGAGCCAGGCCCGGATTTACCTCACAGGAGCTTATAGGCACAGATGTCCTGGCACCCTAGACTTCGTCCTTCATGAACCTACAAATGCCACCAAACCACATCACAAGTGTGCTGGCTGGCCTAGATGTCACCTCTTCCTTACATCCCTTACCCATCACAGGTAGCTACAGCTGCCACTTAGCATTAGGTAGCCAGAAGTACCCTCAATATTAAGTAGCTAGAAGCGTCCCCAAGTATTAGGTACTTAGAGGAACCCCCGTAATTAGGTAGAGGTGCCCCTGACTGAAGGGAGATCTCATCAGTGGAATGCCGAGAGCTGGGTGACTAACCTCTCATTTACACTCTGTTCAGGACTCTGCATAGGCAGGGTCGGCCCTAGACTTTTTGCCGCCTGAGGCAAATTTTTTTTAAAAAATTGCCACCGCCGCCCCTCCCCCCCCCCCCCCTCGGGGGGGGGGCCGCTCTGGGGGGCCGCCGAGCTGGAGGGGTAGCTGGCAGGACGGGGGTATTGGGCCAGCGGCGGGGAGGGGGGTCGGACCCCCCCCCTCCCTCGCCTGGGTCCCCCGTCCTCCGCTCCCCTCCAGCCTAAATAGACGCAGCCGTATATGTAAGAGGCACGGGCGGGGAGGACACTCACCTCTTCCCAGCATGCGCTCCACTGACATCACTTCCTGCAGCGTTGCAGGAAGTGATGTCAGTGGAGCGCACGCTGGAGCGAGGAGGAGGTGAGTGTCTCCCCGCCCGTGCCTCTTACATATACGGCTGCGTCTATTTAGGCTGGAGGGGAGCGGAGGACGGGGGACCCAGGCGAGGGAGGGGGGGGTCCGACCCCCCTCCCCGCCGCTGGCCCAATACCCCCGTCCTGCCAGCTACCCCTCCAGCTCGGCGGGCCGGCTCCCCGCACCCACGGACGGGCGGGTGCCGCCCCTGGAAATTTGCCGCCTGAGGCAAAAGTTTCACCCCGCCTCATGAGCGGGCCGGCCCTGTGCATAGGAAAGGAGAAAGGGAGGCACTCAGGGAGGGGAGTGAGCTGCCTTTCTATCATCAGGCGCCTGTAGGCACATGCCTACAGTGTCTTATGGTAAATCCAGCCCTGAAGAGAGCTCAGTGCCACAGTACATGCCCTGTTTATTTTAGGCTTTATAGTCGCGTTACGGAAAACAAACATTTTGAAAGAAATTCCTTCCAAGATGAGTACAGATATTGAAATTAGTTGGATAATAGTGAGGGCTGCTAAGTCGTTTGTAAATCCACTGGACAAAAATGGAGACATAAAGAGTTGTATTCAATGTTAGGCAATAGGCAGGTATAATGCCAGTGACAAGCCGTGGAGATATATCGCCACCTTGTGGTGTTCATTAGTTCTAACAAGTTCTTTTTTTCCTTCATTTTCTGGACTTTGATAAAGAACTAGAAAAGATCATGGGAGTGAACTCTATAAATATGAGCATAGCTCTCAACTGTCTGTTTTTCAGAAGGACAGTCCCTCTTTGGGGAATACATCTATTGTCGGACTGGGCCACCAGGAACCTCGAGGAATTCCCTGTAGGTCAAGCCCCTTTACTTTAAATGGGCCCTCCCAGGCCCTGCCGAGAAGCAGGAGGGGGTAGCAGCGCAGGAAAGGGGGGCTTAGGCACACAGCAATGGGGAGGGGCCCAACTCCCCCTTCCCCCACCTGGGGCCCCCCGTTCCACACTCCCCCTCCAGAATGGCAAATGACAGCGACCGGTCAGGGAACTACTTACTTTTTCCGCGCTCCAGGCGCCGGGAATATGCGTCGCTGCGCGTCACTTGTCTTCCGTCTCCAATGCCTCTCACTGTACTTCCTGATTGGTGGACGTACGGAGAGCGGCATTGGAGACGGAAGATACATGACTCGCGGAGACTCTGCGGCAGAACACCGGTGTCTGGATCCAGGATGAGGCGAGTTGTTTCCCGCCCGCTGCCACCAGCCCATCACTGCACAGAAAACTAGAGGGGGAGCGCAGAAGGAGGGGTGCCCAGGTGACGGAGGGGGGAGTTGGGCCCCCTCTCTACCACTGTGTGCCAGCAAGCTCCCCCTTCCAGGTTACCTATACGGGGACACCTGTAGCTAACTACCTATACTGGGGAAACGTATAGCTAACTACCTATACTGGGGACACCTATAACTTCACACCTATACCTAACTACCTATACTGTGGAAACCTATAGCTAACTACCAATATTGGGGACTACTATATTGTACTACCTATACTGGGGACACCTATATTTAACTACCTATACTGGGGAAACCTATAGCTAACTACCAATATTGGGGATTACTATATTGTACTACCTATACTGGGGACACCTATATTTAACTACCTATACTGGGGACACCTATAGCCAGCTACCTATACTGGGGACACCTATAACTTGCTACCTATACTGGGGACACCTATAGCTAACTAACTATACTGGGGACACCAATAGCTAACTACCTATACTTGTGACACCTATAGCTAACTACCTATACTGGAGACACCTATAGCTGGCTACCTATACTGAGGACACCTATAACTTGCTACTTATACTGGGGGGGGGGGGGTTATAACTAACTGCCTATAATGGGGACACCTATAACTTGCTACCTATACTGGGAGCACCTATATCTAACTTCCTCTACTGTGTGGACAGCTATATCTGGCTACCTATACTGGGGGCAACTATACTCAGGCTCTAGGCCCTTCGTATGGCACTTGCCTCAGGCCCTGGCCTGCATACTCTAAAGCCGCCCAGCATTGCAGGCAGTAGCAGCACCCAGCAAAGCACTCAGCTCTCCCCAGCCAGCCCCGGCTACCTAATACTGATATATATGGGCACAGGGCTAACTAATTCTGTTTTCTGGGGAACATAGCTGCTTAATTTATAAATACAGGGCTCATTTGGCTACTAAATTATTTTATTTTGACACACCTGGCTATTTATTTTGTTCATGGCTACCTAATTATTTGATCTGGAGGTGTGTGACTACTTGATGAATTATCATGAGGCATGTAACTACTTTTTTATGTAAAGTTTATCTGGTCAGACCCACTCTCTGTGAATAACACCGCTACTTACTTTGTAAATAATTCTCTTCCGCAATTTATTATTCTATGCTAAAAAGCTCATTATCCTTCACTGGAATCAAACTAACCCGCCTACAGATACAGAAGGGCAATCCTATATTAACAAAGAACCAAAATCTGGTTTCGCTGGATAGATGCAAATTATATTGATCTCAGTTAGTGTCAGATTTTCCTTATCGATACAGCCGTGACCAGGTAATTTCACCTCATGCTATCCTTAAATGAGGAGGGTTGGGGGCTACTCTGTTCTGCTGCAGCAGTACTGTTTTGTTGTATTGTTTTGTTTTATGCTGACTTTTTCGGCATTTGTTGTATTGTAAATGCAAAACTCAATAAATTTTGTCTTAAAAAAAAAAAAAAATATTTGCATGATATTGTTGTATGCACAGTTTGTCAATAAACACTTTTGCACAGTATTTCCCTGCCTCAGTGTCTGTGTTGCTGCAAACTGTGATCGATACCAGTTTCTCCATTCAGACTTGTAACAACGCTTAGGCAACGCTTTGAAAAGCAATTTAAAAAATCTCAATAAATCGCTCGGCGTTTGCTATAGCGCTGGTGATTTATAATGTGAACATAGCCTAACTGCTTGCTGTGTACACAGTTCAACTGCGCGTGGAAAAGGGGCCTAACAGCTTTATAAATAAGTAAGGCCTCTTTTCCATGGGCAGTTGAACTGTGTGCACAGCAAGCAGTTGCTAGGCAGCAGTGCTCAGTTACCAGGGGGCAGTGAGCAGTTACCAGGCAGCAGCAAGTAGTTGTGAGAAACATTTAACTGCCTATCAACTGCCCATGGAAAAGAGGCCTAAGGGCTCATTTCCACGGGCAGTCGAACAAGCAGTCACCAGGCAGCAGTGAGCAGTTACCAATTGTATGTGTGGTGCCAAGGAAACAGCGATTGAGGTGTATGAGACCTGATGATAAGCTGGTGCCAAGTCTCAACCGGATTGCTCAAACGGTCCTGGGTCAAACCACGTAAAGAAGGAGACGGCACACCACTGTCCGCAAAAAGATAGTTGCTTTGTATTGCAGAACAGAAGCACTACATGTTACAGACTGTAGTCCTTCATCAGGTCCGCACCAGGTTATGCACGTGATGAAGGACGACTGTAGCATGTAGTGCTCCTGTTCCACAATATACAGCAGTGTTTTTGAAGGCAGTGGTGTGCTTCCACTTCTTTACAAAGCAGTGAGCAGTTACCAGGCAGCAGTAAGCAGTTACCAGGCAGCAGTAAGCAGTTACCAGGCAGCAGCGAGCAGTTACCAGGCAGCAGCGAGCAGTTACCAGGCAGCAGCGAGCAGTTACCAGGCAGCAGCGAGCAGTTACCAGGCAGCAGCGAGCAGTTACCAGGCAGCAGCGAGCAGTTACCAGGCAGCAGTGAGCAGTTACCAGGCAGCAGTGAGCAGTTACCAGGCAGCAGTGAGCAGTTACCAGGCAGCAGTGAGCAGTTACCAGGCAGCAGTGAGCAGTTACCAGGCAGCAGCAAGCAGTTGTGAGAGTTTGAGAGGCTTTTCACTGCCTATTAATAGTCTGTGTAAAATAGGCCTAAAGGAGAATGGTAAAGCAAAAGGATATGGCGCTAACCTCTTCCATGGTGATGTAGAGAGAGGGTACAGCAATATGACAATACATATCCCCTTAGGAAATGCAGAAATCGCTACCCCCTTGTCTGAGAGATGCACTTTCCAGTGCATACTGATGAGTCAGCTGCCGGGAGATTTGGGCACAGAGTAATGCTACGTACACACATGTGACAACGATCGTTCGTTATGAACGACGAACGAACTTTTACTTGAAGAAAGAACGACCTAAGTAAAGTTAGTTGTAAAAGGTGTGTAACGATCTGATCATTAAAACGAACGTTACATCACATAAAGCAACGATTGCGCTTGCACATAAAAATGAAAAGTTCCATGGAGAAATAGTGAAATGCGCATGTCAGGCCTAGTATGAACGACCGTTTCCAACGATGTACTACTTTTTGCAAACGATCGTCATTGGGAAAAATCCGCCAAGCTAGATCGTTTGTTTTGAACGATCTAGCTCGTCCGTCGTTAGACTTCATGGTCGTTGGCTGCTTTTTTTCAAACGATCGTCGTTTGAAACGATCGGGGAACGATCATTTCAAACGACTATAGTCGCATGTGTGAACGCACCTTATAGCTGATACATAGCTCACAACTGTCCCTCTTTTGGAGGGACAGTCCCTCTTTGGGAACCCAGTCCGCCTGTCCCTCTTTCCTCCTGATTTGTCCCTGTTTCAGGACTGATGTACAGATCTGTATAAATATGTATTTTTATCCAGAAAAAAATGTGTTTATTTGACTCAAACTTCATTCCCCTCCTGTAAACTGATATATTTCTTATTTTCAAATGTTAATATGAAGGAAAATGAAGCAGCATAGATAGGACCAGTGTGGTTTGAATTATAAAACAACATATTTTCCTTATGAAATCTTTATGGTATGTGCGATATGGGGTGTGTCGGGGGTGTGGTTAGGGTTGTGGCTTGGGCGGGGCTTAAGTATCCCTCTTTCTCATCTCAAAAAGTTGGGAAGTAAGCTGATATACATCTTACCCTGCTCCTGCACAAGCGCCGGCAGCGTTAAATACTATTCCCCCTCCAGGTCACCATGGATAGTGGAGGAATTACGTAACTCAGCTTCCAGCGATTGCTAGGGGCCGGATTTACAGTGTTTTTGTAGTAATCTGTGGTCCATCTTTTGATGGCACCTAAATTACTCATTGAGGGCCGTTGTGGCTGTAATTCCTATTACGGCCTATGGTGGCGCCAGCTGCGCCCAAATCTCCCGCGCTGTTTTTACAGCGCTCGTCTCCAGTACCCCGTGACACATATAACAGCCATACATCTCAGCTATACATCATGCTCTCCAAACATCGCCCACTTCTGCCACATCTTATTTGTTTGCTAATTATAGAACTGTACTTTAAATGAAAAAAACTACATAAAACAAACAATGTCAAACTTATTTTGCTGGGGGCTTAATATGTATTTTATTAGGTAATGAAAACATCTCCTGTGGGAAAACCCAGGAACAGTGAATGGCTTATGGGTCAGCATATGTCTTCAGTAGTGACATGTGAGGTGCTGTGCTATCTGTTCTCTGCGGTGTTCTTCTTTATGTTGTAGTCTTCAGTCACAGGATGGATAAGTGGACAGCAGTCATCCCATTAGATCGCATTAGTGTATGTATTGTTGAAGAACTGGGGTGTTAGCTCGATCTCATCAGAGGTAGCTGTGCGACAGTGGCGGACACAGCCAGCAGTGGGCCCCTGTGCAAAATTGCAATTGTGGGCCCCCATGATTGGTGTGGCTATAACCAATGAGCTGGACAGAACCTGCGGCGCCCAGCGCCGTGGCAAAAATGGGCGTGGCAATGACCAGATGAGGGCGGAGCTAACTGTAATTTAAAGTGAACCCGGAGTGAGAGTGATATGGAGGCTGCCATATTTATTTCCTTTTAAACAATACTAGTTGCCTGGCGGCCCTGCTGATCTATTTGGCTGCAGTAATAAACTGAATTACACCAGCAACAAGCATGCAGCTAATCTTCTCAGTTCTGACAATATTTTCAGAAACCCCTGACCTGCTGCATGCTTGTTCAGGGTCCATGGTTGAAAGAATAAGAGGCAGAGGACCAGCACGGCAGCCAGGCAACTGGTATTGCTTAAAAGGAGAGAAATATGGCAGCCTCAATATTATTCTCACCTCAGGTTCCCTTGAAAAGTGCAACACAAAGACAATGGGCCCAAGTTTTGGTGACCCTTTCCCCAGAAAATTCACATAATTGTGCAGGTTTTCTCAAGAAAATGTGAGCAGATGTGCCCAGAAAATACATTCAATCATGTCGGCAGATTTGCCCAGAAAATACATTCAATCATGGCGGCAGATATGCCCAGAAAATACATTCAATCATGTCGGTAGATATGCCCAGAAAATACATTCAATCATGTCGGCAGATATGCCCAGAAAATACATTCAATCATGTCGGCAGATATGCCCAGAAATAGAGTTGGGCCGAACGGTTCGCCGGCGAACGTGGTTCGCGCGAACGTAGGTGGTTCGCGTGCGGGTACCGGGTACCGCACGCGAACCTTTTGCGGAAGAAGTTCGGTTCGCCCCATAATGCACTGAGGGTCAACTTTGACCCTCTACATCACAGTCAGCAGGCCCAGTGTAGCCAATTAGGCTACACTAGCCCCTGGAGCCCCACCCCCCCTTATATAAGGCAGGCAGCGGCGGCCATTACGGCCACTCGTGTGCCTGCATTAGTGAGAGTAGGGCGAGCTGCTGCAGTCTCTCATATAGGGAAAGATTAGTTAGGCTTAACTTCTTCCTGGCTGCACACCTGTTCTGTTCAGTGAGCCCTCAGCCCACTGCATACCTGTACTGTGATCCTGCCACTGCATACCTGTACTGTGATCCTGCCACTGCATACCTGTTCAGTGATCCTGCCACTGCATACCTGTTCAGTGATCCTGCCACTGCATACCTATTCTGTTCAGTGAGCCCTCAGCCCACTGCATACCTGTACTGTGATCCTGCCACTCCATACCTGTTCAGTGATCCTGCCACTGCATACCTGTTCTGTTCAGTGAGCCCTCAGCCCACTGCATACCTGTACTGTGATCCTGCCACTGCATACCTGTTCAGTGATCCTGCCACTGCATACCTGTTCAGTGATCCTGCCACTGCATACCTGTTCTGTTCAGTGAGCCCTCAGCCCACTGCATACCTGTACTGTGATCCTGCCACTCCATACCTGTTCAGTGATCCTGCCACTGCATACCTGTTCTGTTCAGTGAGCCCTCAGCCCACTGCATACCTGTACTGTGATCCTGCCACTCCATACCTGTTCAGTGATCCTGCCACTGCATACCTGTTCAGTGATCCTGCCACTGCATACCTGTTCTGTGGACCCGCCACTGTATACCTGTTCTGTTCAGTGGACCCGCCACTGTATACCTGTTCTGTGAACCCGCCACTGTATACCTGTTCTGTTCAGTGGACCCGCCACTGTATACCTGTTCTGTTCAGTGGACCCGCCACTGTATACCTGTTCTGTTCAGTGGACCCGCCACTGTATACCTGTTCAGTGAACCCGCCACTGCATACCTGTTGTGTTCAGTGAACCTGCCACTGCATACCTGTTGTGTTCAGTGAACCTGCCACTGCATACCTGTTCTGTGAACCCGCCACTGTATACCTGTTCTGTTCAGTGGACCCGCCACTGTATACCTGTTCAGTGAACCCGCCACTGTATACCTGTTCTGTTCAGTGGACCCGCCACTGTATACCTGTTTAGTGAACACGCCACTGCATACCTATTGTGTTCAGTGATCCTGCCACTGCATACCTGTTCTGTGAACCCGCCACTGTATACCTGTTCTGTTCAGTGGACCCGCCACTGTATACCTGTTCTGTGAACCCGCCACTGTATACCTGTTCTGTTCAGTGGACCCGCCACTGTATACCTGTTCTGTTCAGTGGACCCGCCACTGTATACCTGTTCTGTTCAGTGGACCCGCCACTGTATACCTGTTTAGTGAACACGCCACTGCATACCTATTGTGTTCAGTGATCCTGCCACTGCATACCTGTTCTGTGAACCCGCCACTGTATACCTGTTCTGTTCAGTGGACCCGCCACTGTATACCTGTTCTGTGAACCCGCCACTGTATACCTGTTCTGTTCAGTGGACCCGCCACTGTATACCTGTTCTGTTCAGTGGACCCGCCACTGTATACCTGTTTAGTGAACACGCCACTGCATACCTATTGTGTTCAGTGATCCTGCCACTGCATACCTGTTCTGTGAACCCGCCACTGTATACCTGTTCTGTTCAGTGGACCCGCCACTGTATACCTGTTCTGTGAACCCGCCACTGTATACCTGTTCTGTTCAGTGGACCCGCCACTGTATACCTGTTCTGTTCAGTGGACCCGCCACTGTATACCTGTTCTGTTCAGTGGACCCGCCACTGTATACCTGTTTAGTGAACACGCCACTGCATACCTATTGTGTTCAGTGATCCTGCCACTGCATACCTGTTCTGTGAACCCGCCACTGTATACCTGTTCTGTTCAGTGGACCCGCCACTGTATACCTGTTCTGTGAACCCGCCACTGTATACCTGTTCTGTTCAGTGGACCCGCCACTGTATACCTGTTCTGTTCAGTGGACCCGCCACTGTATACCTGTTCTGTTCAGTGGACCCGCCACTGTATACCTGTTTAGTGAACACGCCACTGCATACCTATTGTGTTCAGTGATCCTGCCACTGCATACCTGTTCTGTGAACCCGCCACTGTATACCTGTTCTGTTCAGTGGACCCGCCACTGTATACCTGTTCTGTGAACCCGCCACTGTATACCTGTTCTGTTCAGTGAACCCACCGCATCAGTGCGCATACCTGTGCAGTTAAGTGAACCCACCTACCTACGTGAGTGCACGCAGTGTGATATACCACTCCGTGCATACCCAATATGGACAAAACAGGTAGAGGAAGAGGAAGAGGTAGTGGCAGAGGCAGAGGAAGGCCACCCGGCAGGTCTGCGCGAGGTCGTGTAAATGTAATTTCGTGTGGATCTGGCCCACAGTACAGTGCTCGGAAGAAGGCACGTCCCATCACCTCCCAAGATTGTCAGGACGTGGTTGAGTATTTAGCGACACAGAACACCTCATCTTGCTCAGCCACCAGCGCTACTACTAGCACCACTTCCGCTGCATTTGACACTTCGCAAGAATTATTTAGTGTTGAAATCACTGATGCACAGCCATTGTTGTTACAGCCAGATGAATTTTCACCAGCTAATATGTCTGAGTTACGCGGCAACACTATGGATGTAACGTGTCAGGAGGATGAAGGACCTACTGATGGTGCAAGTTTGGATTTGTCTGAGGCAAGCGAAGCTGGGCAGGATGACTACGATGATGACGGTAATAGGGATCCTCTGTATGTTCCCAATAGAGGAGATGAAGAGGGGGACAGTTCAGAGGGGGAGTCAGAGAGTAGTAGGAGGAGAGAAGTTGCTGAAAGAAGCTGGGGCAGCTCTTCGTCAGAAACAGCTGGTGGCAGAGTCCGGCACCATGTATCGCCACCTATGTACAGCCAGCCAACTTGCCCTTCAGCATCAGCTGCTGAGGTCCCCATAGTGCCCACATCCCAGGGTGGCTCAGCGGTGTGGAAATTTTTTAATGTGTGTGCCTCAGATCGGACCAAAGCCATCTGTTCGCTCTGCCAACAAAAATTGAGCCGTGGAAAGGCCAACACTCACGTAGGGACAAGTGCCTTACGAAGGCACCTGGAGAAAAGGCAATGGGATGGCCACCTGAGCAAAAGCAGCAGCAGCACACAAAAGAAAAGTCACCCTCCTTCTCCTCTTCCTCCTTCAGGTGCATCATCTGCTTCTGCCGCTTTCTCCTTTGCACCTTCACAGGCACCCTCCTCCACTCCGCCTCTGCCCTTGAGCGGTTCCTGCTCCTCTGCCCACAGCAGCAGTCAGGTGTCCGTGAAGGAAATGTTTGAGCGGAAGAAGCCACTTTTGGCCAGTCACCCCCTTGCCCGGCGTCTGACAGCTGGCGTGGCGGAACTGTTAGCTCGCCAGCTGTTACCATACCGGCTGGTGGACTCTGAGGCCTTCCGTAAATTTGTGGCCATCGGAACACCGCAGTGGAAGATGCCAGGCCGCACTTATTTTTCGAGAAAGGCCATACCCCAACTGCACCGTGAAGTTGAGAGGCAAGTGGTGTCATCTCTTGCGAAGAGCGTTGGGTCAAGGGTACACCTGACCACGGATGGCTGGTCTGCCAAGCACGGGCAGGGCCGCTACATTACCTACACAGCCCATTGGGTGAACCTGGTGGTGAACGATGGCAAGCAGAAAGCGGCGGACCAAATTGTGACACCTCCACGGCTTGCAGGCAGGCCTCCTGCCACCTCCTCTCCTCCTGCTACATGCTCTTCGCTGTCCTCCTCCTCCTCCTTGGCTGAGTGGCAGTTCTCCTCTCCAGCTACACAGCCCCAGCTCCGCAGGGCCTATGCTGCATGCCAGGTACGACGGTGTCACGCCATCTTAGACATGGCTTGTCTCAAAGCGGAGAGTCACACTGGAGCAGCTCTCCTGGCTGCTCTTAAGAAACAGGTGGATGAGTGGCTGACCCCGCACCACCTGGAGATAGGCAACGTGGTGTGCGACAACGGCAGCAATCTGCTTGCCGCTTTGCATATGGGGAAGCTGACACACATACCCTGCATGGCACATGTCATGAATCTAGTGGTTCAAAGATTTGTGGCAAAGTACCCTGGCTTAGCGGATGTCCTGAAGCAGGCCAGGAAGTTCTGTGGGCATTTGAGGCGCTCTTACACAGCCATGGCACGATTTGCAGAAATTCAGCGTAAAAACAACATGCCGGTGAGACGCCTCATTTGCGATAGCCCCACTCGATGGAACTCGACCCTGCTCATGTTCTCCCGCCTGCTAGAACAGAAGAAAGCCGTCACCCAGTACCTCTACAACTGGAGTAGAACGAAACAGTCTGGGAAGATGGGGATGTTCTGGCCCGACAACTGGACACTGATGAAAAATGCATGCAGGCTCATGCGGCCGTTTGAGGAGGTGACCAACCTGGTGAGCCGCAGTGAGGGCACCATCAGCGACTTAATTCCCTACGCGTACTTCTTGGAGCGTGCTGTGCGTAGAGTGGCGGATGAAGCTGCGAATGAGCGTGACCAGGAACCGTTACGGCAGGAACAGGCATGGGACCAATTTTCATCAGACCCAGCTGTTTCCTCAACACCTGCGGCAGCACAGAGGGGGGAGGAGGAGGAAGAAGAGAGGTCGTGTGCAGAAGACGAGTCAGACTCAGAGGATGATGAGCAAGGTGTTTCTTTGGGGGAGGAGGAGGAGGAGGGGACAGCGGCAGGACAACAACCGCAGCAGGCGTCGCAGGGGGCTTGTGCTGCTCAACCTTCCCGTGGTATTGTTCGCGGCTGGGGGGAGGAGGTTGACTTACCTGACGTCACTGAGGAAGAGCAAGAGGAGATGGAGGGTACTGGATCCGACTTTGTGCAGATGTCGTCTTTTATGCTGTCCTGCCTGTTGAGGGACCCCCGTATAAAAAACCTCAAGGGGAATGAGCTGTACTGGGTGGCCACACTACTAGACCCTCGGTACAGGCACAAAGTGGCGGACCTGTTACCAACTCACCGGAAGGTGGAAAGGATGCAGCATATGCAGAACCAGCTGTCAACTATGCTTTACAATGCCTTTAAGGGTGATGTGACGGCACAACGCCAGCAAGGTACCACTGCCACTAATCCTCCTCCCGTGTCCACGCAGTCAAAGACAGGACGCTCCAGCGATCTCATGGTGATGTCGGACATGCGGACGTTCTTTAGTCCAACGCCTCGCCGTAGCCCTTCCGGATCCACCCTCCACCAACGCCTGGAACGGCAGGTAGCCGACTACCTGGCCTTAAGTGTGGATGTAGACACTGCTGTGAACAGCGATGAGGAACCCTTGAACTACTGGGTGCGCAGGCTTGACCTGTGGCCAGAGCTGTCCCAATTTGCCCTCCAACTTCTCTCCTGCCCTGCCGCAAGCGTCCTGTCAGAGAGGACCTTCAGCGCAGCTGGAGGCATTGTCACAGAGAAGAGAAGTCGCCTAAGTCACAAAAGTGTTAAGTACCTCACCTTTATCAAAATGAATGAGGCATGGATCCCGGAGGGCTGCTGCCCGCCCCAAGACTAAGTCAGTCCCCGCACACACAGCATCTCTGCCTGCACGCCGTGTGACTGGCTGCCTGGCCTGCCCCAAAAAGACTAAGTCGCTCCCAGTCCCTCCACACAGCATGTCTGCCTGCAGGCCGCTTCACTACCTTCTCCGCCACCACCAACAGGGTCCGGGACTCCAGGCGGATTGCTGAATTTTTTAGGCCGCTGCTAGCAGCGGCCGCTGTAATAATTTTTATGGTGCGTGTACATGACTGCCTAATTTTTCTGGCTGCACTGAGGGCAGCTGCAACAACAAAAGAAAAGGCATGTACATGCACCCATTCCCCTTCGTGATCATTACCTTGCCGTGGTGAAGGGGCTTGCGTATCACAATGAAGCAATGACCGGCGCCTAGATGAGTGTCTCGGGGGGCACACAAAAGATAATAAGGTCGTTGCTTCATTGTGGTCAGACCAAATTTGATCAGCTGGACAGTCACTGTTCTGTCATTCAGCTACATCAGCCAGGCCGACCATATGGGCTGTAAAGCCACAAAAACCTGCACTCTCGCCATGGTGCGCACCAGTCCAGCACGGCCGTCACTAGTACAAACAGCTGTTTGCGGTGCGTTACACGGTGAGTTTGGTGTGTCAGTGTGAAGCAGTACCTTAATTACACTACCTGATTGATGTATACACATGCAAGATGTTTTAAAGCACTTTAGGCCTGTCATTTAGCATTCAATGTGATTTCTGCCCTTAAAACGCTGCTTTGCGTCAAATCCAGATTTTTCCCGGGGACTTTTGGCGTGTATCCCACTCCGCCATGCCCCCCTCCAGGTGTTAGACCCCTTGAAACATCTTTTCCATCACTTTTGTGGCCAGCATAATTATTTTTTTTTTTCAAAGTTCGCATCCCCATTGAAGTCTATTGCGGTTCGCGAACTTTAACGCGAACCGAACGTTCCGCGAAAGTTCGCGAACCCGGTTCGCGAACCTAAAATCGGAGGTTCGGCCCAACTCTACCCAGAAAATACGTGCAATCATGTCGGCAGATATGCCCAGAAAATACGTGCAATCATGTCGGCAGATATGCCCAGAAAATACGTGCAATCATGTCGGCAGATATGCCCATAAAATACGCTCAATCATGTCGGCAGATATGCCCAGAAAATACGTGCAATCATGTCGGCAGATATGCCCAGAAAATACGTGCAATCATGTCGGCAGAATTTGCCCAGAAAATACATGCAATCATGTAGCATATTTGCCCAGAAAATACATGCAATCATGTGGCAGAACTGCCCAGAAAATACATGCAATCATGTGGCAGACCTGCCCAGAACATACACCTGCTAATATAAATAAAAAAAAAAAACATTTACTCACCTGCAGCAGCAGACCTCCTGTCCCAGCCTCTATCCGGCGCGCAGCTCCCATGGGTGGTTGGGTGGATAGGTAGCCTGGTGGGTGGGTGGGTAGGTAGGTAGCCTGGTGGGTGGGTGGGTAGGTAGGTAGGCAGCCTGGTGGGTGGGTAGGTAGGTAGCCCTTAGCCGGGTGGGTAGGTAGCCTGGTGGGTGGGTGGGTAGGTAGCCGGGTGGGTGGCTGGGTAGCTGGGTGGGTAGGTAGCCTGGTGGGTGGGTAGGTAGGTAGCCCTTAGCCGGGTGGGTAGGTAGCCTGGTGGGTGGGTGGGTAGGTAGCTGGGTGGGTGGGTAGGTAGGTAGCCGGGTGGGTGGGTAGGTAGGTAGCCTTTAGGTAGGTAGGTAGCCTGGTGGGTGGGTTGGTAGGTAGGTAGCCTGGTGGGTGGGTAACCTTGTGGGTAGGTAGCCAGGTGGGTAGGTAGCCTGGTTGGTGGGTGGGTAGGTAGCCGGGTGGGTGGGTGGTTAGGTAGCCTGGTGGGTGGGTTGGTAACTAGCCCGGTAGGTAGCCGGGTGTGTGGGTGGTTAGGTAGGTAGCCGGGTGGGTGGGTAGGTAGCCTGGTGGGTGGGTAGGTAGCCGGGTGGGTGGTTAGGTAGCCGGGTGAGTGGTTAGGTAGCCTGGTGGGTGGGAAGGTAGGTAGCCTGGTGGGTCTTTTGGTAGGTAGCCTGGTGGGTGGGTAGCTGGGTGGGTAAGTAGCTTTGTGGGTGGGTGGGTAGGAAGCCGGGTGGGTGGCTGGGTAGCCGGGTGGGTAGGTAGCCTGGTGGTGGGTAGGTAGCCAGGTGGGTAGGTAGGTGGGTGGGTAGGTAGCCGGGTGGTTAGGTAGCCTGGTGGGTGGGTTGGTAACTAGCCCGGTAGGTAGGTAGGTAGCCGGGTGGTTAGGTAGGTAGCCGGGTGGGTGGGTAGGTAGCCTGGTGGGTGGGTGGTTAGGTAGCTGGGTGGGTAGGTAGGTAGCCTGGTGGGTGGGTAGGTAGGTAGCCTGGTGGGTCTTTAGGTAGGTAGCCTGGTGGGTGGGTAGGTAGCAGGGTGGGTAGGTAGCCGGGTGGGTGGGTAGGTAGGTAGCCGGGTGGGTAGGTAGGTAGGTAGCCGGGTGGGCGGGTAGGTAGCCGGGTGGGTGGTTAGGTAGCCGGGTGGGTAGGTAGGTAGCCTGGTGGGTAGGTAGGTAGGTGGTAACGGTTGAAAAGGGCGCCCGAGCTGTCTGTATGAAAAGGGCGCCGCCATAGACATCCATGTTATTTCTGGAAATATGGGCTACAAGGAGTAGAAAAGGGCACCCGAGTTTTGATATAGGCTACAAGCGGGCTCCCCTTTGTAGCCCATATTTTTTCGGCTACTAGGTTTTCGGCTACAGTAGGGCGCCCCTTTGTAGCCCATATTATTGCCTTTTTTTGTAGCCTATGTTTTTATATGGGCTACAAGTGCTGGAAGCCGAATTATTTCATTTCCCCACCAGTGGCGTAGCTAGGGTGTTTGACACCTGGTGCGGAAAATTTACAGACACACACCCCCCCCAAAAAGCGAAGCGTGCAGCGGCAAAAAAATGGGTGTGGACATGACATCACATGGGTGGGGGTAACTGTAATGTAACAGTAAGGCAGTGGGCTAATATAGGTAGCCAGAATAGTTGCCCCCAGCATAGGTTAGATAGGTAGGTGCCCCCAACATAGGTTAGATAGGTAGGTGCCCCCAGTATAGGTTAGTTAGGTAGGTGCCCCCCAGCAAAGGTTAGATAGGTAGCTGCCCCCCATTATAGGTTAGATTAGGTAGGTGCCCCCAGTATAGGTTAGATAGGTAGTTGCCCCCAGTATAGATTAGGTAGGTGCCCCCCAGTATAGGTTAGATAGGTAGCTGCCCCCCAGTATAGATTAGGTAGGTGCCCCCCAGTATAGGTTAGATAGGTAGCTGCCCCCCAGTATAGGTTAGATTAGGTAGGTGCCCCCAGCATAGGTTAGATTAGGTAGATGCCCCCCAGTATAGGTCAGATTAGATAGCTGCCCCCCAGTATAGGTTAGATAGGTAGCTGCCCCCAGTATAGATTAGGTAGCTGCCCCCCAGTATAGGTTAGATTAGGTAGGTGCCCCCAGTATAGGTTAGATAGGTAGCTGCCCCCACTATAGATTAGGTAGGTGCCCCCCACTATAGGCTAGATTAGGTAGGTGCCCCCCAGTATAGGCTAGATAGGTAGCTGCCCCCAGGTAGGTAGGTAGGTGCCCCCCCCCCCCATAATGGAGGGGGGGCCGCGGGTAGGGCAGCCCGACCTCTCCCTCCCTCTCCCCGGGCCGCCCTCCATGCTCCCCCCTCCCAGTGCAGAGTGATCACGCAGCCGAGGGAAGCGCTGTAGTAAACTACTCACCTCCCTGGTTCCAATCGTTGCACTCGCCGCCGGTCTCCTCCCGCTCTGCATAGATGCTGATGCACACGCTGCTTCCTGTTTAGCTGGAAGCAGCGTGTGCATCAGCATCTATGCAGAGCGGGAGGAGACCGGTGGCGAGTGCAACGATTGGAACCAGGGAGGTGAGTAGTTTACTACAGCGCTTCCCTCGGCTGCGTGATCACTCTGCACTGGGAGGGGGGAGCATGGAGGGCGGCCCGGGGAGAGGGAGGGAGAGGGAGGGCTGCCCTCCCCGCGGCCCCCCCTCCATTAAAGCGCACCCCCTCTAGGGCGGCAGGGGTCACCCCACCTGGTGCGGGTCGCACCGCCCGCACCCCCCTCACGACGCTACGGTCCCCCACTATCGATGGCGGCCTGGAGGGGGAATAGTAATTAACACATCCGGAGTTTTTTTGTACCCGAAGTTTTTATATGGGCTACACCAGGCGCCTTTTTTGTAGCCGAAGTTTATATGGGCTACACCAGGCGCCTTTTTTGTAGCCGAAGTTGGTTTATATGGGCTCCACCAGGC
This sequence comes from Hyperolius riggenbachi, assembly GCF_040937935.1. Taxonomy (NCBI): domain Eukaryota; kingdom Metazoa; phylum Chordata; class Amphibia; order Anura; family Hyperoliidae; genus Hyperolius; species Hyperolius riggenbachi. Next base: position 50,074,096 of record NC_090649.1, on the reverse strand, counting down.
GCCCTTTTTTACCGGCGCCCTTTTCATATAGACCCATTCCGGTAGCCTGGTGGGTGGGTAGGTAGCCTGGTGGGTGGATGGGTGGGTAGCGGGGTGGGTAGGTAGGTAGGTAGCCGGGTGGGTAGCTATCCGGGTGGGGGGCCCGACTCCTATCCTCCCTCACCTCGGAGGGCCCCCCTCCCGGTATGCGCGGCGGGAGAGCGGCAAATACAGGAAGTCTCCGGGGCTCCAGCAGGCGCTAGAGCCGGGGTAGGGAACCTTTTTGGCTGAAAGAGCCATAAACACGACATATTTGAAAATGTAATTCCGTGAGAGCCATACAATATGTTTATAACAAAATACAAGGAAATGTGTGCTTTTTATGTAAAACCATTACTTTTAAAATACAATACATGTCTGAATTCTCTTTAATTACGTTGTTATGCAGTTGCTAACGGTTAGGCTGGTCAGGTTGCAGGGTGGGAGGCAGGTCAGGGTGCAGGGTGGGGGTAGGCAGGTAAGGTTGCAGGGTGGGTGAAGGCTGGTCAGGTTTCACGGTGGGGGGAGGCAGGTCAGGATGGGAGCAGCAGGTCAGGCTGCATGGTGGGGGGAGGCAGGTCAGGTTGCAGGGTGGTAGGCAGGTCAGGATGCAGGGTCGGAGGCAGGTCAGGATGGGAGCAGCAGGTCAGGCTGCAGGATGGGGGAAAGCAGGTCAGGTTGCAGGTCAGGGTGCAGGGTGGGGTAGGCAGGTCAGGCTGCAGGGTGGGGGAAGCAGGTCAGGTTGCAGGTCAGGATGCAGGGTGGGGGGATGCAGGTCAGGATGGGAGCAGCAGGTCAGGCTGCAGGGTGAGGGAAAGCAGGTCAGGTTGCAGGTCAGGATGCAGGGTGGGGTAGGCAGGTCAGGATGGGAGCAGCAGGTCAGGCTGCAGGGTGGGGGAAAGCAGGTCAGGTTGCAGGTCAGGATGCAGGGTGGGGAAAGGCAGGTCAGGATGGGATAGCAGGTCAGGCTGCAGGGTGGGGGAAGCAGGTCAGGTTGCAGGTCAGGATGCAGGGTGGGGTAGGCAGGTCAGGATGGGAGCAGCAGGTCAGGCTGCAGGGTGGGGGAAGCAGGTCAGGTTGCAGGTCAGGATGCAGGGTGGGGGGAGGCAGGTCAGGATGGGAGCAGCAGGTCAGGCTGCAGGGTGGGGGAAGCAGGTCAGGTTGCAGGTCAGGCTGCAGGGTGGGGGGAGGCAGGTCAGGATGGGAGCAGCAGGTCAGGCTGAGGGTGGGGGAAAGCAGGTCAGGTTGCAGGGTGGGGTAGGCAGGTCAGGATGGGGGCAGCAGGTCAGGCTGCAGGGTGGGGGAAGCAGGTCAGGTTGCAGGTCAGGATGCAGGGTGGGGGGAGGCAGGTCAGGATGGGAGCAGCAGGTCAGGCTGCAGGGTGGGGGGAGGCAGGTCAGGATGGGAGCGGCAGGTCATGGTGTGGAGAAGTAGTTAACCAGGTGATAATGCTTGGTGGGGGGAGGCAGTGAGGTGCTGGGTGGTAGGTTAAATAATCTAATAGTGCTGTATTGTGAGAGACAGCACAATCACCAGGCCAGGCAGCGTCCAACAGCGCGGAGTTCCACAGCGCGGGCTTGGCTGACGAGATCACTGGCCGCAAGTCCCTGCCCTCCGCCAATGAAATCCATCGTAACCATGGGGGCGGAGCTACAATACACTGGCCGCGGCGGCTGAAGGAGGCGATTTACAGCACGGCCATGTGAGGGTGGAGGAGGTGCAATGCAGGGAGGAGGCGGACATATGGGGAAGGAGGCAGTGCACGGAGGCAGCGGCACACTTATTTTAACATTTAGCACAGTCTCGCTGGCCGCTCTGTCACCCGTTCTAAAGCAAGCCAGAGAGCCATATGCAGCCTTGAAAAGAGCCATATATGGCTCGCGAGCCATAGGTTCCCGACCCCTGCACTAGAGGCTCAGCCGCTTGGTCTCCGATGTCTCTCACCTCTGTATACTGCTCGCTACTTCCTGGTTTAGTAACGAGCAGTATACAGAGGAGAGCAGACAGCGGAGACCAAGTGGCTGAGCCTCTAGCACCTGCTGGAGCCCCGGAGACTTCCTGTATTTGCCGCTCTCCTGCCGCATGAGGAGGGACCCCGAGGTGAGGGGGGGGGAGGATAGGAGCCGGGCCCCCCCAGGAAAATAAATAAATAAATAAAAAAAACAGCAATACTTAATGGGCCCCTGAAGCAACGGAACTTCAGGGGCCCTCGTGCGGCGGCACGGCCTGCACGGCCGTATGTCCACCACTGGATAGAGATACCCACTTTCCCAGAGGAGCTGATAACGAGGGGTATCTCTACAGAACACTGGAATCAGTACTCCAGCAGGCTGGAGACTCAGATGAAGTAGTGATCGGTTCACCCGAGGAGCAGATGATGCACAGTAGACAGAAGGAGCAGATGATGCACAGTAGACAGAAGGAGCAGATGATGCACAGTAGACAGAAGGTACCTATCACCCGAGGAGTGGGTGATTCAGACTGTACTATAGCTGTCAACCTGAGGAGCAGGTGATTAAGACTGTACTGCAGCTATCAACCTGAGGAGCAGGTGATTAAGACTGTACTGCAGCTATCAACCTGAGGAGCAGGTGATTAAGACTGTACTGCAGCTATCAACCTGAGGAGCAGGTGATTAAGACTGTACTGCAGCTATCAACCTGAGGAGCAGGTGATTAAGACTGTACTCACCTCATACCCCCAGAAGATCTGCCAACCTTAGTCCACGCCTTCATCACATCCCGACTGGACTACTGCAATGCTCTCTACACTGGCCTTCCAAAAAAGGTCTTGTACCGACTACAGCTGATACAGAATACTGCTGCCAGACTGCTAACCAACCAACCCCGTCACTGCCACATAATGCCAGTCCTGCACTCCCTTCACTGGCTACCTATAGAATGGAGGGTCCTATTCAAGATCGGCCTACTGACATTTAAATCCCTGAATAATTTAGGCCCTGGATACATGAAAGATATGTTGCAGCTGCGTAGCAATCCCCGCATTCTCAGATCAACAGGTTCTAATAATCTAGTCATACCCAGAGTCCACTTGGAAACTTTTGGTCCCAGAGCCTTCTGTCATGCTGCCCCTACGTTTTGGAACTCCTTACCTCAACAGATCAGGACAGCTCCATCCCTGGACGTGTTTAAATCCAGACTGAAAACCCACCTGTTCAGTTTGGCATTTGCAGAAATATAACTTTTGTTGTGTGAATACTTCATCCTACTAATTACTGAATCTGAGAGAGCCTAAGCGCTTTGAGTCCTATGGGAGAAAAGCGCTATAGAAATGTTATTGTATTGTATTGTATTGTACTGCAGCTATCAACCTGAGGAGCAGGTGATTAAGACTGTACTGCAGCTATCAACCTGAGGAGCAGGTGATTACTAAACTGAAAGTCCCTCACCAGCACTAAGCTCACTGGTGAGGGCAGGAGAGTCAGACAAGCATGATCGGCAACACACGGACAGATACGGTACAAAGACAGAAGACTGAATCAGAGTAAGGTACAAGCTGAGTCGGCAACAAGATCAGATAGGCATAGACACAGAATCAGTAGGCAGAAGAGTAGTTAAGGCAAGCAGAGGGTCATAACAAATAATACAATTCAATTAGTACTTTAAGCTATCAACAGAATCTGGCTAAGTGTGGATCCCCAGCTCCTGCTGGTTCTAGCACACTTTGGGATCTGACTAAGGTCTGAGTGCTAACACGTAGCATTTGCAACAGCAGACAAAGAGCAACTGGCAGGCAGGTCCTATATACACTAAGAGCGCTCCGCAGCGCCGCCCCAGTCACTTAGCCAATCCGGAGCACTGCTGGAGTCAGGTGACCGGCTCATCAGCTGACTCTCCTTCTACTTGCATAAAGGTCCTGTCGCCTGGCGCGCGCTCGTAGCCCTCAGTCTATGTGCAACTGAGGGACCAGGCAAAACTCCAACATGTAACTGCGCGGTGGAGGCCGCCGGCTGAGACGCGGATACAGCCACCATGCGGCTCACCGCCGCGGTGGCCTCTCCGCTATCTATTACACGATTATTAGATTCAGCACATGTGCCATGCAGGGTACATGTGTCAACTTTACCAAAGTCAAAGCTGAAATGAGATTGCTGCCGTTGTCACACACCACGTTGCCGATCTCCAGTTGGTGCAGGGTCAGCCATTGAGCCACCTGTTTGTTCAGAGCAGCCAGGAGAGCTGCTCCAGTGTGACTCTCGGCTTTGAGGCAAGACATGTCCAAGATGGCGTGACACTGTCATACCTGGCATGCAGCATAGGCCCTGGGGAGCTGGGGGTGTTTAGTTGGAGAGGAGATTGCAGCACCAGTAGAGTGACACTGCCACTCAGCCAAGGAGAAGGAGGAGGATGACAGCGAAGAGGATGTAGCAGAAGGAGTAGGAGGAGAAGGAGAGGAGATCGCAGCACCAGCCAAGGAGGAGGAGGATGACGACATCGAAGAGGATGTAGCAGAAGGAGAGGAGGTGGCAGCAGGCCTGCCTGCGAGCTGTGGAGGTTTCACAACTAGGTCCGCTGCACAGCCACGTACTCCCTGCTTGCCGCCAGTGGTCACCAGGTTGACCCAATGTGCTATATAAGTAATGTACCTGCCCTGACCGTGCTTTGCAAACCAGGCATCCGTGGTCAGATGGACCCTTGACCCAACGCTGTGTGCCAGAGATGACACCACTTGCCTTTCAACTTCACGGTACAGTTTGGTCTCACCTTTTTAGAAAAATATTTGCTGCCTGGTATCTTCCACTGTGGTGTCCCAATCGCCACAAATTTTCAGAAGGCCTCAGAGTCCACCAGCTGGTATGGTAACAGCTGGCGAGCTAACAGTTCCGCCAAGCCAGCTGTCCGATGCCGGGCAAGGGGGTGACTGGCAGACATTGGCTTCTTCCACTCAGATTTCCTTCTCGGACACCTGGCTGCTGTGGGCAGAGGAGCAGGAAACGCTCAAGGTGAGAGGCGGAGTTGAGGAGGTGGCTGGTGGCTGTGAAGGTGCAAGGGATAAAGGGGCTAAAGATGCTGCACCTGAAGGAGGAAGAGGAGGCGGAGGGTGGCTTTGCGTTTGTGTGCTGCTTTTCTTCAGGTGGTCATCCCATTGCTGTTTGTGCTTCTTCATCAGATGCCTTCATAAGGCAGTTGTCTCTACATGGGTCTTGGTCTTTCCACAACTCAATTTTTGGTGGCAGAGAGTACAGATGGCATCCCTGTCATCTGAGGCAGACACACAAAAAAATTTCCACACCGCTGAGCCCTGGGATGATGGCACTTTGGGGGTGGCGGCAGCGGTTGACCTTGAAGGGCATGTTGGCTGGCAGCTCATAGGTGGCGATACATGCCGCCGGACACTGCCACGAGCTGTTTCTGAGGATGAGCTCCCCCTGCTTCTTACAGCAACTCGTCTCCTCCTACTCCTCTCTGACTCCCCCTCTAAACTGTCCCCTTGTTCATCTTGTCTTCTGGGATCCCACGTGACATCCATGGCAGTATCAACATCATCATCATCATCATTATCATCCTCCACAGCTTCGCTTGTATCAGACACCTCCAAAACTGCATCAACAACAGGTACTTCATAATCCTCACACCATACGTCTATAGTGACGCCTAACTCAGACATATGAGGTGGTGTAACTTGCTTAGTGCCTTCATCTTGTAACAATAATGGCTGTGAATTAGTTAATTCCCCACCAAATAACTCCTGCGAAATCTCAAATGGAGCGGATGTGGTGCTAGTAGAGGTACTGGTAGCTGCTGGCTGAGTTTTAAGTGGGGTGCCAGAATCAGAACAGGAGGAGGAAGATACGTCATGGTTCCGTGAGGAAGATGAGGTGTTCTGTGTTAAATAGTCAACATGCCTTCTAGGCACAAGGCACATGCCTTCTGAACACTGTACTGTGGTTGAGGGCCGCACGAATTCACGTCAGCACAACCTCGAACAGACCTGCCGGGTGGCCTGCCTCTGCCTGCTGTTTTGTCCATATTAAGCGGGGGGGGGGGGGGGGGGGGATGAAGTGAAAGGTATGCACTGACTTGACTGGTATAATACAATGTGCAGTATTACACAGATGCAGTGAAAGGTACTGACTGCTGGTATATTATGTGCAGTCACACAGATGCAGTGAAAGGTATACACTGAATTTGCTGGGCCTGGCACAGTATAGCTGTTAGCAAGGGCCAGCTGCGACACACAGGGCTGTATATGCAGTGTCAATGCCACAAATGTGCAGTCACACAGATGCAGTGAAAGGTACTGACTGGCTGCTGGTATAATACAATGTGCAGTCACACAGATGCAGTGAAAGGTACTGACTGCTGGTATAATACAATGTGCAGTCACACAGATGCAGTGAAAGGTACTGACTGCTGGTATATTATGTGCAGTCACACAGATGCAGTTAAAGGTACGGACTGCTGGTCTTTTTGGTATTTTTCTAGGTTGGAGCACATCCTGGACCAGTATATTGTGCGTTTTTATTTGGAGAGTGTTGTTTTGCGGGCATCATGGATTTTTTAAATCGAATGGAAAAAGATTGGAATGCACAGCTTGAACAAATATTCCGTGCTGCGCCTGAGACGGGCCCTGGAACAGATTCAGACATACCAGATGGGTTTAAAAACCTTTGTATAGATATTAAGAATACCCATATTGAATATATTCGCCTGGGGTGGAATATCCACAGCCTGCTGAATTATGTTAAAGAGAGAATTTTTCCCCGGGGACTCAGGGTCCAGATTTTCCCATCCTGGGAGGTTACAATCAAGGAGAAGGAAGATTGGGAAGAGGGCTTGGGCAAATGCTTAGTGATCATTATAGAAATGTTATTGAAACATGATAGAGACCTCTTGCCTAAGGTTAAGAACAAAATCAATACGTTGTTGAAAGAATTGGACAAATTCGATTCTGTTCGTTTGGTGCAACCCTTTTTGCTGCAATTACAGACAGAAGTTGGAAAAAACTACTGTGGACAGAAAGAAGACCATGATGACCAATATGATTCTGATTCTGATTCTGATTCTGAAATTAGTAAGGGATAGGACTGATTATGACACGGGGAAAGCCTTTCTGTGGAAACATAGAGGGAATGGCAAGGGTTTAAAAACATAAGAACAGAAAAAGATATGCCAAAAAGAAGGGCCCCAAGGAACCTAATCAAAATCCTAATAATGGTTTTGGTTTTAGTAGACAACATCCTAATGCCAGCCTGTCCAGCCGTGTGTCTCTCTCTGAATCAAGTGATTTTTTTAGAGTCAGAAAGCGAGGCAGAAGGGGTGGCCTCGCTTATAAAAGAAAGATTAAACCCCACCTCCGCAGAGCTCTACAACAATCTGAACAAAAGGAGACGGACCTAGGTGATTCCGGAAGAAACACGGATGTAAAAACACTCCAGGTACTTAATTTAACAGCTGTTACCCTTAACGATACTGAAATGTCTTTATTACAAAAGGGTTTGTCTTTTGCACCAATGCAAACTATTGATATTTTTGAGACTGTAAAGGATGTGTACCTTTTTTGCAGACGATTGATTTTAAAGAAGATGTTTCACAGTACAGATGTTATGGATGAACAAACTAGATTGGCCATCGAACTCCCAGATAATTTAGATCGACAAGTCTTTCAGGATCTTATGGACCTGGTAAGTGAAATTGAGGGTCCTCAAAATGACAATGAGGAGACATCCAGTGGCAACAAGTTCAGGCCGCGGTCAACTTTTTTACCCTCCTTATCTACTTGTCCACCAGTCAAGGTTTTCTTTGATTTGGTGGTCAGAGACATTGAAAAAATCAGGATCAACAAAGGGATTGGGTCCAATATAACTCAGAAGGAAAAGCGGGCTCTTCAGGAGTTGATTAAACGAGATGATGTGATCATTCGAGAAGCTGATAAGGGGGGTAATATTGTTGTTTGGGGTGTTGATGATTATGTGGCTGAGGCTAACAGACAACTTAATAACAATAACTAATACAGGAAATTGAGGACAAATCCAACAGATGTTTTCAAAAAACAACTGGAAGAAATTCTGGATGTGGCTAAGGAAGAAGGTCTAATCTCTACAAAGGAAAGACAATACCTTATGGTAAGTAAACCGATAATTCCGACCTTCTACCTATTGCCCAAGATTCATAAGGATAAGATCAGGCCCCCGGGCAGACCCATTGTGTCAGGCATAGGTAGCCTTATTGAAAAAAGTTGTGCCTTCCTCGATTTCTTTTTGCAGCCACATGTAATTACATTGGACTCTTTTGTCCGAGATTCTTTGGACTTAATTACCAAACTCAACGGGATTTCTCTACCCCCAGGTGTATTCTTCATCACGTGCGATGTGAAATCGCTATACACAAACATCGATCACGAACATGCTAAGGAGGCCGTGAGATTCTTTTTCTTTACTACACCTGTCTCCAGACAAGACTTTAATGAATTTTTGGTGGACTTGATGGGATTTATCCTCTCACGTAATTACTTCACCTTCAATGGTGAGTTGTAACGATTGGTGTCAGCAAGAGGCACAAATATCTGATTAAGTGGTGATATACAGAATCACCACTAATGCAGATATGTTAGAGTGAAATAGTAAGTATCTTCCTGATGGTAAATCAGCGGAAGGCTCACTAACACGGTAAGTGCCTGAAATGATCTACTCAGACCAGTGTCACACCCCGAACCTTGATTATTGGGGATCCGCAGTATCGCCAATAATACAAGGATAGACCCGATTATATAGCAATCTGCGGAATTGCTAATAATGCGGGTAGATGTAAAGCAGTGGACACACGAACAACATGAAAATATACAAAGCAGTAAATATTCACAAAGTTGTGGAAATATCCACCACACGGCAATTCCTCAGAGGTGTGGTTACCTCTGAATGGGAACCCCGTGTGTGAGATCCCCCAAAGTGGCAGTGGAGGAATCTCGGCCTCTGGCAGTAACGGTCTGCTAGGGCCGGCGTCTCAGGGAGGCAAGCCTCAGATAATAACCCAACAGTAGGAGACGTTCCACTGAAGGGAGCAAGGTCAGACAGAAAGAGGTTCGGCAACAGTACAGGCGGCAACAGTACAGAGACGTGAGACGAGAGAATAGTCAGGAACCAAGCCAATAGTCGTTAACGGTACGGGCTGGCAGAGTACAGAATCAGGAAGCAGAAGAGAAGTCAAGACAGGCACAGAATCATACACAGAGAATCAATAACAATAATAATAATCTCCTAGTCTAGGTGTGAAGTCCTTGGTTTCAACACCTGGGATCTAGTCTAAGGTCTGAGTGCTGACACAGGGTATCGCAAACACAGACAAAGTGTGACTGAAAAGCACTTCCTTATATACTGCCTGGGAGAGAAGTCTCCACCCCAGGCAGCAACCAATCAGAGCAGGCTAAAATGTCAGCTGACCTCCAGGTCAGCTGACACGCTTTCTAAGAGTATAAAGGCGTGTCTGGTGTGCGGCCGCACCCCCTAGAGGCAAGATGGCAGAACCCTGGTGAACAGCATGTTGGTGAGTTTGGAGCAGAGTGCTCGGACGGGTGTGCGCAGCGGATGCGGACGAATTTCCGCATCCCGCGTTGGAAGGTCCGCTTGCCGGACTGGATGCGACCATATTTCCGCAATCCATCCGGCGTTGCAGATTTTTCGTTACAGTACCCCTCCCTCTAGGCGTGGACTCCGGACACGTCCCACCTGGCCTGTCAGGATGGAGCTCATGGAACCGTCTCCTAAGTTTATCAGCATGTAAATCACCTGCTTTGACCCAGGATCTTTCCTCTAGACCGTACCCTCTCCAATGCACCAAATACTGCACTGAACCCTGAACTCGTCTGGAGTCCAAGATCTCCTCAACCTCCCATTCAGGCTCACCATCAACCATGACAGGGTGAGGAGGGGGGGAATCCACCTGAACAGCTGGTTTCAGGAGTGACACATGAAAGGCTTTCCCCACCTTTAGAGACTGCGGTAACCTGACTCTGTAAGTAACACGATTAACCCTTTCGGAAATTGGATATGGTCCAATATACCTGGGCCCCAGTTTCGCGGATGGCTGCCTCAGAGCTATATGACGAGTTGATATCCAAACTCTGTCTCCTGGTTTAAACTCCCACTCCGCAGACCGTCTCTTATCTGCCTGCCTCTTCTGTATGATGAAAGCCTTTTTTAAATTTTCTCCGACATTAGCCCAAATCCTCTTGAAAGATTCCTGCCACTCCTCCAGGACAGGGAATGGAGAGGTCGACACTGGCAAAGGAGAAAATTTGGGAGATTTCCCATTGACAATTTGAAAAGGCGCATAACCAGAGGACTCATTCCTGAGATTGTTATGTGCGAACTCAGCAAATGGTAGAAACTCCGCCCACTGGTGTTGGGCGTCCGCCACATAACATCTCAGGAACTGTTCCAAAGATTGATTGGTTCTCTCTGTCTGGCCGTTGGTCTGTGGATGGTAACCTGATGAAAAGGACAACGACATACCCATCCCCTTACAGAAGGCCCGCCAGAACCTAGAGACAAACTGGACCCCTCTGTCTGAGACAACATTCTCTGGAATGCCGTGTAATTTAAAGATATTTTGAATAAAAAGATCTGCTAATTTTTGAGCAGTAGGGAAACCACTCAAAGGCACAAAGTGGGCCATCTTACTGAATCTGTCTGTGACCACCCATATGACAGTCTTTCCATTGGAATCTGGAAGTTCTCCCACGAAGTCCATGGAAATATGTGTCCATGGCTCCTGAGGGGAGGGCAGAGACTGCAAAGTTCCAACTGGAGCCAGTCGGGAGGGTTTGCTCCTGGCACAGACGGTACAGGTCTTAACAAATTCCTTGCAATCTTGTTGTAGAGATGGCCACCAGACAGATCTACACAACAATTCTTGGGTTCGGGTAATGCCAGGGTGTCCAGCATTCTTGTGTCCATGAAACAACTGCAGCACTTTGGGACGTAAAGTACAAGGGACATAAAGAACCCCTCTTGGTTTCCCTTCTGGCACTTCTAATTGAAAAGGACTTAAGAGGCTAGGAAGGTCTTCAATTATCTCAGTGGCTGCCAGGATGATCTCTTTCGACAGAATACTTTCTGAGGAAGGAGATGGAGCAGTTTCAGGTTCAAAACAACGAGAAAGGGCGTCCGCTTTAACGTTCTTACTCCCTGGTGTGAATGTAATTATAAAATTAAAACGGCAGAAAAAGAGAGCCCATCTAGCCTGTCTGGGGGTGAGTCTTTTAGCTTTTTCAATGTACTGTAAATTTTTATGATCCGTGTACACAGTAATTACATGCTCCGCCCCCTCTAACCAGTGGCGCCACTCCTCAAAAGCAAGCTTGATGGCTAATAATTCCCTGTTTCCAACATCATAATTTCTCTGGGCAGGAGAGAATTTTCTGGAAAAAAAAGCACAGGGATGAAGCTTGCCCTGAAGTCCTGAACGTTGAGACAATACTGCTCCTACTCCAACCTCCGAGGCATCCACCTCCACTATAAATGGGTAAGCAACATCTACATGACGTAATATGGGAGCAGAACAGAATGCCTCTTTCAGAGAGGAAAATGCCACAACTGCTTCTTCTGACCAATGAGTGGCATCAGCCCCTTTTTTTGTCAAATTAGTAAGCGGAGACACCACCGAAGAGAACCCCTTGATAAATTTTCTATAATAATTTGCGAATCCCAAGAATCTCTGTAGTGCTTTAAGCCCAGATGGTTGTGGCCAATCCCTTACAGCAGAGACCTTTTTGGGATCCATGGACAACCCTGATGTAGAGATAATGTAACCAAGAAAGGCAATCTCCTTTACCTCAAAAACACATTTCTCTAATTTCGCAAACAATTGATTCTCCCTGAGTCTTTGTAACACATACTTCACATGTTGGCGGTGTTCCGTGATATTTTTAGAAAATATTAAGATATCATCTAAGTAGACGATTACAAAGCGACCCAGTACCTCCCTAAAAATCTCGTTGACGAACTCCTGAAAAACTGCAGGAGCGTTACACAACCCAAAGGGCATCACCAAGTATTCGTAATGCCCCTTGGGAGTGTTGAATGCCGTCTTCCATTCATCTTCCTCCCTGATACGGATCAAATTGTAGGCCCCCCTTAGATCCAACTTAGTGAAAACAGAAGCCCCGGGAACCTGTGTAAATAAATCGTCGATTAGCGGTAGTGGATACCGATTCTTAATCGTGATCTTATTTAGACCCCTGTAGTCAATACAGGGGCGCAAACCACCATCTTTTTTCTGAACGAAAAAGAATCCCGCTCCTGCAGGAGATCTTGAAGGGCGGATGAAACCCTTCTGCAAATTCTCCTGAATGTACTCGTCCATGGCCAATTTTTCCGGGGACGAGAGGTTGTATAGGTGGCCCCTGGGTGGCATGGTTCCTGGTTTCAAATCTATTGGGCAATCAAAAGGTCTATGGGGGGGTAATTGATCTGCTGCCCTAGGACAAAAGACATCAGCATATTCCTGATATTGTGGAGGTACTCCTTCCACTTGAATCTTAGTAGAACACAAAACTACATTCTGTAAACAATGTTGTGTACAATAAGGCGACCAAGTAGTCAACTGCCCATTCCCCCAATCAAACTGAGGAGAATGTAATCGTAACCAGGGCAACCCTAGTATCACCGTAGAGGTAGACATCTTTAAAACGAAAAACTGTATGACCTCCCTGTGCAGAGCTCCCACTTGCAGCGAGAGGGGAGGTGTCTGACACAGTGGGGACTTTCCTTGCAAAGGAGTGTCATCAATCGCTGTAACATATAAATGTCTTCCTACCGGAAGTACAGGGATATTTAAACTTAAAGCAAAGCTTAAATCTAAAAAGTTAGCTGTTGACCCGGAATCTACAAATGCTGTGGTAGGAAAGTTCTTCCCTTCCCAATTTAGGGAACAGGGCAATAAAATTTTTTCTTGTTTTGGAGGTAAAACAATTCCGCTTAGGGTGGTACCCCCTACCACACCTAAGCCGAGGAGTTTCCAGACTTCCTACCACAGTTTTGTGCAATGTGGCCCTTTTCCCCGCAGTACATGCAAAGACCCTCTCTGCGTCTTCTTGACCTTTCCGCCTCCGTGAGGCGCCCGTGGCCTAACTGCATCGGCTCCTCAGTCTCAACTGCTGCCGAGCTACTGGCCCCAGAAGTCCTAGAGTACATGGGGTACCTGCCCTTCTTGTTGTACCTCAGACGCCTATCTATTTTAATAGACAGCGTAATAGCCTCATCTAGATCTTTGGGTTCCGGATGACTAACCATCACGTCAGTTACTGCTTCTGACAACCCATCTAGGTATCTATCCAAGAGTGCATATCGCTCCCATCTAGAGGACACAGCCCACTTCCTAAACTCTGACGCATACTCCTCAGCAGTACTGCGTCCTTGTCTAAGGTTTTTGAGCTTACGTTCGGCCGTGGCGGCACTATCTGGATCATCGTAGATGACCGCCATGGCCTTAAAAAACTCCTGGACAGAAGACAGAGCAGGATGCTCATCAGGTAAGCCATAAGCCCACGTCTGGGAATCTGCATGCAATAGAGTCTTGATAAGAGTGACCTTCTGAGCCTCGGTTCCCGAGGACACAGGTTTCATCTCAAAGTAAGACAGCACTCTGTGACGGAAATTCTGGAAATCTGACCTTGTGCCTGAAAATTTCTCAGGAATGTTCATTTTAGGCTCGCTAAGAGCCGGGGGAGGTAGAACGTTAAGTGGTGATTGCAACCTTTGGACAGTCTCATTTAACTGAGTAATCTGAGCCTGCTGTGCAGTTACAGTAATCTTCAGCTGTTCTAACTCTGCCCTTACAGTCTGAAGCTGGTTTATCACCCCCTCCATCTTACTTCTTTATGGTCTGTGTTTCTGTAACGATTGGTGTCAGCAAGAGGCACAAATATCTGATTAAGTGGTGATATACAGAATCACCACTAATGCAGATATGTTAGAGTGAAATAGTAAGTATCTTCCTGATGGTAAATCAGCGGAAGGCTCACTAACACGGTAAGTGCCTGAAATGATCTACTCAGACCAGTGTCACACCCCGAACCTTGATTATTGGGGATCCGCAGTATCGCCAATAATACAAGGATAGACCCGATTATATAGCAATCTGCGGAATTGCTAATAATGCGGGTAGATGTAAAGCAGTGGACACACGAACAACATGAAAATATACAAAGCAGTAAATATTCACAAAGTTGTGGAAATATCCACCACACGGCAATTCCTCAGAGGTGTGGTTACCTCTGAATGGGAACCCCGTGTGTGAGATCCCCCAAAGTGGCAGTGGAGGAATCTCGGCCTCTGGCAGTAACGGTCTGCTAGGGCCGGCGTCTCAGGGAGGCAAGCCTCAGATAATAACCCAACAGTAGGAGACGTTCCACTGAAGGGAGCAAGGTCAGACAGAAAGAGGTTCGGCAACAGTACAGGCGGCAACAGTACAGAGACGTGAGACGAGAGAATAGTCAGGAACCAAGCCAATAGTCGTTAACGGTACGGGCTGGCAGAGTACAGAATCAGGAAGCAGAAGAGAAGTCAAGACAGGCACAGAATCATACACAGAGAATCAATAACAATAATAATAATCTCCTAGTCTAGGTGTGAAGTCCTTGGTTTCAACACCTGGGATCTAGTCTAAGGTCTGAGTGCTGACACAGGGTATCGCAAACACAGACAAAGTGTGACTGAAAAGCACTTCCTTATATACTGCCTGGGAGAGAAGTCTCCACCCCAGGCAGCAACCAATCAGAGCAGGCTAAAATGTCAGCTGACCTCCAGGTCAGCTGACACGCTTTCTAAGAGTATAAAGGCGTGTCTGGTGTGCGGCCGCACCCCCTAGAGGCAAGATGGCAGAACCCTGGTGAACAGCATGTTGGTGAGTTTGGAGCAGAGTGCTCGGACGGGTGTGCGCAGCGGATGCGGACGAATTTCCGCATCCCGCGTTGGAAGGTCCGCTTGCCGGACTGGATGCGACCATATTTCCGCAATCCATCCGGCGTTGCAGATTTTTCGTTACATGAGTACTACTTACAGACACATGGTGTGTCGATGGGCGCGAAATGTGCCCCTTCCATCGCCAACCTATTTCTAGGTTGGTGGGAAAGATGTGTTGTGTGGGGGGATTTAATGGAACGGTACCACCCCCACATCTTGGGGTGGTATCGTTTCATAGATGACATCCTGATACTGTGGGACGGCCCTGAGGAATTGGGGCAGTGTTTTTTACGTGACCTTGGGAAAAACACTCTAAATATAATACTTACTTCATCAATGTCAATATCTTCCACCAATTTTCTTGATTTGCATCTGTTTGTTACAGAAGACGGCCACATCGGAAGTACCCTATACAGAAAAGAGACTGCTGTAAACAGCATACTTCATTATTCGTTCTTCCATACACAACAACTACGGAATAATATACCAACAGGTCAGTTGCTACGGGTCAGGAGGAATTGCTTCAAAGAAACGGACTTTCGGAAGGAGGTTTCTGACCTAAGACAAAGGTTCTTGGATAGGGGATACCCACATAGAGTGGTGGATAGGGCATATGGGAGAGCCAAGAGGTCTGAAAGGGAGACACTGCTGTATCCTGAAAGGAAAAATAGGGATTCATGTGTACGACTGTGCACACCCTTTAATAGTAGTTGAAGTCACTTGCAGGATATCATTCGGAAACATTGGTCAGTGTTAACTACTGACTCAGTGATTGCTAAATACTTACCTGACAGACCATCTATCACAGCCAAAAGAGCTCCCAACTTAAAGAATTTGCTCACAAGGAGTCATTTTCAAAAGAAAAACACTGGATGTCAAACTGGGGGCAGTTATCCATGTGGCAGATGTAACATTTGCCCCTTCATAAGCGCCACAAAAAAAGTTACTAGCCCAAAGACAGGGAGAGATTTTCGTTTGAGACAGCATGTCAACTGTCTATCTTGCGGGGTCATCTATATGTTACGTTGTCCATGTGGCAAACTTTACGTTGGCCAAACAAAAAACATGCTCAAGGTGCGGATTCAGAAGCATTGGTCAACAATCCGTCTGGCTGAGAGAGATTGGATAGAGAGTTAAAATCTTACCCCTGTGGCCGAACGTGCCCTAAAATCACATGGGGGAAAAACAAAAGGTTGGACTGTGATTGGCTTACAATAAATCTTTTTATCTCCTAGGGGAGGTGACATTACCCAAACCCTGTTGAGGAACGAGACCAGATGGATTTATGAGATGGGATCTATGCAACCGGCAGGTATGAACGAGGAATTTACGTTCATTGGTTATCTGAAATAATTTTCTATCTTTTCTCGGGTCTTTTGGTTTTCAGTGTACGCGCCATTGGGTTAGTCAACACCTTGGCACCATATACCACTCTTTGGTTGCCTTTGTTGTTTCCCGTCTTTGGTTTAAAGGGAAGGTCCAAGCAAAATAAAAAAATGAGTTTCACTTACCTGGGGCTTCTACCAGCCCCATGCAGCCATCCTGTGCCCTCGTAGTCACTCACTGCTGCTCCAGTCCCCCGCTGGCAGCATGCCAACCTTGGAGGTCGGCGGGCCGCATTGCGTACATTTTTATGCATTCCCGCTAGTGCAGGAACATTAACACATACATTTTTACGCGTTAGTGGTTCAATGCGTAAATTTGTACGCATTAAACCACTAACACGTAAAATGTAAGTGTTAATGTTCCTGCACTAGCGGGAATGCGTAAAAATGTACGCAATGCGGCCCGCCGACCTCCAAGGTCGGCATGCTGCCAGCGGGGGACTGGAGCAGCAGTGAGTGACTACGAGGGCACAGGATGGCTGCATGGGGCTGGTAGAAGCCCCAGGTAAGTTAAACTAATTTTTCTATTTTGCTTGGACCTTCCCTTTAACTTTCTTCTGGGGTTTGGATTTAGTTTATTCTATTAGCACACACACTTCAACCCAGTTTTGGTTGACTCTGGTGAGTAGTGGACCATTATCTGTTGGTAGCGTGGCACCTATATGCTTTATTTTGAACCTTGGTAAGTGGTTCTGTGATATGCCAACATCTTGGATTTGGGGTGTATACACCGCTCATTTATTTATTTTTGTACTTATATTTTTGATACGAGATGTTTGACATCTTTAAATATATCACCATACTTAATGTGCTATTTTCAGTTGCAGATCTAACAAATTCCTTCCTTGGGAGGTCATTTACCCTATACATCTATTTACAACAAAGGGACTTCTAAGGGAATGCCTCCTGGATTCTGGACCCTTGCGGGACGATTCAGCGAATATCTGTCTTGTAGTATCATGTATTCTTTGTTGTTTATACATTTGTATCTATGAATTGTGTATATACGTCATACCCGGCCGAAATGGTCTTGCCTCTCTGGTGGGCGGGGTTTGTCTCAGGGGCTGTCCCTGGGTTATTGTTTTCGATAGATATTGTAATTATTTATTATTTTTTGAGATGCCCATGTGATTTATTGCTCTCTGGTTTTATTTATTTTTTACTAGCTGGACGCCCGGCGTTGCCCGGGTATGTATTTGGCTAGTGTTGGCTCTGCCCACTTTTCCTAACCCTAACACACAATTACTTAATGACCAAGTATGTGAGCTTTGTGGTCTTTGGCATCAATAATTTGCAATGAAATAAAATTAATCTGATTGGATGTGGCTCCACCCCTTTTCTGAATTTGAACCCCAATCACCCAATGGCCAACTGTACCAGGTACAGGTAATTAACAGTGCAGGAATGGCAGCAATTAAATATTCCCCTTAAAAATCAATAGGTGGATTTTGATTGGCTTTTATAGGCTCCACCCACTGTTCTGAATATTAATCCCAGTCACCCAGTGACCAACTGTGCAAAGTTTGAGAACCCTACCATTAACAGTGTAAGAATGTCTGCAGTTTACATTTGTGCAATGAAATTTGTATTTTTCTCCACCCACTTATTTCCTAACATTGTTCAGGTATGTATTTGGCTGGTTTTGGCTCCGCCTACTATTTCTAACCCTAACACACAATTACTCAATAACCAAGTTTGTGAGCTTTGCGGTCTTTGGCATCAATAATTTGCATTGAGATTAAATGAATCTGATTGGCTCTTTGTGGCTCCACCCCTTTGTCTGAATTTGAACCCCAGTCACCCAATGACCAACTGTGCCAGGTTTAAGACTTGTGCCATTAACAGTGCAAAAATGGTAGCAATTACACATTCCCCTTGAAAATCAATATGTGAATTTTGATTGTCTTTTGTAGGCTCCACCCACTTCTCTGAATATTAATCCCAGTCACCCAGTGACCAATTGTGCAAAGTTTGAGAACCCTACCATTAAAAGTGTAAGAACTGCTGCGGTTTACATTTTCTCAGTGAAATTTGCATTTGTCTCCGCCTACTGATGGCCCGGCATTGCCCGATTATGTATTTTGCAGGTGTTGGCTGCGCCCACTTTTCCTAACCCTAACACACAATTAATCAATTACTCAATTACCAAGTTTGTGAGCTTTGCGGTCTTTGGCATCAATAACCTGCATTAAAATGAAACAAATCATATTGGCTGTTTGTGGCTCCACCCCCTTTTATAAATTTAAACCCCAGTCACGCAATGATCAACTGAACCAGGTTTGAGGCTTGTGCCATTAACAGTGCAAGAATGGCAGCAATTAAATATTACCCTGAAAAATCAATAGGTAATTTTTTATTTCCTTTTGTAGGCTCCACCCACTTTTCTGAATATTAATCCCAGTCACCCAGTAACCAACTGTGCAAAGTTTGAGAACCCTACCATTAACAGTGTAAGAATGGCTGCTGTTTACATTTTCCCAGTAAAATTTGTATTTGTCTCCGCCCACTTATGACCCGGCATTGCTCGCTTATGTATTTGGCTGGTGTTGGCTGTGCCCACTTTTCTAACCCTAACGCACAATTAATCAATTACCAAGTTTGTGAGCTTTGCGGTGTTTGGCATCAATAATTTGCATTGAAATAAAACAAATCTAATTGGCTGTTTGTGGCTCCACCCCCTTTCTGAAATTGAACCCCAGTCACCCAATGACCAACTGTACCAGGTTTGAGGCTTGTGCCATTAACAGTGCAAGAATGGCAGCAATGTAAATATTCCCCTTGAAAATCAATAGGTTAATTTTGATTGGCTTTTATAGACTCCACCCACCTTTCTGAATATTAATCCCAGTCACCCAACGACCAACTGTGCAAAGTTTGAGACCCCTACCATTAACAGTGCAAGAATGGCTGCAGTATATATTTTCCAGTGAAATTTGTATTTGTCTCCACCCTGTTTTTGGTTATGGGAATAAAAAGTATCCTATACTTTATTCCAGGTAATGTACTATGTGTGTGCCAAATTTCATTCAAATCCATTCAGCCATTTTTGCGTGATCGAGTAACAAACATCCAAACATCCAAACATCCGAACTTTCCCATTTATTATATTAGTAGGATTTTTTCATTATTACTTTATCTACTATTTTTTTTTTCCTTTTGTTATTTGTGTCAACCAATTTGTCCACTTTTTCAACCTATAATTCTTCTTGTAGCCAGTAGGTGGGGTGGGCATTAAATTTATTCTTTAATCTTTACAGGCTTCTTTATCCTTGGTTTATTTGACCTGCAGAATATTTTTCTCCAGTAGATGGCGTCCATGTGTACATTCCTCTTAGGGACGCGTACATGTGTATGCATGAAACCATTTAAGCCGCCCATACATACAAGATCTTCTAAAAAAAATTAGCATATTGTGATAAAGTTTATTGTTTTCTGTAATGTACTGATAAACATTAGACTTTCATATATTTTATATTCAAATACACACAACTAAAGTAGTTCAAGCCTTTTATTGTTTTAATATTGATGATTTTGGCATACAGCTCATGAAAACTCAAATTTCTTATCTCAAAAAATTAGCATATTTCATTTGACCAATAAAAGAAAAGTGTTTTTAAAACAAAAAAAGTCAACCTTCAAATAATTATGTTCAGTTATGCACTCAATACTTGGTCGGGAATCCTTTTGCAGAAATGACTGCTTCAATGCGGCGTGGCATGGAGGCAATCAGCCTGTGGCACTGCTCAGGTGTTATGGAGGCCCAGGATGCTTCGATAGCGGCCTTAAGCTCATCCAGAGTGTTGGGTCTTGCGTCTCTCAACTTTCTCTTCACAATATCCCACAGATTCTCTATGGGTTTCAGGTCAGGAGAGTTGGCAGGCCAATTGAGCACAGTAATACCATGGTCAGTAAACCATTTACCAGTGGTTTTGGCACTGTGAGCAGGTGCCAGGTCGTGCTGAAAAATGAAATCTTCATCTCCATAAAGCTTTTCAGCAGATGGAAGCTACGTGGTAGCACTCAGACCTTGTCTGTATCTGTGTTCTAGCACAGTTTCCCCCGGGAGAGTCTAGGCCATAGGAAGGAACATACTTCTGGAGAAGTACTCAAAGTATACTGTTGCATCTAAACACTCACTTGTTCTCTCTGGTGTCCAGAGGTTAGTAGATATATCTGATTATCGGTGATACTGCAGATCACCAATAATCGGGTATATTCTGTATTCCTGGTGAGACTGCAGTTCACCAGTAATCAGATCCTCTCTGTGTTACACCGATCGTTACAGAACGGCAGACCAAAAATGCAATTGGACGCACACACTGACCGTCTGGGCGCACTTGCCACTTCGGTGGAAAACATCAACCAAGTGCTGGGTAGTCACAAGACTATGAGTGAAGCCTTGTCTGGTTCTTTACAAACCCTCCAGACAGCAGTGGATGAGGTGCGATCCCCTCCTAGCTCTGACATACGTTTGCCTGTACCCGAGAAATTTTCTGGTGACAGATCTGACTTCCGAAATTTTAAAAGTAGAGTGTTATTTTACTTTGAGTTGAGACCCCGATCTTCTGGAAATATGAGCCAAAGGGTCACATTTATTAAGACTTTGTTATCAGGCGATTCTCAGACGTGGGCGTACAGTTTGCCCACCGGAGATTTGGCCCTCTCCTCAGTGGATGAATTTTTTAAAGCTATAGCAGTAATTTACGACGACCCAGACCTTGCCACGACCTCGGAGCGGAAGCTCAAGCTTTTGCGTCAAGGCAAGGGTCCGGTCGAAGATTACGCAGCCGAATTTAGGAGGTGGTCAGTTTCAGCCAGGTGGGACACCTATGCCCTCTTAGATTGTTTCTTATCAGGGTTGTCAGATGAGGTTTCAGATCTCATGTTAAGTCTGCCTGAACCTAAAACAGTCGATGAGGCCATTTCATCGGCCATTCGAGTCGACCGCAGACTACGCTATCAGAAACAGACCCGGGGTAGTAGTCATGTAAGAATGGTGTCCTACGCTACGCCTCCAGTAACTCCACCTCCTCCTGTCTCGCCTCCACCCGAACCAATGCAAATTGGTCGGTCGAAACTATCCCAAGTGGAGCGAAGACGTAGGATGTCTGAGCGGCTGTATCTTTACTGTGCAGAGGGGGGTCATAGAGTACGTAATTGTCCTAACAAGCCGGGAAACGCTATCGCCTAGGAGTTGTAGGGGGTAACACCCTAGGCACGCGGCTTTTACCCTTAGAAGATAAATGGTTAATTCTTCCTTGTACAGTCACGTGGGAAGATAAAACTGAGGTTTCTGAAGCTTTTGTTGATTCAGGCTCTGCAGCTAATTTTATGGATTTCGAATTTGCAAAGAAATTGGGTATTCCGCTCACCCCGGTAAAACCACCCATTCAGGTTACGGCAGTAGATGATTCCCCCCTGAAAAGTAATCATCCGCTGTCTCAGACACCAGAGGTGGAAGTCACTATAGGTGTGTTACATAAGGAGAAACTGCAGTTTTTTGTGTTACGCATGACCACCTCCACAGTCATCCTTGGCATGCCATGGCTGCACTTACACTCTCCACAGATCAATTGGGCTACCGGTCAGCTAACTAGCTGGTCAACTCACTGTTTTCAGCAGTGTTTAGGGAGAGTAACACTGGGCCAGACCAGGATCCAGTTGGAGGGGGTACCAGTACAATATTCCGAGTATTCCGATGTGTTCTGTCCCAAGGCTGCTGATAAATTACCTCCACATCGCCCGTTAGATTGCCCCATCGATCTCCAATCTGGTTGTATGCCTCCTAGGGGTCATCTTTACAATTTGTCTGAGCCAGAGAAAGTGGCCATGCAGGAGTACATTCGTGAAAATTTAGCCAAGGGGTTCATTCGCCCTTCCCGGTCGCCCGCTGGCGCAGGGTTCTTTTTTGTTAAGAAAAAAGACGGAGGCCTGCGGCCATGTATTGATTACCGGGGCCTGAATAAAATCACAGTGAAGAATCGCTACCCTTTGCCCCTGATAGATGACTTGTTTACACAGATTACCGACGCTAAGATCTTTTCAAAGTTGGATTTACAGGGTGCATACAACCTGGTGCGGATGAGAAAGGGCGATGAATGGAAGACGGCCTTTAACACGCCCGACGAGCATTACGAGTACCTGGTGATGCCCTTCGGGCTGTGTAACGCCCCGGCCGTCTTCCAGGAACTGATTAATGAGGTATTCAGGGAGGTATTGGGCAAGTTCGTGTTAGTATACCTAGATGATATACTTATCTTTTCAAACAACCTATCTGAGCACAGGACACATGTCAAGTTTGTATTGGACAAACTAAGGCAAAACATGCTTTACGCTAGTGTTGGGCGAACAGTGTTCGCCACTGTTCGGGTTCTGCAGAACATCACCCTGTTCGGGTGATGTTCGGGTTCGGCCGAACACCTGATGGTGTTCGGCCAAACTGTTCGGCCATATGGCCGAACTAAGAGCGCATGGCCGAACGTTACCCGAACGTTCGGCTAGCGCTGTGATTGGCCGAACGGGTCACGTGTAGTGTTGGGCGAACATCTAGATGTTCGGGTTCGGGCCGAACATGGCCGAACTCCGAACATAATGGAAGTCAATGGGGACCCGAACTTTCGTGCTTTGTAAAGCCTCCTTACATGCTACATACCCCAAATTTACAGGGTATGTGCACCTTGGGAGTGGGTACAAGAGGGAAAAAAATTTAGCAAAAAGAGCTTATAGTTTTTGAGAAAATCGATTTTAAAGTTTCAAAGGGAAAACTGTCTTTTAAATGCGGGAAATGTCTGTTTTCTTTGCACAGGTAACATGCTTTTTGTCGGCATGCAGTCATAAATGTAATACATATAAGAGGTTCCAGGAAAAGGGACCGGTAACGCTAACCCAGCAGCAGCACACGTGATGGAACAAGAGGAGGGTGGTGCAGGAGGAGAAGGCCACGCTTTGAGACACAACAACCCAGGCCTTGCATGAGGACAAGAAGCGTGCGGATAGCAATTTGCATTTTGTCGCCATGCAGTCATAAATGTAATACAGATGAGAGGTTCAATAAACAGGGACCGGAAACGCTAACCCATCACAGATGTTCATTGTTCATGTTACTTGGTTGGGGTCCGGGAGTGTTGCGTAGTCGTTTCCAATCCAGGATTGATTCATTTTAATTTGAGTCAGACGGTCTGCATTTTCTGTGGAGAGGCGGATACGCCGCCGATCTGTGACGATGCCTCCGGCAGCACTGAAACAGCGTTCCGACATAACGCTGGCTGCCGGGCAAGCCAGCACCTCTATTGCGTACATTGCCAGTTTGTGCCAGGTGTCTAGCTTCGATACCCAATAGTTGAAGGGTGCAGATGGATTGTTCAACACAGCTACGCCATCTGACATGTAGTCCTTGACCATCTTCTCCAGGCGATCGGTGTTGGAGGTGGATCTGCACGCTTGCTGTTCTGTGTGCTGCTGCATGGGTGTCAGAAAATTTTCCCACTCCAAGGACACTGCCGATACCATTCCCTTTTGGGCACTAGCTGCGGCTTGTGTTGTTTGCTGCCCTCCTGGTCGTCCTGGGTTTGCGGAAGTCAGTCTGTCGGCGTACAACTGGCTAGAGGAGGGGGAGGATGTCAATCTCCTCTCTAAAGTCTCCACAAGGGCCTGCTGGTATTCTTCCATTTTGACCTGTCTGGCTCTTTCTTCAAGCAGTTTTGGAACATTGTGTTTGTACCGTGGATCCAGAAGGGTATAAACCCAGTAATTGGTGTTGTCCAGAATGCGCACAATGCGTGGGTCTTGTTCAATGCAGTCCTAGGCCGAAGAGGTCATAGCCTAGGGTCACAAAACCTGTTTATTGGGCAATTTCAATGGTGGCGAGTCTGACGTACATAAATCGCAGCAATGGCCGTTAGCAACGTCTGAATCTCATGAAATGTCTCATGCAGGTAGAAGACATATTGTTAGACTTGGGCTCCAAAGATGGGTTCCCTACATCTCTGCAAACCAGAGTTACAGGGCTCCAAATTTGGTAAAATCCCCCATAGGCTTTCATTGGGCCTCCTATTTACAGTTCCAAAATCTCACATCTTTTCAAAGGGCAATTACTCAGCAGTGGCAAATTTTCTAGCATTGTAGGGACCCTTAGAGGGAACATGACTGGTGAGTTTCGGGCCCCTAGGCCGAAGAGGTCATAGCCTAGGGTCACAAAAACCTGTTTATTGGGGCTATTTCAATGGTAGCGATGGTGACGTACATAAATCGCAGCAATGGCCGTTAGCAAAGTCTGAATCTCACGAAATGTCTCATGCAGGTAGAAGACATATTGTTAGACTTGGATTCCAAAGATGGGGTCCCTACATCTCTGCAAACCAGAGTTACAGGGGTCCAAAATTGGTAAAATCCCCCATAGGATTTCATTGGCTCCCTATTTCACTTTCCAAAATCTCACATCTTTTCAAAGGGCAATGGCTCAGCAGTACCAAATTTTCTAGCATTGTAGGGACCCTTAGGGGGATCATGACTGGTGAGTTTTGCCACTGCTGAGCCATTGCCCTTTGAAATGGTGTGAGATTTTGGAACGGTAAATAGGAGGCCCAATGAAAGCCTATGGGGGATTTTACCAATTTTGGACCCCTGTAACTCTGGTTTGCAGAGATGTAGGGACCCCATCTTTGGAATCTAAGTCTAACAATATGTCTTCTACCTGCATGAGACATTTCGTGAGATTCAGACGTTGCTAACGGCCATGGCTGAGATTTATGTACGCCACCATCACTACCATTAAAATAGCCCAAATAAACAGGTTTTTGTGACCCTAGGCTATGACCTCTTCGGCCTAGGGGCCCGAAACTCACCAGTCATGTTCCCCCTAAGGGTCCCTACAATGCTAGAAAATGTGGTACTGCTGAGCCATTGCCCTTTGAAAAGATGTGAGATTTTGGAAAGTGAAATAGGGAGCCAATGAAATCCTATGGGGGATTTTACCAATTTTGGACCCCTGTAACTCTGGTTTGCAGAGATGTAGGGACCCCATCTTTGGAATCCAAGTCTAACAATATGTCTTCTACCTGCATGAGACATTTCGTGAGATTCAGACTTTGCTAACGGCCATTGCTGCGATTTATGTACGTCACCATCGCTACCATTGAAATAGCCCCAATAAACAGGTTTTTGTGACCCTAGGCTATGACCTCTTCGGCCTAGGGGCCCGAAACTCACCAGTCATGTTCCCTCTAAGGGTCCCTACAATGCTAGAAAATTTGCCACTGCTGAGTAATTGCCCTTTGAAAAGATGTGAGATTTTGGAACTGTAAATAGGAGGCCCAATGAAAGCCTATGGGGGATTTTACCAAATTTGGAGCCCTGTAACTCTGGTTTGCAGAGATGTAGGGAACCCATCTTTGGAGCCCAAGTCTAACAATATGTCTTCTACCTGCATGAGACATTTCATGAGATTCAGACGTTGCTAACGGCCATTGCTGCGATTTATGTACGTCAGACTCGCCACCATTGAAATTGCCCAATAAACAGGTTTTGTGACCCTAGGCTATGACCTCTTCGGCCTAGGACTGCATTGAACAAGACCCACGCATTGTGCGCATTCTGGACAACACCAATTACTGGGTTTATACCCTTCTGGATCCACGGTACAAACACAATGTTCCAAAACTGCTTGAAGAAAGAGCCAGACAGGTCAAAATGGAAGAATACCAGCAGGCCCTTGTGGAGACTTTAGAGAGGAGATTGACATCCTCCCCCTCCTCTAGCCAGTTGTACGCCGACAGACTGACTTCCGCAAACCCAGGACGACCAGGAGGGCAGCAAACAACACAAGCCGCAGCTAGTGCCCAAAAGGGAATGGTATCGGCAGTGTCCTTGGAGTGGGAAAATTTTCTGACACCCATGCAGCAGCACACAGAACAGCAAGCGTGCAGATCCACCTCCAACACCGATCGCCTGGAGAAGATGGTCAAGGACTACATGTCAGATGGCGTAGCTGTGTTGAACAATCCATCTGCACCCTTCAACTATTGGGTATCGAAGCTAGACACCTGGCACAAACTGGCAATGTACGCAATAGAGGTGCTGGCTTGCCCGGCAGCCAGCGTTATGTCGGAACGCTGTTTCAGTGCTGCCGGAGGCTTCGTCACAGATCGGCGGCGTATCCGCCTCTCCACAGAAAATGCAGACCGTCTGACTCAAATTAAAATGAATCAATCCTGGATTGGAAACGACTACGCAACACTCCCGGACCCCAACCAAGTAACATGAACAATGAACATCTGTGATGGGTTAGCGTTTCCGGTCCCTGTTTATTGAACCTCTCATCTGTATTACATTTATGACTGCATGGCGACAAAATGCAAATTGCTATCCGCACGCTTCTTGTCCTCATGCAAGGCCTGGGTTGTTGTGTCTCAAAGCGTGGCCTTCTCCTCCTGCACCACCCTCCTCTTGTTCCATCACGTGTGCTGCTGCTGGGTTAGCGTTACCGGTCCCTTTTCCTGGAACCTCTTATATGTATTACATTTATGACTGCATGCCGACAAAAAGCATGTTACCTGTGCAAAGAAAACAGACATTTCCCGCATTTAAAAGACAGTTTTCCCTTTGAAACTTTAAAATCGATTTTCTCAAAAACTATAAGCTCTTTTTGCTAAATTTTTTTCCCTCTTGTACCCACTCCCAAGGTGCACATACCCTGTAAATTTGGGGTATGTAGCATGTAAGGAGGCTTTACAAAGCACAAAAGTTCGGGTCCCCATTGACTTCCATTATGTTCGGAGTTCGGGTCGAACACCCGAACATCGCGGCCATGTTCGGCCTGTTCGGCCCGAACCCGAACATCTAGATGTTCGCCCAACACTACTTTACGCTAAATTGGAGAAATGCATCTTCGAGGTAACATCTGTCACCTTTTTAGGGTACATAATTTCCACCTCGGGCCTGTCTATGGATCCTGCCAAGGTCTCTGCTGTGTTGGAATGGCCTCAACCAGTGGGGTTAAAATCTCTTCAGAGATTTTTAGGCTTTGCCAATTACTATAGAAGGTTCATAAAGGGGTACTCCACTGTTATTGCACCCCTCACCTGTCTCACTAAGAAAGGGGCAGATACTACCCACTGGTCTCCAGAGGCTCTGCATGCGTTCTCCACTTTGAAAGATTTGTTTTGCTCTGCACCCATCCGGAGACACGTTGACACTTCCTATCCCTTTATTGTTGAGGTGGACGCCTCGGAGGTCGGGGTAGGGGCTGTGCTGTCCCAGCGGTCAGGGTTGCAGGGTAGATTGCACCCATGTGCCTACTTTTCTCGTAGGTTCTCTCCGGCAGAGAGAAACTATGATATAGGCAACAGGGAACTCCTGGCCATCAAATTGGCCTTTAAAGATATGTGGTGGATCATGAAAAATAATTTGGAGAAGGCGTTTCAAAGTCAAAAAGGTCAAGCTGACAAGAGACATTCCTTAGAGTGGAGGTTTTTACCAGAAGATTTAGTCTGGGTGTCCACACGTCACTTGACCTTGAAACAGCCCTCAGCTAAGTTGGGGCCCAGGTATGTGGGTCCATTCCCAGTAACTAGAAAGATCAACTATGTCACTTATGCCATTGACCTTCCTGCTAGTATGCGTGGCGTGAGATCCTTTCACGTGTCCCTGCTTAAGCCAGCAGTTCATATGGGTCCCACTCCTCCTCCTCCTGTGATGATAGATGACCAACCCGAGTACGAAGTAGAGAAGATTTTAGACTCTCACATAGTTCAGAACTCAGTACAATATCTGGTTCATTGGAAAGGGTATGGTGTCGAGGAGAGATCATGGGTACCTGAATGTCGCATGCATGCTGACAAATTAAGAAGGGAGTTCCACGCGTTGCATCCTGAGAAGCCTGGTAGGAGCTGTCCGGAGTCCACTCCTCAGGGGGGGGTAATGTGAGGAAACGCTGAAAAGCCGCCGCAAGGGCTCAGAGTGAGGCGGCTGTTTCCGCGTCAAACATGGCGGCACAACGCGAAGAAATCGCCGCATGCCGCATGGGCAGAGCGGTGGATGCAGCGGATTGCACGCATGGCAAAGCTGCTGACATTGTGGCTGGACGCGGGGAGACCGCCGCTTACTTGGAGAGCGGGGCGGCGGCCCCCGCGCCTGAATCAGCGGTTACATTGCAAGACATATCTGGTGTGGCTGGGACTGCTAGTCCACACAGGTTCAGAAGGACGCGCGCGCTGAGAGGCAGAGCTTATATGACAGCCAGAGAAGAGTCAGCTGACATTTTCACCACTTTCTATTGGTCCAGCACTTAGGGGTGGCGCTGCTGAGCGCTGTAGTATATATACTAGATGCTGGTCATTTCTCTGGTGTCTGCCGTTGCGATCACTACGTGGTAGCACTCAGACCTTGTCTGTATCTGTGTTCTAGCATAGTTTCCAAAGGTGTTGATGATCAAGGAACTCACACCTTAGCATTAGGAATATTGATCTGTATTATTTGTTATGACCTTCTGCCTGCCTGACTATTCCTCTGAACTCTGATTCTGTACCCTGCTATTTCTGATATCCTGTTGCTAAACTCTGCTCGTTCCTGGACTCTGTATTTTGCCTCCTGATTCTGTACTTTGCTATGCTGATACTCCGTTGCCGAACCCTGTCTGTTATTGGATTCCGCATCAGTCTCCTGAATCTGTACCTTATCTGTCTGTGTGTTAACGACCTGGCTTGCCGACCTCGAGAACTGGCCTTACTGTTAGAGGCAGTTCCCAGACCTGTTAGTGACACCCTCCCTCTCGGGTGTCACTCACGCTCTGTCCTTCCTACACTCAGCCTAGCTCCTCCCCCGGGAGAGTCTAGGCCATAGGAAGGAACATACTTCTGGAGAAGTACTCAAAGTATACTGTTGCATCTAAACACTCACTTGTTCTCTCTGGTGTCCAGAGGTTAGTAGATATATCTGATTATCGGTGATACTGCAGATCACCAATAATCGGGTATATTCTGTATTCCTGGTGAGACTGCAGTTCACCGGTAATCAGATCCTCTCTGTGTTACACCGATCGTTACAAATGTGCAGTATCACACAGGTGCAGTGAAAGGTATTGACTGCTGGTATGGTACAATGTGCAGTCACACAGATGCAGTGAAAAGTACTGACTGCTGGTATATTATGTGCAGTCACACGGATGCAGTGAAAGGTACTGTCTGCTGTTATAATACAATGTGCAGTAACACACAGATGCAGTGAAAGGTACTGACTGCTGGTATAATACAATGTGCAGTAACACACAGATGCAGTGAAAGGTACTGACTGCTGGTATAATGCAATGTGCAGTATCACACAGATGCAGTGAAAGGAACTGACTGCTGGTATATTATGTCCAGTCACACAGATGCAGTGAAAGGTATACATTAAATGTGCTGGGCCTGGCACAGTATTAGCAATTAGCAAGAGCCAGCTGCAACAGACAGGGCTGTATATGCAGTGTCAGTGGGCCAGACAAAAAAAAAAACACTTCACAAGAACATTAGCTCTCAAAAGAGCTGTTTTGGGGTGCTTTTCAGCAACAAATATCAGCAAGGAGCAAGCTCACAAGAGTCTAACTAAGCTTTCCCTATCTCTCCAGCAGCAACCTCTCCCTTCTCTCACTACAGGCAGCAGACAGAGTGAGAAAATGGCCAACGCTGCTGCCTTTTATTAGGGGGTGGGGGGGTCCATGGGTAAGTGCAGCCTGATTGGCTGCCATGTGTCTGCTGACTGTGATGTAGAGGGTCAAAATTTAGCCCAATGCTGTGGTATAGGGGGCGGGTCGAACTCACTATGTGTTCGCGGTTCGCTGCGAACACAAACCTCCAATGTTCCGGCGAACCGTTCCGGCCATCTCTACCTTGTTCAAAACTTCCTGTCTGTAAAATACCATCTCTAGTCTGCAGCAATGCTTATCGACTAAGAATTACACACTTAGGCCTGGTGCACACCAAAAACCGCTAGCAGATCCGCAAAATGCTAGCAGATTTTGAAACGCTTTTTCTTATTTTTCTGTAGCGTTTCAGCTAGCATTTTGCGGTTTTGTGAAGCGTTTTTGGTGTAGTAGATTTCATGTATTGTTACAGTAAAGCTGTTACTGAACAGCTACTGTAACAAAAAACGCCTGGAAAACCGCTCTGAAGTGCCGTTTTTCAGAGTGGTTTGCGTTTTTCCTATACTTAACATTGAGGCTGAAACGCATCCGCAATCCAAAATCTGCAGCAGCCCGGGAGTATGCGTTTCTGCAAAACGCCTCCCGCTCTGGTGTGCACCAGCCCATTGAAATACATTACCCCAGCGGATCCGCACACCCGCAAGCGGATCGCAAACCGCAGCAGAACCGCTCTGGTGTGCACTAGGCCACAGTGTTTCTCTCCCTCCTACCTCTTCCCCCTCCCCTTGCTTGAAGAGTCATCAGACACAGGCTGGGGGCTGGAATGATTTGTCTGTGATCTGACCACACATGAGCAGCGTGCTAGCAATTTGATCTCTCCATCTGTCAGGCAAAAGCACATGTCTGCTTCCATGAAAGCAGAAACGCTGCAGATTTATTGCTGGATGTGTTATCACCTGTAAAAAAGATTTTTTTTTCTTCAAAGGTTATAATGCTGTTGTGTTTCTTATAGAGCAGAGAGGAAGTTCTGAGTTCAAGTCCGCATTAAAGCATGGCAGCCAACTAGCCCAGTACATCTGTAGGTAACTTTTCTTCCATAATAGCACCATCATTTGGACAATCTGCTCAAAAGCCTCTGTTCTGTTTGTGATATTTACATTTGGTTCCTATCATGCATGCATTTAAAAAAGTCGCGGTAAAATTTGGGTGCAATTTACCGGCAAAAATAAAAATATCAGTAATTGAGTATTATCGATAAATAACGGTATTTGTAATGTAAAATGGTTAATTCCGATTATTACCGGTACTTTAACTAAATTGATTTACTAAATCTACAGTTTTAACAGATTGGAGTTGATGACGAAAATATATTAATGATAAATATCGTAATGTAATTCAACAATACAGCTTAACCCAACCCTATTCTCACACAGAACCCTCCCTTGGTGGTGCCTAACCCTAACCACTCCCCTGGTGGTGCATAACCCTAACCACCCCCCTGGTGGTGCCTAACCCTAAACACTCTCCTGGTGGTGCCTAACCCTAACCACCCCCCTGGTGGTGCCGAACCTTAACCACCCCCCTGGTAATGCCTAACCCTAACCAACCCCCTGGTGGTGCCAGACCCTAACCACCCCCCTGGTAATGCCTAACCCTAACCACCCCCCCGGTGGTGCCTAACCCTAACCACCCCCTGGTAATGCCTAACCCTAACCACCCCCTGGTAATGCCTAACCCTAACCACCCCCCTGGTGGTGCCTAACCCTAACCACCCCCCTGGTGGTGCCTAACCATCCCCCTGGTGGTGCCTAACCCTAACCACCCCCCTGGTGGTGCCTAACCCTAACCACCCCCCTGGTGGTGCCTAACCCTAACCATCCCCCTGGTGGTGCCTAACCCTAACCACCCCCCTGGTGGTGCCTAACCCTAACCTCCCCCCTGGTGGTGCCTAACCCTAACCATCCCCCTGGTGGTGCCTAACCCTAACCATCCCCCTGGTGGTGCCTAACCCTAACCATCCCCCTGGTGGTGCCTAACCCTAACCTTCCCCCTGGTGGTGCCTAACCCTAACCTTCCCCCTGGTGGTGCCTAACCCTAACCACCCCCATGCTGGAAATAATCCATCTGGCAAGAAATCTGCCAGAAAATCTCATTGTGTGTATTAGACATAACAGCCATACATAATGCTCTCCAAAACACTTGTCTGCCACATCTTATTTGTATGCTAATTATAGAACAGGATTTTAAATGAAAAAAAAAAAACTACACCCAACAAACAATATCAAACTTACTGTGTTTCGGGACTTCAAATGTATTTTATTGATAGGTAAAGAAAGTATCTCCTGAGAAAAAACCCAGGAACAGTGAATGGCTTATGGGTCAGCATATGTCTTCAGTAGTGACATGAGAGGTGCTGTGCTATCTGTTCTCTGCGGAGTTCTTCTTTACGTTGGATTCTGCAGTCACAGGATGAATAAGGGGACAGCAATCATCTCACGAGAGTGCATTCTTTTTTCTTCGGGCAGCAAAAGCCTAGACCACCGCATGATCCAATAGTGCCGCTGCAAAATCCATGCTGGCAGACACCACCTTTATTATAGCACTCATCTGTAAGATAGACAGACATAATCAATCAGCACATCTTGTTATGATTTGCCTGGTAGCAGCATCTATGACCCTCTGCCAGCTGGCAGCTGCCAGGCCGAAGCACTGAGATGGCCTCTTCCCTATTACCAATGCCAAATTCATACTTTTTCCACCTTTATGCCCAGGGCTGGATTTGTACTCTTTAGTGCCCAAGGCCACTGTCAGCAGTCACCCCCCTTTAGCCAGGTGACCCCCCTTCCAGTACAGGTAGCTAGATTACCCTTTCTTCTCCCTCCAGTATAGGTAGCCAGATAACCCTTACCGCCTCTCCTGACAACTGTGCTCATTCCTCTAGTATAGGCATCCTTATGACCCCTCCCCCTTTCCTATAGTATAAGTAACCAGGTGACCCTCCCTCCTTCTGTGTAGATAGCATAATTACCCCCTCCCTCCAGTATAGGTAGCCAGGTGATCCTTCCCTTCCATCTAGTATAGCCTGCTGCCCACCCGCCCTTAATCCTGTGGTGCCCTAGGCCATGGCCTATGTGGCCTTGTCTTAAATCCAGCCCTGTGTATACCTAACAGGGTCACGCACTGAGGTGCAGTGCACATTCACCGCTGGGGTCACGCAGTATGGGGGAACCACTGATGTGGAAGTACAGAGCCGACAGGGAAGTAAGACCGGAGCTGGCGTGCATACCGAATGACATCTCACCCTGCTGCCGCTGAAATACCAGACGGTGTTAACCACTTTATCCACCACTACAGTGTATCTACATCCTCTGTGACTTCGGGTAGGAACACACTAGGCAGAATCGCACGAGTTTTCCCCATAGCACATAATGGAAAATGCATATGCGATCCTGCCTAGTGTGTTCCTACCCTTCATCTAAGCTACGAGGACATAGATATACGTCTTGTACCTGAAGCACAGCTGTGCACAGTTGGGCTTTGCTCCTGTGCACACCTCCAGCACTGTCTGCTGCAGCACTAATTGTAGAAAAAGGAATATATGTTCCCTGAGCCAATAACATTAATTTTTACCATTAAAAATGCTTTTATTTTCTCAGGTCATAGTGAAAAATACACTCTGTAGCATTATCTCAGAATCAAATAGCCTCACCATAAATTGTGACAGAAACATAATCTAAGTTTTGTGATAAACCGTAGAAATAGCCAAACAAAATTTGTGAGGTTTTTTTTATCTACAGTAGCGCTTTTTATTTTTAAAATGGAATTGGTAAAATAATGTGTTTTTTTCAATTTTTTTCCTCTTTTTCATATTAAAAGGCATAGAAAACAATATTGTTCAAGGGAAAAAATGCCATACAATGAAAGCCTTATTTGTGTTGAAAAAAATGATATACAGTATATTTCATTTATGTGTCATAAGTATGGATAAAGTTATTGCTGATTAAATAGGTACATAGCTAAAATGTCAAAACTTCGGGGGGCGTGGCCACGACGGAGACCAGGAAGGCTGCCTGATTCCTGAGCTCCTAGGATCGGCACACAAAAAGCGGCTAAAAACGGTGCTATCAGCACAAAAACTGCCCGAAAATGCAGGAGGAGATGGACACAGAAGCGGGCACCAACAATAAAAGAAAACAACAGGCGCTGAGACCTAAAAAACTAACAGACTTCTTCATAGAGAAGTCACAGCGCTCCACACAGAGGAATCAAGATGGCGCTGCAGCGTCATCACAGCCTCAGCTCCCAGCACGCTCGCTTACTGCAGCTAACAACAACAAGGGAAACGCAGAAAATGCGCCAGCGGAACTCACCTCCCTACCCACGGAGCTGGACACGGAATCCTCACCAACAAACAGCCCGGCCAGATCTCGCCCACGTCTAGAGGAAAACAGCAACACACAGAAGGTAGGCTCTGATTCACACCACAGCACAACCACCTCTGTGAGCACCATAGACATCTCAGCGTTCCCAGCCACAAATCAGCCAGCATCACAGGAATACATAAAGGAACTTTTGCTATCCTTTAAAACCTCCTTAGTGGCAGACTTTACAGCTATTAATGCTTCTATGCAAAGAGACATATCTGAATTAACATACAGAGTGGATCTAACCGAAAACAAAATCACTGATCTGGTTAATCAGCATAATGCAATGGTGGATACCACAGAGCAGCACACAAAAGACATAACATGGCTCAAGACGAAATCGACTGACCAGGAAGATCGTTCCAGAAGGAACAACCTTAAACTAAGGGGCATACCAGAGTCAGTATCACAAAGAGATTTGAGAGCATATGTCACTTCTCTTGCTAAATCCACCTTACCAGAAGCAACAGCAATCAAACTCACTATTGATCGAGTGCACCGCTTAGCCAAACCTACACATCTAGCTGATCACATCCCCAGGGACGTTATTGTACGTTTCTTATTTTATCAAATCAAAGAGAACTTTCTGCTAGCTCTCAGGAAAATGGGTGCCTTGCCAGAACCCTACTCCAAAATATCACTCTACTCAGACCTATCGCAGTCCACACTGCAACAAAGAAGAGCACTACAACCGGTGACAAAAGCCTTAAGAGATGCGCAAATCACCTACAAATGGGGTTTCCCCACTAAACTTTTATTCACAGTGCATAGCAAGCAATATACAATCTCAACTCCAGAAGTTGGAATGAAACTACTTAAGCAACTAAAGATCCAAACACAAGAGGATACCACATATGCGGCTAAAAAGCAACCCAATCAGGGAAATATCATCCCCCATAGGAACACTACCTGAAGATAGCACGGAAACGCATGCCGATCCAGGCCAAGTGTATGATTTGCTCCTTTTAGTGCCTGCAATTGCAAGCTCTGCGCAATTTGATTATTGCTTCTCCCCACACACAGTGTAGAAGTGAACTTGTTTCTACATTCATTGTTTACTATGTTGTTGTTTTTAGTTGTTAAATGCGTTGTTATTATGATGGTCCTCACTTTCTACTCTCACAAGATTATATTGCCTAAGATGCCACTACAACCTACTATACTATATGCAAGCAATGCCAGTTTAAATTGGTCAGAATGGCACATGAGCAATACTTAAAACTTTACTCAATAAACACTCGTGGCCTTAACTCGGCATTCAAGAGAAGGATGTTATGGAAAGACGCCCAAACGCAAGGAGCCCACATTCTAATGGCTCAAGAGACTCATTTATTGCAGAAGGACTCTATATATTGCACGTCTCCCCATTACCCTCTCATATACCATAGTACCTGCAACAAGAAGAAGAGAGGGGTGCTCTTGGCCTTCCAGAAAGATGTTAAGGTTGATCCTATCTCAATTATTGTAGATGACGAGGGCAGATACATTATATTTATCGGTCAGATCAATAATCAGACATACACCATTGTAACATTATATGCACCAAACTCCTCACAAAAACAATTCCTTAATAAATTATTACGTAAGGTTGAGAATATTAAACAGGGACACCTTGTAATAGGTGGAGACTTTAATGCATGCGTTACAAAACTAGATTCCACAGCTAAGGCCACCACCCACCTCACTTTACTAGACAAAGTACTGAAATGGCACAGTCTATTAGACCCGTGGAGAATTCTACATACAACAGAAAGAGACTACTCACACTACTCCACAGTACACCGATCATACTCTCGCATTGATTATTTCCTGACGGACAGAAACGTCTTACAATCAATAGAAGAAATCACAATAGGTAGCATAACGTGGTCAGACCACGCCCCAATACAAATGTCTATAAGGAATGCCACCTCCGCCAATAGACCCAAAACATGGAGAATGAACTATTCCATTATTTCCAACTCAGACCTTGTCCCAACCTTTAAAGACCATATACAGGAATTTTTCAATATCAATAATACACCTGAAATAGCAAAATCCACCATTTGGTCAGCCCACAAAGCCTATATCCGAGGCCTATATTTACAACATAGTGCCAAAATAAAAAGGGAAAGACAACAGACTTACCTAAACATCTTAACCAGATTACAGGACCTAGAAAAACAACACAAAAAATCCCAAGACCCCCTCATAAATAAACAATTATATGACTGTAAACAAGAACTAAGGAATTTACTCCTGTATAAATACGAAGCTAATTTGAGGAGAACCAATTCCACTAAATACTCAAGCAGCAATAAAGCAGGTAAATACCTAGCTAATCTTATAAAACATAGGAACTCTAAGTCCATGATACATTCCATAATTCATCCAAGTACCAATATTAAACTGATGCATCCCAAACATATAGCGAATGCTTTCGCAGACTATTACAATCAATTATACAACCTCCAAAACGACCCAAACCTACAAAAACCCACTAGTGCACTAATTAATAAATTTCTCTCTTCAATTGAACTACCCGCTATAAAACCGGACCAACTAAATGAGATCAATAGACCATTCACTCAACCAGAGGTACTCAAGGCTATTAAAAACTTAAAAAAGAACAAGTCCCCGGGCCCGGACGGATTCATTAATGAATATTACAATATCTATGCTAATACCCTAACTCCCTTCCTAACGGAATTATTTAACAATTTCATGTCAGGGACCCCCATCCCCAAGGAATACCTACAAGCCACAATAGCTGTTATACCAAAACCCGGAAAAGATCCCCAACACCCCAATAACTACAGACCTATTTCCCTTTTAAATACGGACACAAAACTATACGCCAAACTAATTGCCACCCGACTGATGCATATAACCCAAGACCTTCTCTCCCCGGACCAGGTAGGATTTACGAAAGGGAGACAAGCCCCAGATGGAACAAGACGCATGCTGAATATTTTAAGGCACATAGAGCTCTGTCGAACGCCTTCTCTGCTCCTTACCCTGGATGCTGAGAAGGCGTTCGACAGGGTCCACTGGGGATTCCTAAGAGCAACCCTTAATAAATTTGGCTTTCAGGGCCCAATTATGGAAGCCATCATGTCACTATATACCCACCCATCGGCAAGAGTGAATGCAGCGGGATACCTATCGGATGCCTTCGATATGTCAAATGGCACACGCCAGGGCTGCCCCTTATCGCCCATCATTTTTGTTCTTTTGATGGAAACTTTGGCACAAAAAATAAGAACAACGACAGAAATACAGGGCATTTCTATTGGAAGCAACACTCATGTAATTAGCCTCTTTGCTGACGACGTAGCCTTGATAATCTCTAATCCTTTAGAATCACTTCCAAACCTCCTTAACGTAATAACCTCTTTCTCTGAAGCATCTTACTATAAATTAAACCAAACAAAATCATATATATTAGGCCTAAATATACCACCAAACCTTAAAGACTCCATTTTACAAAGATTTCCCTTCCCATGGGCAACTACAAAAGTACAATACCTAGGTATACATTTGACACCGAAGGCATCGGATATTTTTAAATATAACTTTGTACCATTGTTGGAAACCCTGAAAGTTGACTCACAAAACCTTATAAAATTCTCACTATCCTGGTCAGGCAGACTAAACTCTTTTAAAATGTTTCTACTTCCAAAAATACTCTACCTCTTTCGCACTCTACCAATACCCATTAAGAGGACATACTTTTTGGAATTAAGAAAAATTGTCAATAACTTAGTCTGGGCAGGAAAGAAAGCCAGGATAAATTATAATACTATGGTTTGGCCAAAAAAATTGGGCGGCATAGGTCTTCCTGATATGGAAGCGTATTATCACGCAAGTAACCTTGACTTTACTAAAGCATGGTGGTCCAAACCCAGAGATAAAAAATGGATATCTATGGAACAAGATATCTTAACACTATGCCCTAGGGATCTCATCTCAAGTATGATCCTGGGATATAAACCACCTAAACATCTCTACCCAACCATCATCTCCACACTCCTCTCCTGGGAACACTTCCTAAAACACCCACCACACCAAGGTATAAACATTAAACCAAGAATCCCAATCACAGCACTACAAATAATATTACCAGATCTTAACACAGTCCCATTAAGATTGGCAGGCCTCAAGAACCTTAATGATCTATACAACGATGACGCATTAAGACCCTTCACAGAAATTGTAAAGAAATACAATCTCCCTAACACATACCATTTTACTTGGCAGAGGATTGCTAGTTTCCTAAGAACAAATAAGATAAAAATCCCTGAAATGAATAGCCAGATTATCACAATGTTGAACTCAACCCTACCATACAAAGGGGGAATATCATTGTGGTACAACGAAATTATAACCAACACACGCTCTCCCATTGAAAAATATGCTCAAACATGGTCGTATGATATGGGTATCAACTT
Source organism: Hyperolius riggenbachi (assembly GCF_040937935.1). Lineage (NCBI taxonomy): Eukaryota > Metazoa > Chordata > Amphibia > Anura > Hyperoliidae > Hyperolius > Hyperolius riggenbachi. The sequence continues at coordinate 50,035,301 of NC_090649.1, read as the reverse complement.
ACCAACAGAACAGATAATTAGAGCAACTAGGAAATTATCACAATTATCCAAATGTAATTCACACTGGGAACAACATATAAAAATCTTAACCAGATGGTATATAACACCTAGGAAACTAGCAACCTTCTCATCAAACACTTCCTCATTGTGTTGGAAATGTTCGCGTTTCACAGGTACTTTACTCCATATGCTCTGGGAGTGCCCAATAGTCTCAGACCTTTGGAACTCAGTAGAGCAACATATAAAACAGAAATGGGACCCTATGTTCCAATTAACACCCCAAATGGCACTACTCTGCATAGATATGGAAAAAACCAACCCGAGATACCGTATGCAAATTTGCCACTTACTCCTAGCCTCCCAATGCATAATATCCTCCAATTGGAAGTCCACGGATAAACTAGATTTTGCCAACCTTTTAACGACATTTAATCGCAATATTATAATGGAAAACTACTTAAGGCCAAATGGAGCCTTTACGGAATAGATAAGATACATAAATGAAACTACAGCCATATAGTAGCTGGACTCAATCAATAATTACAGAGTTATTGTGAGTAGTAAGTGAGAACAACGGTTAAGATGTGTTATGTATGCTATGTATGTCTAATTACTTTTGTTTGTTTCTGTTGTTACTAGACATACTATATTCACCCACACCTATCATATACAGGAAGATCCTGAATCTGACTCCCCATCCTAAGTAGACGCACTACATTTCTCTGAAATGAGCACAAGAGCAATAGCACAGTATATCAGAAAAGAGTATGATACAAGTAAATATATTAACTGTAGATCTGTTAGTGGAGTGACCTAGTACATAATTCCCTCTCCCTACGTTGCAATTGACAGGTCAATAGACCACTGAGTCAATTGAACAAACAGCTGGAAGGAACCTACCCCTGCCAGTCAGCCATAGAGGTTAGAAATTGACTGGATAGGAAGTCTACTTCCAGCACTCTACAATTTAATATTATACACCCTACCAGCAAACTCCTACTACCCAGATTACTTATGCATATACTGCTCCTGCTCACACACATTTTCTACTCAAGAGTTGTCATAATACTTGTAGTGTATTGTTATGTTGGAAGCTATGTTACAAATCCTATGTCAAATCCTGCATATGATTTAATAAAAATTATTGTTGAAAAAAAAATGTCAAAACTTCTCTAGTCCATAAGGAGGAAAGAAGGTCTGGATGTGAAGTGGTTAATTACTATTCCCCCTCCGAGTCATAGCAACTCAGAGGGGGAAGTAATTTGGGGTCCAACATATAATAACATTATGCCTACGGGGGCAACCAGGCCACGCGAAGAACGTGCTCCGAAATGACCGGCCTCGCGGAGCTGTATAGCGGCAGGCGGTCGCAGTGTTCCAGGTTATCGGAAGAGGAAGAAGAGGAATGCGTGGAGCAGGCATAAAGCTGGGGGTGATTTATTTTTCTCTGAGGCTGGGTTCACATATGACATAGGGCTTGATTCACAAAAGAGTGGTAACATGGCCGTTTCCGTGTGAATTTTCGCATTGCGCGCAATCGCGAATTTTCGCGCAGAACGATAACGTTTTTGCGTGCAAATGCATTTTTGCACGAGAACGATGTCGATTTTGCGCGAAAATTTGCGTTTGTGCGCGAAACCGTTATCGTTTCGTGCGAAAATTCGCGATCACGTGCAATGCGAAAATTCGTGCCAAAAATGGCCGTGCTAACAGTTAGCACTCTTTTGTGAATCAAGCCCATAGTGTGAAAAAGGTGCGTTTGATGGGGGTGCGTTTGTGTTTTTAAATTGCGCTTTTATTGCGTTTTGCGTTTCACTTTTGCAAATCGCAGGTGCGATTTTACTGCGTTTGTTTGCATTTTTGAAGCGTTTTGGTGCGTTTGCGGTCTGCTAATTGCATGCCTTTTGCATGTGTTTTGAATGCTTTTTCCCCCCCTGCCCTTTATCCAAGATAACCAGGAAGTAAAACAGGAAGCGGAAATACATCATCAACATTTAAAAACCAAAAAATGCGTTAAAACGCTATGCATATGCGTCACCATAGACTTTCATTATGTGCGTTTTGGCAGCCAGCCTCCATCATATGCAACAAAACCAGCGTTTGCGAAACGCATACTCTAAAACGCAGTGCTCTGCATCTTGTTCTGTGTCCCATAGCTGCATAAAAAGCAGTGTTTTACCCAACGCTAGCGTTTCTGCTATGTGTGCACCCCGCCTCACACATAGCAGGTGGCTGGAGAGAGTTCAGTTGGGGTGTGCTTGAAATCAAATTTCATGTCAATGTAAGGCAGCTTGAACTTGAACCAATAAAAACAGACAGGTGTAATGGATAGCGGAGACACCGCCGCGCGGTCTGACAGCGGGGCGGCTGTTTCCGCGTTCAGACCGGCGGTTTCCGCACAGCAGCATGCGTCTGGTTTGTCTGAGCCTAGTAGTGCACACAGATGGAGAGCTACGCACGCGCGCGCGCGCTAGGAGACAGGACATTCATACCAGCAGAAGGGGAATCAGCTGATCAGGCCGATCAGCTGATCCCAGCTGGATTCTGGATTGGCTGAGTGGCTCGGGCGGGGCTGCACAGCACTGCAAGTATATATAGATCTTGCTTGTCAGTTGCTGGTTGTCTGCCGTTGCGAATGTTTATGTGTGAGCACTCAGACCATAGTCAGATCCTACAGTGTGCTAGAACCAGGTGGACCTGGGAATCCACACTTAGCCAGATTACTGTGTTATTACTGTGTTATACTTTAGACCAGTTCCAGGGTGTTGAGACCACAGACCTCACACCCAAGCTTTGGGATACTGTGTCATTGCTGTGTTATCATTTAGACCACTTCCAGGGTGTTGTGACCACGGACCTCACACCCAAGCTTAGGGATACTGTGTCATTGCTGTGTTATCATTTAGACCAGTTCCAGGGTGTTGTGACCACGGACCTCACACCCAAGCTTAGGGATACTGTGTTATACTCTAGACTAGTTCCAGGGTGTCGAGACCAAGGAACTCACACCCCATACTGCGATTGTGATTTATATCTGTTATTACCATTTGCTTGGGTGTTGCCGACCTGGCCTGCCCGACCCCTCGGGTTGTCACTCATCCCTCGAGTGTTCAGCCTGTCTGTACTACCCGTGCCACTATTCCACCTAGTGTCAGTTAGCGGCAGAGACCTCCTGCTCCTCAGAGAGGCCTCTCTGCAGTACAGCCAAGGGCTCTATCCCTTAGGAGCCCTTTGGTTGCAGTATTGTCTGATTCCTAGCATTACAGGGAATCACTGACTAGCAGGTTATCTCCAGCCCTTTTCTAGGAGATACTCCTCACACAGTCAAGGGCCACCTGCTCCGCAGGTGGTCCATGCTCATTCCTATTGCGTCTCCCGCCCCTCGGGAGACAGCCTACGGTTGTACCAAAACACTTACACTTTATTAGGTGTCCAGAGGTTAGTCATACTTGTATTATTGGTGATTCTGCAGATCATCAATAATCAGGTATATATCTGTATTCTTGGTGATACTGCAGATCACTAATTATCAGATTCTCTTTGTGTGCTGACACCGATCGTTAAAACAGAAAGTTATTGGTCCATTTTTAAGCTCCATTTAATTTACATGAAATTTGAATGCAAACAAAAAAATTATTTGCATCTTATTGATCCTCCCTAACGGTGATGATTTGTTGCTGGTGTGTGGAAGGGGTGGAGATGACTTCCATGGCTCTTTCTAGTCCAGACACACCCCGAATGGGAAACGCCCCTCTCTTCTGCCACACCCTTCTGGCATCATCTCCCACCGCCAGGGCCGGATTACCGACCAGGCAACAAAAGCAGTCGCTTGGGGCCCCCATTCAGAGTCAAAGGGGCCCCATCAGCACATAAACCAGCCCTCGCCATCCTGTCAGCAGTGGCTGGATGGTATAATGGTTAACCACTTCAGGACTCAGCCTTTACCCCCCCCCCCACCCCCTTAAGGACCAGCGCTGATTTCTAAGATCTGTGCTGGGTGGGCTCTACAGCCCCCAGCACAGATCAAATAACAGGCAGAGCGACCAGATCGCCCCCCTTTTTTCCCCGCTAGGGGGATGATGTGCTGGGGGGGGTCTGATCGCTGCTGCCTGCGTGTGGGTGGCAGGGGGGGCACCTCAAAGCCCCCTCCACCGCAGGATTCCCCCTCTCCCTCTTCTCCCTCCCTGCCCTGGAGATCGGAGGCTGCACAGGAACGGATCTGTCCTGTGCAGCCTCTAACAGGCTCCTGCCTGTCATGTGACAGCGATCCCCGGCCGCTGATTGGCCGGGAATCGCTGATCTAGTACAACGCTGCTACTGTTAGCAGCGTTGTAAAAATGTAAACAAAGCGGATTATTTCCGCTTCTTTTTACATTTAGCCTGCGAGCGGCAGCCCGCAGGCTATTCACGGAGCCCCCCGCCGTGAATTGACAGGAAGCAGCCGCTTGCGCGAGCGGCTGTTTCCTAATTAATTAGCCTGCAGCCGGCGACGCTGGTCCTGCAGCTACCACTTTGCCGACGCGCGTTATGAGCGGGCGGTCGGCAAGTGGTTAAAGGGACTCTGAGCAGCGCAGTAACTATGGAAAGATGCATATCATTTTAAAGCTCTCCTCTTTCCAATGATATATAAATCGCCGCCCTATGCCTTTTAGTTTTCGCTATTTTCGCGATTGAAATCACGGCCATGGCAATTTCGCAAAAATAGCGAAAACTAAAGGGCGTAGGGTGGCAGTTTATCTATCATTAGAAAGAGGAGAAAGAGAGCTTCAAAATGATATGCATCTTTCCATAGTTACACTGTATTACACAGGACGACTTTTCTCCAAAGTCGGAAGCTCGATTCAGCACAATGCAATGAAATATAAGGAACCCAGGGGGATATAATTACAAACATCATGCTGGTAGGTGTGAGGATGTAATTAATTAGTTGTGGGTATGCTTAAAGGCATACCCACAGGCACTGCTCGGAGTCCCTTTAAGGGCTCTAACTCAGGAGACCAGGGTTCGAATCTCGGCTCTGCCTGTTCAGTAAGCCAGCACCTATTCAGTAGGAGACCTTAGGCAAGTCTCTCTAACACTGCTACTGCCTATAGGGCACTTCCTAGTGGCTGCAGCTCTGGCGCTTTGAGTCCAATGAGGAGAAAAAGCGCGATATAGATGTTATTTGTCTTGTCTTGACAAATGATGCCGTGCGCTGCTGATTGTCTTCAGAGCCAGGCTCTCCTCCTAGGTCCCCCTCCTGCTACTGTGCACTCTGTCACTGCCCACTCCTCCTTCCCTTCCCACAGAGAACCACAGCTGCAGCAAGAATGATAGCAGCAGATGGCAAACACTCACTCACCTATCCCTGATCCAAGCGATAGAGATCCACTCATCTGAAACCCATCTGTCTCTTCTACAGTGCAGCCGCTCGCTCTGAACTTCCTGATTCTCAGATCAGACAGGAAGTAGTAATAGTAGTAGTAACAGAGCGGCAGCACTCTAGAGGAGACAGATGGGCTCCAGATGACGGGACCACTGGCGCACGGAAGGGGGTGTTCCGGGTGTCTGGAACCACCCCCTTGCACCTAGACCGGAAGTGCCTCCGGAATCTGAGCAGCGGCAGCCACTGAATGTAATAGTGCAGCTGCCACTTGCTCAAGTGTGTGCGCAGTAGGGGGGCCCGCTAGCCGTGTGTGGGGGGGGGGAGCGCTGTCACCCTCCCTATTGAGGGACCCCACCAGCCAGATATGCTGCTTCTTCCCCGCAGCCCCGCAGTCTCCCGGAGGCAGATCAGGGCTACGGCAAGATGGCTACCGAAGCCCTGCTCTGGAGACTATTTGTGTCTCCAGTACAGGGCTTCGGGAGCCATCTTGCCGTAGCCCTGCACTCTGCCTGTCAGCGCGGGAGATGTGCTGCTGGAGGATCGTCGGGGAGCTGTGTGCCAGATGCCGGGAGAGGAGAAGACTTCTGTCAGGTAAGTGAATTGTTGTTTTTTTTTCACAGGTGCATTTTTTTTCTAGTTTCTGCTGCCCACATTACGATTTTCAGGTGTCTGCTGCCCACATTACGATTTTCAGGTGTCTGCTGCCCACATTACGATTTTCATGTGACTGCTGCCCACATTACGATTTTCTGGTCACTGCTGCCCACATTGCGATTTTTAGTTGTCTGCTGCCCACATTGCGATTTTCAGGTGTCTGCTGCCCACATTACGATTTTCAGGTGACTGCTGCCCACATTGCGATTTTCAGGTGTCTGCTGCCCACATTGCGATTTTCAGGTGTCTGCTGCCCACATTACGATTTTCAGGTGACTGCTGCCCACATTGCGATTTTCAGGTGTCTGCTGCCCACATTGCGATTTTCAGGTGTCTGCTGCCCACATTACGATTTTCTGGTCACTGCTGCCCACCTTGCGATTTTCTGGTGCCTGCTGCCCACATTGCGATTTTCTGGTAACTGCTGCCCACATTGCGATTTTCTGGTGTCTGCTGCCCACATTACGATTTTCTGGTCACTGCTGCCCACATTGCGATTTTCAGGTGTCTGCTGCCCACATTACGATTTTCTGGTGTCTGCTGCCCACATTACGATTTTCTGGTCACTGCTGCCCACATTGCGATTTTTAGTTGTCTGCTGCCCACATTATGATTTTCAGGTGACTGCTGCCCACATTGCGATTTTCAGGTGTCTGCTGCCCACATTGCGATTTTCAGGTGTCTGCTGCCCACATTACGATTTTCAGGTGTCTGCTGCCCACATTACGATTTTCATGTGACTGCTGCCCACATTACGATTTTCTGGTCACTGCTGCCCACATTGCTATTTTTAGTTGTCTGCTGCCCACATTGTGATTTTCTGGTGTCTGCTGCCCACATTACGATTTTCAGGTGACTGCTGCCCACATTGCGATTTTCAGGTGTCTGCTGCCCACATTACGATTTTCTGGTCACTGCTGCCCACCTTGCGATTTTCTGGTGCCTGCTGCCCACATTGCGATTTTCTGGTAACTGCTGCCCACATTGCGATTTTCTTGTAACTGCTGCCCACATTGCGATTTTCTGGTGTCTGCTGCACACATTGTGATTTTCAGGTGTCTGCTGCCCAGATTACGATTTTCTGGTCACTGCTGCCCACATTGTGATTTTCAGGTGTCTGCTGCCCACATTGCGATTTTCTGGTGCCTGCTGCCCACATTGCGATTTTCTGGTAACTGCTGCCCACATTGCGATTTTCTGGTGTCTGCTGCACACATTGTGATTTTCAGGTGTCTGCTGCCCACATTACGATTTTCTGGTCACTGCTGCCCACATTACGATTTTCTGGTCACTGCTGCCCACATTGTGATTTTCAGGTGTCTGCTGCCCACATTGCGATTTTCTGATGCCTGCTGCCCACATTGCGATTTTCTGGTAACTGCTGCCCACATTGTGATTTTAAGGTGTCTGCTGCCCACATTACGATTTTCTGGTCACTGCTGCCCACATTACGATTTTCAGGTGTCTGCTGCCCACATTACGATTTTCATGTGACTGCTGCCCACATTACGATTTTCTGGTCACTGCTGCCCACATTGCTATTTTTAGTTGTCTGCTGCCCACATTGTGATTTTCTGGTGTCTGCTGCCCACATTACGATTTTCAGGTGACTGCTGCCCACATTGCGATTTTCAGGTGTCTGCTGCCCACATTACGATTTTCTGGTCACTGCTGCCCACCTTGCGATTTTCTGGTGCCTGCTGCCCACATTGCGATTTTCTGGTAACTGCTGCCCACATTGCGATTTTCTTGTAACTGCTGCCCACATTGCGATTTTCTGGTGTCTGCTGCACACATTGTGATTTTCAGGTGTCTGCTGCCCAGATTACGATTTTCTGGTCACTGCTGCCCACATTGTGATTTTCAGGTGTCTGCTGCCCACATTGCGATTTTCTGGTGCCTGCTGCCCACATTGCGATTTTCTGGTAACTGCTGCCCACATTGCGATTTTCTGGTGTCTGCTGCACACATTGTGATTTTCAGGTGTCTGCTGCCCACATTACGATTTTCTGGTCACTGCTGCCCACATTGTGATTTTCAGGTGTCTGCTGCCCACATTGCGATTTTCTGATGCCTGCTGCCCACATTGCGATTTTCTGGTAACTGCTGCCCACATTGTGATTTTAAGGTGTCTGCTGCCCACATTACGATTTTCTGGTCACTGCTGCCCACATTGTGATTTTCAGGTGTCTGCTGCCCACATTGCGATTTTCTGGTGCCTGCTGCCCACATTGCGATTTTCTGGTAACTGCAGCCCACATTGTGATTTTAAGGTGTCTGCTGCCCACATTACGATTTTCTGGTCACTGCTGCCCACATTGTGATTTTTCAGGTGTCTGCTGCCCACATTACGATTTTCTGATGACTGCTGCCCACATTGCGATTTTCAGGTGTCTGCTGCCCACATTACGATTTTCTGGTCACTGCTGCCCACATTGTGATTTTCAGGTGTCTGCTGCCCACATTGCGATTTTCTGGTGTCTGCTGCCCACATTGCGATTTTCTGGTAACTCCTGCCCACATTGTGATTTTAAGGTGTCTGCTGCCCACATTACGATTTTCTGGTCACTGCTGCCCACATTGTGATTTTCAGGTGTCTGCTGCCCACATTATGATTTTCTGATGACTGCTGCCCACATTGCGATTTTCAGGTGTCTGCTGCCCACATTGTGATTTTCAGGTGTCTGCTGCCCACATTACGATTTTCTGGTCACTGCTGCCCACATTGTGATTTTCTGGTGACTGCTGCCCACTTTACGATTATTTTCTGGTGACTCCAGCCCACATTACGATTATTTTCTGATGACTGCTGGCTGCTGCCCACATTACGATTATTTTCTGATGGCTGCTGCCCACATTACGATTATATATATACACTGGCTGTATGCAGGGGGAACTGGCTATATACACTGGCTATATGCAGGGGGATCTGGCTATATACACTGGCTATATGCAGGGGGAGGCATCTGGCTACATACAGTGGGTATATGGGTATATACAGGGGGGGGGGGGGATCTCTGGCTATATATACAGGGGATCTGACTATATACACTGGCCATATACACAAGGGGGATCTGGCGAAATACAAGGGGGAATGTACTGAACGGGGAGTTATCTGGCTATATACTAAAAATGGGGATCATATGGTTACTTATCCTAACTGGGGGGGGGCCTCATCTGGCTACCTGTGTGATAAATGGGGGTCATCTGGTCACCTATACTAAAGAGGGGTGGGGTAATTTCGTTATCCATAATAAAGGGGGGTTATCTAGCTACTTAATCACTGCCACATTATATATATTTTGGCGAAACGCTACTGCATCATGTGTATTTTGTAGGGAAACACTGCGCATTGTGTGTATTTTGTGGAGAAATGCTGTGCATCATGTGGATTTTGTGGGCAAACGCATGCGCGGTAGTGTGCGGCTTGCCAAAAGAGACCTATCAGGAATCCCCCCCTTGAAAATCCTGGATTTGCCCCTGGGGACCTCTATTGCTTGGATCGCAATAGGTGAATGTGAGTCATCTGGTGCTGTAATTCTCCCCCGCTGCGGCTGCCTTCTCTGCTGGACTATCGTATTCACTGGGATGGAGGCTGCATGGTGGCTGTCTAGTTTGGGAGGAAATCGGTTGTTTGGTGGTGGGGGTGGTTATGTAATTCTGTCTGGGGAAAGTGCTGCTGCTGTGATATCTGGCGCCCTCTTCACAGGGGTGCCCCAGCCCCTGAGTGCAAATGTCCCAGCCATTCATCTCTCACTCTGCATTTTGCCGCTGCTATTCCCTGCATTGTGCACCCACAGAGGAAAGTGAGCTGTTGCCCATAGCAACCAGTAGCTCGGCTGCCCGGTGTGTGCGACATGTTGCTGTGCAGCTGCATCTTCTGATTCTATTACGACATGATGGGGGGGGCCCAAATCAGTAACTTTGCTTAGGGCCCCATTTAGCCTTAATCCGGCTCTGCCCACCGCTCTCCAGCAGTGACCAAGAAGTGCACAGCTTTATATAGAAGTGAAAAATGATAAAGGAAAAGGATATAGCGCTAACCTCTTCCATGGTGATGTTCAGAGGGTGACACACTTCTGTGTTTCTCAGCAATATCGCAATACGTATCCCCTTAGGAAATCCACAAATCACTAAGCACCCCCTGGTCTGACTGAGAGATGCAATCTCCAGTACCCCACGACACATATAACTGCCGGAGTAATCTGGGCGCATGTGTGTGTGACGTCACATACGCACACGCGTTACTCTGGCAACCATGTGGGGCGCGTGTATGGATGGAGGACAAATCCCGGAGGCAGAAGAAGATGAGCGTCGGCCAGGGACAGGAAATACATAGTGCAACGGGAACTTCCTCCCTTCAACATAAAGCATTCCTTTGCCATCTTTTGGTTTCCCCACGTTGTGTTGCCTGAAATTCTAATGATCCCCTCTCCTATATAGATATACAGTAAGGGCCAATGTACCATCTCAGGCACACTTTAACCAGAGGATCCATTTCAAACTCTTAACTCTAATCTACAAAGCTCACCCCATCTCTCTCCCCTGTACCTCTCTCCCTCCACCAGTGCCTAACACAAGCATACAACCCATCCCCCACCCCGCTGCATTCAACACCAATATACAGTATATCTACATCAAAGCATATTACCAGACCACACTACCCCTCCCTCTACTGTTGCCTAGCACTAACCTGCCCCTCCCCCTTCCACAAAATAAGAATTTATGGCTAACCCCATTCTTATTGTCCCCCTCCCTCTACTGGTGCCTAACACTAACCTCCCCCTCCCCACAATAAGTGCCGATATTTATGGCTAAACCAAACCCTAATCTCACCCCTTCCTCTGACGGACAGCAGCAGTAAACAGCAACAGCAGTGGTCAGTGACTTCTTCCCAGGAGTGCCTCTGGCCATTTTGTCACTCCAGGCGAGAAAGCCTGTGCCCCCCCTTCCCCTCCCCCTTGGTACACCCCCCATGAGAATAATCGTATTACAGCAGTGGTTCAGTGCAATACTATGAGCCGCCGATCTACCGCCACTATACCACTGTGTCAAATTGAAAAATGTTCTGTTTAACCATTTAAAGGGAACCAGAGAGGAACGAGGGGGGGGGGGGGGGGGGGGTGAAAAAAGAAAAAGATGTTATACATACCTGGGGCTTCTTCCAGCCCCATAAGCCTGAATCGCTCCCACGCCGCCGTCCTCAGCTTCCTGGCTCATCCGGTATCGGGCCCGTCACTTCCGGCGGACGCGGCCAATTGTCCGCATCACAGGGGCTCCCTACATACATGTACGCATGCGGCTGCGCAGTTAGCAGCCACATGCGTATCTGTATGGGGAGAGCATCCTGTGATGCGGAGAATTAGCCGCGTCTGCCGGCCGACTTGCCGACTCGCGGCAATGACGGGACCCGGTGGCGGCGGATCCAGGCAGCGGAGGAGTGCGGCGTGGGAGCGATCCGTGCGTATGGGGCTGGAGGAAGCCCCAGGTATGTATATTGCATCTGGTTCCCTTTAAGGACCGTGGTGATTGAGATCTACGCCCTGTTTTGGTGGGCTCCTGGCTGGCAGGACGTAGATTTCAATCACCGCCCGCAGCGTGCCTCCGCCGTTTCCATCGTTCCCTGCCGATCGTGCCGCTCAAACCCAATGTGTCTTGCCGCATCTCACAGGCTCTGCCTATCTCTATGACGACAGAGCCATGTGAGCCAGTCAAGCCGATTTCATTGGCTCCTGGCCATGTCTATCAATGGAAGCCACTCCCATTGGCTTACATAGATAGACACGGTCAGGAGCCAATAAAAGCGGCTCCTGACCGGCTCACACGACTCTGCCGTCATAGAGACAGCAGAGTCTATGTCCTGGGGGTCCCAGCGTGCGGCGATGATGGCGAGTATGCACGGCGATTCGTCGGGATTCCATCGTTATTGTACTAGCGGTTTCTGGTCCTTAAGAGGGCACAGACAAAATATTTTTATATATTTTTGCACCGGATTGATCGAAAGTATTATCGATGCGATTTTCTTCTGGCGGACTCAAATTGCTTGAGCTGCAGCCACTAAGAATCACTTAGTAGGCAGTATCAGTGTTAGGGAGTCTTGCCCAAGGTCTCCTACTGAATAGGTGCTGGCTTACTAAGTAGGAAGAGCTGAGATTGGCACCCAGATCGCCTGTGCCAGAGGCAGAGCCCTTAACCGTTACACAATCCAGAGAGAGGGGAGAAAAGCACTTGTATTTAGCTTTCCTGTATGACAAGAAGACAGCCAGCACTAGGGGAAGGGGGAAACTAAGGTTAATGAGGGGGTAAAGAGGAGTGGAGAGATACTGAGAATAGCCTGAGATGGAGCAGAGATATTATCTGTATTGCAGTCCAACATCACACAGGAGGTGACTTGCCTGCAATGTGACTCCTGTCCCTGCCAATCTCTCACACAAGGCTGCAGCAGCCCTCCTGGAGTCTAGGGACTGTCAAACTTTTCACCCTGTGTAATACCTTATCCAGCTGTCCACATACAGTCTTTACACTGGTGAGACAGCAGACAGAGATTTTTCTACAGATTCTGCAGGAGGCAAGCCATTCTTCTGCATCATGCTGTGTACATTTACCAGCTTGTGGTTCACCTGTACATTGCCTTATACACTGTACCAGCAGCCTGGGGTAAAATCTATCCCCTTCCCCCCTGGCCAGTCCTTTCTGAAATGACTTGTACCTGCTTCCATAGAAAGACACCATCCTCCTCTTCTGATGTGTTTTCTTTTCACAAGTAGGGGCGGGACAGGATTGCACAGACAGACACACTCTATAACTAATTAGGGAATGTCATACATGTGTTTTTGTAGAGAAAAAGTTTGTAGACTCCTTATGAGAGGCTTAGTAGATGCTTTCACCCTTAGTCTCTAAGGAAAGGAAAAATAAACTTTTTTTCCCCTGGAAGCCCGCCCCTAGATAAAGCTGCGCTCCAGGCAATTAGCTTATCAGCTGGACCCTAGAGGCACCTTTGCTTCTTCCCCTCCCTCTTCATAGCACAGAACATACAGCCCTGCAGTGTGTCTGTACAGCAATCCTTCCTAACAAAGATACTCAGGGAAGATCATTTCAGGCAACAAAAATCTGGTCCTTCCCACAACCCCATCCAATAGTGAAACAGTGAGGAATACTCACCGCGACCAAGAATTGCGCGTCTTGAGACATCCTGGGTGGCATCCTGCGATCCTGCGAGGAGCGAGAGAAGGAGTGTTATGTTGTGCACAGGGCATCATCTGCTTCATGCTACAAATATGGTTATGGCACAGATATCTTCAATGTGCTTTAACCACTTCAGGATTCGGCGTACGCTTAACTACGCCCCTGAATCCTGAAGTGGATTGCATGGAAACGGCCGCTCGTATGAGCGGCCGTTCCATGTCAGTTCACGGAGGGTGTCTCCGTGAACACCCTGCGAGCCGCCGATCGTGGCTCGCAGGGTAAATGTAAACACACGGGGAAGATTTTCCCCGGTGTTTACATGTATACGGCGCTGCTGCGCAGCAGCGCCGTGGCGGAGATCGGCGATCCCCGGCCTCTGATTGGCCGGGGACCGCCGGCACCTGATAGGCTGAAGCCTATCCCATCAGGCGCAGGACGGAATTCCGTCCTGCGCCGCTCACAGGGGGAGGTAGAGGGAGGGAAGGGGAAGGCGGCCAGGAAGCGCTGCGGAGGGGGGCTTTGAAGAGAGCCCCCCCGCAAGCGCAAGCAGCCGGCGGCGATCAGACCCCCCCAGCAGGACATCCCCCTAGTGGGGAAAAAAGGGGGGAAGTCTGATCGGCCTGGCTGCTAGCTGATCGGTGCTGCGGGCTGGAGAGCCCACGCAGCACCGATCAGCAAAACCACCCGGTATCCGGAAGTGGTTAAAGCTAATGTAAGTTGAAAACAAACAAACAAACAAGATACTTACCTAATGAGAGGAAAGGCTGGGTCCTATAGAGCCTTCCCGCTCCTCTCACGGTCCCCTCGTTCCAGCGCCATCACTGCCATTCCAATCGCACAGTGATGGCCGTACCGCCGCTCCATGCGTGAGAGAGCGCACTAGCGCATGCGCAGTACAGATCTGCCCGTTTTCAGGAGCCCGAGTGCCGACTTTTAAAGCTTCCCACAGCAGCACCGAGCAGTATTCGACCGATAGTGACACATGACGTTACATGTCCATACTAGCTGACCTAAGCCCCTTTAAAAACGGGCTCTAGGTCTGTCACTGACGCACACGCCCGACGCACACGCATGCCAGCCCGCCCCTTGACCCTGTCCCCCCCTGCAAGCCGCAGGTCGCTCCCCCTCAATGTTGATGCATCCCTGCACATGGGCAGAGCGCAAAAACACACACACACAGACACAGGACGCACTCAGGGGTTTTATTAGGTGGGATAGGCTGGATTTACACTTGTATTTTTTCCTCTGTGTCTCCTGCATAGGAAAATTGAGAATGTTAAAGGACACTTGAGTTCCCGACCGTCCCGTATTTCCCGCCTTATAAGACGCTCCAGACTATAAAACACACCTGGATTTAGAGGGCAAACACCAGGGGAAAAAAAAAATATTTATATATACTAGTTGACCCAAGCCTATTTGAAAATGGGCTCTAGGTCTGTTTTTGTGCAGTGCGCATGAGTGCACTCGTCTGACCTGCGCACACGTCGCTCGGCTCACTTTCCCCCGTCCTGTAGGAACGGCTGTCCATGTTGCACACATGCGCAGTAGCAAAAAGCACGGACCCAGCTACACAAAGACAGGCACAGGCAGGGACACAGGGGTTTTATTATAGAGGATAATACACCTGGTGCTTCCATATTCCAGGAGCGTCTTGTAGATGTTCTCATCCAATTTGAGCCCTACTGTGTCCCCCATGTGTCCTCCTGAGTCCTCTTCTGTCCCCGGTATGTCCCCTTCTGTCCCCAGTGTGTCACCTTCTGTCCCCGGTATGTCCCCTTTTGTCCCCAGTGTGTCACCTTCTGTCCCCAGTATGTCCCCTTCTGTCCCCAGTGTGTCACCTTCTGTCCCCAGTATGTCTCCTTCTGTCCCTAGTATGTCCCCTTCTGTCCCCAGTGTGTCCCCTTTTGTCCCCAGTGTGTCCCCAGTATGTCCCCTTCTGTCTCCAGTGTGTCCCCTTTTGTCCCCAGTGTGTCCCCTTCTGTCCCCAGTATGTCCCCTTCTGTCCCCAGTATGTCCCCTTCTGTCCCCAGTGTGTCCCCTTTTGTCCCCAGTATGTACCCTTCTGTCCCCAGTATGTCCCCTTCTGTCCCCAGTGTGTCACCTTCTGTCCCCAGTATGTCCCCTTCTGTCCCCAGTGTGTCACCTTCTGTCCCCAGTATGTCTCCTTCTGTCCCTAGTATGTCCCCTTCTGTCCCCAGTGTGTCCCCTTTTGTCCCCAGTGTGTCCCCAGTATGTCCCCTTCTGTCTCCAGTGTGTCCCCTTTTGTCCCCAGTGTGTCCCCTTCTGTCCCCAGTATGTCCCCTTCTGTCCCCAGTATGTCCCCTTCTGTCCCCAGTGTGTCCCCTTTTGTCCCCAGTATGTACCCTTCTGTCCCCAGTATGTACCCTTCTGTCCCCAGTGTGTCACCTTCCACAGTATGGGCTTGATTCACTAAACAGTTATAACTCATATCACGGCTGTTTTCGCGAGCTTTTGCATTTGCGAGCGCAATCGCGCGGTTTCATGCAAAGACACGAAAATGCATGCAAAAACAGCTGTGATATGAGTTATAACTGTTTAGTGAGGCCCTATGTCTCCTTCTGTCCCCAGTGTGTCCCCTTCTGACCCGAGTGTTTCCTACTGTCCCCAGTGTGTCCCCTTCTGACCCGAGTGTGTCCCCCTTCTGTCCCCAGTAAGTCCCCTTCTAAACCGAGTGTGTCCCCTTCTGTCCCCAGTGTGTCCCCAGTATGTCCTCTTCTGTCCCCAGTATGTCCCCTTCTGTCCCCAGTGTGCCGTCGTGAGTGTCTCCGGCTCCTCCTGTGTGGTCCGCTCCCTGCCTGCATGTCTCCTCCCCCCGCTGGTGTAATTGGCAGTGTATGGCGGCAGTGAGTGCCCACTCCCTCTCCGCATCCTCCCCATGTCTTTCCGCTCCCAGGTGGCCATAACGGATGGGCCAAAGCTGCTATCTTGTCCAGGGCCTCATTCCACCGTAATCCGTCTCTGAGTTCAGCCTACTGTGGGAAAGAGACCTTAAATTGTCATGTGATAAATGCGTGGGTTTTGGGTTGCAGTTTTGGCACCATCATCGCATCAGGCTCGCTATGCAATGCCGCAATTAGCATTTCTGCAAGCCCCCAGGCACCCACAATCCTATTGGGCAACCAAAATAACGTTCACTGACGCTTATCAGGCGCCTCCGGGCATCAAAATTTACCTTGCTTGCCGCATACCGTGGCCATTATAAAAGCTGCGATTTGTAGCAAAGAAGGTAAATTTCAGCACCGGAAAGCGCCCGCTAATGTTGTGCCCCCAAATTTCTGCTTTTTAGCTGTAAAGCACGGCTTTCACAAAAGGCGCCTATGGTGCCACCATTTTCGCGGTAAGGGCTCCTGCGCCTTTTTTCCGTTTTTCGCCTGTACAGTCCCTGTGGTGAGGCACGTTTCCAGCTAAACTCATACAGTGATGCCCTGGGCTAGAGCCTAGCCTGACTTACTCAGTATACGGCCAGGTGCAATATACTTACCTGAAAAGGTGCACAAGATGAGCAGTACACATGCAATACACAAGACCCGCATAGTCTTCTGTAGCTGGAGATGTGGCGGTAGTGGCTGGCTGTTAGGATTCTCTGAGCTCTATGAGACAGTGTGTGGCGTGGTGGAGTATTTATTAGGGGGAGTCAGTATGAGAGCAAGTCACACCTATTTTACCAGCAGAACCTGTAAATATCCTCCAGCTAAAGTAATAATACCGTGATTTAATAATTTTGAAGAATCTGATGTGTAAAAAAAAAATAAAAAAAAAATACTCACCTAAGAAGTGGGAAGGCTCTGAGTCCTAATGAGCCGTCCCGTTCTCCCAGTGTCCGCGTTCCCCCCACAGGCTCACCCATTAGCAGACTATGACCAGAAGGGTCAAGACCAGGCCCGGATTTACATTACAGGAGCCTATAGGCACAAACGTCCTGGCACCCTAGACTTCACCCTTCCTGAACCTACAAACCCCCCACCGAGCCGCACTGCAAGTGTGCTGGCTGGCCCCGCTCTCACTTCTGCCTTACTTCCCTTGCCTATCATAGGTAGCTACAGGTGTCCCTTAGCATTAGGTAGCCAGAAGTACCCTCAGTGTTAGGTAGCTAGAGGTGCCCCAGATCTCATCAGTGGAATGCCAGGACCTGGGTAAGTAACCTCTCATAAATGAGTGAGCAAATACACTCCACTCGGGACTTTGCATAGGTAAGGCAGGAGAGAGGCACTTGAGTACGGGAGTGAGCCGCCTTTCCATCATCAGGCGCCTGTAGGCACATGCCTACATTGCCTTATGGTAAATACGGCCCTGGTCAAGACTGCTCTCTTTCGGGCTGGGGAGACTTCGTCAATCTTCAGAAGCACTCGGACTTCCGAAGACGGGCCACTCCGTACTGCGCACGTGCGAGCGCCCTCTCTCATGCTGGTCTTCGGAAGGCCAGGTGCTTCTGAAGATTGCCGAAGTCTTCCCCCGGTGGCAAATAGAAACGGAGGAGCCTGCAAGAGACCTGGGACACCGGGTCTGTTTCTTATTTATTTATTTTTTCTATCTGTTTTTTTATTTATTTTATTTTTTTACACTTTGGATTCTCTTTACAGGGAAGATCCAAGGGGAATAAAAAAAAGTACTACTTCCTCCAGCCCCCGGCAGACGATATGTCCCTCGCCACAGCTCCACTCCCAGCCGATGGCCGTTGGAGATGCTGACCTCGCCAGTTCAGTACTTCTGCGCCTGCGTGAGCGACTGAATGCTCACAGGCACAGAAGATGCCGACCTGGCGAGGTCAGCATCTCTAACGAAGGAGACCCCAGGCCACCGGCTGGGAGCAGAGCTGCGGCGAGGGACATATCGGCTACCGGGTGCTGGAGAAAGTAGAACTTTTTTTTATTCACCTCGGATCTTCCCTTTAAAGAGGAACTGTAGTGAAAATAACATAAATATTAAAACTGCTTTTTTAATTTTTTTTATTTTTTTTACAATATTCATTTATAGATTATTTAGTCAGTGTTTGCACCTCTCTGGCACGCACACAGCCCTTCACACACACACACACACACACACACACACGGCCAAAATTACTTCTCCCTCCGAGCTGCTACGACTCGGAGGGGGAACTGTATTTAATGCCACCAGAGATTTGAGCGGCAGCAGAGAGAGCCGTCATTCAGACTCCCCTGCGCTCCACCCACCGGCGGCTTACATATAACACTGCGCTCAACCCACCAACGGCATACATATAACCCTGTACTCAACCCCCCAACGGCATACATATAACCCTGCGCTCATCCCACCAGCAGCATACATATAACACTGCCCTCATCCCACTGGCGGTGTACATATAACCCTGCGCAGAACCCACCGGCGGCGTACATATAACCCTTAGCTTATCCCACCGGCAGCGTACATATAACCCTTAGCTCATCCCACCGGCGGCATACATATAACCCTACACTCATCCAACTGGCGGTGTACATATACGGTAACCCTGCGCTTAACCCACCGGCAGCGTACATATAACCCTTCGCTCATCCCACCGGCGGCATACATATAACACTGCCCTCATCCCACCGGCGGCGTACATATAACCCTGCGCAGAACCTACCGGCGGCGTACATATAAGACTGCGCTCAACCCACCGGCAGCATACATATAACACTGTGCTCAACCCCCCTGGCGGCATACATACAGTGGTGTGAAAAACTATTTGCCCCCTTCCTGATTTCTTATTCTTTTGCATGTTTGTCACACTTAAATGTTTCTGCTCATCAAAAACCATTAACTATTAGTCAAAGATAACATAATTGAACACAAAATGCAGTTTTAAATGATGGTTTTTATTATTTAGTGAGAAAAAAAACTCAAAACCTACATGGCCCTGTGTGAAAAAGAAATTGCCCCCTGAACCTAATAACTGGTTGGGCCACCCTTAGCAGCAATAACTGCAATCAAGCGATAACTTGCAACGAGTCTTTTACAGCGCTCTGGCGGAATTTTGGCCCACTCATCTTTGCAGAATTGTTGTAATTCAGCTTTATTTGAGGGTTTTCTAGCATGAACTGCCTTTTTAAGGTCATGCCACAACATCTCAATAGGATTCAGGCAGGAATTTGACTAGGCCACTCCAAAGTCTTCATTTTGTTTTTCTTCAGCCATTCAGAGGTGCATTTGCTGGTGTCTTTTGGGTCATTGTCCTGCTGCAGCACCCAAGATCGCTTCAGCTTGAGTTGACGAACAGATGGCCGGACATTCTCCTTCAGGATTTTTTTGGTAGACAGTAGAATTCATGGTTCCATCTATCACAGCAAGCCTTCCAGGTCCTGAAGCAGCAAAACAACCCCAGACCATCACACTACCACCACCATATTTTACTGTTGGTATGATGTTCTTTTGCTGAAATGCTGTGTTACTTCTACGCCAGATGTAGCGGGACACGCACCTTCCAAAAAGTTCAACTTTTGTCTCGTCGGTCCACAAGGTATTTTCCCAAAAGTCTTGGCAATCATTGAGATGTTTTTTTAGCAAAATTGAGACGAGCCTTAAAGGACTTACGAGGCAACAGTAGCGTGGATCGGGGGTTTGGCCTTAGAGCTGCGCAGCCGCACTCGCGGCTATGCGGACTGCGCAGCCGCGGCCAGCTCCGCCGGCCATCTTGGTACAGGCTGGGGAGCCCGACCCGGGCCGCGCGGTCGGGGACCGTTCGGGGGGCTGTGCAGTGGCGGGGACCAGGCGGAACGGCACGGAGGGCGCGGACGGCGTCCTCCATGCCTTACAAGCTGAGTAAGGTAGCTAACTTTTTTTTATTTTTTTTGATGGACTTGGCCCCGTAAGTCCTTTAATGTTCTTTTTGCTTAAAAGTGGTTTGCGCCTTGGATATCTGCCATGCAGTAGCGTTCCTACCTAAGGGCGCAGGGGGGCGGGGCGCACCGGGTACCAGTCAGCCAGGGGGGTGTCGCCACGACCCCCCTACACCTGACTAAGGAGGGGAAGAGCAGCGCTAGGAGGAGGGGTGACAGCAGGGATAGCGGCGGGGAGGGGGAAATATCCCCCCCTCCCTCACCTGGGTCCCCTCCTTCTGCCTCTCTTCTCCCCCCAAAAATGCAGGCAGCGGGCGGGTGGCAGTGGGCAGCGAGCAGGCGAGCGCGGAGTATACTCACGTTACTTCCGCGTATCAGCCTGGAACGCTGCGTCACCGTCACGTGCCTCTTCTGCGCCTCCAATCATTGGAGGCGCAGTAGAGGCACGTGACGGCGACGCAGCGTTCCAGGCTGATACGCGGAAGTAACGTCAGTATACTCCGCGCTCGCCTGCTCGCTGCCCACTGCCACCGGCCCGCTGCCCGCATTTTTGTGGGGAGAAGAGAGGCAGAAGGAGGGGGACCCAGGTGAGGGAGGGGGGGATATTTCCCCCTCCCCGCCGCTATCCCTGCTGTCACCCCTCCCTCTAGCTACACGGGGGGGGGGAGGAGCACTTTACTACCTAAACTTGGGGCCACTATACTAGCTGGGGGCCACTATACTGGAGGCAGCTAAACGGGGGGGGGGGGGGCACTATACTAGCTACACTGGGGGAATCTATGGGGGCCACTATATTACCTATACTGGGGGGGGGCACCATACCAGCTACAATGGAGGCAACTATACTATCTAAACTGTGGGCCACTATACTAGCTATACTGGGGCAACTATGGGGGCCACTATACTAGCTATACTGGAGGGCAGCTCTACGGGGGCCACTATACAAACTACACTGGGGGCAGCAACACTACCTACATTGGGGACAGCAGCTATGCTGCCTATCCTGGGGGCAACTATACTAGCTATATTGGGGCAACTATACTACCTTCACTGGGGGCAACTAGCTACCTATACTAGGGGCAACTGCTAGCTACCTATACTGGGGGCAGTGGCGGCACGGGGGGGGGGGGGTGTGTGCTTTGGGTGCTGAAGTGTGTGCTTTGGGTGCTGAAGCACCCCTTAAAATTCTCCAAGCACCCCCCAGCGTGAACTGACTTTCGGCATCTAATAGACGCCGTATCAGTTCACCGCAGCGGCAGAGCAGGGCTATAGTAAAATGTCCGAAGCCCTGCTCTGGAGAGTTTGGGAGTTGCTGGCTGCAGAGGATCGTGGGAGCTGCGCACTGGACGGAGGCCGGAACAGGAGCTCTGCTGCAGGTGAGTAAATGTTTTTTTTTTTTCTTTTTCTTTTTAATTTATATTAGCAGCCAGGGGTAGCGTTTATGTTCTGGCCAGGTCTGCTACACGATTGAAGTGTTTTCTGGACAGGTCTGCCACACGATTGCATGTATTTTCTGGGCAAATCTGCCGACATGATTGAACGTATTCTCTGGGCAAATCTGCCGACATGATTGCATGTATTTTCTGGGCAAATCTGCCGACATGATTGAACGTATTCTCTGGGCAAATCTGCCGACATGATTGCATGTATTTTCTGGGCAAATCTGCCGACATGATTGCACGGATTTTCTGGGCAAATCTGCCGACATGATTGCACGTATTTTCTGGGCAAATCTGCCGACATGATTGAACGTATTCTCTGGGCAAATCTGCCGACATGATTGAACGTATTCTCTGGGCAAATCTGCCGACATGATTGAACGTATTCTCTGGGCAAATCTGCCGACATGATTGAACGTATTCTCTGGGCAAATCTGCGGACATGATTGCACGTATTTTCTGGGCATATCTGCCGACATGATTGCACGTATTTTCTGGGCATATCTGCCGACATGATTGCACGTATTTTCTGGGCATATCTGCCGACATGATTGCACGTATTTTCTGGGCATATCTGCCGACATCATTGCACGTATTTTCTGGGCATATCTGCCGACATGATTGCATGCATTTTCTGGGCAAATCTGCAGACATGATTGAACGTATTCTCTGGGCAAATCTGCCGACATGATTGCATGTATTTTCTGGGCATATCTGCCGACATGATTGCATGTATTTTCTGGGCAAATCTGCAGACATGATTGAACGTATTCTCTGGGCAAATCTGCCGACATGATTGAACGTATTCTCTGGGCAAATTTGCCGACATGATTGAACGTATTCTCTGGGCAAATCTGCCGACATGATTGAACGTATTCTCTGGGCAAATCTGCCGACATGATTGAACGTATTCTCTGGGCAAATCTGCCGACATGATTGAACGTATTCTCTGGGCAAATCTGCAGACATGATTGAACGTATTCTCTGGGCAAATCTGCACACATTACGTGTATTTTCACTCGGGTTCACGTCAAATTACAGTTAGCTCCGCCCTCATCCGGTCATGGCCACGCCCATTTTTTTGCCGCGGCGCGCTTAGCGCGCCGCATGTTATAGCGCCACCCATTTTTTGCCCCTTTACCTTTTTTTTTTTGGGGGGGGGGGGTCTTATAATACCCAGCACCGGGTGTCAAATGCCCTAGGTACGCCACTGCTGCCATGCAGGCCATTTTTGCCAAGTCTCTTTCTTATGGTGGAGTCGTGAACACTGACCTTAATTGAGGCAAGTGAGGCCTTTTGTGGCCTCTTGGATGAGTTTTCTCTGCGCTTTTGGGGTAATTTTGGTCGGCCGGCCGGCCACTCCTGGGAAGGTTCATCACTGTTCCATGTTTTTGCCATTTGTGGATAATGGCTCTCACTGTGGTTCGCTGGAGTCCCAAAGCTTTAGAAATGGCTTTATAACCTTTACCAGACTGATAGATCTCAATTACAGTACTTTTGTTCTCATTTGTTCCTGAATTTCTTTGGATCTTGGCATGATGTCTAGCTTTTGAGGTGCTTTTGGTCTACTTCTCTGTGTCAGATAGCTCCTATTTAAGTGATTTCTTGATTGAAACAGGTGTGGCAGTAATCAGGCCTGGGGGTGACTACAGAAATTGAACTCAGGTGTAATAAACCACCTTTAAAGAGGAACTCCAGTAAAAATAATGTAGTAAAAAAAGTGCTTCATTTTTTACCATAATTATGTATAAATTATTTAGTCAGTGTTTGCTCATTGTAAAATCTTTCCTCTCCCAGATTAACATTCTGACATTTATTACATGGTGACATTGTTACTGTGGGCAGGTTATTTAGCTGTTTCTAGCTGCTCTGTCTGTTACAGACAGCTAATAACAGCTATTTCCTGTCTCTGAACATTGTTACATTGTGGCAGTTTGCCAGCAGTACCGCGGTATTCAGAGCCTCTTGTGGGAGGGGTTTCAGCACAAAATCAGTCACACAGCGCCCCCTGATGGTCTGTTTGTGAAAATCATTGTATTTCTTATGTAAAATGGGGTATCAGCTACTGATTGAGATAAAGTTCAATTCTTGGTTGGAGTTTCTCTTTAAGTTATTTTTTTAACAAGGGGGGGCAATCACTTTTTCACACAGGGCCATGTAGATTTGGAGTTTTTTTTTTCACTAAATAATAAAAACCATCATTTAAAACTGCATTTTGTGTTCAATTATGTTATCTTTGACTAATAGTTAACGGTTTTTGATGAGCAGAAACATTTAAGTGTGACAAACATGCAAAAGAATAAGAAATCAGGAAGGGGGCAAATAGTTTTTCACACCACTGTATAACCCTGCGCTCAACCCCCCGACAGCATACATATAACCCTGCGCTCAACCCCCGACAGCATACATATAACCCTGCGCTCAACCCCCCGACAGCATACATATAACCCTGCGCTCAACCCCCCGACAGCATACATATAACACTGCGCTCATCTCACCGGCGGCATACATATAACCCTGCGCTCATCCCACCAGCAGCATAAATATAACCCTGCGCTCATCCCACCAGCAGCATACATATAACCCTGCGCTCATCCCACCAGCAGCATACATATAACCCTGCGCTCATCCCACCAGCAGCATACATATAACCCTGCGCTCATCCCACCAGCAGCATACATATAACACTGCGCTCATCTCACCGGCAGCATACATATAACCCTGCGCTCATCCAACCAGCGGCATACATATAACACTGCGCTCATCTCACCGGCAGCATACATATAACCCTGCGCTCATCCCACCAGCAGCATACATATAACACTGTGCTCATCCCACCAGCAGCATACATATAACCCTGCGCTCATCCCACCAGCAGCATACATATAACCCTGCGCTCATCCAACCAGCGGCATACATATAACACTGTGCTCATCCCACCGGCAGCATACATATAACCCTGCGCTCATCCAACCAGCGGCATACATATAACACTGTGCTCATCTCACCGGCAGCATACATATAACCCTGCGCTCATCCCACCAGCATAGTACATATAACCCTGCGCTCATCTCACCGGCAGCATACATATAACCCTGCGCTCATCCCACCAGCAGCATACATATAACCCTGCGCTCATCTCACCGGCAGCATACATATAACCCTGCGCTCATCCAACCAGCGGCATACATATAACACTGTGCTCATCTCACCGGCAGCATACATATAACCCTGCGCAGGACCCACCGGCGGTGTACATATAACCCTGCGCTCATCCAACCAGCGGCATACATATAACACTGTGCTCATCTCACCGGCAGCATACATATAACCCTGCGCTCATCCCACCAGCAGCATACATATAACACTGCGCTCATCTCACCGGCAGCATACATATAACCCTGCGCTCATCCCACCAGCAGCATACATATAACCCTGCGCTCATCTCACCGGCAGCATACATATAACCCTGCGCTCATCCAACCAGCGGCATACATATAACACTGTGCTCATCCCACCGGCAGCATACATATAACCCTGCGCTCATCCAACCAGCGGCATACATATAACACTGCGCTCATCTCACCGGCAGCATACATATAACCCTGCGCTCATCCAACCAGCGGCATACATATAACACTGTGCTCATCTCACCGGCAGCATACATATAACCCTGCGCTCATCCAACCAGCGGCATACATATAACCCTGCGCTCATCCCACCAGCAGCATACATATAACACTGCGCTCATCTCACCGGCAGCATACATATAACCCTGCGCTCATCCCACCAGCAGCATACATATAACACTGCGCTCATCTCACCGGCAGCATACATATAACCCTGCGCTCATCCAACCAGCGGCATACATATAACACTGTGCTCATCCCACCGGCAGCGTACATATAACCCTGCGCAGGACCCACCGGCGGTGTACATATAACCCTGCGCTCCACCCACCGGCGGCGTACATATAACCCTGCGCTCAACCCACCAGCGGCGTACATATAACCCTGCACTCATCCCACCAGCGGTGTACATATAACCCTGCGCTCATCCCACCAGCATAGTACATATAACCCTGCGCAGAATCCACCAGCGGCATACATATAACCCTGCGCTCATCCCACCGGCGTCGTAAATATAACCCTGCGCTCAACCCACTGGCGGCGTACATATAACCCTGCACTCATCCCATTGGCGGAGTACATATAACCCTGCGCAGAACCCACCAGCGGCATACATATAACCCTGCGCTCATCCCACCGGCGTCGTAAATATAACCCTGCGCTCAACCCACTGGCGGCGTACATATAACCCTGCGCTCATCCCACCGGCGGTGTACATATAACCCTGCGCTCATCCCACTAGCAGCATGCATATAACCCTGCGCAGAACCCACCAGCGGCATACATATAACCCTGTGCTCATCCCACCAGCGTCGTAAATATAACTCTGCGCTAAACCCACCAGCGGCGTACATATAACCCTGCGCTCATCCCACCAGCGGCATACATATAACCCTGCGCAGAACCCACCAGCGGCATATATATAACCCTGCGCTCATCCCACCGGCGTCGTAAATTTAACCCTGCGCTCAACCCCAGCGCCGTACATATAACCCTGCGCTCAACCCACCAGCGGTGTACATATAACCCTGCGCTCATCCCACCGGCAGTATACATATAACCCTGCGTACAACCCACCGGCTTTGTACATATAACCCTGCGCTCATCCCACCGGCGGTGTACATATAACCCTGCGCTCATCCCACCAGCAGCATAAATATAACCCTGCGCTCATCCCACCAGCAGCATACATATAACCCTCCGCTCATCCCACCAGCAGCATACATATAACCCTGCGCTCATCCCACCAGCAGCATACATATAACCCTGCGCTCATCCCACCAGCAGCATACATATAACACTGCGCTCATCTCACCGGCAGCATACATATAACCCTGCGCTCATCCAACCAGCGGCATACATATAACACTGTGCTCATCCCACCGGCAGCATACATTTAACCCTGCGCAGGACCCACCGGCGGTGTACATATAACCCTGCGCTCATCTCACCGGCAGCATACATATAACCCTGCGCTCATCCCACCAGCAGCATACATATAACCCTGCGCTCATCCAACCAGCGGCATACATATAACACTGTGCTCATCTCACCGGCAGCATACATATAACCCTGCGCTCATCCAACCAGCGGCATACATATAACACTGTGCTCATCTCACCGGCAGCATACATATAACCCTGCGCAGGACCCACCGGCGGTGTACATATAACCCTGCGCTCATCCAACCAGCGGCATACATATAACACTGTGCTCATCTCACCGGCAGCATACATATAACCCTGCGCTCATCCCACCAGCAGCATACATATAACACTGCGCTCATCTCACCGGCAGCATACATATAACCCTGCGCTCATCCCACCAGCAGCATACATATAACACTGCGCTCATCTCACCGGCAGCATACATATAACCCTGCGCTCATCCAACCAGCGGCATACATATAACACTGTGCTCATCCCACCGGCAGCGTACATATAACCCTGCGCTCATCCAACCAGCGGCATACATATAACACTGTGCTCATCCCACCGGCAGCGTACATATAACCCTGCGCTCATCCAACCAGCGGCATACATATAACACTGCGCTCATCTCACCGGCAGCATACATATAACCCTGCGCTCATCCAACCAGCGGCATACATATAACACTGTGCTCATCTCACCGGCAGCATACATATAACCCTGCGCTCATCCAACCAGCGGCATACATATAACACTGTGCTCATCTCACCGGCAGCATACATATAACCCTGCGCTCATCCAACCAGCGGCATACATATAACCCTGCGCTCATCTCACCGGCAGCATACATATAACCCTGCGCTCATCCCACCAGCAGCATACATATAACACTGCGCTCATCTCACCGGCAGCATACATATAACCCTGCGCTCATCCCACCAGCAGCATACATATAACACTGCGCTCATCTCACCGGCAGCATACATATAACCCTGCGCTCATCCCACCAGCAGCATACATATAACACTGCGCTCATCTCACCGGCAGCATACATATAACCCTGCGCTCATCCAACCAGCGGCATACATATAACACTGTGCTCATCCCACCGGCAGCGTACATATAACCCTGCGCAGGACCCACCGGCGGTGTACATATAACCCTGCGCTCCACCCACCGGCGGCGTACATATAACCCTGCGCTCAACCCACCAGCGGCGTACATATAACCCTGCACTCATCCCACCGGCGGTGTACATATAACCCTGCGCTCATCCCACCAGCATAGTACATATAACCCTGCGCAGAATCCACCAGCGGCATACATATAACCCTGCGCTCATCCCACCGGCGTCGTAAATATAACCCTGCGCTCAACCCACTGGCGGCGTACATATAACCCTGCACTCATCCCATTGGCGGAGTACATATAACCCTGCGCAGAACCCACCAGCGGCATACATATAACCCTGCGCTCATCCCACCGGCGTCGTAAATATAACCCTGCGCTCAACCCACTGGCGGCGTACATATAACCCTGCGCTCATCCCACCGGCGGTGTACATATAACCCTGCGCTCATCCCACTAGCAGCATGCATATAACCCTGCGCAGAACCCACCAGCGGCATACATATAACCCTGTGCTCATCCCACCAGCGTCGTAAATATAACTCTGCGCTAAACCCACCAGCGGCGTACATATAACCCTGCGCTCATCCCACCAGCGGCATACATATAACCCTGCGCAGAACCCACCAGCGGCATATATATAACCCTGCGCTCATCCCACCGGCGTCGTAAATTTAACCCTGCGCTCAACCCCAGCGCCGTACATATAACCCTGCGCTCAACCCACCAGCGGTGTACATATAACCCTGCGCTCATCCCACCGGCAGTATACATATAACCCTGCGTACAACCCACCGGCTTTGTACATATAACCCTGCGCTCATCCCACCGGCGGTGTACATATAACCCTGCGCTCAACCCACTGGCGGTATACATATAACCCTGCACACAACCCACCGGCATTGTACATATAACCCTGCGCAGAACCCACCGGCGTCGTACATATAACCCTGCGCAGAACCCACCGGCGGCATACCTGCGCAGATCCCACCGGCGTCGTACATATAACCCTGCACTCATCCCACCGGCGGCATACATATAACCCTGCGCTCATCCCACCGGCAGCATACATATAACCCTGCGCTCATCCCACCAGCGGCGTACATATAACCCTGCGCAGAACCCACCGGCGGCATACCTGCGCAGATCCCACCGGCGGTGTACATATAACCCTGCGCTCAACCCACCGGCGGCGTTCATATAACCCTGCGCTCAACCCACCAGCGGCGTACATATAACCCTGCACTCATCCCACCGGCGGTGTACATATAACCCTGCGCTCATCCCACCAGCGGAGTACATATAACCCTGCGCAGAACCCACCAGCGGCATACATATAACCCTGCGCTCATCCCACCGGCGTCGTAAATATAACCCTGCGCTCAACCCACTGGCGGCGTACATATAACCCTGCACTCATCCCACTGGCGGAGTACATATAACCCTGCGCAGAACCCACCAGCGGCATACATATAACCCTGCGCTCATCCCACCGGCGTCGTAAATATAACCCTGCGCTCAACCCACTGGCGGCGTACATATAACCCTGCACTCATCCCACCGGCGGCGTACATATAACCCTGCGCTCATCCCACTAGCAGCATGCATATAACCCTGCGCAGAACCCACCAGCGGCATACATATAACCCTGTGCTCATCCCACCAGCGTCGTAATATAACTCTGCGCTAAACCCACCAGCGGCGTACATATAACCCTGCGCTCATCCCACCAGCGGCATACATATAACCCTGCGCAGAACCCACCAGCTGCATATATATAACCCTGCGCTCATCCCCCTGGCGTCGTAAATTTAACCCTGCGCTCAACCCACCAGCGCCGTACATATAACTCTGCGCTCAACCCACCAGCGGTGTACATATAACCCTGCGCTCATCCCACCGGCGGCATACATATAACCCTGCGTACAACCCACCGGCTTTGTACATATAACCCTGCGCTCATCCCACCGGCGGTGTACATATAACCCTGCACACAACCCACCAACGGCGTCCATATAACCCTGCGCTCATCCCACCGGCGGCATACATATAACCCTGCGCTCAACCCACTGGCGGTATACATATAACCCTGCACACAACCCACCGGCATTGTACATATAACCCTGCGCAGAACCCACCGGCGTCGTACATATAACCCTGCGCAGAATCCACCGGCGGCATACCTGCGCAGATCCCACCGGCGGCGTACATATAACCCTGCACTCATCCCACCGGCGGCATACATATAACCCTGCGCTCATCCCACCGGCAGCATACATATAACCCTGCGCTCATCCCACCAGCGGCGTACATATAACCCTGCGCAGAACCCACCAGAGGCATACATATAACCCTGCGCTCATCCCACCGGCGTCGTAAATATAACCCTGCGCTCAACCCACTGGCGGCGTACAAATAACCCTGCACTCATCCCACCGACGGTGTACATATAACCCTGCGCAGAACCCACCGGCGGCGTACATATAACCCTGCACTCATCCCACCGGCGGTGTACATATAACCCTGTGCAGAACCCACCAGCGGCATACATATAACCCTGCGCTCATCCCACCGGCAGCATACATATTACCCTGCGCTCATCCCACCAGTGGAGTACATATAACCCTGCGCAGAACCCACCAGCGGCATACCTATAACCCTGCGCTCATCCCACCGGCGTCGTAAATATAACCCTGCGCTCAACCCACTGGCGGCGTACATATAACCCTGCACTCATCCCACTGGCGGAGTACATATAACCCTGCGCAGAACCCACCAGCGGCATTCATATAACCCTGCGCTCATCCCACCGGCGTTGCTAATATAACCCTGCGCTCAACCCACTGGCGGCGTACATATAACCCTGCGCTCATCCCACCGGCGGTGTACATATAACCCTGCGTTCATCCCACTAGCAGCATGCATATAACCCTGCGCAGAACCCACCAGCGGCATACATATAACCCTGTGCTCATCCCACCGGCGTCGTAAATATAACTCTGCGCTAAACCCACCAGCGGTGTACATATAACCCTGCGCTCAACCCACCAGCGGCATACATATAACCCTGCGCAGAACCCACCAGCGGCATATATATAACCCTGCGCTCATCCCACCGGCGTCGTAAATGTAACCCTGCGCTCAACCCACCAGCGCCGTACATATAACTCTGCGCTCAACCCACCAGCGGTGTACATATAACCCTGCGCTCATCCCACCGGCGGCATACATATAACCCTGCGTACAACCCACCAGCTTTGTACATATAACCCTGCGCTCATCCCACCGGCGGTGTACATATAACCCTGCACACAACCCACCAACGGCGTACATATAACCCTGCGCTCATCCCACCGGCGGCATACATATAACCCTGCGCTCAACCCACTGGCGGTATACATATAACCCTGCACACAACCCACCGGCATTGTACATATAACCCTGCGCAGAACCCACCGGCGTCGTACATATAACCCTGCGCAGAACCCACCGGCGGCATACCTGCGCAGATCCCACCGGCGGCGTACATATAACCCTGCACTCATCCCACCGGCGGCATACATATAACCCTGCGCTCATCCCACCGGCAGCATACATATAACCCTGCGCTCATCCCACCAGCGGCGTACATATAACCCTGCGCTCATCCCACCGGCGTCGTAAATATAATCCTGCGCTCAACCCACTGGCGGCGTACATATAACCCTGCACTCATCCCACCGGCGGTGTGCATATAACCCTGCGCAGAACCCACCGGCGGCGTACATATAACCCTGCACTCATCCCACCGGCGGTGTACATATAACCCTGTGCAGAACCCACCGGCGGCGTACATATAACCCAGTGCTCATCCCCCCGACGGCATACATATAACCCTGCGCTCAACCCCCCGGCAGCATACATATAACCCTGCGCTCATCCCACCGGCGGCGTACATATAACCCTGTGCTCATCCAACTAGCGGCGTACATATAACCCTGCGCAGAACCCACCAGCGGCATATATATAACCCTGCGCTCATCCCACCGGCATCGTAAATATAACCCTGCACTCAACCCACCAGCGGCGTACATATAACCCTGCGCTCATCCCACCGGCAGCGTACATATAACCCTGCGCTCATCCCACCGGCGGCATATATATAACCCTGCGTACAACCCACCGGCGTTGTACATATAACCCTGCGCTCATCCCACCGGCGGTGTACATATAACCCTGCGCACAACCCACCGACGGCGTACATATAACCCTGCGCTCATCCCACCGGCGGCATACATATAACCCTGCGCTCAACCCACCGGCGGTATACATATAACCCTGCACACAACCCACCGGCGTCGTACATATGACCCTGCGCTAAAACCCACCAGCAACGTACATATAACACTGCGCACAACCCACCGGCGTCATACATATAACCCTGCGCAGTGCGCAGAACCCACTGGCGTCGTACATATAACCCTGCGCAGAACCCACCGGCGGCATACCTGCGCAGATCCCACCGGCGGCGTACATATAACCCTGCACTCATCCCACCGGCGGCATACATATAACCCTGTGCTCAACCCACCGGCGGCAAACATATAACCCTGCGTTCATCCCACCGACGGCATACATATAACCCTGCACTCAACCCACTGACGGAGTACATATAACCCTGCGCTCAACCCACCGGCGGCTTGCACATAACCCTGCGCTCAACCCACCGGCGGCTTGCACATAACACTGCGCTCAACCCACCGGCGGATTGCACGTAACACTGCGCTCAACCCACCGGCAGCTTGCATATAACCCTGCGCTCAACCCACCGGTGCTATACATATAACGCTGCACTAAACCCACCGGCGGCTTGCACATAACCATAGACTCTGAAGCAGAGCCGGATTAAGGCTAAATGGGGCCCTAAGCAAAGTAACTGATTTGCCCCCCCCCCCCCCCCCCCCATCATGTAGTAATAGAATCAGAAGATGCAGCTGCACAGCAACATGCCACACACACCGTGGCAGCCGAGCTACTGGTTGCTATGGGCAACAGCCCCCTTTCCTCTGTGGGTGCACAATGCAGTGAATAGCAGCGGCAAAATGCAGAGTGAGAGATGAATGGCTGGGACATTTGCACTCAGGCGCTTCTGCTGCTGTTTCTGGTTCAAAAGTGGCTTGACCTGGGGAATGCGGCACCTGTAGCCCATTTCCTGCACACGCCTGTACATAGTGGCTCTGGATGTTTCTACTCAGTCCACTGTTTCCGCAGGTCCCCCAAGGTCTGGAATTGGTCCTTCTTCACAATCTTCCTCAGGGTCTGGTCACCTCTTCTCGTTGTGCAGCGTTTTCTGCCACACTTTTTCCCTCCCACAGACTTCCCACTGAGGTGCTTTGATACAGCACTCTGGGAACAGCCTATTCGTTCAGAAATTTCTTTCTGTGTCTTACCCTCTCGCTTGAGGGTATCAATGATGGCCTTCTGGACAGCAGTCAGGTCGGCAGTCTTACCCGTGATTGCGGTTTTGAGTAATGAACAGGCTGGGAGTTTTTAAAAGCCTCAGGAATCTTTTGCAGGTGTTTAGAGTTAATTAGTTGATTCCGATGATTAGGTTAATAGCTCGTTTAGAGAACCTTTTCATGATATGCTAATTTTTTTAGATAGGAATTTTGAGTTTTTTATGAGATGTATGCCAAAATCATCAATATTAAAAACAATAAAAGGCTTGAACTACTTCAGTTGTGTGTAATGACTCTAAAATATATGAAAGTCTAATGTTTATCAGTACATTACAGAAAATAATGAACTTTATCACAATATGCTAATTTTTTGAGAAGGACCTGCATTTGTTTCCTTTAAAACAATACCAGTTGCCTGGCAACACTGCTGATCTTTTTGGCTGCAGTAGTGTCTGAATCACAAACCCAGGGCCGGTCCACCCATGACGCCACCTGGACACTGTGCGTCAGGCAGCATCTTTAAGAGAGCGGTATCCTGCCCACTCACCCGTGACGCCCCCAACCCTTTCTCCCCAACCGCCGCTTCTTTACTTTCTGAACTGGAGTCATTGGACCCCATTTTCAACACAGTTTGCCCCTTAAAGGCTTTGCTGCATGTCCGGTGGCCTGGCATGCAGCGCAGGCATCAGCGTGACCTGAAAACAAGAACAGCTCCTCCTAGTAGGCGTGTATGCAGGAAATACTTCCTGTACATGCCCCGTTACCAGGGGAACCGCTGTTCTGTCTGTGGGTCACGCTGATGTCTGTGCAGCATGCCAGGCCGCAAGGCCTTCAAGGGGCAAACTGTGATGAAGGAGGGGGCCCAGACTCCAGTTCGGAGGTAAATGAGCTGCGGCCGGGGGAAGGAGGGGGGGACAGGTTGGCTACCTACTGGGGGCACCTACCTGGCTAATCTATACTGGGGCTACCTATATTGTGGGCACTTGCCTGGCTAACCTATACTGGGTGTACCTACCTGGCTAACCTATACTGGGGCTACCTTTACTTAGGGCACCTACCTGGCTAACCTATACTGAGGCTACCTATACCTAGGGCACTTACTTAGCTAACTATACTGGGGGCACCTACCTGGCTAATCTATACTGGGGCTACCTATAGTGGGGGCACCTACCTGGCTAACCTATACTGGGGCTACCTATACTGGAGGCACCTTTACCTGGATAACCTACACTGGGGGCAGCTATACATGGCTACCTATACAGGGGGCAGCTATACATAGCTACCTATACTGGGGGCACCTATGCCTGGCTACCTATACTGGGGCACCTATGCCTGGCTACCTATACTGGGGCACCTATGCCTGGCTACCTATACTGGGGCACCTATGCCTGGCTACCTATACTGGGGGCACCTATGCCTGGCTACCTATACTGGGGGCACCTATGCCTGGCTACCTATACTGGGGGCACCTATGCCTGGCTACCTATACTGGGGCACCTATACCTGGCTAACCTATACTGGGGGCACCTATGCCTGGCTACCTATACTGGGGGCATCTATGCCTGGCTACCTATACTGGGGCACCTATGCCTGGCTACCTATACTGGGGCACCTATGCCTGGCTACCTATACTGGGGCACCTATGCCTGGCGACCTATACTGGGGCACCTATGCCTGGCTACCTATACTGGGGGCACCTATGCCTGGCTACCTATACTGGGGCACCTATGCCTGGCTACCTATACTGGGGCACCTATGCCTGGCTACCTATACTGGGGCACCTATGCCTGGCTACCTATACTGGGGGCACCTATGCCTGGCTACCTATACTGGGGCACCTATGCCTGGCAACCTATACTGGGGCACCTATGCCTGGCTACCTATACTGGGGCACCTATGCTTGGCTAGCTATGCTGGGGGCACCAACTGATACTGAGAAGTATGTGACTTTCTCTGTTTTAAAGTCACGGGTTTACTTTAAAATGTATAAATCGTGTATGCAGAATTCAGAAGAACTTGGCATGTCTTAACCTCCCTGATGGTTTGATTCTGTCTGTCCTGAAAAATATTTTGTTTTACTATGGCTAAACCTCTCCCTACTCTCACACAGAACCCATCCCTGGTGGTGCCAAACCCTAAGACCCCCCCCCCTGTGGTGCCTAACCCTAGCCCCCCCTTCCCATATTGACTAACCCTAAGACTCCCCCCAGGGGTACCTGACCCTCAAACTCCTCCTCCTAAAGCTAAACCCCCTCCTCTTCTGCAAAGCCGCAATATGCGCTACGAGGGTAATTTTTTTGCGCCGGAGACCCCAGTTAGCGGCAAGAGAGGGCTGTTTCTGCAAACAGCCTTCTGGGATAAAATTAGCTTGCGTAAGGAACAACAGGGTTTGCTCTGGAGTCAGCTTATCCTGGTAGCACAGATATTTTACAGGATGAGAATCTAAGCATTGCAGGAAGCCACATGCTCAAGGTGAGTCAATGTTTAGTACAGTCCTGACACCACTGTCACCAGGCCCAGCAGCTGATGTGAGGTGTACCGGGATTACTGAGAAGTGAAGAAAGCCTCATGCTCATGGTGAGTCAATATTTAGTACAGTCCTCCTGACACCACTGTCCCCAGCAGCTGATGTGAGGTGCACCTGCTAGGATTACTGAGAACGGAAGAAAGCCACCTGCTGGTGGGTGATGGAAGTTAAGTATAGTTGCTGCCCCAGTGAATAAAACGCTGGTCTTCCAAGCATTGCCCCCTCTTCCCTTTAGGATTGGCTCCTGGACACTCTGTATCAGGCCCGGATTTACATCACAGGAGCCTATAGGCACAGATGTCCTGGCACCCTAGACTCCGCCCTCCATGAATCTAGAAACCCCCACCGGACCGCACTGCAAGTGTGCTGACTGTCCCAGCTGTCACTTCTCCCTTACTTCCCTTGCGTGTAACAGGTAGCTAGTGGTGCCCCTTAGTATTAGGTAGCTAGAGGTACCCTCAGTATTAAGTACTTAGAGGTGCCCCTGACTGAAGGAAGATCTCAAATGCCAAGAGTAGGGTGAGTAACCTCTCATTTAAACATTAAACTCTGCTCAGGACTCTGCATAGGGAAGTAGGGAGGGAGGCACTAGGGGAGGGAAGTGAGCAGCCTTTCCATCATCAGTCGCCTGTAGGCATGTGCTTACAGTGCCTTATGGTAAATCTGGCCCTTCTTTGTATTGCTCCTCAAAGTACAAGGAATAGCCCTGTGTCTGGGGAGGGGGAGGTGGATGCAGTGCAGGAGAGGGAGCAGTGGGCACACTAAGACAAAAGAGGTAGGGGTGCCCAACTTCTCCCCCCCCCCCTCTCCTCATGCCCCCTTATTGTGCTCCCCCCCCCCACACAGATCAGCGGTGACCCGCAGTGAAGACACAGGAGAGCGGAGTCCCTGCTGGTGCGCATATACAGGAAGTGACATCTTACTTCCTGTATACACAAGCTAGCAGGGACACCACTCCCCTGTGTGTTCACTGCGGGTCACCGCTGATCTGAGGTCTGAAGTACTGCCGCCGCGACAGACAGTGCAGCACCAGCGAAGCCAGGTGAAGAAGCAGACGCCTCCTGAAAGACGCCGCCTAACGCATGCGGTGCAGGGCATCATGGGCGGTCCGACCCTTAGTATACAGTATTTTTACATATTACCCCAGGTTATTTCACAGCTACAACCCATCTGCTTTGCTTTTCTTGTTATCAGATTGTGTGTGGGGTACACCCCTGAAAAGAAAAATGTTTTGCATGGTTATTCTACGATAGCTGTCTGGGTTAGACATAGGAGATAAGCACAGGGAGGATGTGTGGCAGAGAAAGAGATAAGCGCAGAGAGGCAGTGCAGGCAGAGAAGGAGATAAGCGCAGAGAGGCAGTGCAGGCAGAGAAGTAAATAAGTACAAGGAGGCCATGCAGGCAGAGAAGTAAATAAGTGCAAGGAGGCTGTGCAGGCAGAGAAGGAGATATTTGCAGGGAGGCCATGCAGGCAGAAAAGGAGATAAGTGCAGGGAGGCTGTGCAGGCAGAGAAGGAGATAAGTGCAGGGAGCCTGTGCAGGCAGAGAAGGAGATAAGTGCAGGGAGCCTGTGCAGGCAGAGAAGGAGATAAGTGCAGGGAGGCTGTGTGGCAGAGAAGGAGATAAGCACAGGGAGGCCGTGCAGGCAGAGAAGGAGATAAACGCAGGGAGGATGTGCGGCAGAGAAGGCGCTAAGTGCAGGGAGGATGTGCAGCAGAGAAGGAAATAAGCACAGGGAGGCCATGCAGGCAGAGAAGGAGATAAGTGCAGGGAAGCTGTGCAGGCAGAGAAGTAAATAAGTGCAGGGAGGCCGTGCAGGCAGAGAAGGAGATAAGCACAAGGAGGCAGTGCAGGCAGAGAAGGAGATAAGTGCAGGGAGGCCGTGCAGGCAGAGAAGGAGATAAGTGTAGGGAGGCAGTGCAGGCAGAGAAGGAGATAAGTGCAGGGAGGCCGTGCAGGCAGAGAAGGAGATAAGTGTAGGGAGGCCATGCAGGCAGAGAAGGAGATAAGTGCAGGGAAGCTGTGCAGGCAGAGAAGGAGATAAGTGCAGGGAGCCTGTGCAGGCAGAGAAGGAGAGAAGTGCAGGGAGGCCATGCAGGCAAAAAGGAGAGAAGTGCAGGGAGGCCATGCAGGCAAAAAGGAGAGAAGTGCAGGAAGGCTGTGTGGCAGAGAAGGAGATAAGCACAGGGAGGCCGTGCAGGCTGAGAAGGAGATAAGTGCAGGGAGGCCATGCAGGCAGAGAAGAAGATGAGTGCAGGGAGGCCATGCAGGCAGAGAAGGAGATAAGTGCAGGGAGGCCATGCAGGCAGAGAAGAAGATGAGTGCAGGGAGGCCATGCAGGCAGAGAAGGAGATAAGTGCAGGGAGGCCGTGCAGGCAGAGAAGGAGATAAACACAGGGAGGCCATGCAGGCAGAGAAGGAGATAAGCACAGGGAGGCCATGCAGGCAGATAAGAAGATGAGTGCAGGAAGGCCATGCAGGCAGAGAAGGAGATAAGTGCAGGGAGGCCATGCAGGCAGAGAAGAAGATGAGTGCAGGGAGGCCATGCAGGCAGAGAAGAAGATGAGTGCAGGGAGGCCATGCAGGCAGAGAAGAAGATCAGTGCAGGGAGGCCATGCAGGCAGAGAAGGAGATAAGTGCAGGGAGGCCATGCAGGCAGAGAAGAAGATGAGTGCAGGGAGGCCATGCAGGCAGAGAAGATGAGTGCAGGGAGGCCATGCAGGCAGAGAAGGAGATAAGCACAGGGAGGCCATGCAGGCAGAGAAGGAGATAAGTGCAGGGAGGCCATGCAGGCAGAGAAGAAGATGAGTGCAGGGAGGCCATGCAGGCAGAGAAGATGAGTGCAGGGAGGCCATGCAGGCAGAGAAGGAGATAAGCGCAGGGAGGCCATGCAGGCAGAGAAGAAGGTAAGTGCAGGGAGGCCATGCAGGCAGAGAAGGAGATAAGCGCAGGGAGGCCATGCAGGCAGAGAAGAAGATGAGTGCAGGGAGGCTGTGCAGGCAGAGAAGGAGATCATTGCAGGAAGGCTGTGCAGGCAGAGAAGGATATAAATATGTGTATAACACTGAGTAGAGGAAGACAATCTGCACCTACTAGTGTTAATCAATCAAATCTTTGTCTGTGAAACTTTGAATGATTCCTTATCAGTGACTGAGCAGATGCAGTCATTAGAACAATTGTGCAGAAAGCAGAACGTTTTTTCTCTCCTTGCCCCTAGTTGTCAGTCTCTCAGGATGGGGCCCCCTGTGGCTTGTGGGCCTCCCTGCGGCTGCATCCCTCGCAGAGTCTGTTGTTACGCCCATGTTTGCAGTTCAAAAGTATATAGAAACTCCAATTTCTGTTTATAATCCCATAGAGCACGCAAGACAGTCCATTAAGAATAGATGCAGCCAAATGTATCCAGTGTTCAGCTATTGCAATAGCATGGTAGAAAATAATCCTCCAGTGTTAATCCATACGTTTCACAGCTTCACAGTCTTCTAGCTGTAGAGCATCTCTGCCACAACCTATACATGATCACGTTGCCTCTGAGGACACCAATTGTGTCACAACAGGGCGTGGCTAATTGTTCATGACAAGGATGCAAATATGAATGATAGATGCACTGGCGAACTGAGGGGGCTATTCCAGGTGTCTGGAACCTCCCCCCTGCACTGAGCTGTGTATTCAGCCAGGG
Source organism: Hyperolius riggenbachi (assembly GCF_040937935.1). Classification (NCBI taxonomy): domain Eukaryota; kingdom Metazoa; phylum Chordata; class Amphibia; order Anura; family Hyperoliidae; genus Hyperolius; species Hyperolius riggenbachi. The sequence goes on along the minus strand of NC_090649.1, from coordinate 49,996,032 downwards.
AAGCCTGCATAATATAAACAGCCTCATTCTCCCTCCCTTCTTACTTCTGGTGCTTCCCTCCAGCTAATAGAATGAGAGAGGCAGCCCAGCTTCCCTCACAAGAAGATGTAGCCTGCAGTGAGAGAATGTTGGTTATGGAGTCCTGGACTCTCCACAGCACAGAAGTGTCCCACATGATGAAATTAGAGTGCAGGCAAGCTGGTAAATATGCACAGCATGATGCAGAGCTTGCCTGGACTCAGGGTCCGTGGGCAAACATCTGTCTGGTCTCTCCCCATTGTTATAATGACTGCATGTGTGGGTAAGGTGTTTAACAAGCTGAAAAGTTTTTGACAGTCCCTAGACTCCAGGAGGGCTTCTTTCTGACTTGTGTGAGAGACTGACAGGGACAGGAGTCCGATTACAGGCAAGTAGCCTGTCTGATGTGGGACTGCAATACAGATAAGTTCTCTGCTCCATCTCAGGCTATTCTCAATTTCTCCACTCCTCTCTCTGGGCTAGTGCAACGCCAAAATGACAATAGCAATCGCTAGCAATTTGTGAGTGTGATTTTGTGAAGTGATTTTCAGAGCGATTTTTGAATGAATTGCTCAAAAACATGCTACATGCAGTATACCTGCGATTTTGAAAAAATCACAACGCTGCTGTGGGAACACCCACATAGGGTAACATTAGCCAAGCGCTTTTCAAATCACTGTTGATTTGAAAAACGCTCAGAAGCACTCTTGGTGTGCACCAGCCCTCCCTCATTCACCTTTGTTTCCCTCTTCCCCTAGAGCTGGCTGTGTCTTCTTGTCATACAGGAAAGCTAAATAAAAGTGCAATCCTGGTGAGGCAAAATATTATTATTTAGTATTTATATAGCGCCGCCATCTTCCGCAGATGCATATATCCCTGCATCATATGGGTATCGCTTGCGCTATGTGACACTATGTAGCATATTCCACTGAATTGTCCAAACTAAGTCTATCTCCCATTCCTCTCTCAGGGAGTTGTTCCAGCGCTGTACCCCGTTCACATTTGCTGCTACCAGAAGCCCTCAGAAACACTCGTGTCCTTGAGTACTTCCAAAGATAGGCAGCTCCGTAATACGCCAGCGCACTTTTGTGCATGGGCAGTATGGAGCCACCTGTATTCGGAAGCACTCGGGGACATACGTGCTTCTGGACCTTTCAGGAACCCCCCCCCCCCCCTTAAAAATCCTGCGTTTGCCCCTGAGATGATCTCATATACAGTACAAGCTGAAGGATCAGCACAGGATAAGCACTCTTTACAAGTCATCACACTCAGTTTAATGTGGAGCCAGATTCAGCCCATATACAGTGTATGAATAGTTTCCCATGGCAGTCAATATGCGCACATCATTTGAGCTACCTGGCTGCATATAGTCCAGCATGGAAAACTGTAGTTATGAAACATAAATATCATAGGAAAACAAGACTTGCATCTGCATCTGTAGAACTCCTGAAATGCAGGGCCCAACACAAAGAGCAATAGCCAGGCCTGGATTTACATCACAGGAGCCTATAGGCACAGATGTCCTGGCAACATAGACTTTGCCCTCCACAAACCTACAAACCCCACAAGTGTGCTGGCTGTCCCAGCTGTCCTTTCTCCCTTACTTCCCTTGCCCATCATAGGTAGCTACAGGTGCCCCTTAGTATTATGTAGCTAGAGCTATCCTCAGTATTAAGTAGCTAGTGGTGTCCCCAAGAATTAGGTAGCTAGAGGAACAAGGTGCCTCTAAAATGTAGGTAGCTAGAGTTGCCACAACTGAAGACAGATCTGGTCAATGAAATGCTGAGACCCGTGTAAGTAACCTCTTATTTACGTAAAGTGACAGGTGCCCCCCAGTTTTAGGTAATGACAGGGACCCCTCACCCCCATGTTTAGTGACAGGTGCCCCCCAGTTTTAGGTAGTGACAGGGACCCCTCACCCCCATGTTTAGTGACAGGTGCCCCCCAGTTTTAGGTAGTGACAGGGACCCCTCACCCCCATGTTTAGTGACAGGTGCACCCCAGTTTTAGGTAATGACAGGGACCCCTCACCCCCATGTTTAGTGACAGGTGCCCCCCAGTTTTAGGTAGTGACAGGAACCCCTCACCCCCGTGTATAGTGACAGGTGCCCCCCCCCCCAGTTTTAGGTAGTGACAGGGACCCCTCACCCCCATGTTTAGTGACAGGTGCCCCCCCCAGTTTTAGGTAGTGACAGGGACCCCTCACCCCCATGTTTAGTGACAGGTGCCCCCGGTTTTAGGTAATGACAGGGACCCCTCACCCCCATGTTTAGTGACAGGTGCCCCCCAGTTTTAGGTAGTGACAGGAACCCCTCACCCCCATGTTTAGTGACAGGTGCCCCCCCCCCCCCAGTTTTAGGTAGTGACAGGAACCCCTCACCCCCGTGTTTAGTGACAGGTGCCCCCCCCCCCAGTCTTAGGTAGTGACAGGGACCCCTCACCCCCATGTTTAGTGACAGGTGCCCCCGGTTTTAGGTAATGACAGGGACCCCTCACCCCCATGTTTAGTGACAGGTGCCCCCCAGTTTTAGGTAGTGACAGGAACCCCTCACCCTCATGTTTAGTGACAGGTGCCCCCCCCCCCAGTTTTAGGTAGTGACAGGGACCCCTCACCCCCGTGTTTAGTGACAGGTGCCCCCCTAGTTTTAGGTAGTGACAGGAACCCCTCACCCCCATGTTTAGTGACAGGTGCCCCCCCCCAGTTTTAGGTAGTGACAGGGACCCCTCACCCCCATGTTTATTGACAGGTGCCCCCCAGTTTTAGGTAGTGACAGGGACCCCTCACCCCCATGTTTAGTGACAGGTGCCCCCGGTTTTAGGTAATGACAGGGACCCCTCACCCCCATGTTTAGTGACAGGTGCCCCCCAGTTTTAGGTAGTGACAGGGACCCCTCACCCCCATGTTTAGTGACAGGTGCCCCCGGTTTTAGGTAATGACAGGGACCCCTCACCCCCATGTTTAGTGACAGGTGCCCCCGGTTTTAGGTAATGACAGGGACCCCTCACCCCCATGTTTAGTGACAGGTGCCCCCCAGTTTTAGGTAGTGACAGGGACCCCTCACCACCATGTTTATTGACAGGTGCCCCCCAGTTTTAGGTAGTGACAGGGACCCCTCACCCCCATGTTTACTGACAGGTGCCCCCCAGTTTTAGGTAGTGACAGGGACCCCTCACCACCATGTTTAGTGACAGGTGCCCCCCAGTTTTAGGTAGTGACAGGGACCCCTTACCCCCCCATGTTTAGTGACAGGTGCTCCCCAGCTTTAAGTAGTGACAGGGACCACCACTTACTGTGAACAGCGCCACCGTCCATCCCTGCTGCCTCTCATGTAAAAGGCAGCATGCCAGCAGCCAGCGTCAGACCTCTGATCAGCCAGCGACCAGTGGTACCCCCATGGACACCGCGCTGCATATCAGTGCATTGTCCGTGAGGTCTCATTTGTCGCCAGCTGATCAGAGGTCTGGCGCTGGTTGCTGGCACGCTGCCTTTTACATGATGGGCAGCGGGGACAACAGGGGAACCACTAATGGCCAGGGTGGGCGGCTGAGGGTCGGCTGCCCCATTTTGCCCCTATGTGCGGACGCCCATGACTAGCTATCAGTCTTGTGGTAAACAGCGTAACAATGTTATCTTATCTGTCCTGAAGGCTGACAGCGGTATTGAGCAGCATCCGTCAGCTTGAATAGCAGCAATCCGCTGTAATTTTTGTTGGCATTCAATGGGCCTGATTCACAAAGCGGTGATAACTCAGTTATCACGCCTAAAAGACTTTAGGTGTGATAACCTTTGCACTGCTCAGTTAGCACCGTGTTGTGCTCTTTATCGCGCAACTCCGCGCGCAATCGCGCAACTCCGCGCGCAGCGCCCATAGGGTTTAATGGGCGCATCGCGCGCACTGCACCGTAAACTAAAATGTCGCGCGAGTTTTATTTTATCACGCCTAAACTGAGTTTAGGCATGATAAAGGGCTTTTCACAGGCGTGCAAATACTTTGCACCGCTTTGTGAATCAGGCCCAATGTGCGACATAAGAGAGCTTAAAGAGAGTCTGAAGTGAATATAATTCTTGATTTTTACCTGCTATGTAGTTTAAGCAGTGTGAGGAGAGGTGAAACGCTGCATTCCCACGGCAAAATGAGGGCTTTAGATCCCCCAAATCCCCTGGGCAAAATGCGGGCAGCGCTTCCTGAAAGATGCAGAGCTTTGCGCAGTAGCTCTGCCTTTACTGGAGTCAATCTCTGCTGATTGCCTCCTCTCCCCGCCCCTCTCAGTGAGGGGCGGGGAGAGGCGGAGATCCACGCGCAGATTTACTTCAGTAGAGGCAGAGCTACTGCGCTAAGCTCTGCCTCCCTAGGCAGAAAAATCCACGGCTTTGAAAGTCGTGGATGTTTGCCCCGGGATTTAGGTAGTATAAAGCCCTCGTGAATGTGGCATTTCACCTCATAAATAGCAGGTAAAAAGCAAGAATTATTTTCGCTTCAGACTCTATTTAAAGAGACACTGAAGCGAAAAAAAAAATGATGATATTATGATTTGTATGTGTAGTACAGCTAAGAAATAAAACATTAAGATCAGATACATCAGTCTAATTGTTTCCAGTACAGGAAGAGTTAAGAAACTCTAGTTGTTATCTCTATGCAAAAAAGCCATTAAGCTCTACGAGTTTCAAAGTCGTGGAGAGGGCTGTTTGCTGACTTTTATTATCTCAACTGTTCCTGGACTATTTACTTTTCCTCTGCTAGAGTAGAGGTCATTACTTCACAGACTGCTCTGAAAGACTCATTTTGAATGCTGAGTGTTGTGTAATCTGCACATATTATAAAATGATGCAATGTTAGAAAAAACACTATATACCTGAAAATAAAAGTATGAGAATATTTTCTTTGCTGCTAATCTTCTAGTAATTATTCCTAGTACACAACCAATTCACTATATCATATTTTTTTTTTCCGCTTCAGTGTCTCTTTAAAGCCGGGCAACATGGCGGCTGCTAGTAGTGGGTGGTGGCGTAGCGTGACATCTATATATGTGGATGTCATGGATCCCCTAATTATAGTGTCAAGTCTGGGATGTCACGTCAAGTACTTTTTATGGTATTGCAATTCAGACTGGTTTATGAGCAGGTTGATATGAGATCATTCTACATGGCGTCTTTTTTTAGATTCCACCCTACAGATTTATGTGTTATTGATCATATTGGTCATGTTCTTCTATCCTCTGGGAGTGGTTATAATCTCTAATATCCTTAATTGTTACCTTGATGATCACCTCTAGGGGTGATGGACTGATACCCCCAATATTTCATTACATTTTTATGGATTGAGTAGCACTATTAGCATACCTCCCAACCACGCCCCTGCCACACCCATGATCACACCCTGGCACACCCCTTGTTGCACATACCATATAGATTTAATAGGAACAATATGTTGTTTTATAATTCAAACCACTTTGGTCCTTTCTATCCTGGTTCATTTTCCTTTAAATGAGCATTTGAAAATATATCACTTAAAGACTGGTGCTGTTTTCACAGATCTGTGCTGCGTGGGCTCTCCAGCCCGCAGCACAGATCAAGATTGCAGGCAGGGCGATCAGACTTCCCCCTTTTTTCCCCACTAGGGGGATGTCCTGCTGGGGGGGGTCTGATCGCCGCCGCTCCATGTGGCCGGGGGGCTCCTCAAAGCCCCCCTCTGCAGCGATATTCCTCCCTCCCTCTCCATCTCGGCGGCACAGGAGGGCGATCCGTCCTGTACCGCCTTTAATAGGCTTCAGCCTATCAAATGCCGGCGATCCCCGGCCAATCAGAGGCCGGGGATCGCCGATCTCCTTTACGGCGCTGCTGCAACAGCAGCGCCGTTGGATGTAAACACAGGGGATTTCTTCCCCCGGTGTTTACATTTTGCCTGCGAGCCGCAATCGGAGGCTCGCAGGCTGTTCACGGAGACACCCTCCGTAAACTGACATGGAAAAGCAGCTCGAACGAGCGGCCGTTTCCATGTAAAACCACAGACGACCAGCCGCCGCCTATCGGCGTTAGGCGGTCGTTATGTGGTTAAAAGGCTTACATCTGAAAATGGCGCCTGAGAATAATGGCGCACGGTGTTGCCGCTAATCCGTTTGCCGCTTATCGCTATTTAACGTTAAATCCTTATTGTTATTTAGCGTTAACACACAGAACCCTCTCTGTACCTACGCCTAACCCATAAACCCCCCCCCCTGGTGGTGCCTAACCCTAACCACCCCCCTGGTGGTGTATATTGTACTGTAAGTATACCTAACCCTACTCTCACACAGAACCCTCCCTTTACCTATCCCTAACCCTAAGACCCCCCTGGTGGTGCCTAACCCTAAGACCCCCCTGGTGGTGCCTAACCCTAAGACCCCCCTGGTGGTGCCTAACCCTAAAACCCCCCCTGGTGGTGTCTAACCCTAACCACCCCCCTGATGGTGCCTAACCCTAAGACCCCCCCCCCCCCCTGGTGGTGCCTAACCCTAACCTTGACAGTGTTACATTAAATACATTCACCGTTTTGCAGTTAAATAACGTCTGCAGTTTGGCTTATGTAGGGGGCTATTGATAAATAACGGTAGTGTGTGCCACTGTTGATAAATAACGTTAGTGTGTGCCACTGTTGATAAATAACGTTAGTGTGTGCTGTTTTTTTTCTTTTTTCCCTGTGCGCCATTATTATGCAGTACTAACGATAAATAGCTATAAGCGTATCTTTTTAATGTGGCGCCATTTTTATGCATAGGCGCTGTGCGCCATTATTCACTGATCCGGGTTAAAAGATGGGAATAAAGTTTAGAGCAAATTAAATACATTTTTCAGTAGAGAAATACATATATTAACATAGAAAGAGGAACAAAGTCCTGAAAGAGGGGCAAATAAGAAGGAAACAGGGACCGAGGGACAGGGTTCCCAAAGAGGGCTGTCCCTCCAAAAGAGGAACAGTTGGGCGCTATGTATTAGGTGCAGATTGTCTTCTTCTAATCAGTCTGAGGCCCCATTCACACTTGCAAAATGCAAAATGCTTGCGCTTTTGCTAGCGTTTTGCTCAGGCGAGTTTTGGCATCTAACGTGAAAAAAAATTAGCCATTCACACTTGGCGATTTTTTCATGATCGCGATTAGCGCTTCTATAGCACTAAACGCGATAGTCGGGAAATCGCCTGAAAATGGTGCAGGATACAAATTTGCATTTGGCGATTAGCGTTAATCGCCGGCGATTAACGCAAATCGCCCAAGTGAGAACGGGCCCATGGGGTATTATGGCACTAGCACTTTAAAAAAAGCGCTAGCGCTTGAGCGTTTTGCCAAAATCGCCGGCAAAATGCTCAAGTGTGAATGGGCCCTGACACACATATTTGTAGATGAGGCGTGATGTTTGTGATTAAAGCAACATGCATTTCTAATCATATTTCTGCAATATGGAAGAGGCTTACTAGCACTTCACATTCAATTGGTTATGCTTTTATTTTTGCAGTTGAGCAGCATATACTGGTTGTTCTTTCCATTTTCTTTTTCTTCTTAGAGAAGGAGATAAGCGCAGGGAGTCCGTGTATGATGAAGATGAGCGCAGGGAGACCGCGCAGGGAGGCCATGCAGGCAGAGAAGGAGATAATTGCAAGGAGGATGTGCAGGCAGAGAAGGAGATAAGCGCAGGGAGGCCGTGAAGGCAGAGAAGGAGATAAGCGCAAGTGGGGCCTATGAAGACAGAGGAGATAAGTGCAGGGAGGCCGTGCCGGCAGAGAAGGAGATAAGTGCAGGGAGGCCGTGCAGGCAGAGAAAGAGATAAGTGCAGGGAGGCCGTGCAGGTAGAGAAGGAGATAGGCGCACGAAGACCATGCAGGCAGAGAAGAAGATAATTGCAAGGAAGCCATGTGGCAGGAAGGAGGTAAGCAGAGGGAGGCTGTGCGGCACAGAAGGAGATAAGTGCAGGGAGGCCGTGCAGGCAGAGAAGGAGATAAGTGCAGGGAGGCGTCAGAGAAGGAGATAAGTGCAGGAAGCATGTGCGGAAGAGAAGTAGATAAGTGCAGGGAGGATGTGCAGGCAGTGAAGGAGATAAGTGCAGGGAGGATGTGCAGGCAGAGAAGGAGATAATTGCAGGGAGGCCGTGCAGGCAGAGAAGGAAATAGGTGCAGGGAGGATGTGCAGGCAGAGAGAAGATAAGTGCAGGGAGGATGTGTGGCCGAGAAGGAGATAAGAGCAGCAGGATGTGCTGCAGAGGAGATAAGTGCAGGGAGGCCGTGCAGGCAGAGAAGGGGATAAGCGCAGGGAGGCCGTGCAGGCAGAGAAGATTAGTGCAGGGAGGCTATGCAGGCAGAGAAGGAGATAAGCGCAGGGAGGCTGTGCAGGCAGAGAAAGAGATATGTGCAGGCAGAGAAGGAGATCTGGTTGGTTGCAAGCCAAGTACCCATTGACACAGAGCCTGCTGTGATTTCCTTCAGCTTAGCTGCTTCAGGCACTTCTAAAACAGTAGTTTTAGCTGGAGCAGCCAGAGTTGGCATGGGAAAGGTATTAGTCATCCCCTTGTCAGACTGTCATGTGTTGTATGCAGAGCCTGGCGTTGGTATTTATTTTAGCTGTACATAAAAATATATTTAATGCTTATTTAATGAACCCATGACTGCGTCTGTGTTTACCTGGCGTTCATGCGCACTGATCTCCCCTGCATTATTCTCCTGGTAATACTCCTCCTGGAACCGGGCCTGGATACACTGTAACTGGTTACTGACAGCTGGATGTGAATGCAGATGAGTCAGTGTAAACACAAAGGAGACAGGCTGGCTCGCTGGCAGTGTGTGTGCGTCCCGGCCAAATACAGAATCAGCCACGATCACATTAATGTGACACTTGCAGCACTCGTCACTGTCACCTCATCAAAAACCAGGCTGCAGAGAGCGTGCTGGGAAACGCTAGAAAGGTCTAGCGATCCGCACAGCGACTGTAAAGGTGGCCATACCCTTAGGCCTCGTTCACATCTGCTGCGCTGAAAAACGTGTTAGGCCCCGTTCAGACTGCAGAACGCAGACCGCAACGCCTGCAGACCGCAACGCGTACGAACGCACGCCATCCGCGTTCGTATGTGTTGCGTGGCTGATCCCATCACTGAAAAGTGAATGGGACAGCCATGCGTTTTTACAAAAAATGCGTGCAGCATGCGTTTCCGGACCGCACAGGTCCGGAACGCATGCAGTGTGAACATCAGACATTGCACTCTATGCAATGTCTGATGTCGTGCGTGTCGGCCACCTGCACGCGTTTCCAAAACGCGGCTGGAAACGCGTGCAGTGTGAACGGGGCCTAAACGCGCATGGTAAAAAACGCATGCGCTTGTGCGCGCTTTAGTCCGCGTTTCTATGCGTTGCGCTGCGCTTCTTTAAAGCACGTTTTGCTTATTGTAGCAGCAGCAGTTGTCAATAAAACTTTGTTTTTGTATGTAAATGTATTTTTTTCTCCAATTAGGGGTAAAAAACGCATGCGCTTCTATGCGCTTGTACGCGCTTCTATGCGCTAAAAAAGCGGACCCATTCACTTGCATTGCTGTGCGCTTTACAGCTCAGCGCACAGAAATGCATGCAACACTACGTTTTTGTAACGCTGCTCAGCGCAGCGCATAGATGTGAACCAGCTACATTAGTTACATGGGAAAATGAATACCTTGCTGATCGCACAGGGCAGTGCGCTGTGGAAAGCGCACAGAAACGGCCCTGATGTGAACGAGGCCTTATAGATTTCTGTCAGATGCCTGCCAGGTCAATAGATTTCTGTCAGATGCCTGCCAGGTCAATCTGATGTGTGCCACACACTAAGGACAGATTTCCAATAGATTTCAGAATGAAATCTATTGGAAATCAATTGAAATGCATTATTGCACCATTCAATCCAATGCAACTCTATGGGCCATCGATCGACTAAAGGTGGCCATACACTCGTTAGATTAGCAGCAGATAGATCATCAGATAGATTTCTGATCTATCTGATGTGTTTAGGAACAGTTTTTACTAGGAACAGATTTCCAATAGATTTCAGTTTGAAATCTGTTGAAAAACGATCTGATGGCATTTTTTTGCCATCAGATTTCCATTAGGGACAATGCAAAATGATAAGCAATCTCAACAGATCGACCTAGATTTTCCAGCTTGCCAGATCGATTGAAATTGATCGAAATTGTCCGCAAATCGATCGAATGGTCAATCGATTTGCAATCGACCAATCAATCGATCGATTTTGATCGATCGGCCAAAAGTTGGCTGAGTGTATGGGCCCCTTTAGATTTTCCATCCAGACCAATCGAGCAAATTGATCAAAATCGGGCAGAAATCGATCGATCGGCCGCTCGATCACGCTTCCTGCTTCATCGATTTCTAGCCGATTCAATCCGAGTGGTCGAATCGGCCGTCAATCAATGGCTGAAATCGACCAGTGTATGGGCTCCTGAAGGGCTTTTTCACACTATGGGCTTGATTTACTAAAACGTGATAACTCATATCATGGCCGCGCTAGCGTTTTCACGCGCAATTGTGAATTTTCGCGCGAAAACGGCTTGTGCAATGAATTCCAATGTGAGCGTTCTCACTAGAGTGTTTATCTATCTTTCCAACAGCAAACGCGGGTCCTGCACCATTTTCAGAGCATTTGCGCTTCAATGGAAGGTATAGGAAAATCGCAAAGCACTTTAAAAGCGCTTGGAAAAGTGATTTTTGGAGCGCTTTGTCAGTTCCAGGTCAAAGAGTTCACTTCCTGATTGTATGCAAACAAAAAATCTCAAATTGCGAAACAAAAGCACATCAAAAAATGCAAATCGTTCCAAAAAGTGCACACAAAAGCACTCAGCACTTGTGATTTATAACATGAACTAAGTCTAAAGGTCCAATCACACACAGGCGCTTTTTTTGCGCCCATGAATCGCCCTTTGCTGGCCGCCAGTGTTCAGCAAAGCGTTGCTGCACAAACGCTGCATAAGCAATCCCATGGGATTACGCGCACTGCAGCGATTTGCAGCACGTTTGAGATTATCACCGATCACAAACTCGCTACATGCAGCATTTTCCTGGCGATTGCATTGCGATTCTCATTCACTAGAATGAGAATCGCTGAACGCAGTAGCTGAAAAATCGCAGAACAGAGCAATGCAATTTTGCGTTCCTGAGTGTGAATGAAGCCCATGCCTTCAACTTAGCATAAGGGAGAGGATTCGCTTGTGTCCACGTAAAACGGCGGTCATTTTACACAGACAATTTTTTGTATTTCGTGCACATTTTAATGTGCGCAACGGCTACCATAGACTGCTGACACCTGCTAGCAGTCTATGGGAATCTTATGCGCATTGTGATGTTATATGGTAGGGAATCCGTTTTTTAAAACACGCGCATATTGTGGCTGAAAAATTGCAGACTTGAAAAGGAACACATCGCCATTGAAGAGCATTGTATGCAATTTCGCATTGCGCAAAATTGCACATGCTTTTTAACAAGTGTGGCCTCAGCCTTAAAGAAAATCCGTAATGAAAAAAACTCCCCTGGGGATTACTCACCTCGGGTGGGGGAAGCGTCCGGATCCTGTTGAGGCTTGCCCTGTCCTTCTGCGTCCAACGGCGGCAGAGAAAATCTTCCCGGAGCGACGGCGATGTAAATATTTACCTTTTGGCTCCACCGCAGGTGCAGTATCCGCTCTTTCCACGGAGATAGGCGGAAATAGCCGATCTCCGCCGGGCCTCTCTACTGCGCAGGCGCAAGTCTCCTGAGCCTGCGCAGTAGAGCGGACCCGACGGAGATCGGCTATTTTCGCCTATCTCCGTCAGAAGAGCCGCAACAGTGCCCCCGCTGGAGCCCAAAAAGGTACATATTGCACAGGCTCTCGAATTTGTCGCCTGTGTGTTTCGGGGGCTGCAGCGAGACCGCCGTGGGACACAGGAGGACGGGGGAAGCCTTGATAGGGTCCAGAGGCTTACCCCTACTAAGGTGAGTACCCCCCAGGGGAACTTTTTTTCAGTACAGGTTTTGTTCAAAGTTTACAGTCTGTTCATCGAATGAAATAGAAAAAAACGATATTGTTAGCTTGCGAGTAATCCTCTGAACACGATTCGCATGAAAGGTACACAGGGGGAAACTCTCATTTTGCATGTGCATCTATTACACAAAAATGGAAATGCAATGATCTGCCCCATCGGCCATTTTATTCAATTTATAGGAACTCTTTAAAATAACACATGCTATGTAATTTTGTATTGAGGCTGCTTGAATTTGGAAGGACGCAATAATATGTCCAGATTTCACCAAGGATTGAATTTCATCCCAATCAGTAGCTGATACTAGGGCTGCTCAAATCTGATCCGGGAGATACCTGGATAGTTGCTATCCGGATACCTTCCAGTAAACCTGTGTGGGGTGGGCGGGGGTCAATCTTACTTGTCTGACGTCTTCTTTGTCCGTCCCTTGGCACCTCCCACGATGCGGTCCAAGCGGCGGTCACGTGACTACAAACACTTCCTCCTTCCGGGTTGAAGGAGGAAGTGTTTGTAATCACGTGACGCGCGTGGAGCGCATCGTGGGAGGTGCCGAGGGACGGACGAAGAAGACGTCATACAGGTAAGATTGACACCCCCCCCCCCCCGCCCAAGTTTACTGGTAGATATCCGGATAGCAACTATCCGGGTATCTCCCAGATTGGATTTGAGCAGCCCTAGCTGATACCCCCTTTCCCATGAGAAATCTTTTCCTTTTCTTAAATAGATCATCAGGGGGCTCTGTATGGCTGATATTGTGGTGAAACCCCTCCCGCAGTGTGAATGTCAGGGCCATGATGCTGACAGTTTCCTGTCTGTGAACCTTATTGCATTGTCAGAAATAACGGCTTTTCACAACTGCTAAGCAAGTAGTATCTTCCCCTCTGTGCATAGAACTCTCAGTAACGAACAATCCATACAGATCACGGGGCAGAACTAAAGATGTCACCCACAGTGATAACATTTCAGAGAGAGGAAAAATTTTACAATGGACAAACGCTGACTAAATAATCTATAAATAAATAAATATTGTAAAAAATAAGCAATTTTATTCATTGTTATTTTCACTGCAGTTTCTCTTTAAGCCACACCCATTAAAAGTCCCTGAAACAAACTTAAACAAACTAAAATTACACTTTTTTTTAATCCAGTCTTCTTAAAGTGAACCTCCAGACTAAAAATCTACTCAGCCGCACTGAAAAGGCTTGGTGTTTCTTTAACAGTTTTGCAGCTTCAGAACTTTGTTTGTCTTACCCAAGCCTCATTTTTAGCTGCACAGAAGAAAACTGCCCGGGCATTTTTTCCCTGATGCTGTGCAAAGCATGATGGGATTTCTGATGTTGTTGTTCTCCTGCTGTTTTGGTGCAATTTTTTATTTTTTTAATATTTAATTTGAGATTTGAAGCCTAGCGCATGCAGCTGGGAGTGGTGATCAGGACACAGGACAGTTGGAACCCGTGTCTCATGCTCCCTGTCACCTCCTTTCAACCGAAAAGATGGCTGCCCCCATGAAAACGATCGCTACCCTCATGAAAAAGATGGCTGCCCTCATGAAATCACAAACATTTGCCTGTTCCTTTAAAACAGGGTGGGTAAGAAGAGAGATTATATTACCTATCTATTTTAGTTAACATAACTAATGTAACTTAATGACAGTATGTTTGTATAGGCTGAAGTTCACCTTTAAAGGACTTACGAGCCGAGCCATTGAAAAAAAGTTAATTACCTTAGGTGAATATCAGACCTCAGGGCAGACGATCAGTGGCTCCCTTGCTATTTACAGGTGCTCTGTTAGCCTAATCCACTTATCATTAGCGGCCCCGACCCAGCCCAGGGTTGCCTTATCTCCCAGCGACTAGAATCGCCACTTTAACAAACCTCTGGTGACGCCCACATGGTGACGCCCACATGACGTATAACAGTGTATACGGTGCGACGACGTGCCGCTCCCAGGGCTGAAAGCCTGCGCAGCCGCAGTAGTGGCTATGCGAAAATCGGCAATTCTAATCGCTAGGAGATAAGGCGTCCCTGGGCTGGGTCAGGGCTGCTAATGATAAGTGGATTAGGCTAACAGAGCACCTGTAAATAGCAAGGGAGCCACTGATCGTCTGCCCTGAGGTCTGATATTCACCTAAGGTAATTTACTTTTTTCTATTACTCAGCTCGTAAGTCCTTTAAGCATTAAAGCAGATCCGAGATGAAAAACTAACTATAACAAGTAACTTGTCTATATATCTTATCTAAAGTTTAGATAGTTTACACAGCAAATCTAGCTGGAGACAGCTTTAATAGAATATGATTATTTCTTCCTGTGATACAATGACAGCAGCCATGTTGTTTGTAAACATTACACAGAAGCAGGCTTATCTGCATCTTCAGCACGCAGCCTGTGAAAAAACCTAATCCCCCCTCCTCCCCTCTGCCACTGGCTAGTAATACCTCCCCCTCTTCCTGCCCAGACTGAGCTCCCATGAGCCCTTGCTACTGTCTGAAAGGCGTACGTTAAAAAGGGGCGCTGGGAAAAAAGGGCGCGGGGTTTTAAACGATAAGCATGGATAACGTTTAAAAATGTATTTTACTGTATTTCGTTTAAAATTAATGTTTTATAAAGTTATAAATCATTAAATAATGTGCATTAAATCGGCAATTGTAAAAACGTTAATCTTTCGTTTAAATAGTGAACCGTATAATAACGTTTAAAAAAAAAAAATTACTAAGTAACCCTCCCTGTACCTACCCCTAACCCCTAGACCCCCCTGTTGATGCCTAAACCTAAGACCCCCCCTGTTGGTGCCTAAGTAACCCTCCCTGTACCTACCCCTAACCTCTAGACCCCCCTGTTAGTGCCTAAACCTAAGACCCCCCTGTTGGTGCCTAAACCTAAGACCCCCTGTTGGTGCCTAAACCTAAGACCCCCCTGTTGGTGCCTAAACCTAGGAGCTGGGAAAAAAGGGCGCATGCCGCTAGTGGACAAAAAGGGCGCCGCCATTCACTCCCATAATAAATAGCGTTTAATGGGCGCCGAGTAGGAAAAAAGGGCGCCGGAGCTAAATAAAGTTTATAAACGGCGCCAGGAGCTAAATAAAGTTTACAAACGGCGCCCGGCGATGTTTAATGATTTATAACTGAACTTGTGGTGATTTACGTTTATAAAATGCACCCGTGCCGAATAACGTTTATGAAAATACTAAACATATTTATCTTATTTAAATAATTAAAACATTATTTAAAGTTTTATCCCTTACTGTTTGTAAAACATTATTATTCACAAAATAAAGCGATCAGTACTTAACGTAAATTGCAAAATATTTTTTGAATCCACAATTAGTAAAACATTATTATCCACATAATAAAGGAGGGTCTTAGGTTTAGGCACCAACAGGGGGGTCTTAGGTTTAGGCACCAAGAGGGGGGTCTAGGGGTTAGGGGTAGGTACAGGGAGGGTTACTTAGGCACCAACAGGGGGGGGTCTTAGGTTTAGGCACCAACAGGGGGGTCTTAGGTTTAGGCACCAACAGGGGGGGTCTTAGGTTTAGGCACCAACAGGGGGGTCTTAGGTTTAGGCACCAACAGGGGGGTCTTAGGTTTAGGCACCAACAGGGGGGTCTTAGGTTTAGGCACCAATAGGGGGGTCTTAGGTTTAGGCACCAACAGGGGAGTCTAGGGGTTAGGGATAGGTACAGGTAGGGTTCTGTGTAAGAGTAGGCTTAGGTATAGTTTTATTAAAATTTTAGTAATAATTACTAATGTATTACAACACTTATTACGAACGTAGTTATATTTATATCATCTTTATAAACAATATTTTCAGATTTTATTATAAGAACAAACCATAAATGACGGTTATTCACAATAATATACAATTATAACAATTAAACATATATTATTGGTTTTTTTTATAAACGTAATTATAAGTTTAACTTTTGAAACAGGGAAGATTAACGTTTTCACAATTTCCGATTTCATAAACATTATTTAATGATTTATAATTTTGTTAAACATTATTTGTAAACGAAATATAGCACACTATATTTATAAACCCTATTAATGATTAATTATTATTTAGAGTTTACACCCCGCGCCCTTTTTGTCCAGGCGCCCTTTTTGTACGTACGCCTAAACCTAAGACCCCCCTGTTGGTGCCTAAACCTAAGACCCCCCTGTTGGTTTTTTCGTTTAAAAATAATGGAAAAAAAAAATTGTACTGTTTTTCGTTTAAAAATGTTTGAAAAAAAATATTGTACTGTTTTTCGTTTAAAAATAATATTTAAAAATGTATAAATCATTAAATAATGTGTAATCATGAGAAGCAGTAATAAAACATTAAGTCTCCGGGCGCCGCTTTTAAAACGTTATTTTTCTCCGGCGCCCTTTTTTCCTATCGGGCGCCCATTAAACGATATTTATTATAGGAGTGAATGGCGGCGCCCGATTTGTCCACTAGCCTCCTGCGCCCTCTTTTACTGTTACCGTCTGAAAGTGCCTTGGCTCTCTGAAAACCTGCGGGCGTGGCTTATTTAGTTTATAGGGAATAAGAGTATTAAAACAAAAAAAGTATTTGGCTTTAGGAATGCCCTATAAACAATAGGAAAGGAACACAATTATGCAATGAGTAAAAGTTCATCTCGGATCCACTTTAATATCTTTCCTGAAACACCGCTATCCCTCTGCAAAACGAGGCTTTAACCTTCCTGGCGGTAAGCCCGAGCTGAGCTCGGGCTATGCCGCCGGAAGGCACCGCTCAGGCCCCGCTGGGCCGATTTGCATAATTTTTTTTTTGCTGCACGCAGCTAGCACTTTGCTAGCTGCGTGCAGTGCCCGATCGCCGCCGCTACCCGCCGATCCGCCGCTATCCGTCGCGCCGCAGCCGCCCCCCCCCCAGACCCCGTGCGCTGCCTGGCCAATCAGTGCCAGGCAGCTCTATGGGGTGGATAGGAATCCCCTTTGACGTCATGACGTCGGTGACGCCATCCCGCCCCGTCGGCATGGCGACGGGGGAAGCCCTCCAGGAGATCCCGTTCTTTGAACGGGATCTCCTGATCGCCGATCGCCGTGGCGATCAGAGGGGCTGGGGGGATGCCGCTGAGCAGCGGCTATCATGTAGCGAGACTTTGTCTCGCTACATGAAAAAAAAAAAAAAATTAAAAAAAAAAAGATTTGCTGCCCCCTGGCGATTTTTTAGCAAACCGCCAGGAGGGTTAATCACCCCCTAATACCGGTCAAAAATCCACGACTTTTAAAGTCGTGGATTTTGCTGCCCGGGGAGGCAGAGCTTTGAGCTGCAGCTCTGCCTCCATTCGCGTCAATCCCCACGGATCGCCGTCTCTCCCCCACCCTTCTCAGTGAAAGAAGACTGAGAAGGACGGGAGGATGCAGGGAGATCCGCGGGAGATTGACGCGAATGGAGGCAGAGCTAAAGCTGCAAGCTCTGCCTCCAGCAGGAAGGAGCCCCACAATTTACCCCGGGATTTCGGGGTGATTACAGTCCCGCTTTGCCGTGGGATAGCAGCGTTTCAGCTAAGATATTAATGCTTAAGGAGTTATCAAGGCAAATCTATGAAAAAGAGTGGTACTTACCGGGGGCTTCCTCCAACCCCAAGCTCCCAGGACCTCCCTTCGCCGCAGCTCTGCCCGCAGCCGTTCGCCGAAGCTCCGACCCGGTCCCTGGCGATTATGTCAGAGCGACCTTCAGGTTGCTCTGTACTGCGCCTGCGGCACTGTCAATCACCGCCACATGGGCCAGAGCGGACTGCCCAGGTGGTAGTAGTTCTGCCAAAAAAATAGTACAGAAACAAACCAGTATATGCTGCTCAAAAACTGCACTTTATTTTGAGAGTATTATATATTTGAAAAATTACACACACACTCAATTTATGATTATGTCAGAATATGAGCTGACATTAATAATTGTTACTAATACAATTCAAAATTGCTGCTACTGTGCTAGGCACTACAAGGGGACCACCATTGGATAACTATATCCATACTGCTAATAACTACCAATCAAAGAAAGTAGTCCTTAGATAACGCCCAGTTGTGTGAGCCCATAAGGAGACCAGAGTATGGTAGAGAATAATATGATCATAACCACTCATGGGAAGCAGACAACAGGCGTAATCAATTGCCTAAATAGAACAGAGGGTTTATCTTGGTTATACCTATACATGCCCCTGCGAGGAGACCAAAGTTGTATGTAGTGCCAAAAGGTCATATCCACTCACAGAGTGCATGGATAGACATGACCAATATGATCGAATAATGCATAGGCCATAGTCTAATCAAGAGTCTAAACAAGTATTATCCAATATTGGCTAAACCAAAAATGGGGATCAACCTGATACCTCCTATATCTGCCCCCGTGAGGTGACCAAACAATAAAGGACAATTAAGTGACAGGTCATAACCACTCACAGAGGAATACAGAAAGGCGGAACCAGTATTGTGCACTATAGGCACATGACAAAAATTAAAGGACATAATCATAAATTGAGTGTGTGTGTAATTTTTCAAATATATAATACTCTCAAAATAAAGTGCAGTTTTTGAGCAGCATATACTGGTTTGTTTCTGTACTATTTTTTTGGTTGGTTTGTTTCACTACCAGTGCTGGTACCTGCACACCACACACACTATACTACCATTTCCATCTTCCTGATTTTTAGGTAGTAGTTCTGCACCTGCGCAGTCCGCTCCGGCCCACGTGGCGGTGATTGACAGCGCCAATCGCACAGGCGCAGTACAGAGCGACCTGGAGGTCGATCTGACGTCATGTCCGGGGACCGGGTCGGAGCTCCGGCGAACGGCTGACTTCAGAGCTGCGGCGAGGGAGGTCCTGGGAGCTTGGGGCTGGAGGAAGCCCCCGGTAAGTACCACTCTTTTTCATAGATTTGCCCTGATAACTCTTTTAAAGAGATCCAGAGATGAAGAATAAATAGATTTATACGTACCTGGGGCTTCCTTCAGCCCCATAAGCCTGGATCGCTCCCACGCTGCCATCCTCCGCTTGCCTCTGTCCACCGGTACCGGGTCCCGTAATTTCGGCCAGTTGAGCCAGTCGACGCAAGCGCAGTGCGCTCCCTCCGTACTGCGCAGGCGCATGCGTTCAAAGCCGGAGGGAGCCCCTGCGCATGTGTACAACTGGTCGCGTCCGGCGGAAGTGACGGGACCCGGTACCGGCGATAGAGGCAGCGGAGGACGGCGGTGTGGGAACGATCCAGGCTTATGAGGCTGGAGGAAGTCCCAGGTATGTATAAACTCTTTTTTAATTTTTAAGGATCCCCTCGTCTCTGGTTCCCTTTAAGAAGAGTGGATAAAAAAGTGTAATTTTAGGAGACTTCAGAGTCTCTCTAAAAGTGGCCATTTTCTGATTATTTTCGAAAACATTACCGTTACATGCAAAAGATATTTTCTCAGTAGTAGGGCTGCACGATTTTGGGTTAAAATCGAAATTGCGATTTTTCTCGTAGAAATTGAGATTTCGATTTATTCACGATTTTTTTTTTCAAACCAAGCTTTAGCGGGGGGCGGGGTCAGGAGCCTAGCTATGGCGGGCTCTGTCAGAAAAATTTGCCGTGCATTTCAGGCAATGCACATTTATAAAGCCTGAAGCCCTCTATGATGACCCCTCGGCTGAAAGTGAACCTTAAGTGAACAAAATAAACTCACCTGGGGCTTACCTCAGCCCCCTGCAGCTGATCTGTGCCCACGACGAGTCGCTCTGATGCTCTGAGTCCCGCCGGCGGCCACTTCCGGTTTCGCCGTCAGGACTCTGAGCATCAGAGCGACTCGTTGTGGGCACAGATCAGCTGCAGGGGGCTGAGGTAAGCCCCAGGTGAGTATCACGCAAATTATTTTGTTCACTGAAGTGCAGTAGTACTAATGTGCGGCGTACGGGACTCTTACGAGCCGGCAGCGGGGGGCGGATCCAGTCCACAGAAGCAGTGCATATTCATGATCGGTAATGAGCCGGGCGGCGGGGGGGCGAATCCAGTCCGGAGCGGCACACACAGCTTCACCAATCACTGGATAGCGATGGTATGACGGCAGCGGTAGGCGGAGCTGTACAGAGCGTACAGCTCCGCCTACCGCCTCCGTCATTCCATTGCTTTCCAGCGATTGGAGAAGCCCTGTGCCGCTCTGGACTGGACTCGCCCCCCGGCTCATTACCGATCATGAATATGCACTGCTTCTGTGGACTGGATCCGCCCCCCCCGCTGCCGGCTCGTAAGAGTCCCGTACGCCGCACATTAGTACTACTGCACTTCAGTGAACAAAATAATTTGCGTGTTACTAAAAACCGAAAACCGCCGGATACTGACGATCCCCAGATCGTCTTTACAGGAACCGCGGTTTCGGTTTAAAACCGGAAAATCGTGCAGCCCTACTCAGTAGTATAATATTATCTCAGGCAGGGGTCACACTTATCGGCTTTCGTATGCGTTTTCTGCACAGAAAAACTGACTTCAACTGAGAACTCATGTTAATCAATAAGCAAGGTCACACTTTAATGCAGATTTCGCACGCAGAAAAAAAACTGACATCTTGCGCAATTTGTCAGTTTTCTCTATAAATTACATTAGCTGCTGTAAGGCAGGGGTCACACTTGTCTTTCAGTTTTCTGCAAAGTGTAGAAAACTGAAAGACAAGTGTGACCCCTGCCTGAAGAGGTGCGATAGAACTGGTGCCTTGTGGCATTGTGCTTTGAGCTTTATTCCACAGCTGCAAAATGAATAAGTGGACAAATCGACAGTGAGCTCAGGAGATCTTATGAGGGCATTACTGGGCTACAGTGGAATTGGTATTTGTGTATATTCATTCCCGTTGGTGCTTTGGTATCTCCCAGCAGCAGTGGAACAGTCCGCTATGGCAGGTTCCAATTCTGAAACTGGTCTTGGAGCAGACATCAAACTGGCATGTGCCTTTCCTCTTGCCGCATAAGTAGGAATCCTCCTTGAACTCTGAAAGACACAGTCAGAAATCATCAGCATAGCTGGTAATCTTCTGGCAGGATTTACATCCTCCGGTTAGGCTCCATTCACACTTGAGCGTTTTGCCGGCGATTTCGGCAAAATGCTCCAACGCTAGCGCTTTTTTCAAAGCGCTAGGGTAATAAAAGTCTATGGGCCCGTTCTCATTTGGGCGATTTGCGCTAATCGCCGCAAACACCCATAAAACGCTAAACGCAAGCACGTAGCCTGCACCATTTTCAGGCGATTTCCCGGCGATCGCGTTTTAGTGCTATAGAAGCGCAAAATGCGATCGCTAAAAAATAGCCACATGTGAAAGGTGATTTTTTTTGGGCGTTAATCGTCAAAAAACGCCAGAGCAATCGCTAGCGTTTTGCGATCAGCAAGTGCAGGGGTCTAGTCCTGGAAAAAGAGGTGAGTGGACCCACCCTAAAAGCCCCTGCGCCGCGTGCCAAAAAACGGGCGTGGTCAAGCATAACTTGAGCGTGGTCATGGGTGGGGCCAAATATACATGACCTTAGCAGTGATGTAAAAGGTCTGCCAGGGAAGTTTGAGCTCTGCCGTAGTGTATCCCCCAAAAATAGATGTAATCTGACAGCATTTCACCAAAAAGACACATAATCTGGTAGAAGTTCCTCCAAAATACAGATAATATGGAAGTAGTTCCCCCAAAATAGACAATGTGGCAGCAGCAGTTCCCCCAACATACACATAATTTGGAAGCAGTTCCCCAAAATACGCAAAACCTGGCAGTGGATCACCCAAAATACACGTAACACCCAAAATACATATAATGTGGCAGCAGTGGTCCCCCAAACATACACAATCTGGCAGCAGTTCCCCAAAATACACGGAATCTGGCAGCAGCAGCCGCTCCCCTAACATACACATAATCTGGCAGCTGTTCCCCAAAATACATAACAGCGGTTCCACAAAAATGCAGATCATCTGACAGCAGTTCCCCCAAAATAGGTACCCCCAGCATAGGTAGCCAGGTCTATAGGTGTCCCCAGTATAAGTAGTCATGAGTATAGTAGTCCCCAGTATATGTAGCCAGAGGTATAGTTGCCCAGTATATGTAGTCAGGGGTTTAGTAGTCCCCAGTATATGTAGCCAGAGGTATAGGTGTCCAGTATATGTAGCCAGGGGTATAGGTGCAGAGTATATGTAGTCAGGAGTATAGTAGTCCCCAGTACATGTAGCCAGGGGTATATGTGCCCAGTATATGTAGTTAGAGGAATATGTGCCCAGTATATGTAGTTAGGGGTATATGTCCCAGTATATGTAGCCAGGGGTATATGTGCCCAGTATATGTAGTCAGGGGTATATGTGCCCAGTATATGTAGTCAGGGGTATATGTCCCCAGTATATGTAGTCAGGGGTATAGGTGCCCAGTATATGTAGTCAGGGGTATATGTGCCCAGTATATGTAGCCAGGGGTATATGTCCCAGTATATGTAGTCAGGAGTATATGTGCCCAGTATATGTAGGCAAGTGTATATGTCCCCAGTATATGTAGTCAGGGGTATATGTCATAGGAAAATGTAAGCAGGGGTATATGTCCCAGTATATGTAGGCAGAAGTATATGTCCCAGTATATGTATTCAAGGGTATATGTCCCAGTATATGTAGGCAGGGGTATATGTCCCAGTATATGTAGGCAGGGGTATATGTGCCCAGTATATGTAGTCAGGGGTATATGTCACAGTATATGTAGGCAGGGGTATATGTGCCCAGTATATGTAGACAGAGGTATATGTCCCAGTATATGTAGGCAGGGGTATATGTCCCCAGTATATGTAGCCAGGGGTATATGTGCCCAGTATATGTAGTCAGGGGTATATGTAGTCAGGGGTATATGTGCCCAGTATATGTAGTCAGGGGTATATGTAGTCAGGGGTATATGTCCCAGTATATGTAGTCAGGGGGGTATATGTCCCAGTATATGTAGCCAGGGGTATATGTGCCCAGTATATGTAGTCAGGGGTATATGTGCCCAGTATATGTAGTCAGGGGTATATGTGCCCAGTTTATGTAGTCAGGGGTATATGTGCCCAGTTTATGTAGTCAGGGGTATATGTGCCCAGTTTATGTAGTCAGGGGTATATGTGCCCAGTATATGTAGTCAGGGGTATATGTGCCCAGTAAATATAGTCAGGGGTATGTGTAGTCTGGGGTATATGTCCCAGTATAAGTAGTTAGGGGTATATGTCCCAGTATATGTAGTCAGGAGTATATGTCCCCAGTATATGTCGGCAGGTGTATATGTGCCCAGTATATGTAGTCAGGCATATAGGTGGCCGCAGTATAGGTAGCTAGGCATAGGTGTTCCCAGTATAGGTAGCTAGGCATATAGGTGGCCACAGTATAAGTAGCTAGGCATAGGTGTTTCCAGTATAGGTAGCTAGGCATAGGTGATTCCAGTATAGGTAGCTAGGCATAGGTGATTCCAGTATAGGTAGCTAGGCATAGGTGTTTCCAGTATAGGTAGCTAGGCATAGGTGTTCCCAGTATAGGTAGCTAGGCATATAGGTGGCCACAGTATAAGTAGCTAGGCATAGGTGTTTCCAGTATAGGTAGCTAGGCATATAGGTGGCCGTAGTATAGGTAGCTAGGCATAGGTGTTTCCAGTATAGGTAGCTAGGCATAGGTGTTCCCAGTATAGGTAGCTAGGCATAGGTGTTCCCAGTATAGGTAGCTAGGCATATAGGTGGCCGCAGTATAGGTAGCTAGGCATAGGTGTTTCCAGTATAAGTAGCTAGGCATATAGGTGGCCGCACTATAGGTAGCTAGGCATAGGTGATTCCAGTATAGGTAGCTAGGCATATAGGTGTTCCCAGTATAGGTAGCTAGGCATATGTGTTCCCAGTATAGGTAGCTAGGCATATAGATGGCCGCAGTATAGGTAGCTAGGTATAGGTGTTTCCTGTATAGGTAGCTAGGCATGTAGGTGGCCGCACTGTTGGTAGCTAGGCATAGGTGATTCCAGTATAGGTAGCTAGGCATATAGGTGTTCCCAGTATAGGTAGCTAGGCATAAGTGTTCCCAGTATAGGTAGCTAGGCATATAGGTGGCCGCAGTATAGGTAGCTAGGCATAGGTGATTCCAGTATAGGTAGCTAGGCATATAGGTGGCCACAGTATAGGTAGCTAGGCATATAGGAGGCCACAGTATAGGTCGCCAGACATATAGGTGTTCCCAGTATACGTAGCTAGGCATATAGTTGTTCCCAGTGTAGGTAACTAGGCATATAGGAGGCAGCAGTATAGGTAGCTAGGCATATAGCTGTTCACAGTGTAGGTAGATAGGCATATAGAAAGCCTCAGTATAGGTAGCAAGGCATATGGGTGTTCCCAGTATAGGTAGCTAGGCATATAGAACCTCCCAGTATAAATAGCTAGGCATATAGCAGGCCATAGTATAGGTAGCTAGGTATATAGGAGGCCGCAGTATAGGGAGCCAGACATATAGGTGTTCCCAGTATAGGCAGCTAGGCATATAGCAGGACATAGTATAGGTAGCTAGGCATATAGGAGGCTGCAGTATAGCTAGCTAGGCATATAGGAGGCTGCAGTATAGCTAGCTAGGCATATAGGAGGCTGCAGTATAGCTAGCTAGGCATATAGGAGGCTGCAGTATAGGTAGCAAGGCATATAGGAGGCTGCAGTATAGGTAGGGAGGAATAGGTGCTTCCAGTAGCTGGGTAGAGCGGGCATAACTCACCTTCCGCACATCTTCAAACTCCTTCCTC
Source organism: Hyperolius riggenbachi (assembly GCF_040937935.1). Lineage (NCBI taxonomy): Eukaryota > Metazoa > Chordata > Amphibia > Anura > Hyperoliidae > Hyperolius > Hyperolius riggenbachi. The sequence goes on along the minus strand of NC_090649.1, from coordinate 49,971,287 downwards.
CGAGGCGTCCGTCGAGACTTTGGTAACGGCTCCCCCTGCGATGACATGCAGTTAGGTCATCATAGGGGGCGCTGTTACCAATGTGACAGACGCCTGGGAGGAAACAGAATGAAGACGCTAGGATCGCGGAAGGTAAGTGTTATGCCCGCTCTCTCCCACCGCAGCGCCCTCCCCCTCTGCCGCTCCGTTCGGTGCCCAGGGCGTCTGCACGGTTTGCACAGCCCTAGAGACGGGCCTGGCCATACGAACCTATGCTTAAGGCACCACCGGGGGGTTTAGGGTTAGGCACCCCGGAGGGGGCAATTAGGGTTAGCCATTGATGCATAATATTTGATGTTAGTCTGGGATGCAGGTAGCATTCTACTGGGTTAAAATCACAAACGCTGGTGCACATGACAGGCGATGGCCCCAGGGGGCTTGGCTACAGTTACCAATAGCTAGGGGGTTAATGGTTAGTGTTAGGCATAGGTAGGAGGAAAGTTTTTGTTAGGTAGGGGAGGGTTAATGTGAAGATCAACTTAGATTAGGGAAGGCGATAGTACAATATTGTTAAAGAGGAGCTGTCAGCCATACTATCTCAGAAAAAAAACACATATATAAGTTGATAAATACTTGCTCTACCTACATAACATCTGTATTGCACTATCCACATTTTGATTTTAGTGACTTTGCTACAATAAAAAAAGAGAAAAGCCTTCTTGGCATTCCCCATTTTAAGTGTGGCTATTTTGAAGCCAATGCTGATGTCATTTCTTCCCTTAGTCTCCTCTGTCTGATTTGCCCGCCCTTCTCACTATAGAAAGTGCATTGTTTCAGCATGTGAAATACTGGTCAATCAGAGAGGAACAGGTGTGGGAGGGGCAAACAGGAGGGAAAAAGGCTTCAGCGAATCAGGCTGCATTAGTTAAGTCTGAGGGGAAGTAGAGAAGCAGAAAAGGACAACCCAGCATGCACTGCAACTTCCTTTGTGTGTACCAAATTTTGTGTGTACCAAATAAAAGTCAGGTAAACTGTGGAATGATCATTTATCAACAAGAAAAGTAATAGTGATTTTATCTTTTGAATTGCCTGGTTAGCATCCTAATTACTTGCTTACCAGATAAAAATAAAGAATTGATTTTTGATTTTATGCCCGACAGTTAAAGGACTTACGAGGCGAAATTGCTAAAAAAAAGTAAATTACCTGCCTCATCTTTTATGGCACGGAGGACGCCGTCCGCGCCCTCCGTGCTGATCTGCCGGGTCTCCCAGCTCATTAGCCCCCCGGGCTGGCTGCCGACCCCATGGCCCGGGTCGGGCTCTCCTGCCTCTCGCAACATAAAGCAGAGGGACACCAAGAGCCCCAATAGTGTAATTCGTCTTGGGGACAACAAAATAAATGAGAAGTTAAAATTATACTTACAAACCAGGGTTACCAATAGGCAACCACTGTATAGGCAGGTGGGGAGAACAATCCTGACCCCACTCAGGAATAAAAAGTCGCTCTCTGTAGACAGGAAAATAGGGTAACAACCCTCCACCCAGGGTGGACTCAATGTAGTGTACAAGATACAGAGGCGCCAAAAGAATAAAAGGTAATTAAATGAACTTAAAAAACCAACTGGTTAAACAGAGGAGGCAGCGGTGGTCTTACCCCCTCCAAACAGACACAGGCAAGGACTGCGATTCAGACAGTCAACAATTTATTTTGGAGTTCCAAATAAATTGTTGACTGTCTGAATCGCAGTCCTTGCCTGTGTCTGTTTGGAGGGGGTAAGACCACCGCTGCCTCCTCTTTTTAACCAGTTGGTTTTTTAAGTTCATTTAATTACCTTTTATTCTTTTGGCGCCTCTGTATCTTGTACACTCTCGCAACATGGCCGCTTCCTCTGGCCGCGGCTGCGCAGTCCGCCTGGCCGCGAGTGCGGCTGCGCAGCTCTAGGGCCAACCCCCCTGATCCACGCTACGTACCGTTGATCGGGGGGTTGGCCCTAGAGCTGCGCAGCCGCACTTGCGGCCAGTCGGACTGCGCTGCCGCGGCCAGAGGAAGCGGCCATGTTGCGAGAGGCAGGAGAGCCCGACCCGGGCCATGGGGTCGGCAGCCGGTCCGGGGGGCTAATGAGCGGGGGGACCCGGCGGATCGGCACGGAGGGCGCGGACGGCGTCCTCCGTGCCATAAAAGATGAGGCAGGTAATTTACTTTTTTTTTAGCAATTTTGCCTCGTAAGTCCTTTAGGCTTTATTAACATTACAGATATTTTACTATCGGCAACATCCCACGCCCAAATTAACAACAGTAACCCCCCTCGCACACACACACACACACACACACTCTCCTTCAAAGTCCTACTACCCAGCCCTCTCCATAGGACAGAACTCACCACCCATTAGAGTGCCTATGTGAGAATTGTAATTAAAAAAGCAATCAGGGAAATAGTTCCATGCCATGGCAGTGTATGACACGTCTGTCACTTCAGCTTCTTCCCAGCAGCCCCGGAATAGTGAAGCCATCAGCAATACTCACTTATCCTGTTGTTCCGGAACGTCAGAGTGGTGGCCCGAGACTCTGCAAGGAAGGAGAGCAGGGATGTTATGTTATGCTCAGGGCATGATCTGCTTCATGCTATAGAGAGGGCTGAGTTACTAAAAGCCTGTGCAAAACACAGGAACGAGCAGTGACCCTGCAAACATGGGCCAGAGCTTTTAAAATGGAAGCAGACATGGGGATAACATCCTGTGTTTACAAATTAGCTGCTGTGCCGAGGCAGCCAGCTGACACAGCGGAGATATCAAATTGCAGTTGTGATGAGTCACAGAGGAGGGGGAATTATACAGGCTAAACTCTCTCTAAATACATACAGGGTGCATTTCTCTATGCTTTCCTTCTGTCCTGTGCAAGAGTTCAGGTGCACTTTAAGAAAATGCATACTTACTTGCTATAAATATTTTCTCTTTGGCTCCGCCCACTTGTCTTGACAGTGATGCAGAATTGCCGCATACGTATATGTACACTGCCTGGTCAGTTGGGCACAGGGTAAGCCGAATGACGGCTCATCTTGCTGCCGCTGAAATACCGGGCGGCGTTAATTACTATTCCCCCTCTGAGCCAACTTGGCAAGAGAAGTCATTTGTGGTCCTGCTATCTCCAGCACCCGAATTACATTTATAATCCTGCTGTGTGGCCATAGACGTTTAAACATTACGTCTATTGCGGCATCCGGGTCAGGCACAGCGGGGGAAGAGTGCGTAGAAGTGATGTGCTTCAGAATTGCCCTGTACAAAATCGCTGCTCAAGCTGCACCTATGACCCCTTGATGGCCATACTGGCCCCTCCCCTCCATTCATGCGGCTATCCTCGGCAGAGGTGCAGCAAGACTCAAGTGTGCAGAAGTCCCGGGTCATCTGCCTATGTGATCACTCCATGTATGTACTAATGCAGCATGGTGGTGTAGTGGTTGTTGGCACTCTTGCCTTGTAGCACTGGGTCACCCATTCAAATCCCAGCCAGGGCACTATCTGCAAGGAGTTTATATGTTCTACCCGTGTCTGTGTGGGTTTCCTCTGGGCACTCTGGTTTCCTCCCATATCCCAAAAGCATACAGATAAATTAATTGGTGTACCCCTAAATTAGCCCAAGACTGCCATACACACACTACACGAATCATACACTACATGATACATACATGACTATGGTAGGGATTATATTGTGAGCCCCTCTGAGGGACAGTTAGTGACAAGACTATGTACTCTGTACAGCGCTGCGGAAGATGTCAGCGCTATATAAATACTAAATAATAATAATTGAGAAAATGATTATATCTGGCAAAAAAATATACAGCTTGAAGCTCAGCCACACTATAAGCGGTTTATGATTAATTAGCACTTTTTAAAAATCGCTCCCATTCACTTTCATTGCGTCGATTTTTCGCGTACACGATCGCGCAATCACAGCGATTTTTACCGCAATTTTAATGAAAGTGAAAGGGAGCAATTTTTTAAAAACGCTCAGAAAACGCTAATCAATCACAAATCGCTCAGAATAGCGCTTATAGTGTGGCTGAGCCCTTACTGACCGCCAGCAACTTATCCCAGCAAATCGGATATGCGGAAAAAGTAAATACTGACTATCCTTCCGTGTGGATGTCCTTCAATTCATTTTCAATCAATATCTATTCGGAAATCCAATAGGAATTTGAAAAGATTGCTTTCATGTATACGCTAGTAGTCTTTTATATCGGAACGCTGTTAGATATGACTATCGATCTGTTCACTCGCTCCGATTGGATCTGAAGTGAAAATTGTATGGTGTGTACTCACCATAAAGAACATTAATTACGGCATCAAATCCACTTTATGGGGGCTCAAATGACAAGCTCCTAATCAGAGAAAGTCGCATATTAAAGGGAACCAGAGAGGAATGAGTTGTTTATACATACCTGGGGCTTCTTCCAGCCCCATAAGCCTGGATCGCTCCCACGCCGCCATCCTCCGCTTCCTGGATCCGCCGGTACCGGGCCCGTCACTTCCGGCGGACGCGGCCAATTGTCTGCATCACAGGGGCTCCCTCCATACCCGTACGCATGCGGCTGCGCAGTAGGCAGCCTCATGCGTACTTGTATAGGGGGAGCGCCGTGTGATGCGGAGAATCGGCCGCGTCCGCCGGAAGTGACGGGCCCGGTACCGGCGGATCCAGGCAGCAGAGGACGGCGGCTTGGGAGCAATCCGTGCGTATGGGGCTGGAGGAAGCCCCAGGTATGTATAAAACCTTTTTTGATCCTCTCTGGTTCCCTTTAAAGGTCCACTTTTGCAAAAAAATTACAATTTATGATACACTTGTATCCATACATTTAAACTGTACATTGGTTCCAGAGTAAATATGTACTATACATTTATTTTTTCCTATATTGCGGTCACTTACAATAGATGATAGAACTGACAGGTTTTAGACTAGTCCATCTCCTCATTCTTATGGTTTTCTTTATTTTGAAAAGCTCTTTCTGAACGGCAGTTGCTCAGCATCTTTTGTATAGATCCTTTACAGGGAATGCTTTAGTAAAGAATAAAGGAAATACTGAGACTCTCCTGTGAGGACACAAACTAGTCTAAAAACTGTCAGATTTTAAATGCTTACTATAAGCTATAGCAACATAGGAGAAAAGTAATTTATAGTGCATTTCACTCTGGGAGAGATGTCCTTCTTAAACACAGGTATTTTATATGTTACACAGTGGTCCTTTAGTGGACTAATCCTGGTCCAGTTTTCTGTTAATTTAAAGGACAACTGAAGTGAGAAGAATATGGGGGCTGCCATATTTGTTTCCTTTTAAACAATACCAGTTGCCTGGCAGCCCTGCTGATCTATGTGGCTGCAGTGGTGTATCAATAGCACCAGAAGCAAGCATGCAGCTAATCTAGTCAGATCTGACAATGCCAGAAACACCTGATCTGCTGCATGCTTGTTCAGAGGCTGTGGCTTAAATATTAGAGGCAGAGGATCAGCAGGACTGACAGGCATCTGGTATTGTTTAACAGGAAATATATATGGCAGCCTCCACATACCTCTCACTACAGTTGTCCTTTAACCAGTTTTTTTTCCACCTACTCAGAATGCTCTGTGATTTGTCATTCTGCTGCCATCCAGCCTTGTTCCTGATCTGTGTAACCTGTCATACGCCAGTGCTGTCTCCACCAGCGTTACTAGCCCTCACCATCGGACTGACGCCTGCTCACTCCGTCAGTGGCACTGTGGCATGGGAGTAACTACAGAGGAGCAGCATCTGCAACCACAGAGAGGGCCCAGAGCTGTAAGGGGGTCTCTACTAAACTTCCCTTTAACTAATAAAGGGCTTCATCCTTCAGATCGGGTGTGTTTATGGCTACACTTGTTATGGTATGAAGATAATGGACACACTGATTATTATTTAGTATTTAGCGCTGACATCTTCCGCAGCACTGAACTGTCACTAACTGTCCCTCAGAGGGGCTCGCAATCGAGTCCCTGCCATAGTCGTATGTCTATGTGTGTATTGTGTAGTGTATGTATCGTAGTCAAGGGCCGATTTTAGGTTGAATGAAGCCAATTAACTTATCTGTATGTTTTTGGGACGTGAGAGGAAACCTGCGTACCAGGAGGAAACCCACAAAGACACGGGGAGAACATGCAAACTCCATGCAGATAGTGCCCTGGCTGAAATTTGAACCAGGGACCCAGCGCTGCAAGGCCAGAGTGCTACGCCTCCATGCTGCCTACACTTGTCTTATGACCCTTGAATGATGGGCCTGTAGGCTTTGAGGGTCACCAGGGGAAAGCAAGGTAAAGGGTGTGATTATTGGGGGGGGTGCAGGATTTGTAATTATGCCCCTGCACTGCAGATACACCTCCCAGCCTGTCCGATTCTTCTTGCAAGGACCTCTGTGGCCACCTCTGCAGTACTGGGCACCTCTAGTTGGTACTTCACAGAATCACATGTTGGACTTTCCTGCAAAACTTGTACACAGATGCCCCAGGCGGGAGCCTAGATTGACTCGTTCAGTAGACGGTCTGATAGCATGCTTACCTGAAAAGGCACAGAAGAGTAGCAGCAAAAAGGCAATCCACAAGACCTGCATAGTCGCCTGTGGCTGGATATGTGGCAGTGACCTCTGTATGATGGCGTGTGACATGGCAGAGCAGTATGAGAGGTGTCAGTAGGTGGGGAGATCACACCTCTTTCACTAGAAGACACCACAAATACACTACGGCCAAAATAATAACCGTGTGATCTAAAAACCTCTTCCATGAACAATGTTCCACAGCATCCTGAAAGGTCTGCTATAATTAAAACCAGCTATAATTGTATTTGCTTTACCCGGATTAATATACTTTTTGTGATATTTCCTTTAATTGGGATTCTTATTACTGACTGCAAAAAAAAATAAAAAAAAATCCTAAGTGAATGCAGACAGAACTAAATGTGCACTCTACAAAAGCAAGACGTTTTGCATCAGGATGATACCATTTATTGGCTAACTTAGAGGAAAATAAAAAGTAAGCTTTCGGCTACTAATAAGCCTTCTTCAGACTTTGTTCCTGTATATTAACAAGATGTTAAAACACACAGCTTATAAACAATGGGCATTCGGAGGAGAACACTCTTTTGCAGACGTACATTAAAGTGAACCTCCGGACTAAAAATCGACTCAGCAGCACTGAAAAGGCTTGGTGTTTCAACAGCATCAGAACTTTGTTTCTCTTATACAAGCCTCATTTTTAGCTGCACAGAAGAAAACTGCCCGGGCTTTTTTCCCCTGATGCTGTGCAAAGCATGATGGGATTTCTGATTTTGTCGTTCTCGTTCTGCCATTTTGGTGCAATTTTTTTTCTTTTATATTTTGAATTTGACATTTGAAGCCTAGGGTGCGCAGCTGGGAGGGGTAATCAGGACACAGGACAGTTGGAACTGTGTCTCCTGCTCCTTGTCACCTCCTTTCAACCAAAAATATGGCTGCCCCCATGACAAAGATGGCAGCCCCCATGACAAAGATAGCAGCCCCCATGAATCACAAACATTTGCCTGTTCTTTTAAAACAGGGTGGGTAAGAGATTATATTACCTATCTATTCTAATTAACATAACTAATGTAACTTGATGACAGTATGTTTGTTTAGGCTGAAGTTCCCCTTTAATGTCATTAGATGCCTTCATTACAACTTCAGGAGGATCTCGCAGGGATGCTGGCTGATTTGTGACAAACATACACATCTAAATATCTTGTTAGTATACAGGAACAAAGTCTGAAGAAAGATTATTACCTGAAAGCTTACTTTTTGTTTTCCGCTAAGTTGGCTAGTAAATGGTATCATCCTGATTCAAAATTTCTTGTTTCTACTGATGGTTGACACGGTACAATATTCTGCTGTACTCTACAAAGTGTCAATGACTTTGTAGAATGCGTAATAAAACTGTGCATGCACGCTCAATCAATGTCACCCTCAAAGGAAACATACAACTTAAAGAGGAACTCCAGTGACAATAATGTAATAAAAAAGTGCTTCATTTTTACAATAATTATGTATGAATGATTTAGTCAGTGTTTGCCCATTGTAAAATCTTTCCTCTCCCTGATTTACATTCTGACATTTATCACATGGTCACATTTTTACTGCTGGTAGGTGATGTCACTGGAAGGAGATGCTGCTTGCTTTTTTTGGCAGTTGGAAACAGCTGTTATTTCCCACAATGCAGCAAGGCTCCTCCAGAGTGATGTCAGAACCATGGTCCTGACATCACACTGTGGGAGGGGTTTCACCACAAAATCAGCCATACAGAGCCCCCTGATGATCCGTTTGAGAAAAGGAAAAGATTTCTCATGGGAAAGGGGGTATCAGCTACTGATTGGGATGAAGTAGACCCGACTGAGACAGTAACTGGGGCTGATCACAGCTGAACGGGACAGCGAAGGGCTCACACGTGCTTATGGGGCTGGAGGAACCCCTGGGTAAGTATCGATTCCTTCACTTGCTTAGTCTCTGGTTTTTACTTTAAGGGCCTGTTTCCACTTGTGCCGCACGCGACAGCGAGACGCGCGGCGGCACTTCCGGGTGTGCGGCATCGCAGGCGAATCCCAGAAGCCGTGCCATGCACGGCTATGGGATTTGCTGCCTCCCACGCGAAATCTGCGGGCAGTGTCGGCCGAATCGCTAGGGTAAGCGATTCGGCCAGCAGCTCCATAGTTTCCTATGGCGGAGTTTCCCCGAGCGATTTGCCTGCGGGGAAACTCTGCGGATTCAGAGCGGAATCAGTGGAGACAGGCCCTAACTGGTGAGACCTATGTTTGCTGTGTAAGCTGTTATGTGATTATTGCATGCAAATACTGCATATTGAGCACTGTGCATTTTCATCTAGCTTAGACTCTGTCTATGCGTGCTTTCTGACTGAAATGGAAAAATGGCTCCAAATTGTTGACTGAATTAAAATGTCAGTGCTATATACAGTAGATACATGATAATAATATGGTAGGAAATTACACTAGGACTATGGTAGGATTAGATTGTGAGCTCCTCTGAGGACAGTCAGTGACACGACTATGTACTCTGTAAAGTGCTGAAGAAGATGTCATTGCTATTTAAAGAGAGTCTGAAGCGAGAATAGATCTCGCTTCAGACCTCATAGCTAGCAGGGGCATGCGTGCCCCTGCTAAAACGCCGCTATAGCGCGGCTTAACGGGGGTCCCTGTCCCCCCCAAACCCCCTCCGTGCAGCGGGGGAGCGCTTCCTGGTTGGGGCAGGGCTAACCGCCGCAGCCCTGCCCCATGCGCGTCTGTCAGACGCGTATCTCCGCCTCTCCCCCGCCCCTCTCAGTCTTCCTTCACTGAGAGGGGCGGGGGAGAGGCGGCGATGCGCGTCTGATATACGCGCTGGGAGGCAGGGCTGCAGCCGTTAGCCCTGCCTCCAGGAAGAAGAATACGAGCGACCATTTTACGACCAACTTTTGCGGTGGGTGGGTTGGGGGTGAAGGGACCCCCGTTAAGCCGTGGGATAGCGGCGTTTTAGCAGGGGCACACGTGCCCCTGCTATATATAAGACCTGAAGCGAGATTTAGTCTCGCTTCAGTGTCTCTTTAAATGCATAATAATAATAATAATAATAATATGGTAGGACATTAGACTATGGCCTCGATTCATAAAGCATTCCCGCATTCGGAAATGCTGAAAACGGCTCACTTTACCGACCACACAGCAAAATCTGTATTCATAAAGGCTTTTTCCGCATGAAAAGCCGACATTCGCTAGCAGAGTGATAAATCACCGCCTTGCGCGGTGATTATCATAGCAAAAGTAACAAGTAGTCAATTCATAAAGATTAGAGGTAGCGGTATGCGGACGGGTATTACCGCTACCTCTGATGTGGCGAGAAGCGTGCGGAATACAGTGCAGTGAATGGGACAGACCTCCCAAGCAGCTGCAGAGAGAACACCGCACGGAGGGATTCCGCCTGCTTCTCCTGTTTCCGCATGCGTAGGACAGCCTAACGCCTGCCTACAGCGGAATATCTCCGCACGCCTGTCACATCTAGCTACATTTTTATGAATTACCACCCTGAAGGCGGAAATACCGACAGCTGTGTTTCCCCGCTCGACTTTCCCCGCTCGACAGCACTTTTATGAATCGAGGCCTATGACTATGGTGTGGATTAGACTGTGAATTCCTCTGAGGACAGTCAGTGACATGACTATGTACTATGTATTGTGCTGCAGAAGATGTCAGTGCTATATAAATACATAATATTCATATATAGTGGAAAGTGGGCGGGCGCATGCATCATGTGTCAATCAGAGGCCCAGAAGCTGTGGTTGGAGGGCGGGCTGGCAGCCACTTGTAGCCTGCTCGCTTTCTGCACACTACTCTGGGTCTGGGTTACCTCAAATCACCAGCCGGTGAGACCTAAGCTTCCTGTGAAGGCTGCTGCCTGATTACTGAGGGAATTGCCTGCCATCTGTGGCTTGCTTCTGCATGGCTTCAACACTAGAGTATTATCCAGGCTGCACAAAAATGTGAAAAAAAGCACACTATTGGCTCATACACACGGAGCACAACTGTCGCAACAAACACGTGGCACGCGCATGTTGCGGCGACAGGTCCCCGTGTGTATGAGGCGCGCGCCACGAACCGTCACTAGTTAGAGCTGTCGCCAGGCGATTGACCATGTGGCCAATCGCCGGCAACAGCTGTCGCTGCAACTTCATGCGGACTAGCGACAGCAATCCATGCACATTGCACGGAGCTTCCGGCGGGGGGGGGGGGGGGGGGAACCTTCGGCGACAGCTTCCGCCGCATCTCTGTCCCTCTGTGCGCCGTGTGTACGGCTGCTGCACAACAGAGGGACCTGGCGACGAACTGTCGCTGCTTTTTTTTTTTTAATCTCTTGTGAGACATTTTTGCCTCATGTGTATGAGGCCTATCAGTACTGCATTGAGTGATGAGACCTATGCTTCCTGTATAAGTTGCTTCCTGATTACCGAGGTAATTGCCTCAACAGTGGAGCACATTGCATTAACTGGTGAGACCTATGCTTCCTGTGCAAGCTGTTGAGTGATTATTGCATGCAAATCCTTGCATTGGGTCGGTTCACACTTGTTTCAAAACCATATCCGTGGCTCAGTTTTTTTGCCCTGGACAAAAACAGAGCCACGGATACCAATGTTAAAAATAGTCGCCGTCTTTACACACTTCAATAAATGGATCCGTGGGCTCTGATTTAAAAAACTGAACGGAGAGTTTGGATTTTGCAGATTTTCCTGGATCCCGGATCCCCACGGAGGCAATGAAAGGCAACACAAAAACAGATCTCTCTCTACACAGAGAACTTTTGCACACAAAACGCATGCCAATGCATATTGCCTACTGCCTGCTCCTCCCCTCAGCGTCATCTTTGCGGACCTCTTTATCCAATAGAAAGGAACGAAGGAAATGTTTTTGACATGTTTAAACGGACTGGAAACATATGCAGCAAAAGCACAACATTTTGAAAAAACGAATCCGTTTTTAGATAAACTGATCCGTATAAAACACATTCTGATCTGCAACCTGGCAAGTGTGGACCGAGCTGAGCACCATGCACTGTGATCTAGCTTAGACATTGGGCTCGATTCACAAAGCGGTGATAACCCAGTTAAAGACTTTAGGCGTGATAACCATTTTTATCATGCCTAAACTCAGTTTAGGCATGATAAGTTTAGGCATGATAAGTTTAGGCATGATAAGTTTAGGTAAGTTTAGATCGCGCTCAAAGACCTGCACGCAAAGCAGCGCCATTAAACTCTATGCAAAGTGCACCAGACTTTGCTAGCGCAAAACTTTTGATCAGCTGTGCACTGCGGTGCTAACCCAGTTGGTGCTTAAACTTATCACGCCTAAAAACTTATCACACCTAAACTTATCATGCCTAAACTTATCACACCTAAACTTATCACACCTAAACTTATCATGCCTAAACAGAGTTTAGGCGTGATAAAGGGCTTTTCACTAGCGTGCTAACTGTTAGCACCGCTTTGTGAATCAGGCCCATTATCTGTGCTCTCTTGCTGAAGCATTGAGAAGAAAGAAATGACTCCCAGTTATTGAGGCTCAGTTCACATCTGCGTTAACGAACGTAACCGGAACGTATACTGTACAAACGGAGCGTATGTGAAAGGATCCAATGTTAACCTATGGATCCATTCACATGCGTCCGTTGGTAGTGGTACTGATACGTTCCGTATGTTCTGTTCCCCGGACCGAAAAAATGCTGCAGGCCCTAATTTTCCAGACCGCTCTGCACAGCAGAACGGAACAGGAAAAAAATGCTGTTGCATTGGGGGCAATGGGGAACGCTTCTTCACACTAGTAAAGAAAGGGACCGTTCCACGGGTGGTGGAGGGATGTAGGGACACGAACCTGAGCGGCAGGAGGGTGAGGGGAGGGTGCAGCAGCCGCGCGGGTGGTGAGCAAGGGTGAACTGGGCCTAATATAAATACCGAAGGCCGGCGGTAGAGGCATCCGTCTTCTTCTGCGTCATGTGACTAGTCACATGATGCGTGCTGTGTAGTCACAGCGCAAGAAGAGGAAGCCTCTACCGCTGACCTTAGTTATGTATTTAACTGCAAACGGAGTGAAAACAAATCCGATCGATCGGTGATCAGATCCGTTTTCACCATCCATTTGCCAGTGTGCACAGCGTCATCCGGATCTGGTGAAGCGGAGATCGGATCTGCTCACCGGATCCGCTTGGCTTTTTTTTTAAACCGGTGTTCCAACACTTTAGCTGGGCTGCGGGCTCGGTCCTCGCTTCGCTCGAACAACTTTTTATTCTAACTCTATGTCCACTATGCACACCAGGACCCAGGCAGCTAACTCAGGTTGCAAGGTTAGTGCTGCTGATGGGGATTATGGGGATAATTTATGATCTGCATGACTTTGCACATGCTCAGTAGCATTTGTATGCTATTCTGTCGGGTATGCTAAAATGTTGGAGATACAGTGCCATAGTATACTTTGACAATTATTGATATATTTCTTTGCCCAGTCTCTTTGAGTTTACGATAAAGGGATTCTACCGTACATAATAATTTTAATGAAACATATAGCTGCTGTGATCCTGGATACAGAATACATACAAGGACATAATGACCATTTCTACTATACACATTCTGTTCTCGCATTGAGGGGCAGCATGTCCTCTCCTTTAGTGTTGTCCGGATCATGAACGATTCGGATCTTTGATCCGAATCTATTTTATGAGTCGATCATCCGAATCATCAAAATGAGTGATTCGGATCGCAAAAGGGGCGGGGCCAGGAGCGACACGCCCCCTCTCAGCGGGCAGCGGGGTCTTGGAAGCAGAGCAGAGATGGATCGCTCTGTTGGAAGGGAGGCAGCGTTGCAGGGAGACAGGTAGATGAGAGAGAGGGGACATGGGTGCCACTGCCAGATATGTGTAGAGCACACATACTGGCTGCAATGTGCTGCCCATTATAGGCTGGCTGTTCCGTAGTTGTGCACAGTGAACACATTGGAAGCTTTTGGCTCAGCACAGCTCAGTAACTTTGCAGACAGTGTGATTGAAAGGCAATATAATCCTCCTGCACTCAGCACTAAACAGCTGCACTTATCTTCTGGGAATGCTTTCTTTCACTGTGCGACCTTTTCTTTCAAAGTGTACAGATGAACATATAGGTGAAATATATGTAAAGCATATGATTGCAGCATGTGGGTATTACGTGCAAACATTTCTGCTCTCTGCTCGTCCCTCCTCCCTTCTCTGTCCACTCCCTGCCCTCTGTCCATCTTCTCCCCTTCTCTGTGTGTCCACTCCCTCCCCTTCTCCTGTCCACAGACCTGTCCTGCTGTTCATTTCACCCCCGAATGCTTCCAGTAGTAAAATGATCCGAGATTCGGATCAAAGATCCGGATCTCTTCAATGATCCGATTCGAATCATCCGGATCATTGAAAAGATCCGAACTTCCCATCTCTATACACCCGGCTATAGCTAGCTAGCTGTACAGCGGAGGGGGAGGAGCCTGTGGCAGAGCCGCGCTGCTCTATCGCTCATCTCCCTTCCCAATTAGCCCGGGTCACATTACATTTCTATCCCGCTAGCATGGGGAGTGGCTAACACGGCCACATTGGCTTCGGCTTCGGCACAGCACGGCGTCTGTGGGTGGAGTCAAAAAGTGAAGAAGGCGTGTAGTGCTGAACAGCGGATCAGCAAGTGGGCGGGGTGAGTGACAGCTGTAGACGGGTTTTGCGAGCGGAGAGGGCTCATGTGGAAAAGTTTGCGCAATGCTGAGTTTGCACTGGGGTGGGCGGGTTCAGCGATCGGAGAGGGAGGATCAGTGCGGTGGCGGGGCGGAGTTTGCGCTGTGAGTGATAGTGAGGTGGGCGGGCTCGGAGATAGTAGTGGGCGGGTCAGCGCGGTGGCGGGGCGGGGTTTGTACTGTGAGTGGCAGTGAGGTGGGCGGGCTCGGAGATAGTAGTGGGCGGGTCAGCGCGGCGGCGGGGCGGGGTTTGTACTGTGAGTGGCGGCTGAGGCGGGAAGGCGGTAAATACGGATCCGGTGTGTGCCGGGAGGAGGATGGGGGTAGCGGCGGGCTCCGGTTGGCTGCTGGCCGGCTCTCTCGTGCTGTGTGTGGCGGAGCGGGGGGCGGGTGAGTATCACGTGTATGGAGGGGGCTGGGCACGGGATGGAGGGCTGCCAGTGTATGGAGTGGGCATCTCTTCTGTGTATCCCCCAGCCACACAGATAGGGCAGGAGCGCTTTCTATGTAGGCTGCCATCTAATAGCTTGTTACCATTTATTATATTCTGAATGATGATGTACAAAGTTTGGTATGACTTTACTTTCTCTTCTGTCCTGATGCCAGTTCCTGCCTTTGCCTCTGTAGAAGTCATCAGGTAAGAGGAAAGCACTGCTGGCTTTTCCTCTGAGGCTGGGATCACAATTATATTCTGAATTATTGATATATAAAGTTCTGTGTAACTTCTCTTCTGTCCTGATGCCAGTTCCTGCATTTGCCTCTGTAGAAGTGATCTGGTCAGAGGAAGGCACTGCTGGCTTTTCCTCTGAGGCTGTGATCACAATTATATTCTGAATTATTGATATATAAAGTTCTGTGTGACTTCTCTTCTGTCCTGATGCCAGTTCCTGCCTTTTCCCCTGTAGAAGTCGTCAGGTAAGAGGAAAGCACTGCTGGCTTTTTCTCTGAGGCTGTGGTCACTATGACATTTTTTCTCTGAGGCTGCGGTCACAATATACACATTGCAGCATATAAATGTGATGTAGCGGACCACATTATCCTGACTAGTGGGTCACACATGGGCATTTTCTTGCATGCAAGAAATGCAATGCTTTACTATTGGCCTGGAGCGTTTTTAGGAAAAATAGCTACCCTGATACTCCAGGTATCCAAAATTGCTCAGACTCCACAGATCTTGCAGGGTTATGGGGTGGGTACAAAAAAAATCTGACTCCAACTCCTCAGTTTATAAAACCACCAACTCCAGGTACCCAAAATTGCTCTGACTTCACAGCCCTGGTTGCTTATTTGTGGCATATTGTGCATTGTGTACCAATCTGTATACTGCAGTAATTCCTCCATTCATTGGAGAGGTTTGGGAGAGTTCTGAATACCTGGAGCCTGACAAGTGTTTTTCATTAGGGCAGTGGAGTCAAGCACTGGAATGTAGGCTACAGTCAGCACAATCCCTCACCAGCAGGAAGGGATAGCACAGAGGGCACAGGAACCTGGCTTATCTGCTGCCTGCCCTCCTATATGCTGATAGTGTCAGCAGATGTTTGTACAGACCTCTGTGCTGGGGACTGATTACTGGCTTTGAAGTTTCCCCTGATTATAATGAGCCCCTTTGAATGTCAGGAATGAAAACCGTACCTGAACTCCTGCATAAAGGGGCCCATACACTCGTCGATTTCAGCGATCAATTCTATGGAGTTGATCGGAAATCGATTCTCTCAAATCTATTGATCGATTTGCGGACGTTTTTAGATCAGTTTGATCTGACAAGATGGAAAATCTAGGTCGATCTTCTGCTGGCAGCAGATCGATGGCCCATAGAGTGGCATTGGATGTAATGGTCCAATAATGCATTTAGATCGATTTCCAATAGATTTCATTCAGAAATCTAATGTAAATCTGTTCCTAGTGTATGGCACACATCGGATTCCTGTCAGATTCTACTTGACAGGCATCTGACAGAAATCTATCTGATTGTCGAATCTGCTGCAAATCTATAAGTGTATGGCCACCTTAAGGGTCCATTCACACTCCGGCGATTCGTGGGCGTCTACTGCTAATTGCCTGCGATCGCTAGCGCTTTTTAAAGAGCTATTGCTATTAAAAAGATATGGCAATGATCTCACTGCCGCGATCGCTGGCGATTCATGTTTATCAAACGCGAACACTATGCATGCAGTGCTATCTCGCAATTTTTGAGCGATCACGATTAAATGTTAAAACGCTAATCACGGTTGCTCAAAAATTACTAGAAAGTTCAGTGAAAAATACATGTTTATCGCGTAAAAATCTCATTGCAAAAAGCTAGCGATAACTGCTAGCGTTTTGCGATTGTAAGTGTGAATGGGCCCTAAAGGAGTTTCCGGACAACAAACAAACATTGATTCAGTGTAATGCCTCTAAAGGCTCATACACATGTGCAATTTTTTTGCATGACCAACCCGACATGACCGGCTGACCAAGCGATTGCATGACTTGCTTTTCCTGTGCACCAAACATACTCCATGACCAACTCATTTGCATACTGCGCATGCTTGTGGGACGACAGACTGCACAATATGGCCGCATTCAAAACAAGTTCAAGTCGTTCAAACACAAGGGGGAAAGAGGCGGCCCATGGGTAATAAAACGGTGTTAAGAACAGCTAAAATCGTGAAGATGAGGTGGCTAATCGTGATTAGTCATCCATGACTAATCACGATCGTTATTTGATCTTTCAGCTGTTTCAGCTCATGAGTCTCTGCAGAGCAGATAATTTGTAAACACACTTGTTCACAATGTGAGCGTTTTCAGGTTTTTTTTAAGCGCCGGCGATTTTTTTAAATCGTACTAAAAGTGCTGGTGCAATGATTCCTTATGAAAGTGTTTGCATCTGCACGTTTTGATTGATTTTCGCTTACCAAAGCGCTGCCTGTTCCATTTTCTGAGCATTTTGGCTCAATGGAAGGTATACGGAAATCGCTAAGCGCTTGAGAAAGTGCTTTGTATAGTGATTTCCCAAGTGCTTTTAGAAATGCATTGTATTTATTATTTTCCGGATCAAAGAGTTCACTTCCTGACTGACGTTAGGAAGTGAAAAAGCAAATCGCTCTGCAAAAGCGCTTAGAAAAGCGCTTACATAAAATCGGCCAACGCTCAAATCCTGGGAATCACAAGAGAAAATCGCGCACAAAAACGTTCACCTCTTGCGATAACGCTGGGCGATTCATAATGAGAACAAGGCCTTACAAAGAAATGTTTTTCTTTGAAGGTTATGCGGTCTGTGCCTGGCTTGGTGTGTGTGGTCTGTGCCTGGCTTGGTCTGTGCCTGGCTTGGTCTGTGCCTGGCTTGGTCTGTGCCTGGCTTGGTCTGTGCCTGGCTTGGTCTGTGCCTGGCTTGGTCTGTGCCTGGCTTGGTCTGTGCCTGGCTTGGTCTGTGCCCGGCTTGGTGTGTGTGGTCTGTGCCCGGCTTGGTGTGTGTGGTCTGTGCCCGGCTTGGTGTGTGTGGTCTGTGCCCGGCTTGGTGTGTGTGGTCTGTGCCCGGCTTGGTGTGTGTGGTCTGTGCCCGGCTTGGTGTGTGTGGTCTGTGCCCGGCTTGGTGTGTGTGGTCTGTGCCCGGCTTGGTGTGTGTGGTCTGTGCCCGGCTTGGTGTGTGTGGTCTGTGCCCGGCTTGGTGTGTGTGGTCTGTGCCCGGCTTGGTGTGTGGTCTGTGCCCGGCTTGGTGTGTGGTTTGTGCCTGGCTTGGTGTGTGTGGTCTGTGCCTGGCTTGGTGTGTGTGGTCTGTGCCCGGCTTGGTGTGTGTGGTCTGTGCCCGGCTTGGTGTGTGTGGTCTGTGCCCGGCTTGGTGTGTGTGCTCTGTGCCCGGCTTGGTGTGTGTGGTCTGTGCTTGGCTTGGTGTGTGGTCTGTGCCCGGCTTGGTGTGTGGTCTGTGCCCGGCTTGGTGTGTGTGGTCTGTGCCCGGCTTGGTGTGTGGTTTGTGCCTGGCTTGGTGTGTGTGGTCTGTGCTTGGCTTGGTGTGTGTGGTCTGTGCCTGGCTTGGTGTGTGGTCTGTGCCTGGCTTGGTGTGTGGTCTGTGCCTGGCTTGGTCTGTGCCTGGCTTGGTCTGTGCCTGGCTTGGTCTGTGCCTGGCTTGGTCTGTGCCTGGCTTGGTCTGTGCCTGGCTTGGTCTGTGCCTGGCTTGGTCTGTGCCTGGCTTGGTCTGTGCCTGGCTTGGTCTGTGCCTGGCTTGGTCTGTGCCTGGCTTGGTCTGTGCCTGGCTTGGTCTGTGGTCTGTGCCTGGCTTGGTCTGTGGTCTGTGGTCTGTGCCTGGCTTGGTCTGTGGTCTGTGCCTGGCTTGGTCTGTGCCTGGCTTGGTCTGTGCCTGGCTTGGTCTGTGCCTGGCTTGGTCTGTGCCTGGCTTGGTCTGTGCCTGGCTTGGTCTGTGCCTGGCTTGGTCTGTGCCTGGCTTGGTCTGTGCCTGGCTTGGTCTGTGCCTGGCTTGGTCTGTGCCTGGCTTGGTCTGTGCCTGGCTTGGTCTGTGCCTGGCTTGGTCTGTGCCTGGCTTGGTCTGTGCCTGGCTTGGTCTGTGCCTGGCTTGGTCTGTGCCTGGCTTGGTGTGTGTGCTCTGTGCCCGGCTTGGTGTGTGTGCTCTGTGCCCGGCTTGGTGTGTGTGCTCTGTGCCCGGCTTGGTGTGTGTGTGGTCTGTGCCTGGCTTGGTGTGTGTGTGGTCTGTGCCTGGCTTGGTCTGTGCTTGGTCTGTGCCCGGCTTGGTGTGTGTGGTCTGTGCCCGGCTTGGTGTCTGTGGTCTGTGCCTGGCTTGGTGTCTGTGGTCTGTGCCTGGCTTGGTGTGTGGTCTGTGCCTGGCTTGGTGTCTGTGGTCTGTGCCCGGCTTGGTGTGTGGTCTGTGCCTGGCTTGGTGTCTGTGGTCTGTGCCCGGCTTGGTGTGTGGTCTGTGCCCGGCTTGGTGTCTGTGGTCTGTGCCCGGCTTGGTGTGTGGTCTGTGCCTGGCTTGGTGTGTGGTCTGTGCCCGGCTTGGTGTGTGTGCTCTGTGCCCGGCTTGGTGTGTGTGCTCTGTGCCCGGCTTGGTGTCTGTGGTCTGTGCCTGGCTTGGTGTGTGGTCTGTGCCTGGCTTGGTGTGTGGTCTGTGCCTGGCTTGGTGTCTGTGGTCTGTGCCTGGCTTGGTGTGTGGTCTGTGCCTGGCTTGGTGTGTGGTCTGTGCCTGGCTTGGTGTGTGTGGTCTGTGCCTGGCTTGGTGTGTGTGGTCTGTGCCTGGCTTGGTGTGTGGTCTGTGCCTGGCTTGGTGTGTGTGGTCTGTGCCCGGCTTGGTGTGTGTGGTCTGTGCCCGGCTTGGTGTGTGCTCTGTGCCCGGCTTGGTGTGTGTGGTCTGTGCCTGGCTTGGTGTGTGGTCTGTGCCTGGCTTGGTGTCTGTGGTCTGTGCCCGGCTTGGTGTGTGGTCTGTGCCTGGCTTGGTGTCTGTGGTCTGTGCCTGGCTTGGTGTCTGTGGTCTGTGCCCGGCTTGGTGTGTGGTCTGTGCCTGGCTTGGTGTGTGGTCTGTGCCTGGCTTGGTGTCTGTGGTCTGTGCCTGGCTTGGTGTGTGGTCTGTGCCTGGCTTGGTGTGTGGTCTGTGCCTGGCTTGGTGTGTGTGGTCTGTGCCTGGCTTGGTGTGTGTGGTCTGTGCCTGGCTTGGTGTGTGGTCTGTGCCTGGCTTGGTGTGTGTGGTCTGTGCCCGGCTTGGTGTGTGTGGTCTGTGCCCGGCTTGGTGTGTGTGCTCTGTGCCCGGCTTGGTGTGTGTGGTCTGTGCCTGGCTTGGTGTGTGGTCTGTGCCTGGCTTGGTGTCTGTGGTCTGTGCCCGGCTTGGTGTGTGGTCTGTGCCTGGCTTGGTGTCTGTGGTCTGTGCCTGGCTTGGTGTCTGTGGTCTGTGCCCGGCTTGGTGTGTGGTCTGTGCCTGGCTTGGTGTGTGGTCTGTGCCCGGCTTGGTGTGTGTGGTCTGTGCCCGGCTTGGTGTGTGTGGTCTGTGCCCGGCTTGGTGTCTGTGCTCTGTGCCTGGCTTGGTGTCTGTGGTCTGTGCCCGGCTTGGTGTGTGGTCTGTGCCTGGCTTGGTGTGTGGTCTGTGCCCGGCTTGGTGTGTGTGCTCTGTGCCTGGCTTGGTGTCTGTGGTCTGTGCCTGGCTTGGTGTCTGTGGTCTGTGCCTGGCTTGGTGTGTGGTCTGTGCCTGGCTTGGTGTCTGTGGTCTGTGCCTGGCTTGGTGTGTGGTCTGTGCCTGGCTTGGTGTGTGTGGTCTGTGCCTGGCTTGGTGTCTGTGGTCTGTGCCTGGCTTGGTGTGTGGTCTGTGCTTGGCTTGGTGTGTGTGGTCTGTGCCCGGCTTGGTGTGTGGTCTGTGCCTGGCTTGGTGTCTGTGGTCTGTGCCCGGCTTGGTGTGTGGTCTGTGCCTGGCTTGGTGTCTGTGGTCTGTGCCCGGCTTGGTGTGTGGTCTGTGCCCGGCTTGGTGTGTGTGCTCTGTGCCCGGCTTGGTGTGTGTGCTCTGTGCCCGGCTTGGTGTGTGTGCTCTGTGCCTGGCTTGGTGTCTGTGGTCTGTGCCTGGCTTGGTGTGTGGTCTGTGCCTGGCTTGGTGTGTGGTCTGTGCCTGGCTTGGTGTGTGGTCTGTGCCTGGCTTGGTGTGTGTGGTCTGTGCCTGGCTTGGTGTGTGTGCTCTGTGCCCGGCTTGGTGTGTGTGGTCTGTGCCTGGCTTGGTGTGTGCTCTGTGCCTGGCTTGGTGTGTGTGCTCTGTGCCCGGCTTGGTGTGTGTGGTCTGTGCCTGGCTTGGTGTGTGTGGTCTGTGCTTGGCTTGGTGTGTGTGGTCTGTGCCTGGCTTGGTGTGTGGTCTGTGCCTGGCTTGGTCTGTGCCCGGCTTGGTGTCTGTGGTCTGTGCCCGGCTTGGTGTGTGGTCTGTGCCTGGCTTGGTGTGTGTGCTCTGTGCCCGGCTTGGTGTGTGTGCTCTGTGCCCGGCTTGGTGTGTGTGCTCTGTGCCTGGCTTGGTGTCTGTGGTCTGTGCCTGGCTTGGTGTGTGGTCTGTGCCTGGCTTGGTGTGTGGTCTGTGCCTGGCTTGGTGTGTGTGGTCTGTGCCTGGCTTGGTGTGTGGTCTGTGCTTGGCTTGGTGTGTGTGGTCTGTGCCTGGCTTGGTGTGTGGTCTGTGCTTGGCTTGGTGTGTGTGGTCTGTGCCTGGCTTGGTGTGTGGTCTGTGCTTGGCTTGGTGTGTGTGGTCTGTGCCTGGCTTGGTGTCTGTGGTCTGTGCCTGGCTTGGTGTGTGGTCTGTGCCTGGCTTGGTGTGTGGTCTGTGCCTGGCTTGGTGTCTGTGGTCTGTGCCTGGCTTGGTGTGTGGTCTGTGCTTGGCTTAGTGTGTGTGGTCTGTGCCTGGCTTGGTGTGTGTGGTCTGTGCCTGGCTTGGTGTGTGTGGTCTGTGCCTGGCTTGGTGTGTGCTCTGTGCCCGGCTTGGTGTGTGTGGTCTGTGCCTGGCTTGGTGTCTGTGGTCTGTGCCTGGCTTGGTGTGTGGTCTGTGCCCGGCTTGGTGTGTGTGGTCTGTGCCCGGCTTGGTGTGTGTGGTCTGTGCCCGGCTTGGTGTCTGTGGTCTGTGCTTGGCTTGGTGTGTGTGGTCTGTGCCTGGCTTGGTGTGTGGTCTGTGCCTGGCTTGGTGTGTGGTCTGTGCCTGGCTTGGTGTGTGGTCTGTGCCTGGCTTGGTCTGTGCCTGGCTTGGTGTGTGCTCTGTGCCCGGCTTGGTGTCTGTGGTCTGTGCCTGGCTTGGTGTGTGTGGTCTGTGCCTGGCTTGGTGTGTGGTCTGTGCCTGGCTTGGTGTGTGTGGTCTGTGCCCGGCTTGGTGTGTGGTCTGTGCCTGGCTTGGTGTGTGGTCTGTGCCCGGCTTGGTGTGTGTGCTCTGTGCCCGGCTTGGTGTGTGTGCTCTGTGCCTGGCTTGGTGTCTTTGGTCTGTGCCCGGCTTGGTGTGTGGTCTGTGCCTGGCTTGGTGTGTGGTCTGTGCCCGGCTTGGTGTGTGTGCTCTGTGCCCGGCTTGGTGTGTGTGCTCTGTGCCCGGCTTGGTGTGTGTGCTCTGTGCCTGGCTTGGTGTCTGTGCTCTGTGCCTGGCTTGGTGTCTGTGCTCTGTGCCTGGCTTGGTGTGTGGTCTGTGCCTGGCTTGGTGTGTGGTCTGTGCCTGGCTTGGTGTCTGTGGTCTGTGCCTGGCTTGGTGTCTGTGGTCTGTGCCTGGCTTGGTGTGTGTGGTCTGTGCCTGGCTTGGTGTGTGTGGTCTGTGCCTGGCTTGGTGTGTGTGGTCTGTGCCTGGCTTGGTGTGTGGTCTGTGCCTGGCTTGGTGTGTGTGGTCTGTGCCTGGCTTGGTGTGTGCTCTGTGCCCGGCTTGGTGTGTGTGGTCTGTGCCTGGCTTGGTGTCTGTGGTCTGTGCCTGGCTTGGTGTGTGTGGTCTGTGCTTGGCTTGGTGTGTGTGGTCTGTGCCTGGCTTTGTGTGTGGTCTGTGCCTGGCTTGGTCTGTGCCCGGCTTGGTGTCTGTGGTCTGTGCCCGGCTTGGTGTGTGTGGTCTGTGCCTGGCTTGGTGTGTGTGGTCTGTGCCTGGCTTGGTGTGTGTGATCTGTGCCTGGCTTGGTGTGTGTGGTCTGTGCCTGGCTTGGTGTGTGTGGTCTGTGCCTGGCTTGGTGTGTGTGGTCTGTGCCTGGCTTGGTGTGTGTGGTCTGTGCCTGGCTTGGTGTGTGTGTGGTCTGTGCCTGGCTTGGTGTGTGCTCTGTGCCCGGCTTGGTGTGTGTGGTCTGTGCCCGGCTTGGTGTGTGCTCTGTGCCCGGCTTGGTGTGTGTGGTCTGTGCCTGGCTTGGTGTGTGCTCTGTGCCCGGCTTGGTGTGTGTGGTCTGTGCCCGGCTTGGTGTGTGTGGTCTGTACCCGGCTTGGTCTGTGCCCTGTGCCTGACTTGGCCTGCGGTCTGTGCCTGACTTGGCCTGCGGTCTGTACCTGGCTTGGTCTGTGCCCTGTGCCTGGCTTGGTCTGCAGTCTGTGCCGCGGGATTGTGTGATCCAGATACGGTGTTGTGACCTCGCCGTGCCGCTCTGGCCTTTATGAATTATAAATGTGGGGAGATGTGGGTTTGTTAGATCCGTGCTGTGGGATAAGGTGTCGTGCTTGGGGTCACGGCGAGAGAATGCACGCTGTCTGTCTTGTCAATCAAGGCCGGTAAGTGGTTGTGAGCCGGAGACGGACGCTTCCCAGCAGGAAGTGAAAGTTTTATGAGTGATTTGGGCTGGTGTGAAAGTTCTCCTGTCTCTTCTGCAGCTGTAAGGAGAGCCCTGCTGATGCCTGATATGAGACTGTCTGTCATGTATGTCAGCAGCGACAGGGAGCGCATTGTGTGCCTCACACGCATGGCCAGCCTCAGGCCGCAGGGCTTAGATTGCACCACTTTATGGGAAAAATACATGCGTATCGCATTAAACTCCACCCTCATGTTCCAAATAAATGAAAGTGGACCTGAACTCTTGCACAGGGCAGAAGGAAAACCTAGAGAAGTCCACCCTGTATGCATTTAGAGAGTTTAGGCTGTCTGATTTCCCCCTCATCTGACTAATCACCACTGTAATTTTATCTCTCAGTGGTGTCAGCTGGCTGCCTCGGCAGAGCAGCTAATTTGTAAACACAGGATGTTAGCAATATGCCTGCTTCCATGAAAGCAGGAAGTAGACACACTACAGATTTATTGCAGTATTTCTATCAGTTGTAACAAAAAAAAATTGTTCTTTAGAAAACTGTAGTGAAAATAACAATGGATATTTTTTTTTCCCCAGTATTTATTTGTAGATTATTTAGTCAGTGTTTGCTTATTGTAAAATCTTTCCTCTCCCTGATTTACATTCTGAAATGTATCACTTGGTGGTGAAATCTTTAGTTCTGTCAGGTGATCTCTGCGGAATGGTTGTTACTGTTCTATGCTCCTGCTTGCTTGGCAGTTGGAAGAAGCTGTTATTTCCCACAATGCAACAAGGTTCACAGACAGCATGGTCCTGACATCATACTGTGGGAGGGGTTCAACTACAATATCAGCCACACAGATCCCCCTGATGAACTTATTTTTTTAAATGACTCTCCCTATAAGGGAGGTGTGTAATGCAGTGTGCCGTTTGGGGGCAGAGGTGAGTGTCGCTGCTTATCTACAGGACGCTACTCCTGTGGCCCCTGTCCATATGGGATCCGCCATGTTCTTCAGCTTTAAGCTTCCCGGCAGTGTCAAGCGCGCGCCACGATGCATGCTGGGAGATGTAGTCCATGGATGCCAGAACATCTCTATGCTCGCATCCACTGACTACATCTCCCAGCATGCATAGCCATAGTCCACGAACATGCAGATCAGATATCTCTGACTGGATTAGCTACATTTGTTTCAGTTGTGTGATTCAGAAACTACTGCAGCCAAATAGATCAGGAGGGCTGCCAGACCACTGGTACTGGCTAAAAGGTGTTTATACAGGTAAAATTGCCGTGCACTGCCTCGGCTTGGCAAATTTACCAATAGTGCATCAGGCCCTATGTCAGGAACAGACTACAAGGGGAACCTGAAGTGAGTGGGGTAGGGGGGCTGAACTTCATTCCAATCAGTAGCTGATACCCCCTTTCCCACGAGAAATCTATTCCTTTTCTCAAACGGATCATCAGGGGGCGCTGTATGGCTGATATTGTGGGGAAACCCCTCCCACAGTGTGGTGTCAGCGCCTCACAGATCTGAGGTCTTGACACCACACTGTGGGAGCCTTGTTGCATTGTGGGAAATAACAACTGTTTCCTACTGCCAAAAATGCAAGCAGCATCTCCTTCCACTGCCATCACTTGCCAGCAGTAAAAAATGTCACCATGTGATAAATGTCAGAATGTAAATCAGGTATAGGAAAGATTTTACAATGGGCAAACACTGACTAAATCATTTATACACAATTATTGTAAAAATGAAGCACTTTTTCATTACATTAATTTCACTGGAGTTCCTCTTTAAAGTGTACCTGAGACGATAGAAAAGAAGAAAATTATATATACCTGGGGCTTCCACCAGCCCCCTTCAGGCTAATGGGTCTCTCGCCGGCTTCCCAGGCTGCCTAGATCCTCTGCTAGGAGGCCCATGAAATCCACCAGTCGGTGCAGGCACAGTCCGGTCAGGTTCTGCATCTGCGCAGAACGCTTCTTCAATGGGGGCTGCACATGCGCACCCTTTCCCGACTGGTGGAATTAGCAGAGGATCCAGGCATTCTGAGAGCCTGTGAGGGAGCGATCAGCCTGGAGGGGGCTGGAGGAAGCCCCAGGTGTGTGTGTGTATCATTTTTCTTTTTCCATCATCTCAGGTTTCCTTTAAAAGGAAATAAATATGGCAGCCTCCATATACCTCTCTCTTCAGGTGTCCTTTAATGTGTGGCAGGCAAGAAGCAGTTCCTGGAGCATTGGCTTCCAGGCGTAAAGGAGCTTTTTTTCTTTTTCAAACTTTTTTGTTGAAAGACAGATGAGGGTTGGAGGGAAGGAGATATGATTAAAAGGAAATAGCCTGGAGAGGGTCCCTTTTGTGGGGTCAGCAGGGTAACCTTCTGTGATGGGAGCAGATGGGAAGCTGAAGAATTCTTCCATGGTTTTACGGATAGGTTACTATGATTGGTAGCGACCTGCCCATATATCATCTGCTCACCGTGTTTGTTTTATTGGCAGAGTGCGCCGTGCTGGTCCATTACTTCCTCACCGGCCAGATCCTGTGGGCAGGATGGACGCTGGGCCTTCTCCTTCCTGGTTGTGTCATCCAGGCCCTCAGCTTTGCCTGGCTCCAGGAGGACGGACATCCACGATGCTTCACTCTGGGCCTGGTCCACATCTTCCAGCTGGGCATCTTCAAGCGGTAAGGACCTCCTAGAGCCAGGGAGATGATCTCGCTAGGCCTTAAGGTGGCCACACACGATACAATAAAATGATCTGAGTTTACAGCAAGCTTTTTTTTTTTTTCTTTAGACTAAAAAATCAGATCGGATTTCCGGGTTTTTTTTTTTTTTACTCGATTTTATATCGATCCGGAATGCCACGTATTTATTTTCAATGTTTTTAAAGATTGTTTGGTGTGTGTTAGGTTGTCAGTTTATTAATATACACACCCTAGCAATTTTCTCAGAGTTTCCAATCAGTTTTATCATGATTGGGGAAAAATTGAACATAGGTGTGTGGTACATTGGTCATATTTTTGAAATGTTACAATCAGTAAAATTGATTGCAATTCTTAAATTGAAAAGATATTTTAAAAATTGTATGGTGTGTGGCCACCTATAGAGCCGGGGAGCTGGCCTCGCCAGATCTAACGGGCCTCAGATGTGGCTCCTGGCTTCTCCTGAGGGCAACGCATTATATTTTTGAGTTGATCGCTGAGTGCTGTTGGATTCTTGTTGTTACTCACAGACCAATGTTGGCACCATCTCTGTGCGCTTCCCTTTCCTCAGCAGTAATAAGTCTTGCTTGTCTGAGCCTCACATTACTTTGTATAGCTATAGTATTAGTAACTGTTCAGGAGGCCAGATGGTTGCTGGATAACCCTGTACCTTTTTTGTAAAACTTTTTATTTTATTTTCTGTATTACAGTTTGATTATTTTACTAAGGTATCTCTAGACATTTTCAGGGTGGATATCCTAAGTTTATCCAGCAAACCTGCTTTCATTCTGAAATCTATTGGAAATCTGTGTGGCAGCAATCGACTGGCCTCTCTCTGATCAGATTTCATCTTTCGGAGGCTTGTCCCCTTCATCTGGAATATAAGGGATTCACGTATTCCTCTGCTCTCCTCTCAGGCACGTGGATTGTCTACGTCTGGCTCTCTGTGGAGGAAGGGAGGAGCCGTGCCAGGAGCAGGAGCTGGTGATAAAGCAAGGGGACCTGTCTCTTCTCCGCCTCATGGAAGCTCTGCTTCAGGCCCTCCCCCAGCTGTTACTTCAGACGTACGTCTATATGACCCTGGAGGGTGCCAATGTCTACGTGGGTAAGTCTGGTCTCTGATCAGGAGGGGAGGAGATTTGGTGGGGTGTATTTAGGTTTTGGGAGTGGGTGGGAAGTTTCAGGAATCTTTTATCTCTGCATGTCCCACCCCCTCACACAGACACAGAGCACATTTCCAAATAGACACACATACCACCAAATACATTTTTTTTTCCCCTTTGAGCTTAAAGAGAATCTGTACTCTAATATTCTTACACTAAAAAGCATACCATTCTATTCCTTATTTTCTCCTGTGCCCCTCTGTGCTGTTTCTGCCACTCTCTGCTGCAATCCTGGCTTGTAATTAACAGTTTTAGGCAATGTTTACAAACAAACTAACCAGCTTCTAATAGGCTCAGCTAAGCATAGTGTGTGAGTATGCAGGGGGCCTGCAGAGGGTGTGTATCGCTTCTACCAATCACAAGCAGCCCTGCACATTCCGCACAATCAAGCTTTAGCCCGACAAACAGGACAGAGGAAAGATACATTGATTTATTACAGAGACAGTGTAATTAGGAAGAGCTGCAGTAAGCCCCAGCACATTAGAACAGGCATAGGAACTCATAGGATAGAAGAACTAAGGCTGAAAAAATTGTTACAGAGTCTCTTTAAAGAGACTCTGAAGCGAGAATAAATCTCGCTTCAGAGCTCATAAATAGCAGGGGCACGTGTGCCCCTGCTAAAACGCCGCTATCCCGCGGCTAAACGGGGGTCCCTTCACCCCCAACCCACCCCCCGCAAAAGTGTGTCGTAGAAAAAGTCGCTGGCTGTCTCTTCCTGGAGGCAGGGCTAAAGGCTGCAGCCCTGCCTCCAGTCGCGTCTGTCAGCGGCGCATCGCCGCCTCTCCCCCGCCCCTCTCAGTGAAGGAAGACTGAGAGGGGCGGGGGAGAGGCGGAGATACGCGCTGACAGACGCGCGTGGGGCAGGGCTGCGGCGGTTAGCCCTGCCCCAACCAGGAAGCGCTCCCCCGGTGTATCGAGGGGGATTTGGGGGTGAAGGGACCCCCGTTAAGCCGCGCTATAGCGGCGTTTTAGCAGGGGCACGCATGCCCCTGCTAGCTATGAGGTCTGAAGCGAGATTTATTCTCGCTTCAGACTCTCTTTAAGAGACTGAAGCGAGTATAAAACTCGCTTCAGCTCTTATATTCTTGCATGTGTGCCCCTGCTAAAATGCCGCTATCCTGCGGCTAAACAGGGGTCCCTTACCCCCCAAATCTAATGCTAATGCACGCAGCCCTGCCCCACGCGCGTCTGTCAGCGCGTATCTCCACCTCTCCCCTGCCCCTCTCAGTCTTCCTTCGCCCCCCCCCCCCCCCAAACCGATCGTTTTTTTTCACGCATTATTCTCTTATCTTCGCTTGTTTTTTCTTATCTTTTTCCATTCACTACTATGAGAAATCAGGCGCAGAACCGATCGGAAGTAATATCGGACATGCAGGATTTTATCAAACGGATCCATCTATCGCACAGAAAATCGTACCGTGTGTACCAGGTGTTTTTGACATTATTGTCAGATCTGACCAGATTAGCTGCATGCTTGTTTCTGGTGTGATTCAGATAAATTTGCAGCTAAATAGACCAGCAGGGCTGCCAGGCAACTGGTAATGTATAAAAGGAAATAAATATGGCAGCCTCCATATACTTCTCGCTTCAGGTTCCCTTTAATTCCAGTCAGTAGCTGGTACCCCCCTTTCCCATGAGAAATCTTTACCATTTCTCGAACAGATCATCAGGGCAGTCTGTATGGCTGATATTGTGAAACTCCGCCCACAGTGTGATGTCCTGACTATGGTACTGCTATCTGTGTATCTTGTTGCATTGTGGGAACGAGATGTGCATAGAACACTCTGTAACGAACATTCTGTACAGATCACCTGGCAGAACTTAAGATATGGTTACCTGTGATACATATCAGAATGTAAATCAGGGAGAGGAAAGATTACACAATAGGCAAACGCTGACTAAATAATCTATAAATGAATATTATAAAAAAAGCAATTTTATTCATGATGTTGTTTTCACTACAGGTCCTCTTTCACATAACCTCCCTGGCATTGT
Organism: Hyperolius riggenbachi; assembly: GCF_040937935.1. Classification (NCBI taxonomy): domain Eukaryota; kingdom Metazoa; phylum Chordata; class Amphibia; order Anura; family Hyperoliidae; genus Hyperolius; species Hyperolius riggenbachi. Next base: position 49,942,020 of record NC_090649.1, on the reverse strand, counting down.
GGTAATATTGTGCCCGTGTGTCTCTCTCTGTCTCCTCCCAGCCTGCTGTGCGTTGGCGTGCCTGCTGTCCTTGTCCTGGGCTCTGGTCTCCTTCAGCCACTTCCTGTGCCTCCTGAGACCCGGGCACCTGTGCCTGCCTTGGGCGTCGGTGCTGTGCCAGCTCCTGTGGAGGATGGGCATGATCGGGACCCGGGTGATGGCGTTGGTGGTGTTTGCCAGGGCCTATCACTTCTGGGTGTTCGCTGTGGGAGGTGAGAACTCGCGTAACAGGTTGGCCATTGTAGAGCTAGAGCCAGATTATGGAATGAATTCTGCCAGTCCTCTAAATTTCCTTCTCTTGCGTGGTTTTCAGTGTACTGTTACATTAAAAAAACAGGGTATATATTACCGTACTATTTATGCTCTAAGGCCTGGAACCCACTGAAATCAGCAAACGCAAAACGCAACCGCTAGCGTTTTGTCTGAGCGGTTTGCAAGCGGATTCATGCGCGTTTTCGGTCGCGTTTTGCAACATTGTATTTTTTTGCCCAGCGGGTGCGTAGCGTTTTGCGTTTTTATCCTGATTGGTCCTGTGAATTTTTAATTTTGTTACAGTGTGCTGAACCGAAAAACGCTAGCAAAACCGCTCAGTTTAGGTTTTGCTGAGCGTTTCCGCTAGCGGTTCAATACTTTACATTGAAGCGCTAACGCTCCCAAAATGCTGCACGTCCTGCGTTTGCGTTTCTGAGAAACGCAAACGCTCCTGTGGAAGTTGCCCCATCCATTAACATTAGCCCAGCGTTTTGGCAAACTGCTAGCGTATCACAGTGCTGCCAAAATGCTGCCAAAAGCGCTCCTGTGGGTTCCAGCCCTAATACAGCTACAGTTTCTGCGGGGGGAGGGGGGGTCTCGGGATAGAAGCATTGTGTGACGTCTTGGCACGTGTCTCTGCAGATATGCACTGGCTGGTGATGATGGAGGGACATGGGCATTGTGGCTGTGTCTGGGGGGGGGGTGTCTCGGGATAGAAGCATTGTGTGACATCTTGTGTCTCTGCAGGTGCGCACTGGCTGGTGGTGATGGAGGGGAGGGGTGTGGGCATTGTGGCGGGATAGAAGCATTGTGTGACATCTCTGCACATGTTTCAGGAGCTGCGCACTGGCTGGTGGTAATGGGAGGTTTGAGCTGGTAGTGTCAGGCTGGGGTCCAGGTAGAAGCGATGTGTGATGTCTTATGTCTCTGCACATGTCTCTGCAGGTGCGCACTGGCTGGTGATGTCCTTTTGGCTGGTGGCGCAGCAGACGGATGTTATCGCCAGGCCGTGTTACTGGAGACTCTTCAATGTCCTCCTTGGGGCCGTCTATGTCTTCTGCTTCATCAATGTGAGGGACGGACCCTCCCGCTATCGAGTTGCCATCTTTTATGTGGTAAGGACGCCTCTGGCATGCCTGGGCTTTGGTTACTGCTCAGTCACCCAGCTACAGTTCCACATCACCTCACAGGATCTCTAGCCACGTCACCTCACAGGCCTCTGTCCCCGTCGCTTCACGGGCCTCTATCTACCTCACCTCCCAGGCCTCTATTTACATCGCCTCACAGGCCTGCGGCCCCGTCGCCTCACAGGTCTCCGGCCACAGACTCATCAGGCAGCTTGTGAAAAGATTCTCAGTGCTCACAAATATGGAGCCTGGTCACTAAAGGGAAACTCCGGCTGCAGTACACACACAGGGTGGTTAAAGCAAACGTGAAGTGAAAAAAAAACGTATGAGATAATGAATTGTATGTGTAGGGCAGCTAAGAAACAGAACATTAGTAGCAAAGAAAAGATTGTCATTGTTTTCCAGTTCAGGGAAAGTTAAAAACTTGTTGTTTTATAGCAGACCTGAGCTCAGAACTCTCTGCTCTAAAAGATAAGCAACAGCACAATGACCTTTTAAAGAAAAATATTTCTTCGCTACAGCTGATACAAATCCTGCAATAAATCTTTCATGGAAGCAGACGTAGAGTTAACATCCTGTGTTTTCCAATTACCTTTCTGCCATGGCAGACACAGCTGAGAGATCAAATTACACTTGTGCTTAGTCACAGAGGAGGGGGAATTAGACAGGCTAAACTCTCTAAATACATATGGCTAAAAGTGTTAGAGGCAGAGGATCACCAGGACAGCCAGGGAACTGGTATTGTTTAAAATTAAATGTCTCCATATCCCTCTCATTTCAGGTGCTCTTTAACAACGTATGCTAAGATCAAAGTGCTCCTTACCAACCATAAAAAGAGTTTGGTTCACCATGAGCTTGCTGGGCAATCTGTAGCAACCATAATTTTTTTTTTTTTTTTTTGGTCACAGAAACCTTTGGTCATGTGACAACCTCCTCCCCCTTCACCCTGCATGCAGGCATCCTCTCACACTGTCAGGCAATCTTTCTTTCCTTATAATCATGAGTTCCCTCCTAACACTGGACAGAGAATATATCAAGCCAGTTCGGCAGGCATGCTTGTCCCTTCTTCCACCTACGATAATAGTGAATTCATGTTATCATTAACGCCACTAGATGGCAGCATCAGCATAGCTCTAATGGACTGTGAAGAAGGTACAAGTAGGTGAAAGGAAGGTAGAAATGGTAGCCCATTCTAAAGGATGCCATACTCTTGTCGATTTTTTTTTTCCCTCTCGATATATGGCAGATTCGATCACCATGATTGAATAAGATAGTAATCGATGCTGCAAGCAATGCTCTATTATTATCCGGATGGTCGATTTTAGTGGCCATCTATTAGTGTATGACCACCTTGACGCTTTTCCAGGCATTTGCAAGCAGAAGGTTTCAGCATCTGGTATTTTTGCACCACCACACTGTATGTCACTTTGGAAAATACGCCTGCCTACACCTGTACAGCTGACGAGGTTGATGCAAGATTCTCGCACACCCTGCATGCAGCTTTTTTTTTTTTTTTTTTTTTTTCTTTCCCCTGCCTTTTAAAGCACCACGTTCCTGGAAAACTAAAATTTAAAGAAACCCTGTAATAAATTTCCCCTGGGGGTACTCAGGGTCCCAGTGAGGCTTCCTCCATCCCTGTAGCTGCAGGCAATCCAGTGCTGGCTCCCCCGAAAGTGTCCTGGAATCCTCCCCCGACAAGCGCTGATATATTAACCTTTCCTGGCTCCAGCGGGGGCACTGTTGTGACTCTCCGCTCGGAGATAGGCAGAAATAGCCGATCTCCGTCGGGTCCGCTCTACTGCGCAGGCGACTTGCGTCTGCACAGTAGAGTGGCCTGACAACTATCGCATATTTCTGCCTATCTCCGAGCGGAGAGCCGATACTGCACCTGCGCTGGAGACGGGAAGGTAAATATTTACATCCCCGCTGTTTGGGGAGCTGTATCGCTGCCGTGGGACCGAGGAGGATGGGGGAAGCCTCAATAGGATCCGGAGGCTTCCCCCACCTGAGGTGAGTACCCCCAGGAGAGGTTTTTCTCAGTACAGGTTTTTTTTTTTTAAAGTGTAAACAAACATACATATTCTTTTCCCCCAAAGAGTGGGCTCAACCCTAGAGAAGTCTTGGAGCCATTTGTGGGAAGAGGTTATTGATGAATAAGTCCTCAGAGGCAGGCAGTTTGTTTTATGTACAAAGACAGAAAAAGGAAGTGAAACAGGAGCAGTGGTAAGATTTAAAGGGAACGTGATGTAATAGGGATATGCCATTTTTATTTTGCCAGGCAATGTGCATTGTTTAAAAAGAAATATGGCAGCCTCCATATCACTCTCACTTCGGGTGTGCTTTAAAAGTAATCCAAGGTGTGCGACGTATGGAAGCTGCCTTATTTGTTTACTTTTAAACCATACCAGTTGCCTGGCAGTCCTGCTGATCTTTCTGGTCAGTGGGGTCTAAATCTCACACCTGAAACAAGCATGCAGCTAATCTTGTCAGATTTGTCATAGACATCTGATCTGCATATGCTTGTTCAGGGTCTATAGCTTAAAGTATTAGTGGCAGAGGATCAGCAGGGCAGCCAGGCAATGTGCATTATTTAAAAGGAAGTAAACATTTCAGCCTCCATATGCCTTTTCCCTTGGGTTCCCTTTTAAAGGGATACTGTAGGGGGGTCGGGGGAAAATGAGCTGAACTTACCCGGGGCTTCTAATGGTCCCCCGCTGACATCCTGTGTTGGCGCAGCCAATCACCGATGCTCCGGCCCCGCCTCCGGTTCACTTCTGGAATTTCTGACTTTAAAGTCAGAAAACCACTGCGCCTGCGTTGCCGTGTCCTCGCTCCCGCTGATGTCACCAGGAGTGTACTGCGCCGACACAGACCATACTGGGCCTGCGCTGTGCGCTCTTGATGACATCAGCGGGATCGAGGACACGGCAATGCAGGTGCAGTGGTTTTCTGACTTTAAAGTCAGAAATTCCAGAAGTGAACCGAAGGCGGGGCCGGAGCATCGGTGAGCGGCTGCGCGGGCACAGGATGTCTGCGGGGGACCATTAGAAGCCCCGGGTATGTTCAGCTCATTTTCCCCCGACCCCCCTACAGTATCCCTTTAAAGAGAGACTGAAGCCATATTAAAAACGAGTTTTTACCTCTTATTTAGTTTAAAGAGGAGCTGTTAGGTATAAGGTCTCAGAGAAAATAAACACATATATCAGTAGCTAAAGATTGGCTGTACTTACATTACATATGCATTTCACTGTCCACGTTTGTACTTCACAGAATTTTTATATAGTATATGCAGAGATTGATGCTCATGGCAGGTTCCATGTTTTTCTGTCAAATGTGTCGTCATGTCCTGCCTACTTCCTGATCACAGAAAAGCTCGTACTGCATAACACAGTGTGCAGTGAATATTAATGAGCCATGTGGCTAGGAACAATAGCTGACTCCTGCAGTGTACTCTGCCCGGAGATTTATCAGTGCGACGCGCTGGACTGATTACAAGCTGCTGTAACGTCTCATTAGCAGCCTAGGGGAGGGCCCCAGAATGCTTTGCAGTATAGTATGCGGCTTGCGTCCTCTTAGGTCTAACAGCTTTTCTGATAAGCACACATCAAAGGTAAGAGAGATTTTTATCTTCACTAATGCCTTTTTGGCTTCCTTCTAAACTGTTTAACACAGGAGAATAGAGGTTTAAATTAGCTTCTGCAGCCTGACAGTTACTCTTTAACCTGCTGAGCGGTCTGGACGAGCTCAGCTCGTCCAACACCGCCAGAGGCTGCCGCTCAGGCCCTGCTGGGCCGATTTCCACCAAATAAAAAGCAGCACACGCAGCCGGCACTTTGCCAGCCGCGTGTGCTGCCTGATCGCCGCTGCAGCGCGGCGATCCGCCGCGTGCAGCGGCGAAAGAGGGTCCCCCCAGCCGCCCGAGCCCAGCGTAGCCGGAACAAACAGTTCCGGCCAGCGCTAAGGGCTGGATCGGAGGCGGCTGACGTCAGGACGTCGGCTGACGTCCATGACGTCACTCCGCTCGAAGCGAAACACGGAGGGCCGCTCATTGCGGCCTTCCGTGTTATTTCTTGCCGCCGGAGGCGATCGGAAGATCGCCTCCGGAGCGCCCTCTAGTGGGCTTTCATGCAGCCAACTTTCAGTTGGCTGCATGAAATAGTTTTTTTTTTTATTTAAAAAAAACCCTCCCGCAGCCACCCTGGCGATTTAATCAGAACGCCAGGGTGGTTAAAGAGAATCTGTACTGTCCGATTTGTACACTAAAAATCATGCCAATCAAGTCACTGTGATCTCCTGGTCCCTCTTTGCCGTTTCCGCCTATCCCCGCTTCAATCCTGGCTTTTAACCGCCAGTTTTAGGCAGTGTTTACAAACAAAATACATGGCCGCTTACCAGGAAGTGATGTATGTGTATATATTTTTTTCCAGTAACCTCCAGGACAGGTCCACCATGAGACGACATAGGCTCCTCCCAGGAACAGGAAACGTCCAATTGAGTACTCTATAAATTTTATCAGACACCCTCACTCGCCAGTTGACGTTTCCTGTTCCAGGGAACAAGAGTGCTCTGTCGCTCGCCGGTCTGTCAGGCCAGGTGTGCCAGGGACTGGGTTGGCGGCGTATGGTGGACCTGCCTGGAGAGGAGTTTGGATCCGGTTGGAGGAGCTGATTTCTTCTTACCTCCTCCAGAGACTGTCTCGGCTACCCTGGATGAGTTGGATCCGGCACAGCATGCGGCGTCTGTGACTCCCCGCGTGGCGGAGGCCGTTGGTCGCGCCGGAAGTGACGGAGTGAGTGGTCCTGAGCCTCCGGAGGGTTGGCTGGATGTTGCCCACAATGGCGGCGCCCGGACGTTGGACTTCCGCCCTTACGTGACGTCACTTCCGGTCGCGAGGGTGAAGAGACGCCGGAAACCCGCATGGCTCGGCATTTCGTTTGGAGAGCGGAGCGGGATGGACGCTAAGCAGGAATCGGGAAAGGGCACATAAGCTACTGACCCTTCAAGGCCAAGAAGGCGGTGCCCGCTCTGTGACACAAAGCTTGCCCATAATTATGCCAGACAGTTTTGTCAACCTTGCCTAGTGAAGTTAGTTCAGGAACAGTCAGGCACATTACAGGAAGAAATTAGATCAGTGATGAAACAAGAGATGACGGATACAATTAAATCCTTGAAAGAAGCTCTATCAGAGGCTGTGAATCCGGCAGTGGAAGTAGTTACAGCATCAGCTGGCACAGCGGCTGGTACAGCACCTGAGCATAGTTCTGATCCGATACAGCCAGAACAACCGGGTAAACATAAAAGTAAATCAAATAAAAGAAGAGTGATCTCTTCATCAGAAGAGGAAGCTATGGAAGAGGATGAGGATAATGAAGGAGATGATGATGAGTCTGATGCATCCTCAGTAAGGAGTGTGGAAAGTCAGTCGGATCTTAAGAAGGTTTCTAGATTCAGATTTCCAGCGGATGAGACGGATGAACTCATTTTAGCTATTAATAACACTCTTAAAATAGAACCCAAAAAGACGGAAGAAATATCAATTCATGATAAATTATATCAGGGAATGGAGCCATCAGAACCACTGACATTCCCTGTTCACAAATCCACTAAGAATACTATAATGAGTCAATGGAAATTTCCGGATAGGAAATTATTCATGTCCAAAGGGTTTGTTAAAAGATTTCCATTTTCAGAGGGGGATATAAAGACATGGGATCGATGCCCCAGATTAGATGCAGCTTTCTCACAAGTGAATAAGGACAACGAGTTAGCATTTGAGGATCTGGGATACCTCAAGGACCCACAAGATAAGAGAGTCGAATTTGCTTTAAAGAAGGCCTGGTCTTCAGCTGGAGCTAACTTTAGACCTGCGGCAGCTACGACTTGTGTTTCAAGAGTATTAGCCCTTTGGGTAAAGAAGGTTCAGGAAAATGTTGAGAGGGGGGCATCTACAAAAGAAATTTTAGAATCATTAGAGGTTGTAGCCAAGGCTACAGATTATATTACGGATGCTGCAGCAGAAAATATTAGAGTAAATGCTAGAACAAGTGCATTAATTAATACGGCCAGACGTAATCTCTGGATAAAAAACTGGGATGGAAGTCAGGCCTCCAAAGCTAGGGTGTGTAATATACCTTTTGATGGAGAACTGCTGTTCGGAGCCCAGCTGGATGAAATATTGGAGAGAACTTCCGATAGGAAGAAAGGGTTTCCGAAGAAAAAGAAGTTTATTCAGAACAAAAGATTTTTCAGGAGAAACAGGCAGGATAATAGGGATAAGTTTCAACAGAGAAAGAAACCCTGGGCCATTAATAAGGAAGGAGCGAAAAGGAATTTTCTTTTTCGTAACACAGACAATAAAGAAAAAAAGTGACGCCAAAGGAAGAGTTGGGGGTCGGCTAATGCAGTATTATTCCCAATGGTCAAAAATAACAAAAAACGATTTCATTCTCAATCTGGTAAGACAGGGATACAAAATTCAGTTTCAATCATTTCCAAGAAAAAGATTTGTGGCGACTCCTCTTCCAAGAGACAAGGAAAGGAGATTCGCGTTGGTAAACAGCATAGAGAATATGGTGAAGGAAGAGGTAGTGGTCCCTGTTCCAAAGAGTCAGGAACACAAAGGATTTTACTCGACGATTTTCCTGGTACGAAAACCGACGGGGAAGTTCAGGTTAATACTCAATCTAAAGCCTTTAAATCCCTTTGTATCTTATCTAAGATTCAGGATGGGATCGATTTTTTTTCTGTAAGAAACTTACTGACCCCAGGATGTGTAATGACAAATATCGACCTAAGGGATGCATACTGGCACATCCCAGTAAGAGACTCGTCCCAGAAATTCCTAAGATTTGCGGTAAAGAAAAAGAAACTAGTTCAGCACTTTCAATTCAAGGTCCTACCGTTTGGAATATCGTCAGCTCCCCGAATATTTTCAAAAGTAATGGGAGAGGTAATAAAAGACTTTCACACAAAGGGGATTCTAGTTATCCCTTATCTGGACGACCTTCTGATTGTGGCAGAGTCGAACAAACAGGCAGAGGATCACACAGAGACGGTTCTAGAGCAGTTACAGAATCTGGGATGGATCATAAACTGGGACAAGTCGGTTCTTCAACCAACATCAAGAATACAATTTCTAGGAGTCTTGATAGACTCACAGACACAGAGACTTTATCTGACGGAAGAAAAAGTATTAAAGACAAAAAGAATTATAGTAGATTGCAAGGCAGATCCAACCATGTCAATAAGAGAAATCATGAAGGTATTAGGATTTCTAACATCAACTTCTCCAGCTGTTCAGTGGGCTCTAATGCACACGAGAAACCTACAGTTCTGGATGATGGAGAACTGGAGCAAGAAACAGGAGGATCTAGAGAAGACATTAACGTTACCGGAACTAGTTCTAAAGTCACTAGAATGGTGGTTGACAGAGAAGGTCCTCACAGAGGGAAGATTATGGAGTTATCCCACACAGAAGGTGGTGACTACAGATGCAAGCCTACTAGGATGGGGTGCACATTTAGAGGGAAGAATTCTTCAGGGTCTTTGGACAAGAACAGTAAGAAACCAGTCCTCAAATTACAGGGAACTAAGAGCAATAAAAGAATCTCTGATGCAGTCATTACATCTATTAAGGGGACAGCATGTTCAGATCAGGACAGACAATACCACAGCTGTGGCATACATAAATCGTCAGGGAGGAACGAGATCAAAAAAGCTTCTAGAGCTCTCGATGGAAATATTGATGTTAGCAGAAGAGAATCTCCTATCGTTATCAGCAATTCATCTAAAGGGATCTTTGAACAACATGGCGGATTTTCTAAGCAGACACAGACTATCGAATACAGAGTTGGAGATATCAAACAGGATATTCAGAGTATTAGTCAGGAAGTGGGGTCGTCCTCAAATAGACCTATTCGCGAACAGACAAAACACAAAATGCAAAAGATTTTATTCACTGAATCCCAGAGAGGGGGCAGAGGCAGTGGATGCACTGAGCCAGAAATGGGTATTCAACAAGGCGTATGCATTTCCTCCGATTCAGTTAATACCTCGGGTGTTACAGAAGTTGATACAGTCAAGGACTACGGTGATCATGATAACACCAGACTGGCCAAGAAGAAGTTGGTATCCAATACTTCTAAAGATGAGATTGGACGGTCCATGGAGGATTCCACAAAAGGAATCAGTGATCTTGAAGTCAAGAAGAGGCCCAGGTTGCATTCCAAATCTAAACCTGTCCGCTTGGCTTCTGAGAGGTCTCCTCTGAGAAAAAGGGGTCTTTCAGAGAGAGTAATTACGACAATATTAGACTGTAGAAAGAATATAACTCGTAAGATATATCTAAAATATTGGAAGACGTTCAATATGTGGCAGAAACAGTCAGGGTTTTCAGGTGATACTATTCCTATGGTTTTGGAATTTCTGCAGGATGGAATGGAGAAGAACTTAGCCCTTAGTACTATGAAGGTCCAAGTGGCGGCATTGTCAACATTTTTAAATGTTAAGTTAGCAGAGGATCCTCTTATCATTCAATTTTTTAGATCTATAGAGAGGAAGAGACCATTGGTTGTTAGGAAGATCCCTACCTGGGATTTATCCTTAGTCTTGGGGGTGTTGAAGAAAGAGCCCTTTGAACCATTGTCAGATATATCACTGAAGTTATTAACAATGAAAACGATATTCTTAATAGCAATTACGTCAGCCAGAAGAGTAAGTGAGATACAATACAATACAATACAATACAATAACATTTCTATAGCGCTTTTCTCCCATAGGACTCAAAGCGCTTAGGCTCTCTCAGATTCAGTAATTAGTAGGATGAAGTATTCACACAACAAAAGTTATATTTCTGCAAATGCCAAACTGAACAGGTGGGTTTTCAGTCTGGATTTAAACACGTCCAGGAATGGAGCTGTCCTGATCTGTTGAGGTAAGGAGTTCCAAAACGTAGGGGCAGCATGACAGAAGGCTCTGGGACCAAAAGTTTCCAAGTGGACTCTGGGTATGACTAGATTATTAGAACCTGTTGATCTGAGAATGCGGGGATTGCTACGCAGCTGCAACATATCTTTCATGTATCCAGGGCCTAAATTATTCAGGGATTTAAATGTCAGTAGGCCGATCTTGAATAGGACCCTCCATTCTATAGGTAGCCAGTGAAGGGAGTGCAGGACTGGCGTTATGTGGCAGTGACGGGGTTGGTTGGTTAGCAGTCTGGCAGCAGTATTCTGTATCAGCTGTAGTCGGTACAAGACCTTCTTTTTTGGAAGGACAGTGTAGAGAGCATTGCAGTAGTCCAGTCGGGATGTGATGAAGGCGTGGACTAAGGTTGGCAGATCTTCTGGGGGTATGAGGTGCTTGATTTTTGCAATGTTCTTCAGGTGAAAATAGGATGATTTCACCACAGCAGAGATTTGAGTTCTGAACTTTAAATCCCAATCAATTAGAACTCCCAGGCTACGCACATGATCAGAGCTGCGCAGATCCGTGCCTCCTATTCCCAGTGGTGAAGACTGCAAGTTAAGTTGTTTTGTTATCATGCTCTGCCCTCCTATCAGAAGGACTTCAGTTTTGTCTGCATTTAGTTTCAGCCAGTTGTCATTCATCCATTGCTGTAGTTCACGTAAGCAGGCGTTTATAGTTGGGTCTGTCACACCAGGCTTGAAGGAAAGATATAGTTGAGTGTCGTCTGCATAGCAGTGGTATGTCAGGCCATGTTTTTGGATTAGTTTTCCCAGCGGTAACATGTAAATCGTGAAAAGCAGGGGAGAGAGGATTGAGCCCTGGGGCACCCCATACCTAAGTGATACAGGGGTGGACAGGAAGGGCCCCATAGACACTTTTTGGGTTCTGCCACTCAAGAAGGATTGGAACCACTGAAGAACTATGCCATCAATGCCGCAGTATTCCTGTAGCCTGTTTATCAAGATGTCATGGTCAACTGTATCAAAGGCTGCAGAAAGGTCTAGCAGTATGAGGATGGAGCACTCTCCTCTGTCTCTTGCCATGAGCAGGTGGTTGCATATTTGGATGAGGGCCGTTTCAGTGCTGTGGTGTTTCCTGAAGCCAGACTGGAATGGGTCATAACTGTTGTTTTGTAGGATTTTGGCTTCTAGCTGGAGTTAAACAGCTTTTTCAATTAGCTTGCCCAGAAAGGGAAGGTTAGAGACAGGTCTGTAGCTGGTCATTGCATCTGGGTCCAGGGAGGGTTTTTTGAGGAGAGGCCTGATGATTGCTTCCTTCAGTAAAGCAGGAAATATCCCTGATTTTAAGGAACAGTTAACAATTTTTAGGAATACCGGTACGAACAGGTCGGGGCAGTTCAACATGAACTGTGTTGGGCCAGGATCTAGGTCACAGGTAGTTAGGCGGACGTGAAGGAGGATGCTTGATGTGACTTCTTCATCAATTTCTTTGAAGTTTGACCAAGGTGTTACATTGTCTCTGCTAATGGTCTTCAGCGATATATTAGGCTCAGATGCTGTAAGTTGGATGTCGGACCTTATAGCGGAGACTTTGTCTGTGAAGAAATGGGCAAATTGGTCACAGAGGTCCTTTGAAGACTCGATGTTAAGTTTTTGACATGCCGGGTTGCAGAGTTTTTCCACTGTGCGGAACAGTTGGGCTGGTTTGTTAACTGCATTTGCAATCTCTTGTGATAGAAAGGATGATTTTTTTTCCCGTGATTACCTTTTGGTAGCTCTTCAAGTGGAGGATTAAGGCATGTTTGTCTTCTGGGGACTGAGATTTGCGCCACAGTCTCTCAAGTTTTCGGCCTTGTCTTTTCAGCTCTTTTATAGCGTTATCAAACCACTGTGCATGATGGTGTGGAGTAAGATATTTGGTGCGCAGAGGAGCAATGGTCTCAAAGGTGGAGGACACACATTTGTTGTATTTAAACACCAGAGTATCAGGGTCCAAGCTGGAGTCAGTCAATTCATCAAAGCTAAGGTTATCTCGGATATGTTGAGGTGTTAGCCCTTTTAAGCGGCGATATTTTATTTGATTCTTGACCTGGTGTTTGACAGCTGGTATTGAGAGGGAGAAGTGGATAGTGTGATGGTCTGACCAGGCAACAGGATTAATTTCCACATTGGCTATTGACAGCCCAGTATGGAATATAAGGTCCAGAGTGTGGCCTTTCCTGTGAGTAGCAGAGCTGATTGATTGGAGGAAGCCCAGTTCATGTAAGGCACGAGGTAGCTCTATTCCAAGTTTTGAAGAGGAGTCATCCACCCTTGTATTGAAATCTCCAAGAACAATCCATCTGGGGTGTTCCAGTGTTAGGTTGCATAGGAGGTCTACAAGTTCCTTAAGGAAGTCTGAGTGTTTTTCTGGTGGGCGGTAGATCAGCAATATGTTAATGTTTTTCTCAGCTGAAAGTTGCACCCCCAAGCATTCAAACGAGTTGGTAGGACCTACAGTAAGTGGTCTGATTTTCAAAGCTGATCTAAAGCAAAGTGCAACCCCTCCTCCCCTGCGTTCTTTCCTGTTGCAGTATATCACGGAATAGTTTCCGGAATAGTTTGTTGGCACGGCAGCCTCCAGGGTGGGGCCAACTGGTTCAGAAAGCCAGGTTTCAGTCATGAGATGGAGGCTTTATGTTGCGATGAACCATTCTGCACTATCTACAATGATAAGGTGATTCTGAAGACATGTGAAGAATTTCTACCGAAAGTATCTACGAGGTTTCACAGATCTCAGGAGATTACGTTACCTTCTTATAATACAGAACCATCATTGGATGTCAGAAGATGTTTGATAAATTATTTAGAAGCAGTAGCAGATATTAGAAGGTCTAGAGCTTTATTTATAAATACTATAGGGGCTTCTAAGGGCATGAAGATGTCTAAAAGAACAATAGCAAAGTGGATAAGATTATGTATAGAGGAGGCTTATAAGTTGACAGGGTCAAACTTATCAGGGGTTGTAAGAGCCCATTCTACTAGGGCAACAGCTACGTCATGGGCCTTCAGAGCGGGCGCTACGCCGGAGGAAATCTGTAGAGCAGCTACGTGGTCAAGCCTTGGCACCTTCTCAAGACATTACAGGGTGAATCTGATGTCTGCAAGACAGCAATCCTTTGGAAGAAAAGTTCTGCAGGCAGCTAACCCACCCTAAATGGTAAGATTCTTGCCCATCTTCTCATGGTGGACCTGTCCTGGAGGTTACTGGAAAAACCCTATGTTAGTTACCTGGTAACTTCATTTTTAGTAACCTCCAGGACAGGTCCGTAACCCACCCTACTTAAGGGATATGTATGTATATATGTATGTGTATATATATATATATATATATGTATGTATGGGTATGTGTATATATGTGTATATATATATATATATATATATATATATATATATATATATATATATATATATATATATATATATATATATATATATATATATATATATATATATATATATATATATATATATATATATATATATATATATATATATATATATATATATATATATATATATATATATATATGTTTATATATATATGTTTATATTAATGATAATAATATGAATGACACCCTTGGTGTTACCTAAAGAACAGTTCTTGTGTTATACTGGCGAGTGAGGGTGTCTGATAAAATTTATAGAGTACTCAATTGGACGTTTCCTGTTCCTGGGAGGAGCCTATGTCGTCTCATGGTGGACCTGTCCTGGAGGTTACTAAAAATGAAGTTACCAGGTAACTAACATAGGGTATCATGTTACAGTATACTACGAGTTTTTATTACATAGTGAATTATCTGCACTCCAGTCAGGATTCTCACAATTTCTCAGCATGACAAGCTGAAACAGAGAGCAGAGACCTGTCTGTGAGGGTTAACCTCCCTGGCGGTCTATTAAGATCGCCAGGGCGGCTGCGGGAGGTTTTTTTTTTTGTTTTTTTTTAATTAAAAAAAAACTGTTTCATGCAGCCAACTGAAAGTTGGCTGCATGAAAGCCCACTAGAGGGCGCTCCGGAGGCGTTCTTCCGATCGCCTCCGGCGCCCAGAATAAACAAGGAAGGCCGCAATGAGCAGCCTTCCTTGTTTTGCTTACATCGTCGCCATAGCGACGAGCGGAGTGACGTCATGGACGTCAGCCGACGTCCTGACGTCAGCCACCTCCGATCCAGCCGTTAGCGCTGGCCGGAACTTTTAGTTCCGGCTGCGCAGGGCTCGGGCGGCTGGGGGGACCCTCTTTCGCCGCTGCTCGCGGCGGATCAGGCAGCACACGCGGCTGGCAAAGTGCCGGCTGCGTGTGCTGCTTTTTATTTCGCTCAAATCGGCCCAGCAGGGCCTGAGCGGCGACCTCCGGCGGCGATGGACGTGTATAGTCGTCTATACCGCTGAGGAGGTTAAACAAAGCACACACACAGAGCCTGCAGGGGGCATGCAGAGGGCATGCATAACTTCTCCCTATCACAGCAGAGGCAGCATTCCTCTGTGTTGACAAAAAAGAGATTAGATATATTACAAAGGCAGTGCAACTAGAAAAGGCTGCAGTAATCCAGACCACATTAGAACAGGTATAGGATAGAAGAAATAAGGCAGAAAATTTTGTTAGTCTCTTTAAAGAGACTCTGTAACAAATTTTTCAGCCTTAGTTCTTCTGTCCTATAAGTTCCTATGCCTGTTTTAATCTGCTCTGGCTTACTGCAGCCTTTCCTAACTGCACTGTCTCTGTAATAAATCAATGTATCTTTCCTCTGTCCTGTTTGTCGGGCTAAGGATTGATTGTGTGGAATGTGCAGGGCTGCTTGTGATTGGTAGAAGCGATACACACCCTCTGCAGGCCCCCTGCACACTGTGAATGACTCACACACTATGCTTAGCTGAGCCTATTAGAAGCTGGTTAGTTTGTTTGTAAACACTGCCTAAAACTGTTAATTACAAGCCAGGATTGCAGTAGAGAGTGGCAGAAACAGCACAGAGGGGCACAGGAGAAAATAATGAATAGAATGGTATGCTTTTTATTGTAAGAATATTAGAGTACAGATTCTCTTTAAGGATGATAGTCAGGGCTAAAACGCTGCATTTCCGCAGCAGAACGAGTGTTTTATAACCCCTAAATCCACGGGGCAAAACCAAGGGAGCGCTTCCTGGTAGAGGCAGAGCTTAGCGCTGTAGCTCTCCTCACATCAATCGCCGCCTCTCCCCGACCCTTTCTTTCTTCCTTCACTGAGAGAGGCGGGGAGAAGCGGTGCATTGACGCGAATGGAGGCAGAGCTACAACGCTAAGCTCTGCCTCCCCGGGCGGCAAAATCCACGACTTTGAAAGTTGTGAATTTTTGCCCTAGGATTTGGGGGGGTTATAAATCCCTCGTTTTGCCGAGGGAATGCGGCATTTTAGCCCTGACTATCCTCCTGAAACTAAATAAGAAGTAAAAACTTGTCTTTTATATGGCTTCAGAGTCTCTTTAAAGGCACAGTGAAATTTAACCACCTTAGCGGTATGGACGAGCTCAGCTCGTCCATTACCGCCAGAGGGTGCCGCTCAGGCCCTGCTGGGCCGATTTTACTGAAATAAAAAGCAGCACACGCAGCCGGCACTTTGCCAGCCGCGTGTGCTACCCGATTGCCGCCGCTCTGCGGCGATCCGCCGCGAGCAGCGGCAAAAGAGGGTCCCCCCAGCCGCCCGAGCCCAGCGTAGCTGCTCATTGCAGCCTTCCTTGTTAATTCTGACCGCCGGAGGCGATCAGAATTACGGATCGGGATCGCCCTCTAGTGGGCTTTCATGCAGCCAACTTTCAGTTGGCTGCATGGAATAGTTTTTTTTTTTTTATTTAAAAAAAACCCTCCCGCAGCCGCCCTGGCGATCTTAATAGAACGCCAGGGTGGTTGAAGAGAACCCAAGGTGGGTTTTACAACTCCTTTTAGCACACAGAGGCTGGGTCTGCATATAATGCCCAGCCTATATTGCTATACAGTTCTCCCCCAGGCCCCCCCCTCCCCTGCACTCTGCTGTGCCCCCAAAATAAAACCGCTGTGCTAGCAACCCACAGAGTGTCGCTAGCAAGCTGTTTACATGGCCACTGTCACTCTCGCCGCTCCCCCGCCTCCTCTATATCTCCCCTCCTCACCTGCGTCCCTTCCCTCCCCGCTGATTGGGGGGAAGGGACGAAGGCGGGGAGTGAAAATATAGAGGAGGCGGGGGAGCGGTGAGAGTGACAGGTTACATGTAAACAGCTTGCTAGTGACACGCTGTGGGTTGCTAGCACAGCGGTTTTATTTTGGGGGCACAGCAGAGTGCAGGGGAGGGGGGCCTGGGTGGAGAACTGTATAGCAACAGAGGCTGGGCATTATATGCAGACCTAACCTCTGGAAGCCAGAGAGAAGCAGCAGATGAGGAGCGGTGGGAAGAATAGAGAAGTCTAGTTGCTGCAGCCTTGGAAATCCTCACTGAAACCAGCCTTTTGAGAATTGTATGAAAAACACCCCATCATTTCCTATGTTTTTCCGTAGATTATGTTGCTGGAAAACTGCATTCTGCTGCTGCTGGCCACAGACTTCCTGCAGGGGGCGGTGTGGAGCAACGTGAAGCTGTCAGTGGCCGTCCTGTCCGGCTTCCTGATTGGTGAGTGACTCAGACACACTCTGTATAATTCATTTTTGCCTTGTTAACGGCGTAACTGACGTGCAGGCCTTTCTTCAATGGGGCTCATTGTTAGCCAGCGAACCATGGTTATTTTAATTTAATGGTAATTCCCCATGTTTTACACACTGCCTTGGAACGAGCAAATGTGGTTGCTGCTGTCACTCAGCACAACAGGACAGCGGTCTTACGAAGTTCCATGTCGCTTAATTCATGTTTTAATTGCTTTTTGTTACTTTTGCTTTTCAGTTTTTATTGACTTATTAGTCATGTAGATCAGGACAAATTGAATAAAGGCGGGTGCCCCTTCTGACTCTAGCTGTAGATTTGTAGCATCTAAACAGTCTTCTCGATTGGCCAAGCTGGAAAGAGGATATCAAATGCGTGGCAATCGACGGAGTATACGTCACAAGTTCAGCGTTGGCTCTCTTCATGCAGTCCCTCCGCAGCACATCACTGCAAACAGATGAAAACACGTTGAAGAAGAACTGAAGTGAGAAGACTATGGAGCCATGTTTCAAAGGAAATAAACAATGCCAGTTGCCTGGCAGCCCTGCTGATCTATTTGGCTGCAGTAGTGTCTGAATCACATCAGAAACAAGCATGCAGCTAATCTTGTCAGATCTGACAATATTGTCAGAAACGCCTGATCTGCTGCATGCTTTGTTCAGGGCCTATGGCTGAAAGTATTGAGGCAGAGGATCAGTAGGACAGCCAGGCAACTGGTATTGCTTAAAAGTAAATAAACATGGCAGCCTCCATATACCTCTCTCCAGTTTTCTTTTTTTAAAGGACACCTGAAGCATGAGGGATCTGCAGCTCTGTACAGAGTACATAGTCATGTCACTGACACTCCTCAGAGGAGCTCACAGTCTAATCCCCTCTATAGTCATAGTGTAATGCCCTACCATATTATTATTATGTATTTATATAGCACTGACATCTTCTGCAGCACTTTACAGAGTACATATGTCACTGACTGTCCTCAGAGGAGCTCACAATCTAATCCTACAATAGTCAGTCTAATGTCCTACAATATTATTATTATTATTATGTATTTATATAGCACTGACATCTTCTGCAGCTCTGTACAGAGTACATAGTCATGTCACTGACACTCCTCAGAGGAGCTCACAGTCTAATCCCCTCTATAGTCATAGTGTAATGCCCTACCATATTATTATTATGTATTTATATAGCACTGACATCTTCTGCAGCACATTACGGAGTACATTACTCATGTCACTGACTGTCCTCAGAGGAGCTCACAATCTAATCCTACAATAGTCAGTCTAATGTCCTACAATATTATTATTATTATGTATTTATATAGCACTGACATCTTCTGCAGCACATTACAGAGTACATAGTCATGTCACTAACTGTCCTCAGAGGAGCTCACAATCTAACCCCTACCATAGTCGTATGTCTATGTATGTACCCTGTAGTGTAATGCTGGGCATACACGGTCGATCCGGCGGCCGATTAGCCCCCACTCGTCTGCGCGTGCGCCCGGATTGATTCCCGCTCGTCCCCGCCGACGCTTCTTATCTTCCGCTCGATTCCCCGCTATTGTCCGCCAGCGGGTATCGAGCGTGGAATTGATCCCCCTGGTGATTGGACACGTCGGATATTATCAATCGAGCCATCAGGTTCGATTGATAAGCCTCCCTCGACGCCGTGTATGCCCAGCATTGGTATCGTAGTATAGGGACAATTTAGGGGGAAGCCAATTAACTTATCTGTATGATTTTGGAATGTGGGAGGAAACCAGAGACACAGACATGGAGAGAACATACAAACTCCATGCTGACAGTGCCCTGGCTGGGATGAAAATCTGGGACCCAGTGCTGCAAGGCGTGAGTGCTAACCTAATCAATGCTGTGTTTTGAGGCCCCAGCTTTGCGGCTACAATTAGGCTACAGTTTGCTGTGGAGTCCCAGGACCATCACAAACAATGGAAGGTGGTAAGGAGCTGTTTGCAGAATACAATCCAAGGTTCCATTCAAGTGTATGCGCCTGCAGATTGCCACTGTAGGGTAATCCCAGTAGGTTATGAAAGCACTGATTACTACTATACAACATGAGACAACCCCTTCATAAATAAGGTGGTCTTTAAGGCGTATAATTATTATATTTTATATTTTTGTCAGCCTGCATTTCTGGTCACCACTCCTTAAACTCTTGAGCACCGCAGGCTTACATCCCCCCTAGTTACCAGGCTATTTTTCACAAATCAGCACACTGCAGCTTTAACAGTTTATTACTCGGCCATACAACTTGCCACCCAAATTAATCTTGCCACTAACCGAGCTTTCTGTTGGTGGGATCTGATTGCTGCTGCAATATTTTTTAATTTTTTTTAGGGGGGGGGGGGGGAGATTTTTAGTATTCACTGTAGTCCTTAGTAAAGACTAAGGCACCTCCTGTAAAAGATCTGTATAAGGAGCTGGTCAGCCTCCTTACTCACTTGCATGCTATTTTAGCAGTTGAACAAAGCAACTGCCATTCAGTGTTTTTGAAAAAAAAACCCTTCTTGCCCCGATGAGGCGGTGGGTTACTCCCTACTGTAAGTGACAGTGACATTGGAAAATGTAATTTATAGTGCATTTTGTTTGGGAACAAATGCACATATTACTTTATACATAAACACACAACACACACACTTTATATTTTACAATTTTTTTGCGATAGTAGTCTTTTAAAAGTAGCCCTCTTTAATTTTCCTAAAGAATTGTTATTGAATGCAGTAGATGAATAGCCTAAACCTGATGGAATTTTATCATGACTCTCTCTCTTTTGCAGGTTGTGCCGCCTTAATCATTTACTACACTTTGCTGCACCCAAAGTCGACAGAAATCTCACAAAGCTTTAAGAAAATAGGGAAAAGTCACGGCAAGCCAGAAGAATCTGTTCTTTCCTCTAGATGGTGGAGTCGAACCGCCAAAAAGGAGGCCAATGACCTACTTGGGGGAGAAGACCTGAGTCCAAAGACTGGAAACCAGGAAGCTGTAGCCGCCAGTGAAGACCTCGCCTGGATGAAGGCCGCCGATAAGCAGCATCACCTGCTTCTGCTTAAACTCGCTATGAAAACTGGAAATCTGTCAAAAATCAATGCTGCCTTTGGCGATGGCGGTTTTGGGGACCTTTTTTCACTTGGATATGCACAAAACCCTGAGCAACCATTATTTCAGAACAATGTTCAAGACGACCAAAAGAATTTGGAAAGCCCTACATCTTGTTCTTCGAAGTTTAAACAGTTGGTGATGAGGCCAGGACAAATGGATGTTGGCCAAGACTGTAAGTATGTTCCACATGAAGGTTCTACTTACGTGTCTCTTGGGAACTCCAAAACTTGTGAACACGTAGCTCCAAAGGATGTGAGAAATAAAGCGCATGAGGGTAGGTCATCTGGAAAAGCTTCGGAAAGTAATGCGCGTGGCTGCTCAACCAATGGAGGCCTTGGAAGTCCAACTCTGTACTTCAGCGCACATGCTGATGAAGTCCTGCCTGGGAAGGATTCACACTGTGTGGACATCCCAGAAGGTGTCTTGAAACTTCACACCGACAGCCCCCTCAAAGAAGAACCAGAAACTGAGACCGTGACTATTCCAGTTATATGTGTCAGTCCTATTCTGAGTTTGGCTACCAACAGCAACTTCCAGAGGAGCATAGGTGATGATACCAGTAGTCTCTGTGAGGAGTCTGATGTATCACATGATGATTCTGGAATTACGGAAACTGAGGCACATTTAGTAAATCAAAGGTTTCACCTACTCGCCTCCGGAATCCCATCTTCGGTGAAAGGAAGGCTTGTCCAAGAGGAGAAACCTTGCTTTACCTCCACCCCCAAACCACAAGCCACAAATGTGGAATCGGAGATGCGAGAAGCCACAAAGGCCAAGAGAAGACTTGACCCAACTGACTGAGGTCCTAAACGTTCAAGAGGAGCATGGTGGTCATGCTGTATCAATCTCCTCTGTGAACAGGTCATCGGGAGCGCATCCCGTAACAGAACTTAAAATGCTTGGAATATCTGTATTCGGATATCGACAGCAGTTATGGTAGAGATCAAATCTTATGGGAGATGGACTTGCTGTGATGGAACACAGTGTTGACGGTACACAGTCTTGTACGCAGACGGTCTGTTGTGTAATTAACAGTTATAAATAATATTTACCGCTTCTTATAACACAGATATAATTTATTTTATATTTTGTGTGTTTAATACTCGCTGGTGTTATTGGTACCTCATTGACGGTCCATGCTTCTTCTTTTTTTAGTAGTTTTATGGGACCATAGTTTAAACCTTGGTTCAGACCCCAGCAGACAAAGGGGCCCTGGGCCTGAAGAACTGCATTGAGTCTTTTCACGGACTGCTAACCCATGTCCTTGCATGGTATACCTGATGTTTGGTTTGCTGCTTACTACCCTCTCATTGGTAGAGCTGGTCTGCTGATATTTCCGGTTTGCATGTAAATGTTTGTCAAATCCTATGCAGTTTGGATTTGGGCCAATCAGTTGCAGTTCCTGCCAATTTTTGATTGGCTCCATTTCAATCCGCTTACAGTTTGTGTTACATTTCTACACAAGTTGAATAAGTCCGCATGTCATTGACCATAGGCATGGCAATGCTTAGGAGAACTCATGGAGAAGCATGTGATCAGTTTGATCAGCTGATGGATTTGTAAGGCCCTGATTTGCTGGTCATGATCATGCATTACACCAGGAAGTCATCAAAGCAAATCAGAGGCTTATAAATCCATCAGATGATCAGACTGATCACATGCTTCTCCATGAGTTCTTCTAAGCATTGCTATTCCTAGTCCTGAGTAAAGAGAAGAGCCTAAGACATATTGGCCGGTTTATAAATGGGCAATAAAGAGACTCTGAAGTCTCCTAAAATCCCACTTTTTATTCAACATTTATTGTCAGCACTATCAGCCCTCCTAAAACGCTGCATCACCCCGGCAGAAAGCTGTTTATGAACCCCTCCCCCCCCAAATCCCCGTGGGAAAATGCGGGAAGCGCTTCCTCATAGAGGCAGAGCTTCGGGCTGTAGCTCTACCTCCAAGCGTGTCAATCGCCGCCTCTCTCAGTGAAGGAAGGCAGAGGGGCGGGGGAGAGGCGGGGATTGACGTGAATGGAGCCAGAGCTGCAGCTCAAAGCTCTGCCTCCCTGGGCAGCAAAATCCACGACCAAGAAAGTTGTGGATTTTTGCCCGGCATTTGGGGGTTTGTAAACTGCTTTCTGCTGCGGGGATGCATCGTTTTAACAGGGCTGATAGTGTTGAAGATAAATGTTGAATAAAACGTAGGATTTTAAGAGGCTTCAGTGTCTCTTTAAAGCCAACCTATGACCTTTACAAAACCAAAAAGCTAGATGCTTGCCTCAGAGGGAAGACTTTGGATCCTCTAGAGGTTTTCCGATCCTTCTTAGCTCACTGCTGGTGGCTGGGTCCATTTTCTTCCTTGCAGCCGCACTCCGTCCATCCATGAACCTTTGTCCAAATAGGTTCAGATGGTCTCAGTGCTGGTACGGGGAGCTCAAAGGGGGCAGAGGAAGCCACTGGACTATCCAGAGACTTCTCTTTTCTGAGGTAAGTAACTTTTTCCGCCTAGTTTGCCTTCAGGTATGCTTTTAAAGGGACTCCGAGAAGTTAAAAAAACAAAATCGGAACTTACATGGGGCTTTCTCCAGCCCACCGTAGGTCAGAAGGTCTCCTGGCTCCTCTCCTGGTTCCTCCACAGAAATCACGACCGGGGCCGATTGTTGGGCTGACACTTCTGCTCGTCATGCCGGCCGCTACTTGTCATTACAGCGGCTGGCGTGACAGTACTGAGCATGCGTGGTTTACAGTTAGAAAACTGCATGTGCAGCATTGTCACGCCGGCCACCGTGATGACGACGAGCTTCATCGTTTAGGAAGTGTCAGCCCGACACTCGGCCCCGGTGTCGCCGGTTGTGATTTCTGCCGAGGGACTGGGAGAGGAGCCAGGAGGATGCTGGGGGACCTCCCGACCTACGGTGGGCTGGAGAAAGCCCCAGGTAAGTTCCAATTTAGTTTGTTTTTTTACTCCTCGGAGTCCCTTTTTTAAAGAGAGCCTCAGGTGGGCTCAAAATAAAAATCTGCGGGCTGAGCGGATCAGGTAGCCGCAAAAAAGTCACTCCCGTGGGCCGCACTGGCCCACTTTCACTTTTGTGACCTTATAGGTCACAACGCTGCAACGAGAGACTGTGTTTCTCACAGCGTGCAGGGAGGCGGGGGCGCGGCCAATGAGATAGACTCTGTAGGAACGCCCCTGGTGGGCGATCTTGAACAGGGAATTCCTCCCCACAATGTTTACCTCAGAGATGGCAACAAATATTGTCGCTAATCTTGAGGGGCTATAGTGTGTGTGTGTGTGTGTGTGGGGGGGGGGGGCGCAGAGAGCAGAGGTGTGGGGACACAGGCATGTCAGGAGGCAGAGAACATGCCTCAGTGTCCCATGTGCCCACCTCTGTTTCTCTTTGAAGAGACTCTGAAGTCTCAAAGTATTTTTATTTAACCAGAGGTACAGACTAACCAGCAAGCTCATGGTGACCCAGAACTCATTGGAGTGTGTGAGGGGCTACAATAGTCCTAAAAGCCTCCTTACTAAAATACTAAGGAAAACAAGAGTTTGCTTTCTGAAAACAGAAAGAATTTGTGATAATTCACGTTGGAGTGAGCTCGAGATGTCTCCCAGTGCATCATTGCTGAATATATGCAAATTAACCATTGTTGCCCTTAGAAGCTAAACACACCTCCAGAACCACTGGAATGCAATGATGTGTTATCTCACTCCAACCTGAATTACCAGACATCTCAAGCTCACTCCAACCTGAATTATCGCAAATACTTTCTGTTTTAAAGGGAAGGTTCAGGGAAACGTTTAAAAAAATAAAAATCCATATCTACTTACCTGGGGCTTCCTCCAGCCCGTGGCAGGCAGGAGGTGCCCTCGCCGCCGCTCCAGAGGCTTCCGGTCGTCTTCGGTGGCCGACCCGACCTGGCCAGGCCGGCTGCCAGGTCGGGCTCTTCTGCGCTCCAAGGACGGGCTCTTCTGCATCCCACGCGGGCGCGCTGACTTCATCGGACGTCCTCCGGGCTGTACTGCGCAGGCGCAGAACTACTGCGCCTGTGCAGTACAGCCCGGAGGACGTCTGACGTCAGCGCGCCCGCGTGGGATGCAGAAGAGCCCGTCCTTGGAGCGCAGAAGAGCCCGACCTGGCAGCCGGCCTGGCCAGGTCGGGTCGGCCACCGAAGACGACCGGAAGCCTCTGGAGCGGCGGCGAGGGCACCTCCTGCCTGCCACGGGCTGGAGGAAGCCCCAGGTAAGTGGATATGGATTTTTATTTTTTTAAACGTTTCCCTGAACCTTCCCTTTTAAGAAAGCAAACTCTTGGCAGTGGTTACTCAGGCACCCCTTGACACAGCAGTGCTTGCTCTGGGCTTCCTTGACAGTTGTTGTGAGCCAGGTTATTGTTGAGAATTGTGGCTGTGTGGACTATGCCTGAGAAGTCTTATTTCCTCCCTTAACCGCTATTGTGTATAGCAAGACTGCAGTTGTACAATCTTCATCTGCATTGGGTTGAGCATCGGTGGGTTGAATATCCTAATCTGTTTTATCCTATATCTTGCCGTACTTGGCAACAAATATTTCCTTACTAGATCCCTTGGCTTTCTCCCTGGTACAGTCAAAGATCTATGTTCATTTTTTTTTTTTTTTTGTACAGTGAAGAGGATGTCCATGTGAGAGACACATGACTAGAGTGCCTGGAGCTGGTCTCTGAGGCCTTCAACATTTACTGCTCAAGTCTTCGAGAGCCACTATGACTGAAAATGGAGCGCTTGAAAATGGCATGTAGGTGAGCAGAGGTTCTACCCATCAGAGGGGCACCTCTGCTATCTATACTGGGGAACTGCCTATTCCAGGGGGCACATTTGCTGCCTATACTGGGGGAACGGCATATTGTTGGAGTATCTACTACCTTTACTGGGGGAAAATCTGCTACCTATAAGGGAGAATCTTCCCATTACTGGGGGGGGGGGGGGGGGAGACATCTACCTGTACTGGGTGGTTCATTAGTACTCGGGAGTTATCTGGCTTTCCTTACTTGGGGGCTTATTTGGCTACCTTTTTTGTGGGGGGGGGGGGGGGCGGCACATCTGCTACCTGTACCGAGTGGGCCACCTAATCATGTGGCATTTCTGGCTATCTAATAGTTGGGGAACATCTAGCTTCGTAATATTTGGGGGATGCATCTGTCTACCGAATACTAATTTCTAAGGGTGTACTTGGCTTCCTAATACCTGCCACTACTGAGAACAGTGTTCTCGTTAGTCTTGTTGCGATCTTTGGTGGTGGTTCTGCTTAAAGCTGTATCGTCACCATAAAAATCAAATTTCAACAGCAACTGGTCTGAGTGTATTAAGTGATAAAGATGCTAAGCCTGCATTCAAAACTTTCTAAACTTTTCCTGCTGTTATGTTTTGGAGTTATCACATACTTAAGGAACACTGGCCCTTTAGTAGTCGGTGCCAAAGAATTGCATGCTGGGGGTTCTTTTATCTATAATCTATTCCTCCTCTTCCCTTTATTTCCCTGCCAGCTGCTTATCTGAAACCTAATCCCCTACTCACTTGTGTTTACAAGCAAGGCTGAGGCGACTCAGCGATTGGAGGAGGCAAGAAAAAAAAGAAAAGGGCAGAAATGACATCACGAGTTAGCCTTAACTGTGGGCAAAAGACATGGCCCCCACCAGGAACAGAATTCTCGGCATTTACTATATAACATTCACTGAAATCAAAACATGGACAGTATAATACATGTGTTATGTAAGTAGATCAAGTGTTTATCTACTTATGTGTTTTTTTTCCTGGCATAGTATGGCTGATCCTTCTTCTGCTTTAAGGAAATTGTGTACCGGGAGATGTCGAAATCTGGTTTGGTGGGGAAGGGGGGCACCTGAGGCTGGCCCCAAGTATAATCTTCTTTTCAACACATGTGATTTGGTCGAGAGGAGGCTTCAGTGACCACGCTTGAGGCTTTAGCGCGGTGGAGGGGGTTTCTGTTACATGAAAGTGTTTTGTATAGTACTAACTTTTTCCGCAGCACTTTATAGAGTACACAGTCCTGTCACTAAGGCCTGGTGCACACCAAAAACCGCTAGCAGATCCGCAAAATGCTAGCAGATTTTGAAACCCTTATTCTTCTTTTTCTGTAGCGTTTCAGCTAGTGTTTTGCGGTTTTATGTTGCGGTTTTGGTGTAGTAGATTTCATGTATTGTTACAGTAAAGCTGTTACTGAACAGCTACTGTAACAAAAAACGCCTGGCAAACCGCTCTGAAGTGCCGTTTTTCAGAGCGGCTTGCGTTTTTCCTATACTTAACATTGAGGCAGAAACGCATCCGCAATCCAAAATCTGCAGCAGCCCGGGAGTATGCGTTTCTGCAAAACGCCTCCCGCTCTGGTGTGCACCAGCCCATTGAAATACATTACCCTAGCGGATCCGCACCCGCAAGCATATCGCAAACCGCAGCGGAAATGCTCCGGTGTGCACTAGGCCTGACTCCTGATTGTGGTACTACCTGTCAATTTGAAATTGGTCCATTTCCAAGCTGGAATGATTTTCATGTCATTTGATGGAGCAGAGTGGTTGGTGCACACAGATAGGCACCCAGTACAACAAGTTAGAACTCTTTACTGAAGAAAACATTTAGAGATAAAACCTAAACACACCATCAGGTAATGCAGCTTACTTAGAACAGAGAGGAACATTCATCACAACTCCATAGAGATCACCACACTTTACAGACAGTGACCTCTTGTGGTAGCTTTAGTATACTGCATCTTAGGTAATAATGTTAAATCCAACATCATTGACCACCTCTAGTAGTTCATGCGCTCTCACCCCATTGGTTGGCTCTATGGCACTGGATAAGCTGCACTATTGAATAACTGGAAAGGCACAGTCTCCTGTGCTTGATAAATGTATAAAGCTAGGCATAGGTTTATGGCCCGATATGCCTAGCTAATCGATAACCTTTCTGATTGGAGTTCAACTGGATTGTGATTAAGCTGCACTGCAAACCCAATCTCAATAGATTTCCACAGGAGGCTTATGGTGGGTACACACTGGGTACCGCTGTAGCTTGTCGCTGTAGCTTGTAGCTTGACAAGCTTGACGTATGCGCGACAGCTCGTCGCCAGGTCCCTCTGTGCAGCAGCCGTACACACGGCGCACAGGACAGATGTGGTGGAAGCTGCTGTCGCCGAAGGCTCCTTTCCCCCTCACAACCAAACCCACCCCCCTCCCCCCGGAAGCTACGTCCATTGTCTATGGGTTGCTGTCTCTAGTCCACATACACATGCAGTACACATGGCGGACTAGCGACAGTTGCGGCGACAGCTGTTGCCGGCGATAGAACACTGTCTGGCCTTCTCTTTTCGCAGCCCCATCCCAGATCATGAGATTTTTCTCCCTAAAATCGATAGTGAATCGGTCAGCAGACATCCAGTAGATTTAATTTGATGCAATCAAATTGACTGGAAAAATCCTTGCCTAGCTGTAGCCTATACATGTCAGGTGTCATTGTAATGCCTCAACATTTCATTGCTTACCCAGTGTCTTATCTAGTGTCTCATAAATGTTTGTAGAATTTTCATAAAGTGATGTTTTTAAAGGGTATTATACCCCTATTTATGTTTACATAATGTATCTGTTTAGGCGTGACTAAAAATTTCAGATTTAATGGCTTAAAGTGAACCTCCGGACTAAAAATCTACTCAGCAGAACTGAAAACGCTTGGTGTTTAACAGTTTCACAGCATCAGAACTTTGTTTCTCTTATACAAGCCTCATTTTTAGCTGCACAGAAGAAAACTGCCCGGGCTTTTTTCTCCTGATGCTGTGCAAAGCATGATGGGATTTCTGATTGTTGTTGCTCTTTTTTTTTTTTTTTTAATTTTGAATTTGACAGTTGAAGCCTAGCACGTGCAGCTGGGAGGAGTGATCAGGACACAGGACAGTTGGAACTGTGTCTCCTGCTCCTTGTCACCTCCTTTCAACCAAGAAGATGGCAGCCCCCATGAATCACAAACATTTGCCTGTTCTTTTAAAACAGGGTGGGTAAAAAATTATATTACCTATCTATTCTAATTAACATAACTAATGTAACTTAATGACAGTATGTTTCTTTAGGCTGAAGATCCCCTTTAAGGTGCACACTGATCATACAATTTTGATTGTACAATTTTACCACTTGTATGTAATATGAAGGACCACCTACATTAGTTATTCAAAGCCTATTCATTCAGTGTCCCCTTAATTTACATAGATTTAGGGGGGGGGGGGATTGTACAATCAAGATTGTTTCATTAATGGTCACCTTTTAGAGGAGAACCTTGATATGGCAGCTGATCCATTTTGACATAACCTCACTTTAAAGCGGACATGAACTCAGAACTTCCCCTCTGCTCTAGAATATAAGCAACAGCATAATGACCTTTTTAAAGAAAAAAACCTTTTTCTGTTACAGCTGATACAAATCCTGCAATAAATCTGCAGTGTGTCTACTTCCTGCTTTCATAGAAGTAGACATAGGGTTACCATCCTGTGTTTACAAATTTGCTGCTCTGCGTTGCAGTTTCTGGCGCACCGCATTAAAGCGGAACTGAAGAAAGCAATAAAAAAAATTCACTTACCTTCTGCCAGCCCCCTTGCAGCCGCCCTGTGCCCACGACGTTCGCAAAGGATACGCCCTACAAGTCAACTGCTACTGCACCTGCGGGGGGGGGGGGGGGGGGGGGTGTGATCTGTACACAGTGACAGAGGGGGAAGTTTTTTAACTGTTTGTATGCGCTAAAGTATCCTTTAATGCCCACTAGGCCCCAGGCATCTGCCAAGGTTGTCTTGTGAATGATCCTGACCTTGGTCATCCTGTACTTCTTTAGTGGCGACGCTGCACAATAGGCACCTTCAGTATGTCACCTAAGCTGGATGTCGTCAGAAACAGGGCTGTACAGAGGCTCAGCAAGTGCCCAGATGAGAATCAGACTACAGACTGGACTACCATCTCTCTCATTACCGGTGTGACCTTTACTTTGCCTCAATAACTGCTGCAGGGAGGGGTGGGATTCAGCGTGAGAGGCTGATGGGTGGCATGGGCTGCAGAGGTGTGGCATACGGTGGAGGGCGTGGCCAGGCGCTGAAACCGAAATCCAGAAAAGAGCTGGGCGAACCGGACCCAGAGGAATTGAAGAGCCCCAGCAGCCTACACTGCTGAGATAACCAGGCTGTATGGGATATAGTAAAGCATACAGTCTTTCCACTACTTTGTGGCCATGTAATCCTCAACAAGGTTTTTAAAAAGGACCTGAACTCCATTTAGAGAGTTTAGCTCGTCGCCATCATCTGTGACTAATCACAAGTTGTAATTTGATCTATCAGCTGTGTCAACTCTGGTATCTCCTCTGCCAAGGCAGAGCAGCAGATTTGTAAACATAGGATGGTAACCCTATGTCTACTTCTATGAAAGCAGGAAGTAGACACTGCAGATTTATTGCAGGATTTGTATCAGCTGTAACAGAAAGTTTTTTTTTTTCTTTAAAAGGTCATTATGCTGTTGCTTATATTCTA
Organism: Hyperolius riggenbachi; assembly: GCF_040937935.1. Classification (NCBI taxonomy): domain Eukaryota; kingdom Metazoa; phylum Chordata; class Amphibia; order Anura; family Hyperoliidae; genus Hyperolius; species Hyperolius riggenbachi. The sequence goes on along the minus strand of NC_090649.1, from coordinate 49,912,344 downwards.
GAGCAGAGGGGAAGTTCTGAGTTCATGTCCGCTTTAAAGTGATGTTATGTCAAAAATGGATCAGCTGCCATATCAAGGTTCTCCTCTAAAAGGTGACCATCAATGAAACAATCTTGATTGCACAATTCCCCCCCCCCCCCCCCCTAAATCTATGTAAATGAAGGGGACACTGAATGAATAGGCTTTGAATTTCCCACACCGCTGCTCTCTGCACCATCTCCCCCCCCCCCCCCCCCCCCCCCCACTGCCACACAAATTCCAGGATAAGGAGGGTGATCTGCAAACTCCCATGTGCACTAAAACCAGCTTTAATTAAGGGACCAACATAGTAGGGCAAAGTACATCCACAAAACAACTGATGAGTATCGGGCTCACATTCCGCCCTTAGTCGTAGTTGTGACAACTATGACTAAGGGTGGACTGTGAGGCCGATATGCATCAGTTTTGTGGATACACTTTGCCTTGACCATGTTCGTATTCCTTCTGAGATGGCTTATTTTAATGCACACGTGAGTTTGAGGATCACTTTCCTTATCTTAGAAAAATTGTCCTTGTTAAATGGTTTAACTCCCAACCCAATGACATTTCATAGAGTAATCTTTTATGTTTGAACATATAAGCTTTATATGCAAGTCCAATGATGTGACTATTCCAAATGTTGTTTTTTTATTGTATGACTTTAACTGGACATGGATTGAAGGAAAAAAACAATCCTGGAAGTATAGTGTATTATTCTTGTAACTGTGTATGTTATAACTTAATATAATATAATCTATATTTTGTATCAAGCTTTTACTTACACTACTATGTTTGTATTATAAAATATTTATTAATCTTATTAATTTGTGGTCTGCATTTCTTGTAAGGGGAGGAGAGAGAGGGAGAGCTGTGGACCTTTTTGAGGGTTCTTTCACATCAGAGCTTGCGTTTTGGAAAAGCTAAAAGCATGCATCCTAGCTGTGATCTGTGGCATGCTATTACACAACATGGGCCGGGTCCCAGAGAACAGGCGCCCCTGTGAGGCTGAAGATGGGAGTGCACAGCCTCAGACTGACAGAGGAGCGCACCCTACAGGACAGATGAGATGCTACTCTGCCAAAAACTGAGGGGGGGGGGGGGGGGGACAGTTAAAGGAGCGACAGTTAAAGTGGACCCAAATTAAAAATACAAGATTTCAGAAATAAAACCTATTTTCTAAATTATAATAATAAATAGCAGCCTTTGTTCAGCTGCATGATGACAAATATAAAATATTTTACATTTATTGGAGGAACCCCTCCCTTCTTTTCAAATTGCCGGGATTTTTCCGGCAAACTGGTGGAGTAGATGGTGTCCAGCAATGGAGGAATTGCTAATGGCTGCCCCCAGTATAACCCTAGATATAAAAAGAGAAGGGTGAAAAGCATGCACTGAAATGATCATAGGCTTGAAGGAGTGTTTATTTATCTTTGTATGTGTCAGAGTGGTGCAACTAAATATTTTTAATAAAAAAAATGTTTGGTTTGGGTCCGCTTTAAAGGATACCAGAGCCCAAATGAAGATGAAAAATGGGAGGGAGCAGGCATGTATGGTGAGCTGACCTGATGCTCACAGCTCCCCCAGTTCTCCTTTCTAGCCCCCCGTCGTCCGGTTGAGCATCAGTGCGCCGTGGTTGCGTGCTTTAGTCTTAGGCCACATACAGACATCAGACCATAGTCTTTGGAAAATGAAAGATCACAGACCAATCTTACCACCCTTCCTGTAGTATAAGAGCCATACTCTACACAGTCTTTTCTATGGAGCTGAACTCCACATCAGAAAAAAAATCATTGCAAGATGCTGCACACACAGATGCTGTACAGACACAAAAGATCAGTATCTGCAAAAGATCTGTTCCTGCCAAAAATCCATTCCTGCAAATTGCAATGATAGTCTATGAGATCTGCAGATCATCATACACACATGATTTAACTGACATTCATCTGCAGATCAGATCCACCAGGATGGATTTTCAGATCTGCAGATGAATGTCAGTTAAATCATGTGTGTATGATGATCTGCAGATCTCATAGACTATCATTGCAATTTGCAGAAATGGATTTTTGGCAGGAACAGATCTTTTGCAGATACTGATCTTTTGTGTCTGTGCAGCATCTTGCAATGATTTTTTTTCTGATGGGGAGTTCAGCTCCATAGAAAAGACTGTGTAGAGTATGGCTCTGAGGGCTTGTTTCCACTGTTGCGACGCGATTTCGGCCGCATTCCGACGCTTGTAAAAACGCATGCGGATGCGTTTCCACATGCGTTTTTACCCGCGATTTCACCTGCGATTTCGCATGGCAGGGTGCCATGCGAAATTAACCATGACACTGCCAGGGCTAAATAAAATTGAAAAAGGTGCGAAATCGCACGCGAAATCGCGGGTAAAAACGCATGTAACATGCGTTTTTACTATTAAATACATTAGCGGCGATTCGCACGGATTCCCGACGCAGGCGAAATCGTTGGCTCTTTTGTGCGTTTTTTTCACGCTGAAAAAAACGCACCTCAACAACGCTACAGTGGAAACAGGCCCATCCACTTGTATTACATGTGCGGATCTGCATGCGTTGGACGCATGCAGATTCGCGATAGTGGAAACGAGCCCTTATACTACAGGAAGGGTGGTAAGATTGGTCTGTGATCTTTCATTTTCCAAAGACTATGGTCTGATGTCTGTATGTGGCCATAGTTCACATTACAGATACGGGAGGAGGCAGAATAGAGAACGGGGGGGGGGGGGGAGTCTGTTGGGGCGGTAAGCTTCAGGACAGCTGCCAGTACATTGAGCAATCCCACTTTCCACACACCTATACAGGCCTATATTTCTCCAGGCCCGGAAGCCAGTGCCAGACTTCTGCTGGCACACCGCTCCTGCATACACTTGCACAACGAAGAAATGGAGACTGCACATAAAATGCTTCTTCAAGTAATCTGCATAGTCACCATACAGTTGGCGAGCACATGACCTGTTTTGGGCGGACAGGCTAAGCCCGAAACGTTGTGTGCTCTGCAGGCATGCTCTGTAATTGTACGTTGACAATACAGAGTACTTGATGAAGCATCTTGTGCCGTCTCCATTTCTTCATTCAGCTGCCAGTACATGAATACCACCGCCCCACCCCCCCTCGTTTCTCAACTTCATTTGGTCTCTAGTATCTTTTAAAGGACACCCGAGGCTAAAATAAACGAATGAAATGAACAATTGTATCTAACTTCCTTCTAAAAATCACTTTTTAAGATATTTCACGGTTTTATTTTATGTTTGAATCTACTTTTTAAGTTTTAACTGTTTTATTGTTTTTGCTCGATGACACCATCAATGAAGTATGCCAGAGCTAAAATCTATGAACTATTGACCCCTTTTATCTCTGTCCTGCTCTCAGAAGCCATTTTCTGCCAGGAAAGTATTTTATAGTTGGAATTTCTTATCAGTGAGGGTCACACTGTAGTCACTTCCTGTCTGAGTCAGGACTGAGTCAGCCACTTAGATACCTGATATTTAACTCTTTCAGGCAGAGAAAGAAAAAAGGAACACAGCAGTTATTTGTGTGCTAGGCACTGTACATACACATGTCTAGCTCATCATGTCACCTCGGGTATCCTTTAACCTTCTTGATGGTTATCCCGAGCTGAGCTCGGGGTAACCTGCGCAGGAAGATTGCTCAGGCCCCGCTGGGCCGATTTTCACAATTTTATTATTTTTTTTTTATTGCACGCAGCTAGCACTTTGCTAGCTGCGTGCATAACTCGGTCTTTGCCGCTACCTGTCGCGCCACCCCCGCTGGTGGATCAGAACTTCCTATGATGTCGGTGACGTCATCCTGCCCCGTAGCCATGGCGACGGGAGAAGCCTTGCAGGAAATCCTGTTCTGAACGGGAGTTCTTGCTTGCGCAGATCGCCGGAGGCGATCGGAGTGGGTGGGGGGAAGCTGCTGCTCAGCAGCTATCATGTAGCTAGCGCTAGGCTAGCTACATGATTTAAGAAAATAAAGTGCTGCGCTGCCCCCTTGCCGCAATAATTGGAACGGCAAGGGGGTTAAAACAGACCTGAACCAAAAACTTCCTCTGCTATAAAAAATAAAATAAGCAGCAGCATAATATTTAAAGAGAAACATTTTGTTACAGCTGATACAAATCCTGCAATAAATCTGTGGTGTATCTACTTTCTTTCAAGGAAGCAGACACGGTCAACGTCTTGTGTTTACAAATTAGTAGCTCTGGTGAGGCAGCCAGCTGACAGATCAAATTACAGTGGTGATTAGTCACAGAGGAGGGGGAATTAGACAGCCTAAACTCTCTAAATACATACAGGGTGCATTTCTCAGTTTTCCTTCTGTCCTGTGTAAGAGTTCAGGTCCACTTTAATAAATGTGACATTTATTTGAAGTATGACCTCAGTGAAGGTTTCCTGTAACAGGCAGCCACGCGTTCCTTCGCTGAGATCTGCTTGTCCCCGATCACGCCAGACGTTGCTTAATTGGGTAAACTTGCTAGTCGCTAATATGGGAATGTTCTGACTTTGTAGCTATTTATGTTCTTGTTCAATAAGCTATGTAGTACTCTGTGTGTCTCACTGTGAGGCATGGAAGAAGTCGTGCGCCAGGCTCTGGTCATTTTCATCACTGCAAAATTAAAGGACCAACAGAAGTGAGAAGACTATGGAGGCTGCCATATGTATTTCCTGTTAAACAATACCAGTTTCCTGGCAGCCCTGCTGGTCTGTTTGACTGCATGCAGCTAATCCAGTCAGATCTGACAATAATGTCAGAAAGACCTGATCTGCTGCATGCTTGTTCAGGGTCTATGGCTAAAAGTATTGGAGGCAGAGGAGCAGCAGGATAGCCTCTAATACTTTGTTATAGACCCTGAACAAGCATGCAGATCAGATGTTGGAGTGTACCTTGGGTGCAAAAAGATATACTTACCTGCGGTCACCCGTCGCCAAGTGCGGATCCCCCTGAAGACTACTGACAAATGACTAATCCCCATACTCTTGAGTTTTGTTGATAGTCGACTCTTCTTCAGTGCTCGCTGGGGGTGCGGCTACTGCTTGGCTGAACACTGAAAGGGGCACTGGTGTGCTTTCTACAGGAAATTACTTTAATTGCGCCCCCCCCCCCCGGCCAGGTTTAAAAGTCTAATATTCTAACCTGATATTTGCTTATCAAAGTGCTTCACAGCCCAGGACTAGGCTGAAAATTTAAAAGTCAAAATAAACATACACACATCATACTTACCTCCTGTAAAGTCTACTTATCAATCTCTTACTCCTTTCCTGCATCCTGTTTGTCCACTGTGATCAATGCAATTCTCAGTCCTCCATTTTGAAAATTGCCTTTACCCCATAACAGCTTCCTGGTCAGCACACTTATGGCCCATACTCACGGGCTACAATGTCGCCGCAACATGCGGCGCGCGCGTGTTGCGGCGACAGGTCGCCCGTGAGTATGCGGCGTTGCATGGGCGCGCACCCCGAACTGTCGCCCGTCGCTGATGTTGCCAGGTGATTGGCGCGGTCAATCGCCTGGCGACAGTCGCTGCCGCAACTGTCGCTAGTCCGCGTGAGTACGCGGACTAGCGACAGCAACATAATTGTAAATAGACGGCGCTTCCGGCGGGGGGAGGGACAACAGCGACAGCTTCCGCCGCATCAGTTGCCAGGTCCCTCCGCCGTGTGTATGCGGAGGGACCTGGCGACGAGCTGTTGCCGGCATGTCGCGCACACGCTCCCGTGTGCTAGCGACATGCCAAACAGTTGCCCGTAAGTATGGGCCATTAAACTGTATTATTGCCCACTCAAGCCATAGGAAAACATGAACATTACCTTTCTCGTCAGTTGTTCTTTCAGTTATAACTGACAGCAACTGATTTAGGCCTCTTTTCCATGGCCTGTTGAACTGTGTGCTCAGCAAGCAGTTACCAGGCAGCAACAACCAGTTACCAGGCAGCTGTGAGCGTTTGAGAGGCATTTAACTGCCTATCAACAGTCCGTGGAAAAGAGGCCTTATTTCAGTTCTGACAAAATCTTTTCAGAACTGGAAGGAATCGTTTTAAAATGATGAGCTACATAATTTTACTGGTTTCATGTTCTGTTTAAGCTTGCTAGCTACGAAAACACTAGAAACTGCATTTCTTAATCTCATACTTCAGTATTATTCATCCACCCCACGTTATTTATGTCATTTCACCTGTTTGGCCTCATTCCTGGGACACGTTGTGTATGTTTAGACTGATCTGGTCAGAACTGCCTTATTATGGTGGCCACTAATGATCCAATCTTTTTCATCCAATCTTACCAAATCTATGTAGTATAAGGGTAAATTGAGTGAATATATTGAATGGATACTTCAGGCAGTTACCTTATATTATAAAGAAATGGTAAGATTGGATGAAAAAGATTGGATCATTAGTGGCCAGCTTGATATTTGTGAGGTAGAGAGAAGCGCTGCAGTCACCTGTGACAGTGTGATGGGTTTGGCTCACCCCGAGGCCTCTTCCACGGGCTGTTGAACTGCGAGCTCAGCAAGCAGTTGCCAGGCAGCAGTGAGCAGTTACCAGGCAGCAGTGAGCAGTTACCAGGCAGGAACAAGCAGTTACCAGACAGCAGTGAGCAGTTACCAGGCAGGAACAAGCAGTTATCAGGCAGTTGTGAGTTTGAGGAATTTCACTGCCTATTAACAGTGGAAAAGAGGCCTGAATCAGTTGCTGTCAACTATAACACAAACTGACGTGAAGGGCATTCACCATGTTTCCCTCTGAGGCAGTTCACTTCCTTGCATTATAAGACAAGTGTAAACTGACCCACCGGAAAACATGGAAAATTCCTTCTCATCGGTAGTGAGGGCTGGAAATGTCGATTGGAATGGAATTCTGCTTTCTGAGAAGTATATTTCCAAAATTGGAATTTCTGATTTTCAAGCAAATCGGAATCTCCTGTTATTGTTTCTTTGTTTTTGCTATTTTTTTAATAAAGTTTTTTTTAAATAGTTTTTTTTTTGTGTGCAATATCTGCTATATTTTGCTGATTTGCGCTATTGTGCATAATCTGGATTTCCAACTGGCAGCCGCGGTACACTTCCGAATTCTCTGATTGACCTAATAATTCTTGAGTCTTGTGATTGTCCTAGAAAATCGGAGTTTAGGTACTCAGAAATATCGATCTCGGGAATGTGGAATTCCGACTACCAAAGTCCACCACAGAAAGATTTCCGATCAGCAGTTGGAATTCGGAAGTTCATGCCTACTTATCGGTTGTCTGTTGCATTGGGGATCTTTTCCACTAAGGAATGCAAATCACATTTCTTTCTATTTTCCACTATTGCGGTTCTTTCGGGTGTACGGCGCTGCGTCCGGAGCTGTTCCTGAGTAATTCCCTTTGGAAAAGCCAGTCACATGATTCAAAGCAAGCCTGGTGCTGGCAGCAGAGTTGGTCTTCATTGGCTAGTGCTCAGCTCTTAAATGACAACTGAAGCGAGAGGGATCTGGGGCTGCCATATTTATTTCCTTACTAGCTGATGACCCGGCGTTGCCCGGGTATGCATTTGCCTGGTGATGGCTCGGCTCCAACCTCTTTTTATAACCCTAACACACAATTACTCAATGACCTAGTTTGTGAACTTTGCAGTCTTTGGCATCAATAATTTGCATTGAAATGAAACGAACTGATTAGCTGTTTGTGTCTCCACCCCCTTTTCTGAGTTTAAACCCAGCCACCCAATGACCAACTGTACCAGGTTTGAGGCTTGTGCCATTAAGAGTGCAAGAATGGCAGCAATCAAATATTCCGTTTGAAAATCAATAGGTTAATTTTGATTGGCTTTTGTAGGCTCCACCCACTTTTCTGAATATTAATCCCAGTCACCTACTGACCAACTGTGCAAAGTTTGAAATCCCTGCCATTAACAGTGTAAGAATTGCTGCAGTTTACATTTTCCCAGTGAAATATGTATTTTGTCTCCGCCCACTGATGACCCCGGTGTTGCCCCGTTGTGTATCTGGCTGGTGTTTGCTGCGCCCACTTTTTCTAACCCTAACACACAATGAATAAATTACTCATTGACCAAGTTTTTGAGCTTTGCTGTGTTTGGCATTAATAATTTGCACTAAAATGAAACCTAGTAATTTGCCTAGTGTTTTCCTACCCTCTGGAGGATCCATCTGTTGGGCCGCCACCTCCCATCCAGTGACATAGCCCCCCACTTCGCATTAAATAATGTGCTCTTTCCCACGCCAGTATGGTAGCCAGTAGCCAGGCGGGCTCCCTACCACCCCAGTATAGTAGCCAGATGAGGTCCCCTTCCTCCCCAGTATGGTAGGCAGCTAGGTGTCATGTCATACCCGCCACCCCCTTCCTGGAGCATTGCAGGGCGCACTGGGAAAGGTTACAGGCAGCACACTCACCTCTTACAGGCTCCAGGCACTAGAGGTCCCGTCTACCCGCTCTGCACCACCGCCGCTCTGCACTTCCTGCTTCAGAGATTGGCACTAGAGCCTAAACTGAGAAGCAGGAAGTATGGAGCAGAGCTGACAGACGGGACCTCCAGCGCCTGGAACCTATAAGAGGTGAGTGTGCTTCCCCACTGTGATCTATTCAGGAGGACTAAATGTCTGGGAGGACAAGTGCCCCCCCCCAGGAGCATGAGCCCAGTTGTGGCGGTGACCACCACTGCTCCCATCCCTTTATATCTATACTGGGAAGGGAGCCACTTAAAACCAGGGGGGGGGGGGGGGGCACACCTGGCAGTTTGGACTCTCCACCTTTAGCGCAGGAGAACCTTGTCCCGGCCCAGCGTCTGATGTCCTGTGCTGGAGTCAGCGGCAGTTTGGTATCAGAGAACACAGCGTAAGAGATGTCTGTACCACTTTTCTTCCAACAACAGCAGGATCTATTTAAAGTGTACCTAAGACAGAGGGATAGAAGAGATATATACATACCTGAGGATTCCTCCAGCCCCCTCTGGCCTGAACGCCTTCTGGAGCTTCAGTAACGGGTCCCGTAAGTTTGGCCAGTCGGCGCATGCACAGTGCGGCTGCACGCACTCTGTCTTGCTCCTGCGGCTGATAGCGTTCTGCACCTGCAAAGTTGAAAAGTACTGGCGCAGAACACTCCCAGACGCACGATCGTGTCAGTAAGCCCCGACTGGCAAAACTTACCGGACCCATTATCGAAGACCCAGGAGGCGGAGGACGGCAGCGTGAGAGCGATCAGGCCAGAGGGAGCTGGAGGAAGCCCCAGGTATACATAAATTTCTTCTATCGCCCCTTCTCAGATTCCCTTTAAGACATATACATTTAATAACTGGCTGTTGGATTCTGGCCATACTGAGAGCCGTACCGTCCATCTTGTTGGTGTAACTGGAGAGACTGCGGACTGTAATTTACGAGGCGATGATTAGAAGGGGAAGAGGCGAGGATGTAAATTTCCTGGTAAGACAATCCAGCAGCTATGTGAGCCCTCACCAATGAGGACCAGTCACCAGCACATGCTGTATAGAAATACAGGATCTTTTCAAAAAAATAGCATATTGTGATTAAGTTCATTATTTTCTGTAATGTACTGATAAACATAAGACTTTCATATATTTTAGATTCAAATACACACAACTGAAGTAGTTCCAGCCTTTTATTGTTTTAATATTGATGATTTTGGCATACAGCTCATGAATACCCAAATTTCCTATCTCCAAAAATTAGCATATTTCATCCGACCAATAAAAGAAAAGTGTTTTTAAAACAAAAAAAGTCAACCTTCAAATAATTATGTTCAGTTATGCACTCAATACTTGGCCGGGAATCCTTTTGCAGAAATGACTGCTACAATGCGGCGTGGCATGGAGGCAATCAGCCTGTGGCACTACTCAGGTGTTATGGAGGCCCAGGATGCTTCGATAGCGGCCTTAAGCTCATCCAGAGTGTTGGGTCTTGCGTCTGTCTCTCAACTTTCTCTTCACAATATCCCACAGATTCTCTATGGGGTTCAGGTCAAGAGAGTTGGCAGGCCAATTGAGCACAGTAATACCATGGTCAGTAAACCATTTACCAGTGGTTTTGGCACTGTGAGCAGGTGCCAGGTCGTGCTGAAAAATGAAATCTTCATCTCCATAAAGCTTTTCAGCAGATGGAAGCATGAAGTGCTCCAAAATCTCCGGATAGCTAGCTGCATTGACCCTGCCCTTGATAAAACACAGTGGACCAACACCAGCAGCTGACATGGCACCCCAGACTATCACTGACTGTGGGTACTTGACACTGGACTTCAGGCATTTTGGCATTTCCCTCTCCCCAGTCTTCCTCCAGACTCTGGCACCTTGATTTCCGAATGACATGTAAAAGTTGCTTTCATCCGAAAAAAAAAGTACTTTGGACCATTGAGCAACAGTCCAGTGCTGCTTCTCTGTAGCCCAGGTCAGGCGCTTCTGACGCTGTTTATGGTTCAAAAGTGGGTTCATGCTTCCATCTGCTGAAAAGCTTTATGGAGATGAAGATTTCATTTTTCAGCACGACCTGGCACCTGCTCACAGTGCCAAAACCACTGGTAAATGGTTTACTGACCATGGTATTACTGTGCTCAATTGGCCTGCCAACTCTCCTGACCTGAACCCCATAGAGAATCTGTGGAATATTGTGAAGAGAAAGTTGAGAGACGCAAGACCCAACACTCTGGATGAGCTTAAGGCCGCTATCGAAGCATCCTGGGCCTCCATAACACCTGAGCAGTGCCACAGGCTGATTGCCTCCATGCCACCCCACATTGAAGCAGTCATTTCTGCAAAAGGATTCCCGACCAAGTATTGAGTGCATAACTGAACATAAAAAAAACACTTTTCTTTTATTGGTCGGATGAAATATGCTAATTTTTTGAGATAGGAATTTTGGGTTTTCATGAGCTGTTTGCCAAAATCATCAATATTAAAACAATAAAAGGCTTGAACTACTTCAGTTGTGTGTAATGAATCTAAAATATATGAAAGTCTAATGCAGGGGTCTCAAACTCAATTTACCTGGGGGCCGCAGGAAGCAAAGTCAGGATGAAGGTGGGCCGCATAAGAGATTGCACAAAAAAAGTGCTCAAATGTCATTATTAACAGTTATAATTATTTCTTCTGAACATGAAGTGTCCTACCTTATAGTTCGCTTCAGTGCTCCCATTACAAGTAATCCGCCGTGTCCCCACCGCAAAACGAGGGCTGCAGAGCCCCCAAATCACCCGGGGGGGCAATCCGACGGCATTTCCTGGAAGGGACAGAGCTTTCAGCTTCAGCTCTGCCCCTCCTGACGTCAATCGCCGCCTCTGCCCGCCCCTCTCACTCTTCCTTCAGAGAGAGGGGCGGGGAGAGGCGGCGATCCGTGCGGCGATTGATGTCAGGAGGGGCAGAGCTACAGCTGGAAGCTCTACCCCTCAGCGCAGTCGTGGATGTTTGCCCGGGGGATTTGGGGGCTCTGCAGCCCTCGTTTAGCGGCAGTGATGCGGCGGATTACTTGGGAGCACTGAAGCGAACTATATGGTAAAATAGTTTGCTTCCGTGTCTCTTGCTTTTGCTGGCGCGGGCCACAAAATATTGTACCGAGGGCCGCAAATGGCCCGCGGCCCGCTAGTTTGAGACCCCTGCAGTAGATAAATCATCAGATAGATCTCTGATCTATCTGATGTGTTTAGGATTTTTTTTTTACTAGGAACAGATTTCCAATAGATTTCAGTATGAAATCGGACGAAAATCGATTGATTGGTCAATCGATTTGCGATCGATCAATCGGCCGAAAATCGGCTGAGTGTATGGGCCCCTTAACTCTGATAGGGCACTTTTCACTCTGATAAGACACGTTAACTCTGATAAGGCACGCTATTTGTTATGGTGAATCAACCCCATAGGGTGCATTTCTCTATGCTTTGCTTCTATCCTGTGCAAGAGTTCAGGTCCACTTCAAGAGAGGACTCTGAGGGTGGGGTTTCCTCAGCTTCATCACCCTGTCAGGGTTGCAAGGAGGCGGGGCACAGACCACTCTGCCAGCTCAGGGTAACATTTGTGTCTGGTGCATTTGGTCTACAAACACATTCTTAAATATCTCGATGCCTGTCCTCTGTATTTTGGACAAGCAGATTCTTTCTCACAGAAATCCTTCCTGGTGTTCCCATCTATAACTGCACACAGCCAGATGTGGAGGTCGGTGACGGAGGAGGCGGAGGCTTGCGCGGGGTTAACGTAGGCGATTTCAGATTCTGCCTGTTGAACAAAGGGATAGATCTCGGCATTCCTGCCAATACTTACAGCTGTGTTTGCGCACTACCAGCTGTGCGTAGCCGGTAATCCTAGAAGAACAGTACAGACATGTCTGTAAATTACTGTATGCTGCAAAAGGGACATTTGTCTTCAACGTTAAAGCCAAACTCCGGGAGTAGTAAAAACCAGACCCCCGACAAAGCGGATAAGTAGAAATTCTTTACTAAACATGGTGGGCATCAGGACAGCTTCCAGTACAAGACTGCTCCCCCTCTTTTTCCTACTTAGTCCCGCTCTGGTATCCTTTAAAGGGTACCTGAAGTGACTTGTGCTATGATGAGATAAACATGTATACACATAGTACAAATCATACTTACAACTGGCCTGTGTTCACGTTTTTATTTTTTTTTCATTGCGAGGGTTAATAAACCAGTGCTTTATCTCTGCAGTCAAGAAAACTAATCAGAGGTCATAAAACTTCTGTGTGACTGTACAAACACTTAGGGCTCGTCTCCACTAGTGCGGCGTGCGTCTTGCAGACGCACGCCGCTCTGAGCCGGTGAGCGGGATCGCAGGCGAATCCCATGAGCCGTGCCATGCACGGCTATGGGATTCGCAGCCTCTGCGGCGAATTCTGCCGGGGGGTTCCGGGCGAATCGCTCCCGCAAGCGATTCCGCCGCGGCGCCGTCATCCCCTATGGCAGAGTTTCCCCGTGCGAATCATGTGCGGGGAAACTCTGCAGAATCGCCGGTGAAACCGCCCTAGTGGAAACGGGCACTTACCGTAAAAGGATTGTGTTTGAAAGTTCACTAGGTTAACCATTTAACCATCACTCTGCGTGGGAGCTGAGCAAACAGCTTCCATGTCGGTATGATGAACTCTCCTGATTCCTAAATTTTCAACACTTAAAATGGAAATGAGGATCAGGAAGGTTTTCTTTAGGATTAGTTCTGCAGATATAGGGGCCGGCTTATATGTGAGTCAGACTTAAATTTCGATTAACAGCTGGGGGGTTGGGTGTCTCTCTCACCCCAAAGCAGAGCTGCCGCAGATGTATTCTAGCGTTATTGAGTAGAAAGGATTTGGTCCGAAAGAAAAGCTCCTGGGAACATGAACGAGTGTCTATGCACCTAGATAGGTAAGGCCTAGTTCACAATACAATACATAATCGCAATCGCTTCGAAATTTTGCAAAGCATTTTTGTGACTTCTTTTACACTGCAAATCGTGATTCTGATTTTCCCTGGATGCTAGCAACACAAGAAGAAAAATTGCAGCCTTCTGGACTTTTTTTTTATTGCAACAAAAACCGGAATCTAGTAGAGTAGAAAAACGATGTGTGGCTGGCAGAGGCGGGACAAGGTCCTCCAGCACCCAAGGCTGAGACACCAAAGTGCGCCCCTCCATCCCTCCCGCCCCAGCCGCCACACACTGATTGATATTAGACTAAGAGGAGCCCCAAGGCCCCCAACCTCCCAACACCTTAATCTCTAGTTGTCTGGATTGCAGTCACTGCCATGTATTCCCTCTTATTAATTTTCTCTGCTTCAAACACAATAGGGGAATGATAGTTGAGTGAGTTGTGCGCCCCCTCCTGCACTGCGCCCTGAGGCTGGAGCCTCTCCTGCCTCTGCCTCGGCACGGCCCTGGTGGCTGGCACACGAGCAGTACACTCGTTAGACAGCTGGATCCTGGTTAAATATACACCGTGCTCACCATCTCATACACAGTTCAATATGGTTGGTTAGAGTCAAAGTAGATTGGGCACCGGTTGCAATAATCCAGTAGTTACTTTAATCCAATAATAGCAAGAAGTTTTAAATCAGGATGATACAATTTATTGGCTAACTACAAATGAATAAGAATAAACAAGCTTTCGGCCTTGCAGCCTTCGTCAGGTTTACATCCTGTTAGTTTGCAGGCTGGTGGTACAGACAGCTTATATACATGCAACATCAAAAGGGAAAACAGATATTTTTTCAAGCTTAAATACGTCATTAAGATACCTTAATACAAACAGACCATCTAAATGGGGTAAGATAAGGATCCTTGTTTACTCCATTGCTCACAGACCTGGTATTAGGATTGACCCAGAGGTATCGTAAATTCCAATCCAATAAGGTACAGGTTACACACAGGAGTGAGATAGGCCGGCCTTTCTCATTCCTGTGTGTAACCTGTACCTTATTGGATTAAAGTAACTACTGGATTATTGCAACCGGTGCCGATCTACTTTATCTCTAACCAACCATAAAAATCGGAATCGCATGCAAAATCACATCAAAATAAGAATTGCATGTAAAATCGCAGCAAAATTCAGAATCGCATGTAAAGTAAAAGAGCCCTAAGTACGATTTTTAAAGGAATGTGCGTTTTTGCATATTCCTATATGGAAAATTTCTATAAAAATGGTACAGACAGCACGATTTCGATTTTCTGAAAATCAAAAAGCTGCAGTGAGAACACTCTCATAGGGTGACACTGCTTTAGCGCTTTGCTGATTGCTGGCGATTGGCAAACTGCATGCAATCACTCACGGTGTGAGCCAGCAATAAGGGTCTTCCACTGAGATCATCTGGAGAACCTGACTCATGACTCAAAAGAACCCAGCAGCATTTGTAGCACCCAGGGCATCTCAAAAGTACATTAAAAATGCATGCCAACAATGTGGCTCATTACGCAAAAAATTTTTTTTTACAATTATTTGTTAGAGGCTTGTTATACTCTACTCTACTGCCACGGAAAGAGCAGGCAGATAGGGATTGCTGTAATTAGCAGTAGCAATGAGCAAGCTCTGTCAGCTCTGGTGGATGTGCCTGACTACATCCAGTGTTCATCAGCTGTATGTTACCTGGCCTGCCTCATCTGTGCTCCAGCTCCTCATCCAGCTTGTATGGCTATCCATGTTCTGCTCCCCTCGCTTGACCTCATCCTGTGACCTCGACTTTTCCTGCTTTGACCTCTGCCTGTTGTCAGCCTGTCCTGACTTGTTTCTTTGGCTTGGCGCCTGGTCATTCCAGCTCTGATCTGTGTCACCAGAACTATGTTCATATTGCACAGTCTCCTGTTCTTCCTATTTCTGGGGGCTCAGGAGCTGTAAAACTGCTGGTCACTAGTAGCAAAGAATCATTACCCACTAGGGATACTGGTTCATTGTCCCTTGTGGAGTGCTCTAGTGGAGACCGAATGTGGTTTAAATTATATAACAACATATTTTTCTTAAGAAATCTTTATGGTATGTGTGACTAGGGGTGTGCTGGGGGCATGATCAGGGGTGTGGCAGGGGCTTGGCTTAAGTGTCCCTCTTTCTCATCTCAAAAAGTTGGGAGGTATGGTGGCACAGCTTTGCAATTTGGGCTGCGCAGCAGAACGGGAGCCGGGGCTGAATCGATAATCGCTGTGGCCCCCAGTGGAAATAAGCCTGTACACTTCAAAGGTTGGGAAATCCTGCAGCAAGCACTGGCAGTACCTGCATGGCTCAACCACTTTTTTTAACACGCACGCACACATGCACACACACACACCACAATTTAACTTTACCTGGGCTTAGGTGGGCACACCAAGAGAATTTCCCCCTTCTCCGGCTCTCTGGTCTGCCTGCACCACCTCAGTTCAGGAAGCCGACATACATCTCCTGAAGCTCAACCCCCCTGGAAGGCCTCAGGCCTGGATGGCATGTCTTCATTATGCCTGAGAACCTGTGCAAGCCAGCTGGCCCCAGTCCACACCTCCATATTTAACAGTTCCCTGTCGGAGGGCAAAGTTCCCTCCTGCCTAAAAAAGTCAACAATCATTACAGACTCCAAAAAGCCAGGAGTCACAAACCTCAACAGCTTCAGGCCTGTTGCCCTAACACCAACCATCATGAAGATCTTTGAAAGACTGGTTCTCACACATCTGAAGCACTACTCCAATGTTCTACTGGATCCACTTAAGTTAACATACGAGGCAAACAGGTCCATAGAGGATGCCATCGACATCAGTCTGGCATTCATCACAGAACATTTCGACAGACCTGACAACTACGCCAAGATCCACTTCCAGGACTTCAGCTTTGCGATCAACACCATTTGCCCGAACATCATGTCCAACTTGGAGTTGACGCCAGGTGTGTGGATCATGGACTTTCTCACCAACAGGACACAGCTAGTCAAGCTTTGCAGCTTCTCCTCGCGTGTTAAAACCACCAATCATAGGTGCCCTGGAAGGGTGTGTCCTGTCCCCGTTCCTGTTCTCCTCAACTGTGCGAATTAGAGCAAAGTCAACAAATTGGTCCTATATGCAGAAAAAAACTGTTGAACTGACTGTGGGTTTTATAAGCACAGAGGTCCCCAGGGTACAAAGCATCCAGTTCCAAGGTACTACCATCACCTACGATTTGGATGGGGCAAGAACACCACCAAGACCCAGAAGAAAGCCCAGTAGAGGTTGTTGCTCTTAAGACAACTAAGAACGTTTGGTATGCCGCAGGTTTTGCTTCTACACTCCCACCATCAAATCCATCCTCGGCTCCTCCATCATTGTCTGGTTCTCAGGCCCAACTGCATGTGACAGGCACAAACTACAAAGAGTAGTCAGCGGAGAGGATCATCAGGACACCCTTGTCAACGTTGGACCTCCTCCACACATCCAGACTAAGGTCCAGGGCAAACAGGGTAACACTTGACCCCTCCCACCCTGGCAGTCGTTTCTTCAACCTCCTCCCTTCAGGCCGTCGCTACAGGACAATTCCCACCAAGATATCCGACATGTGCCTGTATGTATACTGCATACTTCCCCACCTCTTGTCCCCCCCCCATTCCTTTAGATTGTAACCTCGCAAGGGCAGGGCTCTCTCACCCTTTGTGTCCTGGATTTTGTTATTCATTTCATAGCTTGCACTCTGCTATACATGTTATTCATCATGACACATTTGTGCTTGTAACCACCATTTGTGGATTTTGTACCAATGACCATATTTGATGTTTAGCATTGTCTGTATCATTATGTACCCCATGTTTGTTTTCTTACTTTGTACAGCGCCACACACACTGTGTGTTGGCGCTTTATAAATGAATAATAATAATAATATTGTGCCTATTATTGGTAACACCTGTGCATCATTTAAAGGGGCCCATACACCTAACGATTTTCCCGCCAATATACGGCCGATTCGATCACAGTGATTGAATCGGCTGTGAAATCGCCGCGCACACCGCTGACAGAACGATCGATTTCCGTCCGAAATCGATCGTTCCCATCGATTCTCGTCAATCCCTCCGTGCGGAAGATTTTTCTGGATCGCCGGCGGGTCGGGAGTGCGTCGATAGCGCCGTTCGAATGCCCGACGACCGAAGCAATACAGCGGGTATACATTACCTGCTCCGGCCGGCGCGAGTCCCCTGGTTCCCGCTGTCTTCTTTCCGCGCTGGGTTCCGGACCGGCTGCAGCTACACAGAACTTCCTGTCCAGGGAGGAAGTTTAAACAGTAGAGCGCCCTCTACTGTTTAAACTTCCCCTGGACAGGAAGTTCAGTAGCTGCAGGAACGGTCCGGAGCGGAGAAGAACACAGCGGGGACCAGGGGACTCGCGCCGGCCGGATCAGGTAATGTATGCAGGGGGGACGGCAGCAGCGGCAGCTCCACAGACTGTGATCAGATTCAGGCTGAAATCGATTCACAATCTGTTTGCAGTAAAGGCAGCCATACGATCCCTCTCTGATCAGGTTCGATCAGAGAGGGATCTATCTGTTGGTCGAATCTGATGGCAAATCGACCAGTGTATGGCCACCTTTAAGGGTACCTGAGATAAAAAAAAAATTAAGCATTTGTACTTACCTGGATCTTCCTTCTGCCGCTTTAGTACATTGTCTCCTTCACCATCTTCCGATTCCGCCTTCTGATTCTCTGCTGACTGGTCCGGTCTGATCCTCCAGTCATCCCAGTCGGCGCGTACTGTGCAGGCATGACCTGGCCATACACCCGCCCCCAGGAGTGCTCTGCACCTGCGCTGGTGCAGAACACTTCCGGCGACAGGGGCGTGCAAGTATGAATAAATGCTTTCATTTTTTTATTATTGTCTCAGGTTTCATGAGAAACTAATAAAACCAGGAATGTCATTGATATCTGCCTGACATCTAGAATATCTGCATGATAATTTCCCGCCTTTACTACTGCAATGCCCTTCTGTCTGGTCTCCCTATGACCCGAACAGCCCCACTGCAGTCCATCATGAATGTGGCATCCAGAATTATCCACTGCTCCCATCGCTCCACCACGGCGGATCCCCTCCTTGAATCCCTCCACTGGCTTCCTATCCAGTCCAGAATCAGATTCAAGATACTGTGTCTGACCTACAAATCTGTCCACAAAACCTGTCCAACCTACATTTCCGATCTTACTCAGAGGTACACACCTAGCTGCTCACGCCGCTCTTCCAATGAACTTCGCCTAACCGCCCCCCGCATCACCCAGTCCCATGCACGCCTCCAGGACTTCTCAAGAGCTGCACCAACACTATGGAACTCTCCCTACCTCCACCCATTAGGGCAGCCCCTTCCTTCAACATCTTCAAGAAAGCCCTCAAAACTCACCTTTTCACTCTGGCCTACTACCCCTCACAAGTGCTCTAAACCCACAGCTGAACTCTGGTCCCCTACCTTCCGTGTCCTTACCTCTCCCTCTAGATTGTAAGCCTTTGGGCAGGGTCCTCCTCCTTTTGTGTCCTACCTGATCATGCACCTCCATTACTGTGAACCCATGCTATGCATTTGAGTGAACCTAACTTGCCTAATCTCCATGCTCCCATCCAGTGACTGACTAAGCATTACCTTGTACTCATACTGTGCTGCATGATCTGGTCTTTCTTGTATTCAGGTATTGTCATTTTGCTGTATGTCACCCCTAAATATTGTCTGTAACCTTAACTAATGTCCAGCGCTGCGTAATATGTTGGCACTTTATAAATACAATAAATAAATAATAAAATGTTGATAAAATCTACTTGTCAGAAAGGGAGCCAACAGTCTAAAGAGGGCTGAAGGAAGCCTCAGGTAAGTATAAAGGTGCCTATACATCAGAAGATCGAATCTGATTGGAAAGATCAATTTCGGGCTGAACATGTCGATTGGACATGCTGCAAGATGTCGGGCCATCGTGGTCGATCTTGTGCGCAGCGGTAATGGCGAGCAATATCGGGACGGGTGACGCACATGACGAAACCCCCAGCACTGTCCCCCTAATGTTCAGTGCGCCCCCTGGTGCTCAGTGCAGTATCCATTTCCTGTCCGTGTCCGCCGCTGGCTGTGCGCTCCTCTGTCCATACACGTGGTTGCCAGAATAATGTGGGCTAGTGCAGCCACGTGGGGCGCGGACACGGAAAAGTAATGTATAGTGCACTGGGCACCGGGGGGTACACTGAACATTGGGGGCAACAGTGTCGGGAATTTCCTTGCTCGTCGTTCCCAACGTGCAACGACCTACGACAACAGCCCGATATCTTGCAGCATGTCCAATCGACATGCTCGGCCCGAAATCGGTCGCATCGTCGGTCAGGCATGCACTTGGCGGCACCAATTTATATCCGATTTGATAACAATTATCGAATCGGATAGTCGACCGTCCGCCAAGTCGCCTGGTCTATGTCGAGTACATTTGAAATCGGCACCGGTAGACTTGGGCGCAGGATACAGCGGTATAGGAATGATTCCTATTGCTATTGAAGTCTATGGAGGCGCCGGCTGCGCCCAAATCTAGCAGCGCTGAAAAGCACTGCTCCGTCTATGGGTATCATTCATAAAGGTGCAGTCGGTAGTGCGGGAAAACACCGTTCTTCTCCGCAAGCGGTGCTTATGACTTCTGGGTGGTCATTCATAAAGAAGTTGCCTGTTGCGATACAAGTGCGGAGGTTTTCTGGAGGAAGCTGGCGGTAGCGTGGCGGAAGACATGCGGAAAGATAAAAGCTGCCCGATTCCCTCCGTGCGCTCCTCTGTCTGATGCTGCTTGGGAGGTCCGTCCCATTCATTTACACGTAATCCGCCCGCCTATCGCTACTGTCGAGCAAGTGGTATTTTCCTTCCGGATATACCGCTTGCTCTAATCTTTATGAATGGACGTGTTTGTAACTTTTTCTAGATAAATCTAGAAAAACTCCGCACAAGGCGGAAATGTATCGCTCTGTCAGCTTTTCATGCGGAAAGAGCCTTTATGAAAGGGGATTATGCTGAGTGGTCGGTAAAGTCACCGGTATTAAGCATTTCCGCATGCGGGAATGCTTTATGAATGATAGCCTATATGTCCCAGAAACATCACTGATGTCATCTGCCATCTAGAATATCTGCATGTCAATAAAAGTTACTTCTTGACTTTTTAAATATTTGCTTGTCCTTGGTAACTTCTGCCTGAAATCACCAGTGGACAATAGTCACCTCAGCCAGGAGACACACCCAGCGTGGGGCAGCCGTGGTGGTCCCTGTGCTGGTGGTGGGACACGTCGCATGGAGTGCTGCGGGAGGCAGGGGGTTAAGCAGGGGGCGTCTGCTGCTCATGCGCTGCCCGGGGAGGAGGAAGAGGAGGGGAAGCCGCTGCTGCCAGCTGCACAGCCGCTTCTCACTGCTGGGACTCGGGACTTCTCCTTATCAGAGTGGAGGAAGGGCGGGGAGGGGGAGCACCGGCGCTCCGGACTAGTTCTGATCACTGGCGGAGAGGAGCGGGGAGGGGGAGCCGGCGCTCCGGAGATGGCTTTCAGGAGGAGGAAAACTTACCCCATCTTCAGCCAAGAGTTTGTGATCCACAACCATGCGGACATCGGCTTCTTCTTCATCATCTGTATCCTCATCGGGCTCATGTTTGAGGTAGGAGGACCCCTTCCTCGCTTCCCAACCCCCAAATATTCCAGGAGGAACCCCTCTCCCTTCCCAATCCCCAAATATTCCAGGAGGATCCCCCCTCCCTTCCCAATCCCCAAATATTCCAGGAGGAACCCCCTCCCTTCCCAACCCCCAAATATTCCAGGAGGAACCCCCCTCCCTAACCCCCAAACATTCCAGGAGGAACCCCCCTTCCTTCCCAACCTCCAAATATTCCAGGGGTAACCCCCCTCCCTTCCCAACCCTTAAATATTCCAGGCATCCCCACTTAGGCTTCCCCCCAGACTCTCCGTGTCCTCGTCCAGATCTTCCAGAGTTGCATGCACACAGAGCTTTTTGCCTTTTTAGGGAAGTCTGGGCACTTTAATATTTATGGGATTGATGATGATGTGTCCATCCCTCAAATTTTCCGCTTTCTACTATTTCTTCAACCACCTCGGCTGCATTCCAGTGTCGTAATTACTCAACAGCTCCCCCTGTTGGAAGGGGCACCTTGAGCCTGCAGCTGGATATGCTCTGGTCGCTCTCAAGTTTGCCAGGTGTCACTTTATCGTGAGATAGTTCGTAAAGTTTGGGGATGGTTCTGTAAAGGTTCTGATTACGGTAAGCAGAACTTTTGATTTATGGTTACTGCCTTGGAGAGCAGGGCTGGTGTGATTTCGGAAGGCCCGTGATTGATGGTTTGATTCACCGAGTTGTCAGTTACTCATTAGAGTCCAGATCGGATTAGCTCAGTGCTAAGTTTTTAATTCTGGTAGATCGAAATAAACTTTAAGTTTAACTTTTATAAGTTTTGTGTCGGCTTTGCTCTTATTCAAAGAATAGGCTATTCAATTCTTATTAAATTCAAATAGGCTATTTGAAGTTTGCGTTTTTGGTGGCTTCATTGTGGCAGTAGCGTTCTTCCAGATTAAAGGGCTTCATGTGTTGAGTTGGTCAATCTCACAGGAGATCGTGGCCCTGACTAATTTAAAATTCATGGTGTGACAAAACCCTTGTGGACCAAAGCCACGGAGCGGGCATCAGGAATTAGGCTTAGGTCACATTGTGCCGGAGTGGCAGCATAGACGTATAATATACATATGCTGTCTTTCTGGTGTTCCATGGCAGTGACCCCCACACACGCTGTACTTGGAAGAGACTGCATGCCTTTTTTATGGCAACTCATTCACGATCTGAAACAGTTAAGAAGGTCTCTGGATTGTACAATATGGAAATGTAACAGAAAACCTTGGACATGGGTAAAGGGGTCCTTGCTTTTCCATAGGAAGAGAGGGAGTCCGTTTTGCCTGTCCATTGGTCCATTTGCATCTGTTCTTGGAAGTGGTCCAGCTGTGGACCTGATTTGAATCAACCCTGAAAGAGCCCGTTCTCTGGATAGCTTCAGTGGAAGTGTGAGGAACGTGCATAGCGTATTTCAGTGGGCGTATCCAAACTCCACTGCAGCATTGGCCCAACTTTGCATCAGGTTTGTTGGCTGTGACATGGCCAAAAACGGATCTGCAACCTCTGTATGCTAGTCTAGTTTAAGGTATCCAGCAGGAAACCTCAAAGGGAACAGTTCTCCAATCACAGCACTCACTATGTCATGAAGTGTTGTAATTGGCTAAATAGTGTGGGTGTATTATTACTACAACCTATCTGAAACCTAGCAGTCCAAGAAGGTGCTGTCCACCCATTCACGTTAATTTCCCTACGAAGTTTCATGCTGGATCCCCTAGACAAGACTAGCATCCGCAGAATCTACAGATGGTAGACTGGCTATTGGTGCCTGTTGGCTTACCATCTCCAGAATAAAGCCCTCTACAGACAGAAGACTATAGAGTAGTAAACCAGGGCTGTGGAGTCGGTACAAAAATCTTCCGACTCCTCAGTTTATGAAACCACTGACTCCGGGTACCCAATATGGCTCCGACTCCTTGACTCCGACTCCTTAGTCTAATGCTGGGTACACACGATGAGATTTCCCGTTCGATTCCCGGATCGATTCGATTAAATCAAACATGTTCGATTGGATTTCGATCGATTTTTTTTTTTTCATGATAGGTATGCAAAATAGACGGAAAAAACGATCGAAATCCAATCGAACATGTTTGATTTAATCGAATCGATCCGGGAATCGAACGGGAAATCTCATCGTGTGTACCCAGCATTATACTTACCAGGGCTGTGGATTTTGTACAAAATCATTCGACTCCTCATTTTGTGAAATCACCGACTCTTGACTCCGACTCCGGGTACCAAAAATTACTCCGACTCCGCAGCCCTGTAGTAAAATCAAACCAAAATCCACTTCTTATCGCATGGAATGACTGGATTGTCTGAGAACTGTAAGTGTATTTTTCTACAGACAGATCAGAAGCAACCAATCATTGTTTTATTGGTTGTTGAGTAGAGTTGGTCAACGAGATGCTAATAGTTTTGAGTTC
This sequence comes from Hyperolius riggenbachi, assembly GCF_040937935.1. Taxonomy (NCBI): domain Eukaryota; kingdom Metazoa; phylum Chordata; class Amphibia; order Anura; family Hyperoliidae; genus Hyperolius; species Hyperolius riggenbachi. The sequence goes on along the minus strand of NC_090649.1, from coordinate 49,888,831 downwards.
ATTCCCGTTTTTTCATTAATTTTATAAATACTTATGGAATTTGAAATTAGACCTACAGTATTAAAATTTAGCAGCTGATGATTTTGATTGACCATGTCTTTGGTTGACCGATCAAATGTTCTGGTAAAAATTGATTGTCGTGCACATGTCATGCTGTGTGTATGTACAGATGATTGAATGACCAATGTAATGTGACAGCTACAAGGACCCGTCAGAACATGCTTGGGTTTAAAACGGGTCTGTGGAGTTGGTACAAATATCTTACGACTCCTCAGTTTATGAAACCTCCAACTTCAACTTTAGGTACCCAAAATTGCTCCAGCTCTTTGACTCTGGCTCCTTAGTGGAGCCCAATGGAGCCCTGGGGCAAAATTAACCTGGGGGCCCCCTCCCTAAGCACATTCATCCCTAGGGCTCTTAAGCCAGCTGCTGCCGCCCTCCAGTTCACCCCCCTTCAAATTTACTGTGTTCTCCCCGGGTCCCTGCACTGTTTTTGTCAGAATAGCAACTTGCCTATCCCGGCGCACTGCTCCAATCATGCTCCTTGTCTTCATCCCCTCTACCTATTTTCCATGACTCTGTGCTTGTCATTGCATAATAACTGGTCGTGGAGAAAAGGCGGACAGTGGGGATGAGGAAAGGGAGCATGAATAAAGCAGCATGCCGGGATAGGTGACTTGCTATTCATGGCAAATCAGTGCAGGGATCTCAGAGGGCACAAGTCAGGGAGAGACCTGGGGGGCCCTGGGGCAATTGCCCCCTTTGCCTCTATGGTAGCGCCGGCCCTGCTTACCAAAGCTGTGGAATTAGTACAAAAAATTATCCAACTCCGACTCCTCAGTTTATAAAACTTCCTGAAAATTGCTCCGACTCCTCAACTTCACAGCCCTGGTTTAATAGAGTTGACTAGAGGAGCCATTGTCCACGTGTGTAGGTTGGTTTGGAATTCTCGTCCAGTTGATAACCCCCAAAGCTTGGCCATGGGTCTGCCCGTGTGTACTAACCCTAAGCCAATCGATTGTTTCCGCTCCCAACCAGCCCTGCAGCCAGTAATGGTTATACCTGCTGTGCTGTAATTACAATATAGATGGGAGGAAGTGGAGGTTCCATGCAGTGCATGTGGGCAAAGCAATCGGCCAAAAAATTCTGTTGAAGAAGACGGACAGTTGCCTGAGATCTGTTAGGTACATTACGCAGGGTATGGCTGTATCTAAAATACTCATGGGCAATCGTTTTGCCTGACAAATATCTGAAGTCTGTCTAGAGCCAAAGCTGCATACACACTTTCAATAATTGTCTCCCCAAAAAATTGTTCTGGGAATAAACATTGTACAGAAGAACTGCTCGGCAGCCAGTTTGGTCGCCCTGAACCGCACATGCACAGCACTCTTGGAGACAGGCTCGTAGGATGGGCCACACAGGAGCAGTTGCACATGACTCATGGCTGTGTCACGCAGTTACCAAGGAGGGGACCCAGAAGGCACCGAGGGACATCACGGGCTACGGGAGGCTGGAGGAAGCCCCAGGAAAGTTCAGTATTCTATTTTTGAGCTCTGTTCAGGGTTCTTTTGAAGGACATCCCCCAGTTATATTTTATATTTAAATCTACTTTTTTTTATTTATTTTTTTTACGGTTTTACTGTTTTTGCTCAATGACACATTCATTGAAGTATGCCAGAGCTAAAACCTATGAACTATTGACCCTTCTTATCTCTTTCCTACTCTCAAGGCTCATACACGCTCAACAAAAGTCTTTTAAATGCAGTATTTGCAAACAACTTGAAGAAGTTGGACAACTTTTGTCAAGTAAAAGACGTGCAAACGAGGCATTATCACTGATAAGACGCAGCTCAAGACCAACGACTGATAAGACGTAGCAACAGTTGGATTGACTTGAGCTACGTCTTATCAGTCGTTGGCCGCCTCTTATCAGTGATAACGTCTTGTCGTTTGCACGTCTTTTACTTGATAAAAGTTGCCCAACTTCTTCAAGTTGTTTAATAATCGTGCATTTAAAAGACTTTTGTTGAGCGTGTGTATGAGCCTTCAGAAGCAATTTTCTGCTAGGAATAGTCGTAATTTCTTATCAGTGAGGTTCACACTGTAGTCTGACCAAGTCCCGACTCAGAGACTCAGACAGGAACTGCTACCGTCTTTCCCCTAAATTAAGACATCCCCCGAAAATAAGACATCCCTTATATTTCAAGCATGCTTGAAATATAAGACATTCCCCGAAAATAAGACCCTCCCCCCCCCCCCCCCCGATCCTCCATGTCGCCGAGCCAACCCCCCCAATCCCCGGCCCGCACCGCCGCTGTGCTGCCGATTTACCTCCCTGCTGCTGGCCCCCCTCCTCCGGCGTACGCTGTGCATAATGCAGATCTCAGATCAGCGGAGAAAGGCATCTAAAGTTGTATAGTAACAGCGCTGACGTATACAGGAAGTAAATAGAGATCACTTCCTGTATGCGGCGATGATACTGTACAAGTTTATCTGCCTTTACCCGCTGATCTGATATTTGAATTATGCACAGCGAAAACAGAGGGGGATTCGACTTCAAAGGAGCAACAAAGGAGGTAAATTGACTGCAGCAGCAGCAGCGCAACCGTCCCGATTGTACTGGATGTCTAAGCTTAGTCAGTTGAATTCCGTGCATTCGCATGGAGAGGTGTTAGTGTCTGCGGCAGGGGCAGGGAGAGGGGGGAATATGCCTATATACGCTGGCTACATAATAGGGGGATTTTGGCCATATACTGGGGGGGGGGGGGGGGGGGGATACACTAGGGGTTTCTTGCTATATACTAGGGGAGATCTAGCTAAATACTGAAGGGGGATCTGCTAGCACCACAAAATATAAGACCTCCCCGAAAATAAGCCCTAGCACATATTTTTAAGGAAAAATTAATATAAGACAGTGTCTTATTTTCGGGGAAACACGGTACTTGCATACCTGATGTTTAACTCTTTCAGGCAGAGAAAATTTTAAAAAAGGAACACAGCATAGTTATTTGTGTGCTAGGCACTGTCCATACACATGTCTATCTTATCATGTCACATGTCATTTTGGGTATCCTTTAAACAGGGTCATATAATTGGCTAATATGGGCTGAGCATGTGGTGTACCCACCCTGCATTTCCCCCCCGGGTACTGGCAGCCCACTTCCCAACCAAGCAACTCAATTTATCCTCTGAGGCCTAGTGCACACCAAAAACCGCTAGCAGATCCGCAAAATGCTAGCAGATTTTGAAACGCTTTTTCTTATTTTTCTGCAGCGTTTCAGCTAGCATTTTGCGGTTTTGTGAAGCGTTTTTGGTGTAGTAGATTTCATGTATTGTTACAGTAAAGCTGTTACTGAACAGCTACTGTAACAAAAAACGCCTGGCAAACCGCTCTGAAGTGCCGTTTTTCAGAGCGGTTTGCGTTTTTCCTATACTTAACATTGAGGCAGAAACGCATCCGCAATCCAAAATCTGCAGCAGCCCGGGAGTATGCGTTTCTGCAAAACGCCTCCCGCTCTGGTGTGCACCAGCCCATTGAAATGCATTACCCTAGCGGATCCGCACCCGCAAGCGAATCGCAAACCGCAGCAGAACCGCTCTGGTGTGCACTAGGCCTGATAGCTGAATCCTCACATGGCCACGTGTGACCTTTGGGTGCCTCTGCAGCTCAGAATCTCGTCTTCATAATTCGATTCCGGGACCTGAAGCAGCCCGACTGGAGGCTGAAAATAAGACTTGACATTATAGAGAAATGTCACCTTTGTTTTATTGTTTAAAACCATAATGTTATGACATATATCAGTGGTGCACCAGTCACTTTGTAATTTAATATGCTTTTTTAAAACCTGATCTTTTCCTTCTGGTTTGCAGCCAGCTGTGAGTGTAACAAGGGCAAAAAACTCAAATATCTGTACTCATTGCTCTCTCTAAAGTACAGACTGCCCAGAAACCCCTCAGTAACTTTCTTTGATGTCAGATAAATCCGTTTTAAAGTAACCTGGGGTCTTTTCCCGGGAGATTTTTTTTTTGTAAGTTGAATTTGATTGTAAGTCGAGTCATACATAATGAAACTTGGATATTTATTTACCTTCGGACAACGCTAGATTTAAAATGGACCTGAATTGTTGCACAGGACAGAAGGAAAACAGAGAGCAATGCAACCTGTATGTGTTTATAGAGTGTAGCCTGTCCAATTCCCACTCGTCTGTGTCTAATCACAAGTTGTAATTTGATCTCTCTTCTGTGCCACCTGACTGCCACGGCAGATAAGCTAATTTGAAAGCACAGGATGTTAATATGTCTGCTTCCATGAAAGCAGGACGTGGACACACTGCATATTTATTGCAGAATTTGTATCAGCTGTACAAAGGAATGTTTTTCTTTAACCTCCCTGGCGTTGCCGTGACAATTTTTCCAAAGCTTTTATGATGCTCATACAGATGATATTATGGTCTGTGCCTGAAATCGGGGGTGTAAGGGTGCCCATAGATGTGTATATGTACCGTCTGATCCCGTGGTGAGCTTAGTATCCTCGCCTGTCACGCCTGCGCTTCTCCTCCTGTGCCATTGTTAGCGCCTGTACCATGTGACAACGCCGCATGTAGTCGCATCTGATTTGATCACAGCGGGATCTGTCCGATGTTTGACCTGGTGGTCAGGTCAAATCTTCTAATGCATGGATATCTTAAAGCACATCTGACCGCAGAACTTCCTCTCTGCGCTAAAAGATAAGCAACAGCATAATAACTTTTAAATAAACATGTATTTGCTACAGCTGGTACAAATCCTGCAATAAAGCTGCAGTGTCCCTCCTTCCTGCTTTCATGGACGCAGACATAGGGTAAACAATCTGTGTTTACAAATGAGCTGCTCTGCCGAGGCAGCCAGCTAACACAGTTGAGAGATCAAATTACACTTGTGACTAGTCACAGATGAGGGGGGATTAGACAGTCTAAACTCTCTAAATACATACAGGGTGCATTCCTCTGTTTTCCTTCTGTCCTGTGCAAGAGTTCAGGTCCACTAGATAGATTGGTGGCCTTGTGCTGATCAGACAGAGGAGGTCAGCCCTCAGCAGCTACGTGTCCTGGGAAACTGGTTTGCAATGCAGGCATCTGGGTCCGTGCTGTAAAATGCTGGCTGGAAGAATTAAAGCATCTGCTTGTCATTTGCTTAATGACCTGGGAGTCTGTTTCTCAGTAAACTGCCCCCCCCATTATTTGCTCAAGATGAGCCGTGTCCAGTGTGAGTCAGGGGGAGGTTTTCACCCTCTCCACCCTCCCCTGGCAGCCCTGTACGTCTGAGGCCGGTTTCACACTACAAACTGGCAGTAGCGTTGTGGTCCGCATCACACCGCCAAAAACAGGCCTTCAGAGAACACGTGTAAGTACACAGTGTTTCCTGTTTGGCCACCAGCCAAGCAGGAAGTGACATGCGCTTGTGGTCACTTCCTGCTTCGGGTATGCGGAAGGGTATTGTAAAAATAGGCTTCCATGCATCGCAACGCAGACATTATAAAAACTTTGCGTCACCATAGAGTAACATCACTTCCGGGCCGACGCAGATTGCCGCGGGTCCTGCATGATAATGTAGTTCTGCGCTAGCATTACATTGGGCACTTTTGGTGCAGCGTACCGCAACATGGAAAGTATGAACCTCCCCATAGGGTGTCATCAGGCTGCGGAAGCAGCGCGGCAATTTGCTGCACTGCGCGAGTGTTAAGGGGCCCTCAGCCTCTGTGCCCGGCCGGTGGTGGACTTGCATGCGTGTCTCTGCTGGTTTCTGTCAGCCTCTGCACTGTCCAGTGCAGGACTTGCATGCGTGTCTCTGCTGGTTTCTGTCAGCCTCTGTGCCGGCTGGTGGGGGAATCCCATGCGTGTCTCTGCTGGTTTCTGTCAGCCCTTGTGCTGGCTGGTGGTGGACTTGCATGCGTGTCTCTGCTGGTTTCTGTCAGCCTCTGCGCCCGGCCGGTGGTGGACTTGCATGCGTGTCTCTGCTGGTTTCTGTCAGCCTCTGCGCCCGGCCGGTGGTGGACTTGCATGCGTGTCTCTGCTGGTTTCTGTCAGACTCTGCACTGGCTGGTGCTGGACTTGCATGTGTGTCTCTGCTGGTTTCTGTCAGCCTCTGCGCTGGCCAGTGCTGGACTTGCATGCGTGTCTCTGCTGGTTTCTGTCAGACTCTGCACTGGCCAGTGCTGGACTTGCATGCGTGTCTCTGCTGGTTTCTGTCAGACTCTGCACTGGCCGGTGCTGGGCTTGCATGCATGTCTCTGCTGGTTTCTGTCAGACTCTGCACTGGCCAGTGCTGGACTTGCATGTGTGTCTCTGCTGGTTTGTGTCAGCCTTTGCGCTGGCCGGTGGTGGATTTGCATGCGTTTCTCTGCTGGTTTCTGTCAGCCTCTGTGCCCCGCCGTTTCTGTCAGACAGGATATTGTGTCCCTGTGCAACCCCAGATTAAGCCTGGCACAGCCGGACGCTGGCAAGGCCTGCCAGTCGCAATGTCATCTCAGGCATGCCGAGCCCCCTGGTAGATCAGACGCCAGCCACTCGTCTTCCTCTGGTGCAGCTTTGAGGACCGGTGTGATGGGCACCTCGGCCTTGTCCTGAGCAGGCTAATTAGCCATTTGTGGAAAGTCTTACTGTGAGAACACCGAGTACAGCCCAGCAGCTCATGCAGAAACGTGTTGTGTAGTTTGCACAGGCCGTCGGACATCTGCAGCTCATTAGCCTGCTGGATAGGGATACTTGTTTTTTTTGCCTAGGGCTACGATCACAGTGGTTGTTGTGTTGCATCTCCTGTGACAGCAGGAACGCTACGCAATGGATTGGGACAGGGGCGCCCCCATTATGCTTGCACTGAGTCTGGTACAGTGAAGCATACAGTCAATGAAAAGTATGCTTTACTTTTTATTATGATTTAGTATTTATATAGCACCGACCTCTTCCGCAGCACTGTGCAGAGTATGTTGTCTTGTACTTAGCTGTCCCTCAGAGGGGCTCACAATCTAATCCCTACCATAGTCATATGTCTGTGTGTTTCGTGTGGTGATCTGCAGTGCAAACTTGGCTCTCCAGCTGTTAAGGAACTACAAGTCCCATAATGCATTGCAGGAGTCTGACAGCCACAGTCATGATTCGTAAAGGCAAATGCACTGTGGGACTTGTAGTTCCTTAACAGCTGGAGAGCCAAGTTTGCAGATCACTGTAGTGTATATACCGTAGTCTAGGGCAAATTTAGGGGAAAGCCAATTAACTTATCTGTATGTTTTTGGGATGTGGGAGGAAACCGGAAACCACGGAGGAAAGCCACACAGGCACAGGGAGAACATACAAACTCTGTGCAGATAGTGCCTTGGCTGGGATTTGAACCAGAGGCCCAGATCTGCAAGGTGAGAGTGCTAACCACTATGCCACCATACTAAGTCAACGAGAGGGAAGGAGCCTACTGTATAGAACCTTCCCAGGCCTCTCACGATGTCCCTGGTACAGCACTATCCTCCAGGGCTGCGGAGTTGGTACAAAAATCTTCCGACTCCAACTCCAGGTGCCCAAAATAGCTCTGACTCCTTAGTCTAATACTTACCAGGGCTGTGGATTTTGTACAAAAATCATCCAAATCCGACTCCTCAGTTTATGAAACCTCCGACTCCCCAAAATTGCTCCGACTCCAAGGCCCTGCTATCTTCAGTTCAAATCCTCCGCCTCCGGAAATGGCTCCGTACTGCGCATGCACGAATGCACGCTGCTCATGCACAGTACTGAGACGGCTGTCTTCGGATGCATTTGAGGGACGCTGATGCTTACTAGGGTCCACTAAGGTGTATCAACACGTTGGTCAGTTTCCTGCAGTGAAAATGACAGCGCTGGAACAAGGGGACCGAGATGGCTCTATGAGATACAGAGCATTCCCTCAACTTAGATGAGTATATAACTTCGCTTCACATTTTGCTTTGAAGCAAACCTGAACTGAGAACTTCCTGTCTGCTCTAAAAGATAAGCAACAGCATAATAACCATTAAAGTAAAAACATTTATTTGTTACAGCTGATACAAATCCTGCAATAAATCTCCAATGTGTCTACTTCCTGCTTTCGTGGAAGCAGACATAGGGTTAACATCCTGTGCTTACAAATGAGCTGCTCGGCCAAGACAGCCAGCTGATACAGTTGAAATATCATATTACAGCTTGTGATTAGGGGGAATTAGGCTAAACTCTCTAAATACATACAGGGTGCATTTCTCTGTTTTCCTTCTGTCCTGTGCAAGAGTTCAGGTCCACTTTAAAGTGAACCAGAGACAAAGCACCCTCATGTATTTTACCATATAGATCAGTGGGAACATTAGAGAAAACACCTACCCTGCTCTTTGCTTCATCCTTCACTGCTCAGCCTGCTTTTGATCAGCCCTGATAAAATCCTCGACTGAGCATTCAGTCTGGCTTTGCTCAGGAATCATTATAGCTGCATCTGTCTTCTATGATGTCTTTTCAAGCCCAAGCCTGCCCCCTTGTGGCTCTGCTTTAAAGACTTAGCTATAATGATTCCTGAGCAAAGCCAGATTGAATGCTCAGTCGGGGATTTTTTATCAGGGCTGATAACAAGCAGGCTGAACAGTGAAGAATGAAACAGAGAGCAGGGTAGGTGTTTTCTCTAATGTTCCCACTGATATATATGGTAAAATACATGAGGGTGCTTCGTCTCTGGTTCCCTTTAAGTTGTTGTCCCTGAATTGTTCTGTGTAGTGTTGTGGAAGGTATAAGTGCACTATGAATGTATAATAATAATTTCGCTATATTCTCTCATGACTGTGGTGGGAGTTGTCCGGTTTCCTGACTAACCTCCAGTAAGTGATCCGTGGCGTCCCTGGCTGAGGTGAGGCCGCATTAGGCGGCAGACACAGGAGAGCGCTTCTCACAGGTTGGAATGTCTTGATTCCGGGAGAGGTCCCGTGTGTCAGCTCCAGGCTCTTTGTGTGTGCTGTCTCCCGGCACAGAGGCGGCATTCATGGGGCCGGCGGTATTGTCATGGTAAGTGTAGCGAGAGGGTACGACGGGTTCAGTGACTGGGGATGGGCCGCAGCCAAGGTGACAATGTAAAGAGGCGAGCGCTGGCCTCTCCTGCATCAGGACTGTCTGTGCGGCCCTGCAGAGTATATATGGAAAATACTGTGTACTTTAAAGAGGAATTGTGGTAAAAATAACGTCATTAATAAAACTGCTTATTTTTTACAATGTCCATTTATAAATATAAAGTCAGTGTTTGCTCATTCAATATACAGATATAGGAAGCATTTCTGATGCTGCAAGCATAAAAATGACTGTAAAAGTGGGTATCCTGAATAATTTACTGCAATCTACTATATGTCACTACAGGGCCTCTTAAAGAGAAACCGTGACCAAGGATTGAACTTCATCCCAATCAGTAGCTGATACCCCCTTTCCCATGAGAAGTCTTTTCCTTTTCTCAAACGCACCATCAGGGGGCGCTGTATGGCTGATATTGTGGTAAAACCCCTCCCACAGTATGATGTCAGGACCATGGTCCTGACCGTTTCCTGTCTCATTGCATTGTGGGAAATGGCTGTTTATAGCTGTTTCCAACGGCCAAGAAAGCAAGCAGCATCTCCTTCCACTGACATCACCTGCCAACAGTAAAAACTCGTCCCTCCTCAAGCCCACCGATCCAGCTCTGGGACCCTCTAAGCCTATCCGAAAAGGGCTTGTCAGAGATGTTCTCGTATTGCGCAGGTATGAGTAGCAGGAAGCTGCTACGTGCACAACCTTTTTCTTCATACATGAGCAGTTTTGTGCCACTGTGCAGGAGCAGACCGCACTCTTGGTTGCACTTGTATTTGGGCGGGAGCACGGCTGTGAACAAAAGGAGGGTCCCAGGCAGTAGTGTTGGGGTCGAGGACAAAATTGGAGCATCCAGAGATTTCCCACTACTGTGGTAAATATAATTTTTTTTTAACTTCAGAGCCATCACAGGCTTGCTTGACACAATGTATTTTTCAGCGTAAAAAATGCACCAAGCGATATATATTCACTAAACCTGGTGCGTTCATGGTCCAGGAGCATCTTGTAGATATTCTCCCCAATTGTGTCCCCCATGTGTCTTCCTATGTCCCCTTCTGTCCCCATGTTCTCCATTGCTCCCCCATGTGTCCCTTTCGGTTTTCCTTTGCTCCCCCTGTGTCCAACTTTGTCCCCCTGTGTCATCCTCCCATTCCCCGTCTCCTCTGCTCTCCCTGTGTAAATACAATTAGCGTCAGCGTGGCTCACCTAATCCACAGTTCTAGCGGTGATCACAGACCTCTCCTCTCCCGTGCTGTTCCTCTAGTGCCGGCTTCTGCTGATCGCATCATAAGCAGAAGCAGGCACTAGAGAAGCAGCACGGGAGAGGAGAGGTCTGTGATCACCGCTGGAACTGTGGATTAGGTGAGCCACGCTGACGCTAATCGAATTTACAAATGGGGAGCGGTGGAGACGGGGGGGGGGGGGGGAGGGAGAAACTGAAGGACGACAACACGGGGACAGTACAGGGAGTCCCCGACTTCGTGGTGAGTCGACGAATCGTATCAGCGGGCGATCGTAAGTTGGGGGCTCCCTGTATTCGCCGTATAAGATGCAGGGACTTTTGTTCCCATTTTTTGGGGGTGAAAATCTGCGTCTTATATGGCGAAAAATATGGTAATTTACTGCTGTCCATTGAGAGACATGCACAGACCCTCAGATGTTCCAGCATCTCTTTCCTTTACACTGGACTGGCAGTGCTTGTGGACATGAACCAGCACGTTTTCCCTGCGCATGCACAAGGTTGCGAACCACACTAGCCCAATTCTATGCTGCCTACAATTTTCACATTACATTTGTATGCAGTCCGGATTGACAGTATTAGCATGATGTGGGCCATCTGTAATGCTGAATATTTTTCCGTTGGCTCTTTCCTTACTCCCGCGCTGCCCTCGTTGCTTTCAGAGTCATGGACTGAGGGAACATTTTGTCGCCTAATGTCATAATTCTTGGAAACAGAGCCCTAGACGATGATTGTTCTCAGGGTAATAAAATATTCCCCACAGAACAAACGTGTTTTATGGAGTTGTTGGTTGTCCGGGTCATGGTGACACAATGCATGCTTCCATTGTCACCCTTTCCACGGTGACGCATTTATCATGCCACTAGTCTGCAAGGCATTTTCCATATACTGTGAATTTTTCTTTCCATGCTTTAGGGGTTTTTTTTGTTTTTAGACATTCCATGATTTTTTTTTTTTTTTTAAAGTAATGTTTTTGTTTTTTTTAAAATCAGAAATTAAGAACCTGAAGTGAGAAATATTTGGAGGCTACCGTATTTGTTTCCTTTTAAACAATGCCAGTTGCCTGGCTATCCTGCTGTTCTATTTGGTTGCAGTAGTGTCTGAATGACACCAGAAACAAGCATGCAGCTAATCTTGACAGATCTGACAATGTCAGAAACACCCGATCTGCTGCATACTTGTTCAGGGGCTATGGCTAAACGTATTAGAGGCAAAGGATCAGCAGAGCTGCCAGGGAACTGGTATTGCTTAAAAGGAAATAAATATGGCAGCCTCCATAAACCTCTCACCTCAGGTTCAATTTAGGTTTAAAAGCAGCAGGGACAGCCATACTATCCCAGGGAGAAACACATATATAAGTAGATAAATACTTATTCTACTTGCATAACACATGTATTGCACTGGCCGCATTTTGATTTCATATTTCTGTTCCAGGCATTTCCATCTTTACTGCCTCTGACTGAAGCCAATCCTGATGTCATTTGCTCCCTTTCTCTTTTTTTTTTTTTCTTCCTCCTAAAAACTGCGCTGTCATATCTAGCTTGCTTTGTAAACACATGAGCACAGCAAAGATAAAGGTATTTCAGCACCGTCTGCAGAGGCATGAGGTATATTTCCCTTCTCATCCCCATGTCACACTGAGCTGCCCTCAGCCAATCAGGACCAGGAATGTGGGACGGGAGATAACAAGCATCCCTCTCCCTGGCAATGTACCAGAATAGAGCCAGGCTGACTGAGATAAGATTCATTACACCAGACACATTTATGATTAGACTGGAATGCTTGCCATGCAGGGTCAGGTTGTAGACTACATAATAAACACAGAGCAGTGGGTAAATGGAATTTGATTTGTGGCTGACAATCCTGCTTTAACTTGGTTTCTCTTTGCAGGGAGCACTGAAAGGGTTAAGCCTCAGTGTTTACTCCTCTTGTTTGTGTGGGTGTGACTGTACTGCGCATGCGTGAGTATGGTCCGTGGCTGTGCGGTAGCACATGGAGAAAAGGCGCAGACCGTACTCAGGCATGCTCAGCATTAGCGGGAGCACGGCCACAAACATACTTGACATGCCCTTGTCGGCTATGCTTAGAGGGTCCCAGGGCTAGATCGGTGGGGTTAAGGGCGATGGGTGAAGCGATTTGTTGTTGGCTTTAAAGTAAACCTCAGACAAATAATACTGGATTTATACTAACCTCAGGCTTCCTCCAGCCCCTTGTAGTCTGTGGGCTTTCTCCGTCTGGTCCCCTCCGTTCTCCCGCTGTCAGCCCCAGCAGTCCCTGACTCCTCCTCCTTGGTTGCGCTCCTGCACATGGGCGGTTTAATACTGTAACTGCGCTTGCATAGATCACTCTCGGCTACAAGAGCGCAGTTAGGTGCGCATGGCTTGGACTATGTGTGCAGTAATAGTAGTTTACTGAGGCTGACTACTGCGGAACGGACAAGACCAGACAGACACTAAAGTTGCCCACAGACTTTAGGGGGCTGGAGGAAGCCGCTGGTAAGTATGAATCCATTTTTTTGGTCTCGGGTAATTTAAGTTGGTATGAACAGTGTGAAAAATGTCTTGTCTCATTACAGATGACTTTTTGTGGCCTTCCGCAGGCGTTGACTTTGTCAGCAGTTAAAGCGACCCCGAGGTGAGCATGATATGGAGGCTATGATGTTTAATTCCTTTGAAGCAATACCAGTTGCCTGGCTATCCTGCTGATCCTCTGCCTCTAATACTTTTCGCCAAAGACCCTGAACAAGCATACAGCAGATCAGATGTTTCTGACATTGTATTGTCAGATATGACAAGATTTGCTGCATGCTTGTTTCTGGTGTGATTCCGACACTACTGCAGCCAAATAGACCAGCAGGGCTGCCAGGCAACTGGTATTGTTTAACAGGAAATAAGTATGGCAGCCTCTGTATCCCTCTCACTTCAGGTTCCCTTTACTGGCTTTGAAGCATAGGGAGTTGCCTGGTGGGATGAGATACGGCCGTAGAGCGTGTTGCAATGGCAGCGTTTCATCACGGTGTTCCTGGCAGCGAGTCCTGACCGTTAGCTGCTCCTCAGTCCCGTTACCCAATAGGACTGCAGGACTCTGGCTGGTGTTTGCCTTTGCGTGGGCAGAGCAGCTCCGAGAGGCCGCATTATGAATCCCACAGCCAAGCAAGGACAAATTTTCTAAAAATGTAAGTGTGTCTGTAACACTAGAAATGTGATAGTCTCACTGGGGATTTTAAAGTGGACCTGAACTCTTGCACAGGACAGAAGGAAAACAGAGAAATGCAGCCTGTATGTATTTAGAGAGTTTAGCCTGTCTAATTCTCCCTCATCTGTGACTAATCACAAATGCCATTTGATCTCTCAGCTGTGTCAGCTGTGTCATCTAGAGCAGCCATTCTCAACCGGGGTTCTGGGGAACCCAAGGTTTCCGTGATAACCCTTCAGGGGCGAACACTTTCATTCCAGCGCAGGAGACTTGGGCGCGCACAGTGAGTAATTTCAGCACCGTCAGGCACTTATAAAACACTATAATTCGGCCGCCAGCAATTGCTGGAAGCCAAATTATTTCATTCCCCACCATCCATGGCGGCCTGGAGGGGGAATTAACATCGATGGGAATTTGTGCAGGAGCAGGATAAGCCATACAGGCTGTATCCTGCGCCGATTCCTCTCGTACGCGCCAGGGGTTTTGCGGCATTTTACCATCTCAATAGTTCCGCTTCCCCTTTTCCGTGGGACGAAGTAGTCCCACTCTGCTGATGCAAGCGGCGGATTGATGTTATCCGCTGGGCTTCACAAAGATGTTCCATTGGCAGTCTTCATATTTCAAAACGAGGAGGTGGCAATGAGCGATGCAGCTGCGCTGGGCTGTGAATGAAAGCATACCACTTCCTGGCCAGCCAGATGGACCTGATTGGGCACAAAAGTAGGAAGTATCAATCAGGGCTGTGGAGTCGTGGAGTCGGGCAATTTTGGGTGCCTGGAGTCGGGGAAAAAAATGCACCGACTCCTAATGAATTTGTAACTGTAATTAAAATAGAAAATATGATAAAATGTTCTATTTCTCAGATAATAGTCATTAAAAATAATGTGTATATATACAGTATACATACAGTAATAGCTGTGCTTAGTCCACAAAAATGAAATAAACCAATCAAAATTAGTTACTTGTGCTGCTTCAATAAAGCAGTCCCCGTATTTTTAAGGTCAGATATACATATCTGATTGTGACTGTATATATGATGTGTACACAGGAATCTCATATATACTTAATAACATCTATGCTGTAAGAATAAAGCCTGATGTGTAGCTGTGTCACTAATAGAGATGGTCAATGAGATGGAAATAATTCTGCATTGATGCTGATTTATGCAAATGTATGCACTCCCTTTGCTGATGAAATCAAATAATTTGATATATTGTTAACATTTGGTTTGGTGACTACAAATTAAAGGGTACCTGAGACGGATGAAAAGAAGAGTGTTATACATACCTGGGGCTTCCTCCAGCCCCCTTCAGGCTAATCAGTCCATCGCTGTCCTCCACCACCCGGATCTTTTGATATGAGTCCTGGTAATTCAGCCAGTCAGCACAGTCCAGCCACGTGCCTCTCCCACTGCCAGGAGCGTTCTGCACCTGCGCAATAGCGCTGTGCAGGTGTAGTGTGATCCCGGTGGCGGAGTGTGTGCATGCGCACTACGCCCGACTGGCTCAAGTACCTGGACTCATAGCAGAAGATCCAGGTGGTGGAGGAGGACAACGAGGGACTGATTATCTTGAAGGCGGCTGGAGGAAGCCCCAGGTATGTATAAAACTTTAATTTCATCTGTCTCAGGTTTACTTTGTTACACAGTAGTACTATACTCTACATATGCACTCCCCACAGAGCTGCAGGGAATCCACTGAGAATGCTGTGCACATTGAACACAGAGGTGTTGTCTGTTTACAATCTCCTCATTCCCCTGCAGAGAAACCTGCACATCACTCTTACATGTACCCACAGTTACATTGCCTAGGGCCTGATAGATGTTCTTTGTTCCGGTCTGTACCTTTTACAAGTACTCTTACCAAGGACTAGTTTTAGTCTAAAGGGAATAAATATAGTACTCTACATATCCTTCTCACTTCAGTTGTCTTGTAAAATTCCTAAGCGTTGGCAGTTAAGAGACGAATTTCATGTTACATACTTTTAATCAACAAAATTGTAATATGCAAATTAGAGGAGTCGGAGTCGAGGAGTCGGAGTCGGTGGAATCCTAAACTGAGGAGTCGGAGTCGGTGGATTTTTGGACCGACTCCACAGCCCTGGTATCAATTCAATTGGCTGGTAAGTATGGTTGTTGATGGCAGTCTGTAGCCCACCTGCACACAGAGGCATGGGGGCTAGGGCACTTCCTGCTAAATAACACTAGTGATTGCAGGGTTGGTGGCCGCACTTTGAGGGAAGGGGGTGCATGGGGGCATGCTTGTATATTTAGCCCACTGACACCTGTCGTTGGAGGCATTTCATATGAGGGAGCCATCGCTGCATTTTGATATGTGGGGGCCATTGCTGCATTTCATATGTGAGGACCATAGCTGCATTTCATATGTGGAGGCCATTGCTGCATTTACAATGTGGGAGGGGGGCATTGCTGCATTTCATACTAGCGGCTTCCACTAGGAGCCACGGATGTTTCCGATTCGACTGCGGCTCCCGTCATGCCGCGAAGACGCAGCCCGAAACGCTAAGCCAGGAATCTGCTGCATGTCGTCCAGGATCGCACCTCAGCCTTTTTTCACTACACAGCTGAATCGCAAATCGCTATTGATTTTTAAATCGCTAGGGTTGTTACTTCGTGAGTATTTTCCACTATATTCGATTTGGAAATCGCAAATTGCAATCGCTTTCTGGAGCGATTTTTAGGGTGGCAATGCAAATGAAAAATTGCAATCGCATAGCAGAATTAATGAAAAATCGCAATCGCTGGCGTTTGTGATTGCGATTGCTAGTGGAAAAGGGCCCTTTCAGACGGGCACCCCAATATAGGAATAGGCAGCATTTCCCCGCCCTCTCGTATGCGGGGAAACTATGCCGATTCGCTCCTGGTGGAAACGGGCACAAAAGGTGTCCAGTCCTGTCAGTTGGCATCAGTTTTGCATGTGTTTCTATGAGTGTGTTTACACGCAAAAAAAGTGTACATTTCCCTTACAGCCAGGTAAAACTGATAGAAAACTGATGCAAAACTGACAGGACTGGACCGAAAATGTGCAGATTTATGTGTAAACCAGGCCTTAGAAGGGTGAATCTGACAGTTATGAGAAACAAAAAAATAAGTTCTTCCTCTTTTGCAAAAAATATATTTTCTTCAAAAACCACAGTTTGAGGACGCTATTAAACTGTATTGACAAGTTGGTCCTTTTTTTTTTTTTTTTTTTTTTTTGCAAAGTATTGGAAAGATGGGCCAAAATAAGGCTGAACCTAAATCCCTGACCAGCAATTCCTGGCAGGACCCAGCATAGCGATCCTTACCACCCTCTGGGCAGATCCCATCATCCTTAAGCTGGCCACTAATGGTCCAATTTCTAGCAAAAAATCGTTCGAGCGATCAGAAATTCTGATCGGATTGGTTGTAAATAATCTCCATTGATGGACACAATCGATTATGAACGAGTGAAAAAAATGTCGCCCGAATGAATTTTCGTCGAACGAAAATTTGGATTTTCTTGGTGGTCGTGATAGATAGGAAGCAATGATTGGTTAGTTGATGGTGTAGTGAACGATTTTTTGTCCGATCAGAATTTCTGATTGCTCGAACGATTTTTCGCTAGAATTTGGACCGTTAGTGGCCAGCTTTAGGAGGGGGGTTGTCCCTGGAGTGGCTGACACTGGAGGGAGGATGAGTAAACATGGGGGAGGGGGAGCTGGGAAAGGGCTCTGGAAACGTTTGTCAAACTTCAGCTAATATGTACTGGTGTCTCTCGTAACACAACTGATCACTATGCCCCCATTCTATGCATCTCTGTACATCATATCTATGACAGAACATCAGGATTCCTTTGTGTGCTTATTCTAAAGTTTCTTGTTCTTAAATGCACACTTGAAGTGAGAAGAATATGGAGGCTGTCACATTTATTTCCTTTTAAAGGACACCTGTAATATCTTTAAAAAAAAGAAGTGTTTAATTTACCTGGAGCTTCTACCAGCCCCCTGCAGAAGACCTGTGCTCCCGCCGGGACAAAACGATCCCCGGGTTCCCCGCCGTGGCTCACTTTCGTTTTCTCGGTCGGTGGGCCACTGCGCCTGTGCAGCCCTGGGGGGTCCTCTCTCCCACTCACAGCGCCGGGCGCATCCTACGCAGGAGCAGTTTGAGGTTTTCTGGTACTGCGCCTGCAGGCAGGGCTGCACAGGCACAGTGGCCATCGACTTGTCAGTTGGCAGTAATGAAAGTGCGCTGCGGCGGGGGACCGGAGTATTGTTTTTTTCTGGCGCATGCACAGGATGTCTGCAGGGGGGGGGGGGGGGGGGGCGGGTCTTGTCAGGTTTAGACAAACGCCTGATCAGCTGCATGCTTGTTCAGGGTCTATGGCTAGAAGTATTATGCTGGGAATACACGGTTTCCTTTTTGAGGCAGATAGATGGTTTACGACATGTTCGATCGTTTTGCCGCTCGATTTCTGATAGATGTGAATGGGAAAAAGATAAGAAAAACGAGCAGAAGATAAGAGAATTGACTGCAGAATCGAGTGGCAAAAATGATCGAGCGGAGAATTGAGCGGCAGAAACGAACAGTGTATGCCCAGCATTAGAGGCAGATGATCAGCAGGATAGCCAGGCAACTGGTATTGTTTAACAGGAAAATATGGCAGCCTCCATATACCACTCACTTCGAGTGTCCTCTATAGCCCCACTGCTCTAAAGAATTATAGGAAGTAATTCCCGTTGTCATCCTAACCTAGGCAGTGCGGCCATATTGAGTTGTCAGCAGCTTGTGCAGGTGCATGCTAAAGATAGTAGAGGAAGCTACAACAAAATCTTCCTTAAAAAGTTTACATTCGGTCTTTGTTGAGAAATGTCATCCCTTCCGTCCGAACACATTCCAGCGCATGAGACTTAGGCGCACAGGGAGTAACTTCAGCGCCGTCAGAAGACAGAGCTGAAGTTACTTATAAAACACTGTAATTCGGCCTCCGGCAATAGCTGGAAGCCAAATTATTTCTTTCCCCACCATCCATGGCGGCCTGGAGGGGGAATAGTATTTAACGTCGCCAGGAATTTGTGCAGGATAAGCCATATACCGTCTGTATTCGGCGCCCAAGTCTCCCCCGCTGATTCCTCTCGTACGTCTTCTGTCCAGCTCTGTGGAGTGTTATGCTGGGTACACACGATGCAATTTCCCGCATGATCGATGGGAATCGATTCACGACCTGTCTGATCGTCTCCGGATCGATAAAAGCAATCTATTTTGCACACTTAGCCATCGAAAATGATTGCTTTATCAATTGGGAGCCGATCGGACATGTCGGAAATAATCGATTCCCGTCGATCAGGCGGGAAATTGCATCGTGTGTACCCAGCATTACCCATCCATTCAGATAGTTTACCTTGTATAGCTAACTTCCACTCAGCTGCTCCTCAGTGCTCATAACAGACTCTGTAAACACTGGGCGTGTCTGAGCTTCCTGACTGTCCCTCAGTTACTGCAGATGTGGTAAACAAGCAACATCTGCTCTGTGCAGCTGATTACTTGTCCAGGAAGAGGATAACACCTGGGTATGTCTGTACTGAAGTTAGTGCAGCAGATTCCGGACTAGAGAAGCAAACTTGGGCTTTCGTTTCATTTGGGAAATTTAATAGCTACCTTCAAATTCAAAAAGAAAGCAGGAAACACAGTTAAATGGGCGTTTGACCTGTGATTCCTGGGTCTCTGTCGCAGTGTGTTCCTGTATGCAATGGTGTTTTCTGCCCACATTTTTTCTTTTCGTTCTGCTGTTTTTCACTTGTGGTGGAATACATGAAATTGTGAATGGGCGCGTTGTGTGGAATAAAGCAGTCATGCAATTTTAAAATACAAGAAAAACGTGAACACGAGACGAGAACCAATGCTTTCTGAGCGAGGCTATTGACTTAAAGGACCACTATCGTGAAAAAAGTAGGCAGTTAACATCTGACAGAACCGACAGGTTTTGGGCCAGTCCACATCCTCATGGGGGATTCTAAGGGTTTTGTTTTCAACAGCATTTCCTGAACAGTAGTTTAACTGCCAAAATAGTAAGATACCAGCCAGCCTCCCTACTCACTTGCACTATATTTTGTCAGTTAGACTTTTCAACTGCTGTTGAAAGCAAAGAAAACTCTGAGGGTGCGTTTCCACTAACGCGAATTCGCATGCGTTCCCCGCATGCAAATTCGCATACCAATAAAAGTGAATGAGCCTGTGTCCACTTGTCAGGAAAACGGAGCGTTTTCTTGTGCAGGAAAAATCTGCTCAGCAGAGCCATCCGAATTCGGACACCGCACACACGCATGCGATTCGCATACAATGTATTTAATAGGGAATTCGCATGGTGTTTTTTCATGCGAATTTTCATGCGAATTCGCATACGATTTCGCATGGAATCAATGAAAAAGCACACAGGCACTGACATGGTTAAATTCGCACACAGCGTCATCCATGCGAAATCGTATGCGAATTCGCGGTAAAATTCGTATACAACCGCATGCGATTTCGCTCCTGCATGCGAATTCGTCCGCGGAGAATCCGCGGCGATTTCCCACCGCACTAGTGGAAACGCACCCTAAGAATCCCCCATGAGGAGACGAACTGGCCCGAAACCTGACTGTTCTGTCAACTGCCTACTTTTTTCACGATAGTGGTCCTTCAATAGCCAGTGCATCCATGCACATTTTGCCGTTTGCTCCGAAACGCACACAAATCCAGCAAGTGTGTTCCCTGCCTGGGGTTCAAATTGCAACTCAAGGCGGTCTTTTTTTTTTTTTTTGTTCGTTTTTCCAGATTGCAAAAACTGACAGTCGATGGATCCTATGTTATTAATAGGATCTATTTACAGCCCGCAACGGATCCAATAAATTAGTTGCAGTAACTGCGATGCAAAAAATGCAACCTACATGATTTTTGCTGACAACAGGTGTGTTTTCCCACAGAAGACTGGGGTGGAAACCCATCTGCTCCCGACTCCGACCGAACACAACGCACCATCGGTGTGTACGCCGCGCTCTCCGCTCCAGACGGCAATCTGGCTCCATCTGAACGCGGAACATTGGGGAAAACATTTGTGCAGCGCTGATAAACATATCAGTGCACATCAATGTTTACATCTTTCTTTTCTTTCAGGTTTAACATTTCGATGCACTTTTTATGATCGAATTGTATAGAATACTGCACCGTTTGTGGTGCAAATCGATGTGATACGATTGTTTGTTTGGTTAACAGGAAAAGGAAAAACTATAGATTAGTCAAGATCGTTCAAATTGCATTGAAAGATTGCATCTGATGAAAAAATTGTACTGTTAATGGGCAGCTTATAGCAGATTTTTACCAAGAGGGGAGTTTGACTTTTGCACATGTATGGTTCCGTGATTTTTCTTGATCTACTCTTAAGCTGGCCACTAACGGTCCAATTTCTAGTGAAAAATCGTTCGAGCGATCAGAAATTCTGATCGGATGAAAAATCGTTCACTACACCATCAACTAACCAATCATTGCTTCCTCTCTATCACGACCACCAAGAAAATCCAAGTTTTCGTTCGACGAAAATTCATTCGACATTTTTTCACTCGTTCATAATCGATTGTGTCCACCAATGGAGATTATTTACAACCAATCCGATCAGAATTTCTGATCGCTCGAACGATTTTTCGCTAGAAATTGGACCGTTAGTGGCCAGCTTAAGTTCTTCAGCTAAGAAAAGCTTTGTCGTAGCTAATTGAGTCCAGGTTTGCTCTCAGAAACAGGATCCAGGCCAGGGTGGAAGTGCGCAGTCCAGCTGCCTGTTCCGCTTTGGGTTTGCGTGGCCTGCAGTTTTTTTCTCTGTTATAACTGTACAGACATCAGACTGAGCGTCTTGTGACATCACTGCGCTGGCCGCGATATTTCTTGGCTTGGATAAAGGAATGTGGGCTGGAATGCTTCTATTGATCAGACTGCTTGTCTGTCGCCGTCAGAAGGACGCAGATAAAGAGAGTGATCTCGCTCCTACCAAGGCCCCAGTTCTGTCTCCTGTGTTCACTGCATATTGTGTGGACTATATCGTAATCTGTATTGGACAAAGTGTTCTACATTACACACAAACCCTACATTATTATATTTTCTTTTGTAACCTGGCTTGCTGGCTTTGCCATGTTGACTTCCTGTGTGACTGACCTATACTGCTTTGCTACACTCAACAGGAGTCTGTGAGTGGTCTAAACTCCTCCCACTATCCCATCATCCCTCACAGGAGGGAGTCTGGGAGGGGAGACTAGCCAGTCTTGCGAGCAGATCTGACAGCTGTGATAGGCTATCAGTCAGCAGGAAGGAGTGGCTCTAGCTGACTGACTTATCCCTCGCTCACCTGCATGCCCAGGTGACTTAAAGAGTAACTCCAGTGAAAATAATGTAATAAAAAAG